>NC_024321.1:12305032-12332960 GCF_000523025.1 Cynoglossus semilaevis
TTGTTTGGTGGAAAACGGAGAGTGGTTCTGTTTTCTCTGCAGCACAACAATCATGCTCCATCCTGTGGGATAAATTGGGTTTGAGAATGAAGCTTTAGCTTTAGAAGACGTTATAGATGTGTAAATGTGTTCCAGATCATTTTTGTTCAACTGAAGAAACGTGTTGAACACGAAGAAGAGAGTCCTCTTCAGAGAGAGGACTGTTAAACACGTCTGTTCATTTAAACAGAATGCGTCTTTTTCAGGGTTTCCTCACACAATAGAATGCGTTTTTTTAAAAAATACAAGGCTGAATTGTGCAAAGCACTGATAACAAAACAATTTCAGACGGTAAATACAACAGGACTTCACACATTTTCCTTTCTTGTCAACACTTTCACTCTGGGTTTGTTTGTTTTTTGGGGTTTTTTACAGGCATTTCTTAACACTTTGTTCTGTACTCTGCTCTTAGCAACACACACACTGTTATTACACTGACTGTATTACATTAGATTTCACTCAACCGTTTAGCTGAGGCTGTTTCTTAAGGAATAACTGTCGCTCTCGCTGCATCGCAATCATTTGGCGCTGACCCTTATGCTGGTCAGCGCCTTGGACACTAAAGTGCTAAGAATCACCTTTGTCATGTTGCTGTACACCTCATTTTGACACATGAACCACATATTGTTAAATGATCAATACATTCTACATATTGAATTTTCCAGACTATAAGTCCCATCAGCCAGCTAGAGTACCCTCTAGCGGTAGTCAGTGTGAAAATAACAAACATGTGAAATTATATATTTTAACATATAATTTGCACCTGAGTATAAGTTGCAAACCCAGCCCAAGGATGAGAAAAAAGTGTGACTTATAGTCACACGGAAAATACAGTACATGATTCCCCTGCCACCAGGGTCAACCTTCCTATTACTGTCAACCACTTGCAAAAGAAGATAAACTAAAAAAAGAATTAATATAGTGAAAATAATAAATGTCCATACATGTGAACACATTCCCATACACTGTTACTGAATGATTGGATAGTTAAATTTTTTTCTTGGATTCCATTGAGTTGTGAACACTGCACCTTTGTTTTCTATTGAGAAGACTCGTTAATTGTTGGGCTGAGAAAAAAAAACACCATGTGCATCACTCTCTCAGTAACTCATTATAATCTCTTTCAGTATTTACTCAAGGAGGAATTGTATGCAGGGCGTTTTTGCAGGCTTCGACAAGATCATTTTGAAACTTTTTTGTAAAAGACGCCATTGTCTGGATATTTCGCAACTAATTTTAAATGTAATTCATCTAATTCTCACTAACACACTAAAAAATCCAGAGGATTAAAAGGACGGTGGAATCTTCCACTTTTTCACGATTTATTCTGTACCAACGCTAATCAGGAGTGATACTATCTATACTGAAACTTTAATCTTTTTGTATTTCACATGGAAGACATGAACATACCTGCAAAGCTGAAGAAAACTTTTATAATGGGCATAGATCTAAAAGATATTTGTTGTGGCCTGGTGGAGTTGCAGAATCTTACATCATCAGAACAGAGCCCTCAGAAAATATAGTATGTACAGAAGTTTCAAGTAGTACATTATATTATTTAAAAAATACCTTAAAGTGGTCTTAAACCAGAAACAGAAAAATGGAAATGTTAGTGCAACTTTTTTTATATTCAAATCCAAGACAAAACAACCATGTTCTTAGCTTACCATCTTGTTATCATCAACTAAAACATAACTAGCATTAATACCCACGTGGCAGTAGTGATTTTCTGTTGTTTTATAATGGGCACAGAACCTTCTCTGAATGATATGTGTTTTTGTCAAAATAAAATATGACTATGACATATGTTATAAAGTCAACTAATTTTGCATGGACTCCACGAGAGGGCAGTAAAATCGACGCTGCGATGCTGACCACAAGCCTTTGTGTCAACACGACTTGTTTTGCTGTTTATAACGACTACTTCCTGCATCAAAGACAACGATTCTTGAACGTCATGGCATGGTCGGTGCAGATGGAGAGCAAAAGCATCAAAGTTTCTCAGACAGATGAAGACATCTTGGACAATTTGCCCTAGCTGTCACGATGAAAGTGATGCTGCTGTAGGATCTCAAAGGCATCCTCGGCCCATAGACATTACCTCCATATGGTTTGCATCCATCACAAGTACCACAGACATAACTGTAGAAGATTCTGAAGTTAAGCTGAAGGTGAGCTGGAGGTACCACATTACCAACAAAGACATCGTGAGACAGACAGGGGCTAATCTTTCATCTCAAACTGTAACACTGCAGTAACTAAAGATACTTCGATACGTCAAAAGCGTGGACAGCTAGCTCTGACTAAAAAGCCAAAAAATTTACTTTGTAGCACCTTGGAAATGCAACCGCCAGTCAAAGAGAAAGGGAGACCTAAGATGTTTTTGGGTTCTTTTGTCCATTATTTGTGGCCGTGTCCATGTCTGTGTCCAATGAGTCTTTCAGTTAGCTCAGTCTCTCAGTTAGCTGATATAACAAGGTAAATACACTGTTTATTACACTGGCAGAGCCTGATGTTGACAAGCCTGATGGCTGAGTGTGTCACAGACTTCAGTATTTTTCAACGTGCTCCAATCCAACACCTCTAAATCTGTCAGCCTCTGTTTTGACACTCCTGACAATGACACTTGTGGGAAACTGCAGACTCAGTTTTAAAATCATCTTACTTATCTTTCTGCCCTCTGTGATATCTGAGTGTGTACTGCACTTTGTGTACAATATATTGAGCATGTCATATTGAGCACTGCAGAGCCAGTGCTTCAAACAGAGGCAGCAGATGTGAGCAGTGTGTACATTTCTCTGCATCTGTACCTTGTTACGTGGCTATGTTCTGTTCGGGTAATAATAGAGTGTCGCACCATTTCAGTGTTTATAAAAAAAGGGGGGTGAGTGATTTGTGATGTCTTGGCTTCAAAGAAATGAAGGTTTGGATCAAAAGAGTACTGTGCTGGGGGCTTCTGTGCTTTTAAGGCCAGAGAGAGCCTCTAAATGATGGAGACATGGAGCAGCGACCTCCAACTACAACTGGAAAGAAAGGAAAGTGAACTATTGTCATTGTGACACAGCTGCACACAACCAAATGTGACCACTGGTTTTAACCCATCAACAAAGTCAGCAGGGGGCAGTTTAAGAGCCCAGGGAGCAGTGTGTGGGGACGGTGCCATGCTCAGAGCACCTCAGTGGTGGACTCGAACCTGAAACCTTCTGGACCCAAGTCCACTTCCTTAACTACCACTGCTCATAAATATGTTGTATATTACAGTATTGCAACTGGTCCTAATGCTAAAATCCTTGGATCCTTGATCCAATGACATTTCAAACCTAATATATTTCTCCATTCATCAAATGCCACAATATGTTTTGCTTGTGAAAAGTATTTGGGAGGCAATAAAATATAAATACAGGGGATCTTGGACATAACTTGATTAACTGGATAAGTCAGAACTCACATATTGTATATCAGTACGTCTGTCACTCACCTACACTAACACAGTGGTGACATCATCATCTAGGACAGAAAAACATCAGAAGAGTCTGACTTACACCTGGGAGCCAAAATGAAGGTCAAAAGGTTCCCAAAAAATCTACACAAATTAAAAAGAAAGCAAATATAGCACAATTCAAATTATGGCTACGCGATGCTGTCTTCGCCAAATAGTTTTAAGAAGACGTTATAAATGTGTAAATGTGTTTTTTAATCGCTTATGTTGGAATGTCCAAAACTTTCTCGAGCCCTACGCAGTATCTCCACTGACCCCTGTTGAGAACTTAAATGTAAGACAATGTAAGCACAACATCAGCAGAAATGTGTAATAATTTGTGTATGAATCACGAACAGATCCATTTAAAAAAAAGTTCATGGTTTCAATCATAGGGTTTTCACTGTCACTCCTGCTCTTCTCGCTCTCTCGCTCTCTCTCTTTCTCTCTCTCTCCTTGAGTTGTCAAATATTTCACACAATGCCAAGTGACCCTGATACAATACAACAGCTCCCAAAGTAATAACTCGTTTAAAGTCAAACTTTTGCAAGGACACAGAAAATAACAATGTATTCTTTGTTTCTTCTGTTATTTCAATAGATTTTGATGACGTCCAATGGGAATGAAGGTTAGACCTGAAGTAATAAACTGCGTGAAGTGAGAGTCGGCACTGTGGGAAATGTTACATCCTTGGCACTGGTCTCTGCTGTATTTATTAAATAGACCAATTATCATTTCAATGACTTTATTTCCTCTGGTTCCTGCATGTCGTGCTTGACTCCCAGCATTCTACATATGGCACTTATCATATTTACACAACCCTGGTCATGCGGGTGAGAAAGTGGCCCACATGAGAGTAGAACTAGAACCCTGTGTTCCTGCCTGAGTGGGCCAGATAGCAGCTCCTGTACTTGTTCTTGTGTAACCTAGATGTGAGGGTTGATTATAGCATGTTTAGTGTGAGAATTTCAAACTGAAAGCGCTCTTGTCTGAAAGAATATAATCTGGAATATGAGGGTAGAAGCAGGAGAATGATCTGCTGTCAGACTCTGACAGCCGGGCTGCTTTCAGACTGCCACAAACCTGGGATTAAACTCTGGATGACAACCGAGAGGACGACTTTGATTTAGTTAAAGTGGTTGATTCTGATAATGGCACTCACAGAAGGCTTATTTGAAGCCTATTATCCTAGAACCCTAGCATTTCTTTAAAGCATTTATCTTTCATTTATAAGTTAGCTGCCCAATTTATTTCCACACAGATTACATTTCTTTTTTTTTCTATTTATTTTCACATTCTTATCATGTTCATGTGCCCTGACTCACACGTGTCCATCTCATGTGTCAGACTTTGACTAACTTGTCACTCAGACAGATCTCTTCACAGAGCCTGAGGCCACAGCTCTCAGTCTGTCAGTCACCTTTAACCTCCATCACAGCCTTCACTTGTGCACGAGTTGGAGGTTCAATCTCTGAGCTTAAAGACTCAGGTTATGCTGCCTGCACACTGTGTGTGTCTGAGATTAACTCATGAATATAAATATTTGTGTCAGCAGTCTGTGCAAAGTATGGGGCTGCACTAGATTGGCTGCAGCTGAACAGAAGTCATCATTGATTGGAAGGCACTGTCGAGGGATCTGTCTATTTATCTATTTATTACAAAGATTAAACCAGTTGCAGCCAGTGTGGTCAGATGCACGTGGAGAGTTTATCACCATTTAATGCACATTTTAAAAATTTAAACAAGTATTTGCCATTGTTGATTTGCCGTTGCTTAACAGTTTAAGTGCCGTTTTGGGATTTCATGTTCCCAAATGTAAATATGTCGTATGCCTAAAACTTAAACAATCAACGCTCCAGTAGCATTAATGTAACGAAAATTTAGAAGATAAATCCTCGTGTATTTATCTGAGAGGCGTGTATAAATCCTCGTGTATTTATCTGAGAGGCTGTGCAGACACGTTGAGTGCACGGCTCTCCTAGGTGAAAATTGATGTGATGTCTCCACCTCGTGGTAAAAATAGAGAATTGCTGTACAGTTAAGCGTTTTATTATTGATGTTATGACTGTCCAGAGAAGTGACTCACGCTGCTTCATTCTGATACAAATCCCAGCTGCTGACCCAGATCTTTGCTGAAGTCCAGGCTTAAACTGTTGAAAAGATTATGTCAGAATTCACAAAAGGTTCTTTGGCTTTTGATCCATTTTCCCATGGCTTTTCAGTGACTCTAAATCTCTTTATGACACTTTGCAGCCGTCACTGACCTGCTGGAACTATTATTTCAAATCCTGCATCAACTCAACACCTTGACTCTGATCTTAATTTTGCTTAATTAATAAAACTTTTTTTTTTTTGCAAATTGTGACCATCATAACAGGCAAAAATATGTTTACAAAATGGCAGCACTTCTTCTTAGCTAATTTTTACAGCTGCTATGCTATATATTTGAATTATTTTAAAAAATGAATTAGATTTAAAAACTATGATCTAAGTGATTGATAAATCTGGATTCTTATCAATGTATTTTTTGGCACTAAACTTTTTTATGAACTTTTTTATGAACATAGATGAATATCACTCTATCCTGATGTATTTGTGTGATAAATGCTCCTGGAGAAGATAAAATATTCAGATTTAGTCGTCAAATTTACTACGAGAAATGTTCATCCTACTGACACAGGTTTCAAGGCTGTATTGATCGAAGGCCAATGTGTCCCCCGGGATATTGGAAATAAAGTGGCCATGAGCAACATAAAAAAAATAATTAGAAACAGCCAAATTCTTGTGGTTTTAGTGTTTGGCTCCAATTGCCTTTTGTAGGTTTTCCAGCGCTAACATTATAAGATCCTTTGGAGAGATGTTGTGCAAAGTTTTATGGCGTTTCTTGAGGATGGTAAATGGCTCCAATAAATATGATTTTTCAGCAAAGAAAGAAAAACAGTCCTCTCAAAACAAGCCTTTCTAATGTGTTGTCCTCGCTCTATCTTCATAGAGAAGCATTTGATTTACATAAAGTAGTAATATGTGTAATAGAATAATATGAATAAAATGTATAATAAAAGTGTAATATAATAACCATATTTACCCGCACAATTCAACTACTCTACATCCTAGGATCGTCAGCCTAATGTGTTTCTATTAGATTAAATTAAAATAATATCTTTTAGAATTTAATTTAATATCAGTATGTCATATCATCATATGATGAGAACAGAGTCATCAGTGAGAATAATGCATAAATTCTATTAAATGCAGATTTAAAAAAGGCAAATAGCAAGAAATCCTTTACAAAGTGTTTGTTTTGGGGGGTTTTATATATATATATTTTGTTAGACTTTGTTGATGATTAATGGCTTTGATGTTGGTACAAAGCCTGGCCTGGCTCTTAGTGAGTGATCTCTATCTGTGGCCTGGGGGTAAGTGGCTGTTTCTGGTGTGTGTGTGCAGCGTGTGAGACATTCTGCATTCCTCTTGTTATTGCTCCTCTGTTGTAAATACTGGTTAATGGCTCCAGTTGCAGTCCAATTATTTAGTAGACTGCACTCGCAACAATAAGTACAAGCCATTTATTTATTTAATGGGGAGCCGGCAGAGCAGTTAGGATATGGAAGTTTCACTAACACTGCTTCTTTGTACACACTGATCTGTAATTGTGTGTGTGTATCTGCTATTTTACTTATTCTTTCCGTTAGATAAACCATTTCTTTAACATTTTAAAGACTAATATGTAATTTTTTACGCTTCTTACTTTTACCAACAATAGTTTAAAATATAATATTCTGCTGAAAAGGAGCCTGCAGTTTGGTTTTGTACACCAGGGGACACCATAGCCCACTGGACCAAGCACCAAAACAGCAGTACATTAGTCCGTTTACGCGGAGCAATCCATACTTTAATCACAGATATTTAAAAAAAAAAAAAGTGGCGTTTTTGGCTTACATTGTGTAATTTGCATGCAGAAGAAATGTTCAATTTTATTTTAATTTTTAACATTAATTCAACTTTTTTTTAACTTTGGCCAAGTTATCGAGCAATGGACCAAGCCAATAGTATTAGATACAGTATATTACATATATTCACAATATAAAATAGAATTTATTTCAGATAAACCAAAAAAAATCCAACAAAAAATTTTTAGTTATTTTGATTTTTTTATTATTATTTATAATTCCTCAATATGAAAAATGCCTTGACTTCATGTTTTGGTGTTGTGTTTAAAAAAAAAAGTTAAATTAATTGGGTCCAGATGAGGATGAATTAGTAGCTGTGGATTTGTCATAATCTGATGCCCAGTTCAGAATAAATGACAAACTGTTGCTTTGGAAGATATAAAGTGTGATTGACTGACTGACTGTGTGTCTGTCCTAGATGCAGTCCACATCGTCCTCCTAGTACAGTAAAAGTGTTTGGCACATCATGAAGAGGACAATAAGAAGGACGGTCACAACAACCTGTTTTCCAGATCAAGTCATTTGCAGGTAATTCACCTCTGTAGAAGTTTCCCCTGCTCCAACATGACTAGAAAGTGGAATTGAAAGAAACATGTATGTAAGAGTTCAATGTTTTTGTGTAATTTTGCCTGAAAACTTTAAATTTAAGTCTTTGACCAGTTTAGATTTAGTATAGATTTAGAAGTGTTATTTTTAGGGGGCTAAACACACATGTGTTTGATTTATTGTTATTCAAACATTTCTTGATTCGTGTTTCCTGCTGTTTCAGCAATATACGATAAACAATTATAAGATAAACATTTTTGTCATAGTAAGGGATGTTGATGTATCCTGATTAATGATTAATTGGTATTTATCCACAGGTACCTTGTGATGAATCACATTTGAGTTGTAATCGTTTGAAAGAAATGTATTCTTTAAATACGTGCTTTTATTTATGAGGGACAATTGTGTCTCCATGGCACAGACAATAATAATAGAAAAAATAAATAAATAAATAAATAATAATAATAATAATAATAACGTCCTGCACCTTTACCCGAGAGTCTCTACCTGTGTCTGCCCCCTCCTCTTTCTCTGTTTCCCTTCCTCACACACTCGCTCGCCCTCACTCTCTCTCTTAACTCCTCTCTCTCCCCCTCTCTCTCCCTAGTCTGCCGCTGCTGCTCAGACGCCAACAGCACCTCCTGCCTCTTCGTCTTTCTCGCTCTACCTGAGTCTCCCTCTCACTCGCTCTTTTCTTCTGGTGTCCCCCTCCTCCCCTGCTCCTCTCTCCTTATCCCCCACCTCTCTTTGCCTCTCTCCTTCTCTGCATCTCCGTCTCTCTCTGTTGCGGACATGCTCCGGAGATGAGGCTCAGAAATGTCTCCTTCCTGACGCTGCTGTTGTTCGGCTTGATCTCAGTGTCTTGGTACACCGCCTTCAGCAGCTCCAGAGGTGAGTCTTCCGCTGACCGCCAGCACCGCCCCCCTGCCTTGTCACGGTGTGTGTCCGTGCGTTTGTTGTGTATGGCTTGTTGCTGCAGCGGCTCAGTCTGTTAACACTGTTAGTGTGTGTGTGCGTGCACGTGTGTGTGTGTGTGTTGGGATAAAATCCACAAACATGATGATGCTGATAATGATGTTGATGTTTTGAGGAGCTGAAAGGGAGCGCTTGTTTCACCGTGCACTGGCCGCCCTGCTGACCACAGGGTGAGGGTGAGGGTAGGGGTGCAGTTGGGAGGTCGGTGTGGTTTTGGTGCAGCTCTTCACTCTGTTGCAGAGAAGAACAACATTGTCGATGTCGCTGCTGCTGTAGATGATGATGTGAATGAACTGAGGTAATCAGAAGGGGCGCTTGATATGTCCTGCATCTCAGTCCTACAAAACCAAAGGGATGGACGGAGTCTCGCAGAAAAGCGTGCGTGCGTGCGTGCGTGCGTGTGTGTGAGACTGGAAACATTGATTGAATCGCGCACTAGTTGTGCACAATGTGATGAGGGGGCACTTAATCTGGTGAGGGGGGCATGGCAGCTGTGTAGACAGGTGTTAGATGGACAGGAAGAGGGAGAACCAAATTGATTTGATTGTGATGCTGTGGAGAAGTGACCAGGGATGCACTTGGTTTGTGATACTCTGGGTCGAATGACTCTAATGCACAGCTGAAGGATCGTGTGATCTTCCTCTTGTTGCTGGTGTTGAGGGATACTGTGGCCCTAAAGTGATAAAAGGTGCACGTGATTGAGGATGCATCCTATTCCTGACTTGAGGAGAGGGATTGATGGAGGAGTTGATTTCTCTCTAACTCTCCACATACCACTTAAAGGATCTGGTGTGAAGGCTGTCCAGACTTTGATGCTATATGTGTGTGTAGTATATAGACCTCACTTCCCGGCATTGTTACCTGAGCCAGGACGCTGTTTATGGAAAAACTCTGGTGGAGGCCAGAAAGCATTTAATTGGTGCTGAGAAACAGAAGAAGAAGAATTGTTCTTCTCTGATTTTAGAACAGCAGAATTCTCATATTATATATACATTTCCTGTTGTGCATTACACACTAGTGCATTTAAACATGCACAAAACAATGTTCCAAGTGCAATGCAACATGAACAATAAGATGGATTGAATAATTGATCAGTACTCTTCCGCCTGTCTCATTTTGGATAAACACAACATGGCTTAACAGTCTCAACAATGGCAAAAGTTGAGAGATTTGAGCAGAGATAAACAAACAAGGTATATCACCATGTTTCATAACAAACCAAATGTCCTGAAGATAATCTGTTGTCCAGAATTCATAATCAGTCCATTGATAGGATGTTCATGTGTCAAAATGTTGGTAATGTGTCTATTCTTTAACACATCTCATGATCTATAGTCAAAATCCATCATTTTTATCAGGACACACAGGAGTGTGTCTTTGGCTGCCTTCATCATTTAGTTGTAATGAGACATTTACCTCATTAACACAAACTGAGCAGAGGTGGAGACCAACAGCTTCTGTGTTCCACTGAGCTACAAATGCTTTTCTTTATGGACCTTGGTGTGGGAGAGTGAGCTCTTTCCAACCTTAATTTCCTGTTGGAAATGTCTGTCTCATAAAAGTGCAGTCAGCGGTCAGTCATAAAATCCTGCTTAAAAAAAAAGCTAAAGTTTACCTTTGTTTTTATTGAAGTGATGTAACTGTTCATGTTAAAGTTCATCACAAGGTCCTTCATGGATTAGATAGTTTTTCTTAAGATGCGTTGCGCAACTTTCTAACTACATGCATGCCTGTGTGTGTTTGTGTGTGTTTACTCCAAGGAGTTGACAGCTGTAGTCTTAGGTTCATGGGAGCGCTTCATTTGTGATGCCCAAAAGCCAAGGTGGTGGGTGGAGCCAGATGTTCTGAATCATGCAGCTGTTTTGTTGTTTTGAAACATGTTCTCCTCAACCCGGGGCAGGGAGCGCTTGGTTTATGGCCCAACTCAGCAGGCAGCCTGTGTTCAGTGCACCTGAAGAATGTGGGGAACTGGTTTCAAGATACATCCCCAGACTTAGACAGAGTTCGACTTTGTGCAAAAGCAAGCCTTAAGTGTTAGAGTCAGACGTCTGCAGGAAGAGATGACAAGTCTTCTCCGTGACCGACCTTCATCTGTCCTTATCTGTAATTAGTTGACTGTTGGCTATTAATTAGATAGGCTGCATTGAAGTCCTGCCCCAGTGGTACGTTGGTTTCCACATAATTTTAGCTGTGTCAAACAGTGTCATTTCATCATCATTTTTTGTGCAACACGTTTCCTCGTGTGAAACAACATGTTGCCTCAGTCCAGCCCAGTGTTTTCACATGGATCATGTTAACATGTGAATTATTTACAGCAGTCAGTGTTCATCCATTATTGTTCCTCTGAGGCGTAAACACGGGGGTACTTTCTCATTGAAATTCACAATACAAAATGTTCTTCTGTGTCTCAGTGATGCAGCAGTGGTTATCAGTCAACACCAGGCTTTATTTTTACTCTTTGATTCTGTGTGGACTGAATCTTCCTTTATACTTAGTCTGTTTTTATTATCTCCACAGTAAACAGTTTCAAACAGCTGATGTTTTATTTCCTCAGATGTCAGATGTCTATACAGTAATTACACATGGCAGTATTAGCCAAAGGAAAGTGAGAACAAACACCAATATAATACTGATTTAGCTCTATAGTAAAGTAAAGTAAATAGTAAAGGTGGTAATAACCAGTACCTAATGCAGTCAATCCAGTCTACAGGTCAATACTAATCATTAGTAAGCATTTGGTCAAAACTGTCCACAATTGATTTTTGTTCCACTTTCCCTTTTGGGCAAATTGGTATTGCATAATAATAATAATTCTTAACCATTGTTTCTGGATGAGGCCAGTGCTTCTTTATTTTTCAGTAAAGTGGATAAGTGCATACCTGAACTTAGGACCTATTTTTCCCCCAACTTTTGGAACGTCGACCCGTGGTAGTCTGCAAAGGCATTTACAGTAAGAGGTCTTTTAAATAAATCATATTAAAATAATTGTATTTATTTGTGCCTACATTTTAATTAGTTCATTTTAATAGTTTTTGAGAGACTCAGAATCAGAATTGGTCTTTTTATTCTTTTTAACATAAGAATATCTAGTATATCTAGTAAAAAGAAGATAAATCAGCGATTTAATTAAAGACAATCCAATGATTTGAGGTGCAGTATTATTATTTGTAAAATCAAAAGCTGCTGAAAAGCCCAAAAACTGTTGGGAACCATGACTTGCGAACCATGTCTTAAGACCATTGAGGGCTAAAATCCACATCACAGTGGTACCACTAGTTGACTCATCCAGCGATGACTCGCAGTGATGTCATAGTCACTGTCATGTAGTGAACACAAATGTCAGTCCAACCGAGGGTACATTAAAGGGGCAGTAGGTTTATCAATGATTGTGAAACAGTGACCGTGCTTATTGAAATAACCTGTAGCGTGCACAACTTTAAGTTCACGGTAACGTGTAATCTTTCAGTTCATGCTTTAGACAAATAGATTTAGCAATTACACTGATAACCATTAGCACTAATAAACTCTTTCTAACTGCCCTCATTAATTCTGTTTAAAGTAAATGTAATAAACATCCTGATGAGTCTGCGGCTGGTCTCTGATGGTCCAGACCGTCAAACAGAAGGACAGACAAAGAGAGTTGTCACATTGTTTCCTGCAATATACTGAGCCAGGTCTCACACTCAGACATGTTCAGACTGGTTTGTCATCTGTTTTCTCTGGAGCCAGGCTCATTGTCCTGGATTCACACGCCAGAAAACACTTTCTGACTTTCGTCTATAAGAACGACGCCGAAGGTTCAGAACTTGTACAGGTCGTTTAATGAGAATATGTCACGATACACGGGAAATGAAATAACAACAACACCTCCCAAATCTTGTGGATGTTGAAAACATAATCTGAAGTCAGTTGAGGTATAGAAAGAACAAAAATACATAGCATCCATAACAGATTCAATGTCAGTGTGTTTTCTGTTTACGGCAGAATGACTTATGTATCCTAGAATTTCATTAGCGACGGAAAGACAAACTCTTTAGCCTTTAAAAATATATATTTGCATTTAAAGTTTCTTCTTTATACAGAGAACGCTGTAATTAACATTCCATTTGTATTCATTGTAGTCGTGTTTTTCAAACCTGTTTAACAGTTCACGTAAAAATAAATTTGCCCAAAAAAAGTTTTCAAAATGTTTTAAAATAAACCATAAACCCCTACCACAAAAAAACAACGGTAATCCAAAATTACCCGCCAGACTCACTGATGCACAGCAGCTCTATGGTACTGTATATCTATGGTACTGTATATCTATGGTACTGTATATCTATGGTACTGTATATCTATGATACTGTATATCTATGTTACATCTACGTGTTTATTTTTGTATCTGTTTATCAGCTGATTTTGCATATTTTAAAAGATGGCCGTGGGTTCGTTTTAAGATATATAAGCACTGCATAAATATAAATAAAATAAATGTAGATTTCACACAGAGATATATGCATACACCTCAATTGATTTACAAGACACCATGTATGGCTTAAAGCAATTAGATGACACATCGACCTTTGCAAAACAGGAAGTGTACATGCTCTGCTTTGTCCAGCTCTCATTCTCATTTGTGCGGCAATTTACCTACCATCATTTCGCTCATCCCTGCAAGTTGGGTCATCCTAGTCTTACCATGACTGACTAATAATGGTAACAGAATGTGCAATGTGATTGGAGGAGGAAGTCCTAGTAAAAGACTGTCTACAAACATCCTTGATATGAAAACATCTGGAAATGTGGGGATTTGGATAAAATGATATGCCTGGGATTTTGGACTGAAGCCGCAGAGTTTGTTGGACTTAAATTTGAGTAAAATTCATGACTACCTTAAGTATAATCAATGACAATATAGCACAGATGTTGTGAAACTGAATCAATGAGGGTGCAGTGCTTTAGTCACTAAAAGTTGTTAATTCCTAGAACCTTCTGACTATAAACGCTGGAATCTGGAATTAGAACACAATTTTATGCCGTACTTTAGTCATCTTTGATATAAGAAGTGTGTGTGTGTGTTTGTTAATGTCCTGTGTCTGTGACCTTCATTGCTGTGCTATCTCCAAACAGTTGAATATCCTGTCCCCTGAACACACCCACAGTCTCTTACACACACACAAACACATACGCACACACACACTCCTGCAGGCTGTTGTTTCCCTGTGAGTTCCTACCCAACCCCGAAGGTGTGTTTTTCTAATGTGGTTATTTTTTCCCATTCATAATGTGGTAGAAGCTGCTGTATAAAAAGCAGAAGTTTTCAGACCTGGGGTCAGATTTCAGAGGTCAGACACAGTCTACACCAGTTGTACTTAAAACCAAAAGAAACAAACATCATAGGTGAAAACCATCTCCCTGTGAGAAGTGGATGGTTTAATATTTAACCAAGAATCATAGTCTCTGTGTCTGACATCAAAGCTGTGACTCAATGACAAGAGGACTCCACGAGGACACAGCCAGGACAGGAAGCATTACGTGGCTCCTTCAGAATGAAACTGGACCTGGCATAAAATATTCATCAGGCCGGATCAAGACGTCTTTGGCTCCCCAGGAAAAACACACAGGCACATTAAAGTCACTCTGTGTGTGTGTGTGTGTGTGTGTGTGTGTGTGTGTGTGAGGGCGTTAGTGACCCCATTACTTCTCTGTTTAACTGAACGTAATCCGTTATGGCGTTGCCCTCCTCGTGTCCTCTGACGCCACATGGTTATAAAATCTCGCCCTCATTAGATGTGCACAGAGTACTAGACTCGTGAAAATGTCCAACGAAGACTGGCTGATGAATAGTCCCAGTCTTTACCAGTTATATTTAACCGTTAACTGTAAAACATGAGTCAGAAAGTGCACCAGTCGTCAGTTGAATGGAAACAATAGTTACAATTAGGAACACACCTTTAAAAACCTGCAGCGGAGTTTTTCTGACAAAACAAACAAACAAACAAACAAACAAATATTAGATCTCTCCCAAGATTATGTCTCCTAAGTCAATACCAGTAGTGTGCCACAGCAGTCATTCGGTTCATGTAGGCCTTTTTTTAAAACACATCTCTACTTCTACTTTGGTGTAAGGCAATGTGCTGCTGGTGTGACGTGTGTGTGTGTGTGTGATGTGGTTGGGTGGGCCAGTGTGCCCAGAGAAATCAGGGGGAGTTCATGTGATGCACTGCCTTCAGCATGTGACTTTGAGTGTGTATGATGTGATATTTGTGGACGTGACCTTTGACTCATGGCTCCTTAAGGACATTGGCTTCTCTTTCACTTTCTCTCTCAGATGGTCACAGGCCGATTCACTGAATGAACTGTATTTCGATGTCACCCATTTCATTATCAGTGATCTTTTCATTAAGATTATCTTTCATAGCTAGCTGGTGGTTCACTTTGATTTTTTTTTAGATAAAGGTTTATTTTTAAGGTCTGTGGAGACTGAAGAAAGTTTCTCAAAAGGGTCAATGATTTGTCTGGATTTTAAATATAAATGGTCCAGGTTTATTTTATTGCGACATTGAGCGTTGAGCCATTACATTTTATTTGATCAGGTTTTTCAAACCATAAAATACCTTTAACAAATCTGAACTCAAAGCAATCATCACATATTTGATTGACTGTTGTTTTGCAAAAAATATTTCCAAAAACTGAACATTTAAAAGGAACTTGATTTCAAAAAGAAGAAGCAGGTTGTGTCCTGGAGTCAAAGACCTGTTCCTGTCTTTGACTCCAGGACATTGTGTCTTCATTTTTTATTAATACAGATTTTTTTTTTAAATGTACTAAAACTCTTTGGTCTCTCCTTGTACATCTACCAGTTAATAAAAACATTTTTACTGGAACCAGAAGTATGTCGCGTCAAACTTCACCTTACTGAAAGCCTCACTATCCCGTCCTCGATTCTTCACCTTTCACTTTGCCCAACTCTCACACTCACACTGTGTTTTTGTCTCATTTCCTCTGACTTTGGTTCTTCTCACCACAGCTGACCTCCAACTCTCCCCGCTCGCCTCCAATTGCTCAGATTACAATGTCATCTGCAGACATTATGGCCCATTGAGACGTTTTCATTCCATTTTCTTTTGCTTGGGCAAAAACACATCTTTAAAGTTTTTCAAAATAAAAGGCTTGGTTTATTTATGAGATGCCAAAATAAAACAAGACTAGCACAATCCTGCCAACAGTCTGGATAGCCTGACGTTTCGTGGTAATTAGATGTAACTGTATTTCCAGTTTTTCTTTTTTAAATCCAGGACGTGTCAGTGTGAGTTAAAACAGAATTAAAGTCTTCATGTTGTTGTGCTGCACATCTGGACGACTCCGTAATATAACACAAACGTACAATGAATCAGAAAAATCCAATTTCACAGGCATGGTGGAAATATGAAAATGAGCACGGGAGAAGGAAGGCAGATGGGAGAGAAAATCAAATTCAGCCAATATAAAAAGGAAACAGAAATTAGATGAAGAGGAGGAGGAGGAGGTGACAAGGAGGCAGATCAGCTTCCTCACACTGAGTGTGCCATCTGTCTACCAGAAACAATCTCCACTTGTGTACATGAGTGTGCTTGTGGCTGCCCATTCATTTACTGTACAACAGTAATAGCTGCTGAGGGGCTTCTCTCCTCTCTGGGTTATTCAGGTGTCTCTGGACCTTCTCCATTGACCATCTGCCTCAGTGAACAATCTCTGCTCATGTGGTTTTTAGATAATAATGCAGATTTATGTCAATGACCCCCACTTATTCTGCTCTCTCTGCCACATTAAATAGAGAAAATCAGTAATTTTCCATCATAGTAGGGGTTAATAAAAATCCACTGCTTCTTCCTAATATGGCTAAATGTATTAGCGTGTTGCTTTGGCTTTGGAATCATTCATTGTAAATTAGGCAAGGGAAATCTAATCTAATAAGACAGCAGATGACCAGTGTTCCTATGACATTATTACATGAAAATAAATGATTGTTCTCCACAGACATTGGTGTGAGACAGTAAGTTGTTAACAACTCACTCTCTAACCATAAATATTATTTAACAATGACATTTTATTAGGATCTCACAGAAAATAAAATGTGCCTCTTACTACTGTGGCTTTACACAGAGCGTGCAGTTACCAATCTCCCCTGCCAGGGATGCTATAAACACAACACAGTCTGCTTGGACATGTAAGAAATGGAATTAACGACAGGCAACCTTGAAATCAACAGCTGATTCGTTTTTTAAGAGAGACACAGTATTATCCTCCTGAATTAAGTTTTAATGTCTTTGTACTTTTACCCTTGCCTCTTATTGTTGTACAGTTTTCATGGTTTTATATCCTCCCGACCAATCAGGAGCCAGCTGATCTGTCAGTCGTGACATTTCTGTCCTCTGTAACATCAACAGTTACTAATTAAAGCTGAACACATAAGGTAACAATCACACTTACATCACTATAATAAATCCCTGCATTTATCCGTTTCAGCGTTAGCCAGAACCCGAGGCTCTATCCATATTTCTTCTTATTCTTCTGTTGTTTTAGTGCAGTTGGCATCAATGACCGTTCATCACTGCCTGCTCCTGGATTCCTAACAGTTTTTATTTGGCGTTGCCTTGTAGTCAATCTTTGGTTGTACTCACTGACGCACACAAAGCGTCAGTATTCACATTCAAACATGAAAAATTTATGGAGTCCATCCTTCACATACTGTAAGATTAAAACCAGCCGAGTGGCAGAATAGTCAGTGAGATTAGAGTTGAACCAGTGTGACTGGAGGATTTCAAAGTGACGGCGGGACTGGCCAATCAGAGGGCATCGTTTCATTTAATCGAACATATTTAACTGATTTCACCCTTGGATAGGTTCGGTACTTACATCATAAAAGAGGCATGTGACCAGAGTTGTTGATGGTCATTTATTTATGTCTGTGACAAAAATAAGAAGCTAACACATGCACGCGCACACACACAGACACAGAGAATCTCTCTTAACATGTGTCCTCCAGGCACTTCACGTGTGTGTGTGTGGAGCTTTGTTAATTTACGTGTTTGCATTATTATGCCACATTTGTCTCCGTCTTTGTGTACAGCCTCATTTGTAATTTACAAACATCCTTCAGGCATAGTTTACATGGTTTACAAGAAGAAGCTAAAAAATCATGTCATTATGTATTTATTTCCTTTTGTGAATCTGCTCTTTTCTTTAAAAAAAAGTTTAAGAGACATGTATATACATATATATATGTATATATATATATATATATATAAAGGTCTTACAAATATATTCTTAGTAAAACATCATTTTTCTGAAGAAATCTGTTTTATAAACCTCACGTACGATCAAGTAGATGATCTTGATAAAAAAGTCATTTTGCACTAAATGAGACGCAGAAGCTGTTTAGAGAAAGGACAGATAAAAACAGAGAAACCAAACAGGCTTCCAGCCAGACAACATTCAATGGTCACTTTATCGAGTCAGTGCACGTTATGAGGGTGGTGCTTGTACTGTAATCTTTGTGAGGACAAGATTTCCACTCAGCCAAGGAAGTTTTTTTCAATCTTGGCATTTTGATTTTCCTACAAACATGTGCACACTCGGTTTTTGTTTGTGTGTTTGGGTTTTTCAAACTTTTGGATTTCATTTTAATCTGGTTGTTTAAGTTTCATCCTTTAATACAGTCAGTTTTTGGAAAATTTCCCCATAGTGGGATGAATGAAGGACTTCTTAATCCTCATATGTGCACACTCACATGAACACACACTTAGTTTTAGGTGTCGTAGTTAATTGGTCGATATCCCCAGTCTCCCTCCAGATGTAGCTCCACACTCTCTAAATGCTCCCTTTGTGTCCAGTCGTCTTCCACAAAATCTCTCATTCATGAGCTGCCACCTGACTCCGCTCACCTCCAGCTCCCAGACGGGTGGGGAAGTGGAGGGAGGAGGTGATGGCGTCTGAGCCTCAATGTCACAGTCCACACATTTAAATGAACTTACCTGCTGCTACTTTCCCCTAGTTTTTGCTCAGTCCCTCTTACAGAGGTGGAAGTGGAACAATTTTTCAATCTGTAGACTTTTGGTAATGGCTCCAAAATCAGTCTCTAGAGTTTCTTGAGCTTAAAAAAAATCAGTAAAACCACATTTAAATATTAATGTCTGATGACTGTGATGAGGACCAGATGTCCAGGCTTCAAGCCTAGTGTCCCTGATGGGCAAGTCTTGATCGCAGGCAGTGTATAAAAATGGGCCAATTGTTTATGAAACAGAAGTCAAGGAAGTACACAATAAGTACCACTAATGGGTTGTTGTAATGCATGCCAAAGGACAAGAATTTATCAATTTTAATAGGTTGGTTTTTTTGTGGGATAATGCTAATTACTGGCAGCAGATCTTCAGTTGCAATTAACTGCAAGCTGAATGTGTTTTTGTTCTTTTTTTTTCTCTTTTTTTTTTCTTTTGTTTGCTTTAGACTACATGTTACCTTTCAATGTTAGCTGGGTACTTAATAAGTCTGACCAGATGACGCTCCTTTGAATTTATCATATAAATTGCAGACATGGCAACACAGCAACGGACTGGTTCAGTGGTTCTGTGGTTCTCTGAAGTGCAAATGACTCACACCAGCAAAACTAAGTCTGAGCTTAGTCAAAGCACTGTTGACATTTCAACCTCTGATTGATTAGTTTAGCCTAGCAAAAAGCAACTAACCTGCTGCATTGGATGCAACATACCTGTATTTGCTTCAGTTACTTCAGATCTACTTATCTTTAGGGCAGTGAAGCCGCCATAGCATCTTTGTGGCTGAAAGACCCTGGACCCCTTGTGTACACCCGAAACCTTTTTCATGAGGTTCTAATACCATAGTCTAGACTCGAGGTATCATTTCACAGTCCTGTTAGTGACCTTCGAGATAATGCTCTTGGCTTTAAATCTCTTTATTCCTCTCAGTTCATGCACCACTGAACCCCCCAGAGTAATCCAAAGGACCTGAATTCTCCCACGAATCTTTCAAACAAATAATAGGTGCACTGAGTCGTCCTAAACCTGAGACACCTGATTCGTTCAGATGGGACACCTGGTCTCCCCTGAGGAAACTCCTAAAGAGTCTGAACTACTGGCTGAGTCAGGAAACACTGTGTACTGTACGAAAAAAGCAGCAGATCTCAACTCACACACACACTCCCCCAGGAAACACGATTGGCCAATGGGGATAACAATCTCCCGCTGCAACATCTACGGTCCAGTGCCCTGTCCATCAAACGCCTGGTTCTCACGGTAGCAAAAAAGACTTTGGTTCCCCCTCTTCCCTCTCACACACACACCCGATTTTAAAGGGTTGGGAATGTTCCCAGGGAGAGTGTGTGTATGTGTGTGTGTGTTGGTACTTCTGCCTTTGTGAGGACCTGGTGCAGAGACCGTGGACGCTTTTAGATCCCGGGCTTAGTGATGAGAAAAGTACTTTATTATTGTGGACTGTAGTTAAAAATGACACTGTTCGTGGATCTAGTGTGTCAGATGTTTCCTTCCGCTCCAACTTACTCCTACCCTGCTGCGTTAAACTGAGTAAGCAGCACATTCTTCTGGCACAGGCAGGGAGATATTTTCACATGATCTGTACTTCTACAGCAGGCTGTACTGTAGTGATGTAGTGATGAACAGCTGAAGTGCTCTGTACTAATGACTTTGTTATTTACGTACTTGAGGAACATTAGAATTAACAGCTTCCTAGTTTAAAGACAACTGGTCAACTTTTAAATAATAATGATATGGTAAAAAAAAAGCAAACTATTTGAGGTTGTTTAGAACTGTTGAATTAAAAATATGTCACCTTCTTGAACAGTGTTCTGCCCAGAAGGACCTTGTAAACCTTGCCCGCTCAGTCATGACATGGAAGATGACTTTAATTGTTATATAAGTATGTATTCAATTGATATGTTATAGGTTTCTTTATATATGATTATAAAAATATACATTTTAACAAACGTGGTAAAATAAACTATTTAAATTCATAAAAATAAATGTACATATACTGTATATTCCTATTCATAAACTATCCAAACCATATTGCTTTTTTTCTGTTACAATAAAAATAAATGTTTCATGTAATTAGTTGACCTCTCCAGATGATGTTTCTTTAGATTAAATTAGACCAGCGTTAGATTACGTTTGAATAATAATTAGTTTAATGTAGGCCTTTAGACAGTGCAGTGGACCAGGCCTTGCAATTAATGAGTAAAAAATCTTTATCGTCATCACAATTGTTATACGGTCGGCCTTTCATTGTCATAGTCACACAAGGCAGCAGCAGATCAGCAGCGGCACTGTGTTTCTGTGGGATTTCCTCCATGTTCTTATGAGTAGATATGTTAGCAGCATAACAGCACTGACCTGAAACTATGGGCTGTTTGTTGATGCGCAACTACTATCGTAAAATTAGGAACTCACTGTGAGGTTCTGACAGTGTCTGGAGTGTCCAGATAATCTGATATAAAATGGTGTGTCTGTGTGTCTGTGTGTATGTTTCTCAGCTGCTGTTTGATTTAAACATCTGGACAGTACAGGCTGCTACACTGTTCAAATGAAGTGCAAGGTTAAAGGAACACACACAAACACACACAAGCAAGCATGTGCTGCCAGCTGTGGGGCAAAGACAGACACACTGCTGCCTTGTTTAAAGAGGAGTGATACTTGAGCTGAACTAGTGCATGTGTGTGTGTGTGCGTTTGCCAAAGAGTAAGAGAACAGAGCACTCAGTGTAAAGTCCTTTCAGCCAGCCTGAAGGCCACAGCATCTACACACAAACACACGCGCATACACAGTACAACCCCTCCTTTGGAAAAGACCACGGAATTTAGAAATCAGCTCCCTGAAATGATGCTAAAAGACAAATCCGGCAGGTTTTAGCACAGTACCGTCACTGAGTACCATCACTTGGAATAAGAACAAGTAACGTTTGGTCCAATATAGACTGAGTTGTTCCACTTGTTCTTATTTTGCAGAGACAGTGAGACCCTGTTGTTAAATGTGCTCAAAATATCATTAAACAACCATGTATCCCATGGTACTTTCGTAATATCTAGAGAATTTGTCAATGCAGGAACAGCTTGCAAAATTGTATGCCCACTATGCGTTTCCATACAGTCTTGTTAAGTAAATATTTGCTTCACAGAGATAAGTGGTAGGAGGTGCAAATCCAGTGTACAGGTTACCACAGAAAAAGGCACAGAAATTGTAGCATGATTGCACGAAGAGCAACAATAGCTGTTGTTATTTGGTTCTCCTGGGATATTTAATTAGATTTACCTTTTGCACCATGTCAGGGATGCCTCTGGTTTCCTGATTAATCAACAACCTATTAACACGTCCAACATGTTCACGTAAAGTGCAGAAGCTGTAGGAACATTTCAGCCAGAGTGTTTGTACTTATGACCTCACCCTTTTTTAACATTTGTGTACTCTGGAAGGGCTTGAGATAAAAAAGAAAAATCTGTTTTGTAAGTGAGACCTTGCCAAAGTAGCATACCTTTTATAAAAAGAAAAATCTGTTTTGTAAGACCTTGCCAAAGTAGCATACCTTTTACTGACATGTAGCAACACACATCACATACGGCAGTTGTTTCAAATGTGCAGTGTAATGCACAGTGGTCACAAAACAATTTTATTTTCAATATTTTATTCACTTTACAAGAGTAGGGAATTTGCACTGATTGTAAGGTTATTTATTTTGTTTTCCTGTGTAAAGAAGTAATAATGTAGAAATTGCTTTATTCTAAATTCAGTTTCAAGTTTAACTGTAGCTTTTGAATGCGTCAAAATCAGGGGGTTCCATGAGAATTGATTACACTGTAAAAAAAAATGTTTGGGAACCACTGATTTATGGTAGAAAATACAGCATAAATAAAGCACAGCTGCAGTCCAGCCCATCCCGGACGCTCTAAGTAAAAGTAGGCACGCCCTTCCTACTGCTCCACAGACACCCATCAGTGGTAGTTAATAATAAATTATTTGCTAAATACATTTCATTGTATTGTATCTGCACTTACAATTTAACTGTCACATTTTAAATTTTGCCCTCCCTAATGCACAAAACCATTTAGGCATGTTTGAAAATCAATTCAAAAGATGCACTTAAACATCTTTTTAATGGCTGAAGAGAAATTATCCGAAGTGAATGTGTCTGCAGTGTAGAAATTTAAAACAGGAAACTGATTGGTTTTAATGATGACATAGAACAGAAAGTTAAGGTCACATGGAAAACTTTATTTTTTATCTGATGAAAACCAGATCAGAAAATTATGCTCCCTGTTTCCATGTTTAATCTTCAGGGACCTGGAAATGCAGTCTGTAGACAGAAAGTGCCCAGGACAAACTGGATTCAAGTCATGACGTATATGAAAGGAACAAGCAGACTATATATAGGAAATGATTATCCTATAGACAGGAAGTGATTATCGTGTAAACAGGAAGCTGCACTCCCTTCATCATGTGAACAGGAAACTCATTTGTGAGCTCTGACGCAGCATCTCTGGTCATTTCCCACGAGTCTCATTCATCCTGATTCATGGTTTAGTCTGAAACACAAAACACAGCAGATAGAGATAAAGAGGACTACCATCAGTGAACTGGTAATGGTCTTCTGGTCATGTTAGCTTAGTTTTGTTAGCGTAGAGGTGTTAGTGTTGCCATGTTAAAATGCATGTTAAAATGCATGCATAAAGTTTGTATATATAAAACACTGAATGTTCCCTGTGGCAGTTCAGGCTGCAGTACCACTGATAACCGGTAGAAAATAGATGTGTCTATTGGTGTCAGTAAACAATGCTTTTAAAATTACTAGCTTTTATATATTTAAAATCATCTACTTGGTTCACAAGCCACCAGTATTTGTTGGTTGTAAAGTAATTAAGAGATCATATAAAAATATATAATGATGTAAATGATATAATATATATATATATTTACAGTATATGTTTAAATATATATAAATGATAGTAACATGGAACACTAATAGAACTGATTAAATCTGATTTCTGTGAGTCAATATTTTTTTTTATTTTAATATCCTTGCAATGCCTACTGTTCTGGTTGGGGTTTAATTTTTGTAGCACAAACCGTTAAACTGCATTTAAATCGTGGCGAATTTACACACACATTCGAGCTGATGTTTTTCTCTGCAGATAAAGTGAGACAAAAGCAAAATATTTGTGAAACCAAGCAGCTTTCTATGGTTTGACAAGAGGATAAGAACGAACACATGCGTGCACACACACAAGCGCACACTCTGATGTATTGACTAAAGGCTCAAATAAGCACCAATCCACTCAGCATATCGACTGAAACAAGAGCTTAGGCGTTATATATACAGCACAGACACATACACACACAAACCTTCACACACATTTGATGAAGTCACAGTGTTTAATGATTTTGTTTGAACAGAACAGTGTGCTTTTGCATTAGTGTGTGTAGAATGTAAAGGAATAATAATGAACCCTTTTGGATTAAGTGTGAATGTGAATTATTACAGAATGGTTGTCTTTGTTAGAAAGCCCTTACAGGAACAATGTTTTTATATACTGTAGCTCTTTGGAAGTTTATTGATTTACTGCCCACTTTATTCAATTGAATTTGTCGTTTTTTGATTTTTATTGATTTATTTATAGTTCTTTGTTCAGATTTACCTCAATCAGTTCTTTCTAAGTTCTTTGTTCAGATTTACCTCAATCATAAAGTCACCAAAAAGGCAACTTGTGGAATTACCTAATTCCTCTACAGACTTAGGTGTGGGAGAAGCAGCTATTTACAAACCACTCAGTTCATGAGTCATTTTTCTTGCATCTCCTTGAATCTTTTCCTCCCTATATCTGTTAAGGACAAGCAGAATTTTTCCTACTGGCTGTTTGACGGCGTGCATCTAAGCGTATGGCACTTACACTGAACTAACAGTTTCCAGTGGAAGCTGCTGAAACACTTGGATGTCATCTCGCTGCTAATTGGACACACCTGTCTTAGATCAGTAATGTTTTCTTGGCTCTTTCTAACTCCTCTTCCTTCTAGCTACGTTTTTGGTTTGAATGCTCTCAGCCCTGCGAGTCCTTTGCTCTGATCTAACCAAAGCAGGAGAAGAAGAGGTCTTTGTTTTCATATCTCCTGCAGACATGTGCTGTTTTTAAAAACAGAGGACCCAGGTTACACTGGGACAGGAAGGTTATGTCTGCTCTTGCTTAGAAGAAATCTGTGTGTACAGGATTGTGGGAGTGTTGTGAAAAATCACAGTTTGAGGTGTGAACATTCATTTCCATCTCTCACAAAAGTTTATATTTAAACTCATGCCAGGAGGTGGGAGGCTTATTGCTTGTGTCTCAGTTGTAGGTTAAAGCTGGGGTAGGGAACATTTATATTTAGTTGTGGATCGATAATTCCATAATAAACCCTTGTCGTATTATAAATGATCTGAGAGATCATGTCATTTGAGAGATTGGACACAGTGGCTCCTTCTTTTGGCTTTATTAATGGCCTTTACGGAAATCTGGTCTGTGACCGAAGACGTTGTCTCCGTTTTAGGGGATCCCAGATTAGGAAAGAGAAGGTTGAAGGTTTTTCAAACAGACTTTTAGCTGCGTTAGTCTCAAAGTCTATGAACCTCTATAGATTTTTGTTCATCTATACATACAGTCTCTCTCTATATATTTAAATATATATATGTTTATATATACAGATGTATGTGTACTCTCTGGGCGTCTGTGACCCAACACAGACTAAATTTAGGACAGGATGTCTGCTCTTGCCCGTCTCCTCCATCCTTTCCCTCGTGTCCTGCTCTCACACAGTTGTCGTCATTATCTTTCTTCGGCCGTATCGTGTCAGGGATAATGAACCGATGTAACACGGCACTCTGGGAAGGCTGCTTTCGCCGTTTGTTAAGCTGACTCAGCAATTTTGAATTTCCTTCCCTCTGACTCAGCAGCTAAAACAATTTCCTGCCAGTAGCCTTCTGTGTCCTGTTCTGCCTTTAACGTCCTGTTTCACACAATGCAGTTTTCACCAGCTGTGTGAACGTCTTTGTAGTTTGTAAAAAAACAAAATTGAATGTAACATTTTGGCATGTCGTACTTGAACCTGGTGCTTTTTGCATCATCTTAAACCTTTAAATACCTTCACTTATAATCACATTTAAATACTGAAACACACCAACATATGTTAAATGAAATTTATCAAGGATGAGGAACAAAGTCTTAACCTTAAGTCTCTACTGTGGACACATCCATACCCAAAGTCCATAAAGAATGTTTCCATTATTAGCTAGCAGGGAACACAGGTGCTATTGGTCCACTGGTGTCACATATGATGTGTTTGTGTCTTTGAAAAAAGTCTTAGCAGATGATTGAAAAAATCAACATCATCAATAATGCACCTGAACCTGCTGATTCAGACTATAGCATCAAATGTCAAATGAAAATCTCATCCATTTCAAAGGAATGGAATTTGATGTTAAAAGTTTTAAAAAAAATTGAATATATTTGAAGTGACTGTGTTTCGGAAAAAAATTGATAAATGTAAAACCTGATTTATGTTATGTTCTGTAGACCTCAGGTATAAACAAATTCAGGTCTGATTGTATTCTTAATCCCTTCTAATCCCACCATAATCCCGCAAGTAAACCTCTGGAAGAGGGAAGACCAGACAGAATACATAACAAAAATGGAACAGGATGATATTTCACATTTAGTTTTACAGAGATTTAAAAAAAAAATCAACCTGATTTTAAAGTATTTCAGACACAAAGGGAACTAATTCACATGGATTTTATTAAAGAATATTGTTAACCTGTTGTATGAAATGTGACAGTGAGGATCTGATGGATTATTTCTGTGAAAATCAACATGAAGCACACAGTGAGGTCAGTTGGATGGTCTGATGGTGAAAGCCTGTAAAAGGATTTAAGTGTATGGGATAAACTGTTGACATCGGCCTGATGGAGGTGCTGTGTGTCTCGTGGGGATTAACTGCAGATTTACTATCACACAGCAGTTACTTAGTGATGATGAAGACGATGATGGACACATGATGGAGGGATGATGCAGTTGAAGGATTAGTCTTTTTGTGATTTCAGTTTATGCCTAGTCTTTTATTGGCAACTGGAATAAATCTGTTCCATCAGGAAAACACAGTCATTGGCTTAAAATAATGTCAGAATATGTGTGAATTTTCAGGCCAGTTGCCCAACAGAACTTTCAAACTTGACCATGACCTGGATGACTGAGAATCTTCATAGACAATGTCAGAATATGGAAAACAAATATATTTAATAAATGAAATAAATGCCATAATAAAACTCCAATAAATGTCCACAGAAAAGAGACAACCTTGACTTTGAGTGTGTGACAAATATGTTAGAAAGCTTAAAAAAGATATTTTTCTTTTAGTTTCAATGTTTCAATCGAGCTATTTGTTCCACATTGACAGTGACAGAAATATATTCTAACGTCTATATATGCCTAAAAGGTTTTCCCCTTCAACCTCACGGATTGGTCTTCATCCAACATCCCTCTTCACTTCACTGTTTCATTGCCATCTGCCCCGTCTCTCCCTGCCTCCATCTGACCATATGTGTTTTCCTGCTTGGTCGTTTCCAAAGAGCTGGTACAGCTCTACAGTTTCATTAAGATGTTTTTGTCAAAGGTTGAAACATTTTTTCCAGTTGAGATAATCCACTTCTAAAGCATTTTATTTGACATTTGTTGTATTTCTCATATCCTCTGTCTTTCTGGAACACACAGCCGGTGTATTTGAAGGAACGCACATTCATCGGTGAAATGGAATCAGATGTACTCTTTAATCTGTGTCAATAGTGAATATATATATAGTCGGTCTTGGAGCAGCTGATGTAAAGGCAAGGTTTTTCCAGTTTATTTTGCCATCTTTGGATTTAACTCCCA
>NC_024321.1:12332989-12359066 GCF_000523025.1 Cynoglossus semilaevis
GCTTCATAGAGAACTTTCATGATTTAAGTCTAGGTTAAAGTGATAGGAAATGGGTTTAAGCAAACTTTGAAAAGGAAAGAAAAAGTTTCTTCTTGTCTCTTAACTGTTATAATAACCTGCAACAGCTCATGGTCTCCTCTTCTCCCTTTTCTTTAGGAGATGTGGTGGACATCTACCAGCGGGAGTTTCTGGCGTTGAGGGAGCGCCTCCATTTGGCCGAGCAGGAGAACCTGCGACGCTCCAAAGAGCTCAATCTGGTCCTGGAGGAGATCAAGCGGGCCATTGCGGAAAAACAGGCGCTGCGAGACATCAACCGTACATGGAGCAACCTCTCAGGTTAGCTCACCTTATGATATACATAGGATAGGATAGGATAGTTAGGCTGTATGTATAATCCAGAAGATTGAGATTATATCCCACCTGGTCAAATATGATCCAACCCATTTCAAAATTGAAATGTGGTAAATCCTGACCCCTGGTCTAACTTGGTCTCCCTCTCCTCATTCCCAGAGGAAACACGGCTAAAGTTGTGGAACGTGAGCAGCAATAAAAGTCTTCTTCAGCTTCCCTCCATCTTCCATCATCTTCCTCCCCGCTAAACAAAGACGCCAGTCTACAGCCAGCCGTCCACCTGGGTCAGGGACGAACTGGGGGTGAGGCATCTTTGGAAAATGTTAATGTTTTATCCATTCCAAGATGGAATTTTCCAACTAGAATCTAAACCACTTGTTATTAACATCATGATCCTCAAGACAATATTTTAGAGTGAGCAGCTACAAAAATTAGCAGGAGCCCATTGCTCCTGGGCACCATTGGCCTGTCCTGATGTATAACTATACATTATTTTGGGAATTAGCAATTAGCAAATATCCAATTTAAAATCCACACTCAACTTCTTAGATTAGGTTTTGACAAAGATTTACTTTCTAAAAATAAATGTGGCCTTTACTAATGAGCTGAGACATTGAAAGGGAGTTCCTAGGATAATTTGTAAGTAAGGTATAGAGAGCCACTAGCTTTTTGTTTGAAACACTATCCAAAAATCCCTGCATACACAATCTCATCTCAAGGTCTTTTCTCTTTTTGAGTGTTGTTAAATCAGCTTAAAATTCAGACTCTCCTCTTCTTTTTCTCTGTGTGTGCGCAGTCTCTATAGTGATGGGGGTCCCCAGTGTGAAGAGGGAGGTCCATTCGTACCTGACCGACACGCTCAGCTCTCTCATGTCAGAGCTCAGTGCAGCCGAGAAGGACGACTGTGTCATCGTCGTCCTCATCGCAGAGGTCAGTGTGTGTGTATATATATATATATATAAATATAAGTGCGAACGTGTGTATTAACACCTGGCCACCACAGTGTGTCTGTACTTTTTTGTGCGTCTGTAGGTGCGTATACGCGTCCTCATTTGTTATATAAAGGTCAGTGGTTTGACTAATGAACCCACAGACGCCCATTACTCCTGTGTGCTAATGTTGGGGCCTCAGATGAAGAATACATTATTTTCTACAGTGTTTGTCTTTTTATACACAATAACCTGCTCGGTGCAGAGATAATTGTAATGTAGTGTAACGTCGTATCAGTGTGTGAATTTAGAAAAAAAACGAGTGACATTACACAGTCCCCACTGAGTCACAGGTACACACTGATGATGTCATGAAATAGTTTTGTTTGACTCTGTGTATGCTTTAAAGAAACTGTTTAGTTTATTTTTAAGTGTGTTTATATGAGGCATTGCCCCCCCATCAGAACACTCTGAGCTGTGAGTGCCCCCTGCTGCTAGATCCAAGAAGACTCACGTTCCTTGAAAACTGCTGCGGGTAAAACAGCAAAAAGTAGTTAATTGCGACTTAATCAATGGTTTACTTAATGAACTAAATCAGCCGATTTTACATTATACCACACAGGACTGGTGGATCCACTGCAGCAATGACCGTCCATTCAAATGTGACTTTTTCCACATTTGTGTTTGAAATCGTTTTGCTCAAAGTTGCACACTTCATCCCAAAGGTCTCACTGGCTTTGGTTTAAGGTGATATAGAAATCGCAATATAAAGAGATAAAGAAGGAAAGTATTAAGTAAACAGGTGAGAAAAGACTGCATACCTGGAGGATTTATGGGTTATGTGACCTAACTTAGTTCACTTGTGTCACAAGTTGCCAATAAATGTTTTTAGCAGAGTTTCATTTTTCTAGTCTGTTCTGGGGTTTTCAGACTAACCCATATAGTCCACACCATCTTTTTAGCACCTGTGTTGTGTTGCAGCAAGCTTAAAGAACTTAAATAGGATTCTTATTCCCTCTCTACTGTGTGTGTGTGTGTGTGTGTGTGGGTGTGTGTGTGTGTGTGTGTTTAGGCTGACCTGCAGTACGCCAACAGTGTAGCAGAAAACCTAAAGCGCCTGTAAGTGTACCTACATCATAAGATGTACGATTCTCTACCAGCAGACATTAGAGCCACGTGTCCTCACTTCCTGTGCGTGTGTGTGTTTGTTTGTGTTTTAGTTTTCCAGCAGAGATTCAGTCCGGTCTGTTGGAGGTCATCTCTCCATCGGTCCACTTTTATCCAGACTTTTCCCGACTACGAGAGTCATTTGGAGATCATAAGGAGAGAGTCAGGTGAGAGAGTGTGTCAAAAGAAAATTAAAGTGATTCTCAAAAGAGATTTAAAATAATTACACTTTTTATTGACTGCCATGGCAGATTTCCACATCTCCTCCTGTTAATTTATCTTAATTTAAAAATGATAATATCTCATGTAGAGGGAAAATTAAGAAAAGGCAGTAGAATAGAGAAGCATGACAAGTAACATAGTCGTTGAACCAAGGCACTAAGACACTAGGGGTCACAGTTTGGCTGAGCTCGTGTTCTCCTGTTTCTGAAAAAAAAAAGTTCTTCTTTCATCTGAGAAACACTGTTTCTCTTTAATTTCCAAAGAAGCAGCTGATTTCACCACTGTGTCAAATCATGTGTGTGTCTGTATTTATGGAACAATACACTTGTGTGTGGGGGATTTTTGTGCCTGGAGGTCATCAGTGGTCATGTGTTCATCACATGCTACATTAACCCCCTCACACTGCTCTAACTTTTTCCAAGGGCCAGGGGTCAAACTGCACGGCACTAAACAAGTGAAACAAGTGGGCTGTAAAACAGCTGCTTATTTTTAAACTTATTCTATAAAAATGAGCTTTTTTACAAGAAAAGAAAACAGTGGAAGTGAATTATACCAAAAACCACAGACTTTTTGGAAAAAATGAAATTTGATTTTAGATATGTTGAAATATGTGTCCGTGAATCAAACTTATTTTCCTGTTCCTCTGTATCTTGGGATGGTGTTCAACTAGATTCCTTATCATCAAGAGTGTCTTATCTTAATTGTAATCTTTTTTTCTTCACTCTTATCTCCTCCTCTTCCTCAGATGGAGGACAAAGCAGAACCTGGACTTTTGTTTCCTGATGATGTATGCTCAGTCCAAAGGGACATACTATGTCCAGGTGAAAAACATTTTCTCTCTCATATTCTAGATGTTCCACAGAGTTTTTTTTTTTTTTTCACTCAAAATATTGTTCCAAAAATAGATTAGTTTTTAAAGGCACATTAATTGATTGCATGACTCTGTAGACCAATGTTTTTTTGTTGTTGTTATTTCTCTAAGCTCCTGACTTCTTGGCCTAAAAAACACAGAAGAGCCCTGATTTAAACTGTACTTTAACTTTGAACATTTAAATGAAAAAAGTGGCGTCAAGGTGGTTGTCAAAGCACGACGCACGACGATGATGCATTAACAAAAGATAAAGAGTAAAGAGTGTCAAAAGAAAAAAAAAAGTTTGTCCCAAACATATCATCCCGAATGTCGCAATACAAAACTAATGTAAAAAACCTTGAAGAAAACCCCAGGAAACAACAAACACATCATATTTAATTAACTACACATGTCTCTCTCGCTCACAGCTAGAGGATGACATAGTCGCCCGTCCAAACTACTTCACCACCATGAAGAACTTTGCCTTGCAGCAGCCATCGGAGGAGTGGATGATCCTTGAGTTTTCTCAGCTTGGTTTCATCGGTGAGTTCACATTGAAAAGCCCTATGATTTCACACCAATTTATCACATCAGTCTGCCTTCAAGTTTAACTCCCAGTGTGAGCGTTCCAACAGGGAAGATGTTTAATTCTGTCTCTGCTTTCAAAGTGTTTTCATTCTTGAATTCTTATGTATCTCATGATAGTAGTCAGAACTGACAAAACTAAAGATACTGCAGTAACAGGATTAAACCAGAAATCTCTGTCTTATTCACACCACAGTCCTTTAAAATACACACGAGAGCTGTTTGTGAATTGCTGTTACAAGTGGCATAGATTAGTCACAGACATAATAAATTATTTTCAAACCCATAATTCACAGTTACATTTCTTTACAAGTCGTCATTCAGTGGGCCATAATGTCATGTGAGTTTGGAATTAGAAATTGAGTTTTCAAATGTCTTCACTGCATGTCTTAATGCTGAAATATTTTTCACAGTGTGTGATGATTTATAATGTGAAAAATGTGTTTCATTTGGTGTGAACAAACAGCTGCAGTAACATCTGGCCTCTTCAGTCTTTCTTGTCACACTACGTTGTAGTGGCAGAATCTTCAGACAGTGAGTCTGTGAGACAGTGCAGTACGTATTTGTCATGGCTGCAGCTTCTCACCTCTTTCCAGTGAAGCAGCGATGACATCGTCTTAATCTCGGGCGTGAATTTCTGAGCGTTGTTAATTCAACTTGCTTCTTGCTTCTTCTCCAACAGGGAAGATGTTTAAGTCATTGGATCTGTCTCTCATCGTCGAGTTCATGCTCATGTTCTACAAAGACAAACCAATTGACTGGCTGCTCGACCACATCATGTGGGTCAAAGTGTGCAACCCCGAGAAGGACGCGGTGAGAAGCTCCGATCTCTGTAGCTGACAGACCACAGGGAACCCATTAAACAACATTTTTTCATTATTTTAATGAAATGATTACAAACCTGGCTGTGGAGTTTGAATCCTGACCTGATCAGTTTGTGACTCTGTTCATGTGTCCACAGAAACACTGCGACAGACAAAAAGCTAACCTGAGGATTCGCTTCAAACCATCTCTCTTCCAACATGTTGGAACACACTCATCACTTGCGGGAAAAATACAGAAGCTCAAGGTAAGAGTTTATGTTTTTAAGTGTTTGGTCCAAGTATAGCTGTGATCTTTGCCATCTGCTGGTAAATACATGTTGCTACGCAGGTGAAAAACAATTTAATTTAACACATATACACCTAAACTTGAGTCCGTCATATTGACATAATTTAAAAAAAAAACTCCAAACACATCACCAAATATAAATATGTTTAAGAAGGTATATACATTATCATTTACTCCTGATTTTCCTGCTCAGTATTAAAACGCAGCCTGTCTAGTTGAACACAACCAAGATATACTCGCAGGAATTGAAGAAAGGCTTGCAAGAAGATCTTCTTCATCAGCTTTTCCACACGACACGTGATGATCACGGCACACCAGTGTGCTACAGTACAGTGGTTTGATATAATACATGACAAAATATTTACATCATTAAGCTGCAAACAAGCAAAATTTTTACAAGTTTTGACTTGTTATGATGACCATAAAATACAAAAAAGTGAAAACTATTCATCCCTATGTCTTATTTAACATAAGTTAAAAAAACATGGCCTATTTATGCATTATAAAACTGTTAATTTTTATCCACCCACCTACTGTTTATTTTCATGAACTACCTCCAGTATTTACACCGAACTAGTCAAAGACGCACTTAAAAGTGTATTTCTCAGACACAGACTTTTAAGAAGTTCTGTTGAAAATTAAGCTACCTTTTAATGACAACCCAGCAAGTTTCATTGTGACACTGCAGAGTTTGAGACTGATCCAGGATCAGTCACAGTCCAGTGGCTGTGTAGTGATGAAGACTGATGAAGAGTGATGACCTCTGCAGCTCCAGCCTCTGCCAGCAGCAGGGAGCTGAAAGCTGCCTCTTATTACCGCACCGAGAGCTGACCGCTGCTGCAGTCTGCTCCCATCAATTCCATATCGATTCCACATCCTGCATCAGAGGCTCCTCAGTGTTGGAGACTGGAGCGTATATGGAGGCTGAACCCCAGGCAACGTTTTAAAATTTGGAACATGGTCTTCCAGTTTAATAATGTATTCCTATTTTCAAGCATCAGATTCATGATTCCCCAGTTTTCATTCACACTCAAATAAATAGAACCGGGAATGGAAGTGAAATTGAAAGTTCCCTTCATTTAGGCTTCTGACATTGTGAGGACACAGTGTCCCCATGTTTGTGCTTTACATCTGTGTTACCCTTTCAATTGGGTCATTTACCTAATGTTGGATTAAAAAAGACCTGGTAATAATGACTGTGATCATAAACCTATTAGAAGTAGTCCTTCTTCACATTGGTCTTCATTTGTCGGCACCATGAAGTCCAGGCTGTAACTCATGGTGTTTCTTCATGTAGTTGTGTGAATGGTTTTTTGTCTTTAAATGTGGCCTCTGATGGACTAGTAAACTGTCCAGAGGGTGTGCCCCACCAACTCACTTCCCTATGACCCAAAAAGGGATTAGTTAAAAGACCATGGATCCTTGGACCAAGCAGTAGAGAAAGGATACATGGGCAGAGTTGCCACCTAGTGGCTCATCAGTGAAACATCTAGTGCTGCCAGAAAAAGACGACTTTTTGATGAATTATGAGTTTAAGTCTAATTTCAGTAGTTTCAACGTTAATGTCCTGTTGAGTAGGTCACAGTAAACTGTGCTTTCATAAAACACGTGTCATAAAACATCACGAAAATAGTTTTTAGCCACAAAAAAGGTTAAAGTTAAGTGGTTTGTTGAAATGTATATATTTATATCACCTGTCATAATTAATGCTAGTGATGAATTCATGGTCCAAGAAATTATGCATAGAAATATAAATAATAATAACAACAATAATAATAATAATAAAAGTATAATAAATACCCATAGAGGCATACTTGGAAAGTATGTGCTCTATGTACTATAAAAAACACACATTTATTAATAATTGCTCTTTCTCTATACTATAGCTATTAATAGGTGGTCCTTGATGTTTACTGCTACTTACTTGGTATTTACTTTATTTTGATAAGTGATGAAAATAACTAATATTTTAGGATAAGGATTTTGGGAAACAGACACTGCACAAAGGTCACGCCAACCCACCTGCAGAGGTCACAACCAGCCTGAAGACGTACCAACACTTCACCCTGGAGAAAGCCTACCTGGGCGAGGACTTCTTCTGGGCCTTTACACCCGTGGCAGGCGATTTCATACGAATACGATTTTTCAAACCTGTGCGCATTGAAAGGTCAGTAACGTGGCATCAGGATGTGGGGAGAAGAGGAAGGTGTTGAGAAACTGTCCTGAGTGCAATGCTAACAGACCGTGACTGGATTTAAGCATTTGTTGATGTTGTAGACTCCTGATAGACTCAACATTCTCTTCCCCCATAGTGCAATTATTCTGTATAGTATCCTAATAAAACAAAGGAAAAAAAGGAATGTTGAATATACAGTCTATATATACATATATATATATATATATATATATATATACACATATTTTCAGACTAATTGATAGACTATAGGTGAGACAGCTATAGCTAATACTGATGCTTCGTGTTCCTTCCTGTATTTTCTTCTCCTGTGGACGGTTTAATGTTAAAGTTAAACCTCCTTTCTGATTGGCTGTTTGTTTTTCAGGTTTTTCTTCCGCAGTGGTAACATTGAACATCCAGGAGACAAACTCTTTAACACGTCAGTGGAAGTTCTACCATTTGATGTGAGTATGAACATACTTGATTTATTAAAACACATAAACATTGGGTTTAGGAAACGTCAACATTTGTGAGTAGACTATTTACAGTGGAGGACCAGGAGCACTGTAATCGTTGGTCTACGGATCCATGTTCTGTGGCCAACTGGGTTGAAAGTCAAAGTAAAATGAACATACGATGAAGTAGTGATGTTTGATATGCCAATGAAAGACTTACTTTGAAAGAAAAATATCACTCAGAACATATCTAGACAAGATTTAAATGTAAATGTGAAATGTTATCCCGAGTCACTTTACAGTGAGGATTTAGACTCCCATATACATAGAGTGACTCTGTGACTTTAAATAAGTATGGATTAGTGTAATCATGAAATATACGTAGTTAGTGATAAACACTGTGACCTGCACCAGTATTGCAAATACGCAGATGCCACACAAGGAGAGACAGTAGAACGGTGCTGATGGTCAATATATCAAATTCTGCCGAAGGACAGCTGTGTCTCACTGTTGTAATAAGGACTTAGAGAAAAATAGGTGAAGGTAGATATTGACTGGACTAAAACAGTCTGTGTTTGTGTGTGCGTGTTCCAGAATGTTCAGGCAGACAAAGAAGCTCTGACAGACGGTAGGGAGAAGACACCAAAGTATCACAGGACAGAAGATGGCTTCATCAGAATAGGTGAGACACTTTCATCATGCCACATCAAATAAGGTGTTGCTGGAGAACAACAATGGCCCGAGCCCTGTATCAATAACACTGACAAACCGGTAATTAGAAGAAAACTTCATAAAGACTTGGACAAAAAGCCCTGACTTCCATAAAGAAAATAATATATTTCTAATCACACTACATTATTATTATTATTTTAATAATAATAATAATAAGAAGAAGAATCAAGAAAGGTTTATCATTTAGTTAAATCCTTTTTTTTTTTTTTTAATTAACGCAGTACGTACTATAGCAATGTTGATTTTTTTATCATGTGTGTGTTTTAGGAACATTCCAGAATGGAATTGCTGAGGGGGAAGTGGACCTTATGTTTGGCCCCATTGAGACCCTGCGTCTCTCTGTGATGACAGACTCTCCAGTTTGGGTGATCCTCAGTGAGGTCAGAACTTTTTAAGTTTAAAAGTGTAAAATGCTGACCCATTAATCTCTGACAAACAGTTCAGAGATTAATGGGTCAGTATGAAGAATATTTGACCCGAAAGTGGTCACGGTCAGAAGCAGAATTGTAAGGTGTTTGGCAATGTTATCCTGATCCTGTTGGAAACCATGGTTTTACTCAGAAACAACCAGTGTGTCCTGTGTTAAGTAGGTCTCCAGGTGTGACGTAGCATTACTTATGTTATTCTGTTTCTCCTCAGATCTTCATAAAGAAAGCAGAGTGATGCTGCACCCCTCTCCTCTTGCCCTCAGCTTTACCTCAGCATCCTCTCGGACACAGCCAAGCTGACGGGAGGCTGCCTGGCTCCAGTTCTGCTTAACCTAAGCATCATCTGTCTGGACACAGCCACCGCAGGCCAAGGATGACCAGAGAAACTATTTAATGTTTAGGCATTTTTTTGGAATTAGAATGCCTGAGAGAGATGACTTTGTAATTAGTCTGAACATGTGTATTTATGTGTACATACATGCAGTAGAAGTACATGTTTAACACTGGCGGTCATGGAGGGCAGGAGGGCCGTGAGGGACTTTTTGATGAAGAAGATCCTGCCGCTGCCTCCAGACTTTGACCCAGAGCTTTGTACTAACGTTGACCCGACTCACTAACACGTGTGTGCATGTAGAGACAGACACATACACGCCTACATCAGGGGAAAAGTCTGTGGTTTCTTCACATTTCCCTCTAGCAGCGAGAAAATTTGCCTTAAAAACAAACAGGAGCAAGATTTACTACCCAGGATCCTCAGAGCCTATGACATCACTTTTTTTTTTTTTTTACCTCAGCCTTGTCACTGATGACTGATATGTTTTTTTATAGTAATATACTTAAAAGTATTTTACTATATAACATATAATCATAATTCACTTTAAATTCCTTTATGTTTTGCTGATGTAAAAATCAAGGACTTGATAATGAAATGTACATTACTGTACATGTCAGAACTTCCTTTTGGTCAACTTTATAGCACCCAACTCTGTTACAGTTCTCTGTTCTGACCTACTTTACAGTATCATACTCCCATTAGATCAAAGTACTCTGATTTACCTCAAAATGTTTTGACATACATCACAGTACCATGAATAACGGTGATTCACTGATTTGGTTTATACTTAATTTTTTAGTTATTTATTTCCAGATTCTAACAGTACTCTACTTTGCGCTTCATACTTGTTAAAACATCAAGTGAAGTTATTGACTTCACTTGATGCTTTTACGGTACTTTACTTAAATTTATCCTACTGTGAAAAAAAATTAGACAGGTGTTTACTTTTTCTCTATTTTTATTTTTTCCAGCCTTTAGATTTTTTTAATTATTTTAGGCAAATTTAAAGAAACAAGATCCTTTCTCAAAATCAAATTGCAGAAGTGGATTAAAAGTTTTTTTAAGAGGAGCTGTGAGGCCCTGAGGCCTGTTAAACCGGGCAGTGGCTTGTTTTTCAGCTACAGCCTACCTTCGTGGACGAGGCTAAAAAAACAAATTGATGTTTTTAAATTTATTTTATTAATGTATACTGTTAAACCAAAAAATGGTTTAACAGTATACTGTTAAACCAAAAAATGTTTTTGGTTTAGTCCATGTATACTTTATTGCAAAGTACCGTACCCTTATCTGACTGACTTTATAATGCCATACTCAGAGATTGTTTACAGTACTTTACTCTATTATACCCTAAATTTTTTACTACTTACACAGTATTCTGATGTATTTTAAAGTGCTGTTCTGTTATTTACATTACAGTACTTTACTCTGGTTTATATTGCAGTACTTTGATCTAAGTACCTTTAATCTAATAAAATATACAGTACTTCTTATCTTATTGCTGCACACATAATTTAGCAGTATGGCACAATACCCTCATGCAGTCCTAAAGTACTTCACACTGGTTCTTCACTATGCTAATCCAATCCAGTACTATTACTCTTTAAATGCCCCAGTGTCTGCTTGAAGGACCTCGTGTGAACTGTAGTTTCCAGTCCAGACCAGAAACTGTAATTATTGTCTTTTCTTCAGTCTCAGTGACTTATTTTTGTCTTTTTTTTCTATTTTCATTTTGGAATTTTTAATAATCTGGTAAATATTTCCCTCGAATTATTATTTTAATCATTAATTTCAGTTCTAATAATAATATTGACGGTTTTGCATGGTTCAACTCTTAAATGGAAGTCCAGGTAGAGGTACACCTGCAATGCCTGCATTGCCTACAAGTGGTACATAACAGCAACAAAAAATAAATAAATGGAGAGAGGGATTTTCTTTTATGCACCCATTTTTTCTCTTCCAAGATCACCCAGCTCCATTCTCCATTTTGTTCACTCATTCTTTGATTCTTTCTGGGGCTCTAATCAGAAACAGGGGTAGCAGTGAACCGGTGGTTTTGTTGATGTTTTTCTTAAGAGTTGAAGTGAAGTTGAAGACACTTCATTTTACATTTCTTTTTTCTTTCAGAAGATGCACTGGAATTGTTGTTCTATTGTTTTTGGTCTTTTGTATCCTTTAGATAAAATATTTAAATGATCTTTTATTTGATCTGTGGATTGGTAATAAAGAGAGAAAATTTAATAAAATGCAGTTGATCAGTTACTTGTGTCAGCTCAGAGATGTAAATGGAAGACAACATAAAACCAACCAGAACATCTCCATAAGATCACACAAAAGTTTTAGTTTTTATATGTCATATTTGAAAACCTGTTTATTAATGATTCATCTTGTTTTGTGGATATTTACGTTTAAAAAATGTAAAATGACACTGGTGATTGCTGTGAGATTATTCTAAAATTAGAATCCAATTGTAATTTGATTGTTTTAATAATAATAATACTTACATTCACTCTCTGCAACAGATTGCTTATTGGTGTTACTGTTATCAATCAGACATTGGTCACTCCCAAAATGCTGAATTGCAAATTAAATTTTGAAGTGAAATTTGTCCTTCCGTTGCCCTGAAATTTGCCCTGTTTTGACTACTGTAGAATAAAAGGGGTAACATTGCAGAACTTTCAAAAACACTTCAGTCCCAATCCAAGGATATCCACAGCTCCTCTGAAGAGTGTCCCACTGCCTCCAGCCCGGAGAGTTCCGTTGTGTTGTTTCTTTCCATTGGCAGTATCTTCAGGTACATCAGGCCATGAAGTTTTGTTTTGCAATGCAGTTGAATGACAGAGACAGTTCTTTGTGGGGTTTCAGATTATTGTTTATTTGTAGCTTTTATTATTATTATTATTATTTAAATCGGTACACTTTATTAAATAAAAAGTGTCCCAATCTGTGTGGGATTGTATTAGTGAGCTCTTGAAGTCATGTGAGTACTTTAAAACAGTCCTGTGTGACATCATCAAAGTCGTTATATTCTAATGCTGTTATTTAATCAAAGCCATACAGTGGGATTGATTTTAATTTAGCTTGTTCAGTCCAATGGTTGTGTTGTGGTCATATTTTTTTTCTTGCCATTACGTGGGAAGTAGATAAGAAGAAAAAGGTAAAATAAAATAAAAATAGAAGGCAATTATATAACATGTTCTCACTAAGTTCTTTTGTAACAGAGCATATGATCGCTCTAGTAAGATATAACATTTTATTGTTGATGTTTTAATTGATATTATTGTTACTTTAAAACAGCAGTTTGTATGCTACCTTTGAATAAATGAAACGAAATGAAAGTGTTAGTCAGCTGTAAAAACAGATTTTAATTACACTCTGTTATCTAACAACTCTGTTGTTACTGATTTTCAAACAGTATTTTTTAGTGTACCTTAACAGCTATTGATATCTCTGTGCCTGTACAAGTGGAACTTTGTCCTTTCCCTAATTGATACTGTAACGAAATCGTGTTTTGTCAAAACATAGTTTGATGATACATGTGCTTAGATTGGTGCATTTAAAAAAAGTTGAGCTTTTAATAGTTTTGTGTCTAATATTCATTTTCTGCAGTAACTTTTGGATTGTCCTTAACACTAAATGCTGTGCTTAGTAAGCGTGCTTATTATGTTTTTATTTACGATTTCTAAGCATCCCATACAACCACAAAAAAACGAAACTATCATCCAGTCAGTTGGAGGAAAATTGGGAGAAAAACAACAATTTACTATAGCCCTCTGCGGCTGGTGAATAAAAAGACTACAGAATTTTTAATCACTTTTTTTTCATAATTTTTACTACAGCCAATCAACGTCAAGTAGTCCCTGCAACTTCGACCAATTATTGCTGTCCACGAGGTTCAGCTCTGGTGTGGGCGGGATTTAGCCACGCTGACTGAGATTTCCTTTTGACCAATCAGCTGCTGACAGTTGACAGGAAACGTCAAGCACTCATTGTCCTTGACCAATCAGCACCAAGGGGACGGAGGCCTTCTTCCTTTCCATTTCCCACGTGACCCTCCTCGGCAGTTCCCAGGCGGTCAACGCGCAGAGCCGTAGGTGAGTAAAAGAGGCCGATAAACGTCACTTTAACTTGCCTTATTTTAGCACAGAGTAATATTCACCAAGATAGTCTGCTGCAGTTCTACCCCCCCAATCCTTGTATTTGTAAATAATGTTTGTTCTGGTTGGTGAAGTTTAGGTTCTATTTCCGTAAGTGGCTAGCTAAAGCTAATCGAGTACAGGTGAAACCAGCTAGCGCGTTAGCCTGCTGCTAGGTTAAATTCGTCAGCCTGCTGCTAATGGATTCATTGGTTTCAGAGCAAATAACCTTTATACAGTTATTCTATTAACTTATCGATGTTATTATTGTTTTCTTAAAGTGTTAATTGTGGTTTAAAAACGGCTGCGTATCAACGAAGAGCACTTCACCACATTTATATAGGCAGTCTTACCACGATTTTTCGAGTTAAAATTATTCTGTTACTCCACCCTTAACTTATTTTCGCAGTTGTCGAAGAGGACAAGAGAAACCCCAACATATTTACATTTTGAAGTATGGAAGTAAAAATACTTGGGTATTTTAGCTGGTTAACAGTGTTAAATTAAATGTGAATGTAATAGTTCAAAAGTATTTGATTAGTAGAATATTGTTATGTGTATCTCATACATATGCATTTTTCTCTTGAAATTGACATTTTGAATGATTAGAATAAAATATTTTTATTCTATTCTCGACTTAGCCAGCTTGTCATTGGCTGATCGAATTACCTCACATAAACTGTAAAAGTAGCACCAGCAAGGAAAGAAAAATGTCACTAATACTACAGTAACCTGCAAAAATGGACAATTCAACCAACCAAATACATCGGCCAGTGACAGTCAGAGTGCCATTAACAGAAGGCTGCTTGTAATAAAGAAATGAAGACATCTGTAGTTTTTCATTTGATAAAGAATCGATTAGAAGCTCTCATCTCTAAGCTTCTGCTGATCTTGTATCTGGTCTTGAACATCGGGTTAGGCTCAGTGCAACCAGTGGAACCTGCTGGTTGGATATCGAGGGCAGGCTGTTGGTGAGACTGCCACCTGCTATGGATCATCTTCATGACATGAGGTCATTCAGGGAAAAATAGATCTGAGATCAAACTGGATAATATCTTCCATTGTGTGCTCTGTGGAAATAGGCTGTCACTTTTCCCTTGATCACTTGTATAGACATTACTAGGGGGCATTTGTATTTAACTAAAACCTGACAAAAAGGCCAGGACACATAATCCACCCTTGTATTAGCGATTAAAATTACATTATCTCCTTGATTTGGATAACTTGATTATTGAACAAGCAAATTGTATATTTTATCTGATTTATCTGTCTTGACTCATTATTTCTTATAGATACAAAATTCCCTAAAGATCACACTGTAATACTTTCCATGTGATTTCAAGATTCCAAAGAATGTGTGAGCTCTGTGTCCTGGTGAACAAATGTACAAAATTGTAATTAAGGACTGTTGTTTTCAAGTCAATTACTTTCACTCTCTAGCAGCACATCTGTTATTTTAGCTGTCAGCGAGGCTCAGCTGAATGATTCTGCACTGAAATGTTCATGCTGTTCAACATGAGTAGCCTTACAGCTTTGTAAACCTTATGTACATGTTAAATAGGTAGTTGAAAGACTGGTGCAAAAAGAAGCATTCATTGGTAGAGTTGGTGAAACAGGATGATCACCAGTCACCCCGTTACTGTTAATATTTATCTTTTAACACAAACCATGCATCTGTTGTGTGTACCTCAGTTTAAATAGTAACCTGCTCCTCCTGTCTGCTGGGTGATGAGTTAACTGACATAGACTCATAAAGGCTAACTTGGCTCTTCTCCAAAAAAGTAGTTATAGTCAAAGAAACATTTTTTATGCATCATAAAAGCTTGAGGAAAGTGTAGCATAATGTTCTCGTCTTGGTGTTACAGTAAACAGTTGGGGTGGAGGTTGGCACTTATCAAGTGGTGAATCAGTATAGCAGCAGATGTCCTGCAGGCTCAACAAACAACTAAATATGAGATTAACTGACAAAACACCTGATGGTGCTGTAGGCAGCCCCTGTGGATGAAGCCAATATCCTCAACTGTGGACAGATAAAAAAATGTTTTAAAGGGGGCACTTCAGTTAGCTATATTGCGCAATAACAATAGTTACTGGTTAGACCTGTCACAGTGATTTTTTTTTTAATTGTGAGGGTCTACTTTCAACTCGACATTTAGAAAAACATGGAGGAGGAAAGACATTTATGAGAGGTCAACCGTACAATCTGATCAAAGATTGGTCATGTCAGCACTTGCAAAACATTGAGATCATTTGAGGTAAAACATGGAAACAGTAAACATCCTCTGTAGCGGTCCCTAAATGCCATGGAGTTGCCAGGCATTTGAATAGCTTTTGATGGTAAACCCGCCTCTAAATGCTAAGTGTTAGACTCATCACTGTGGAGTGGAGCTCTTGGCCAAGCTTGTAAATACCGCTGCTGGCTAATCAGATAAGCCCAACTCCTTTCTATGTAAGGCATGGGTATAGTGTGTGTAAGAATTATATTGACACGTAAAGATGGTTTAATTTAGTCAAAATGCTTATTAACCTCTGCACAAAAAAATTCAATATTTTAAAGGGAAAAATAAAATATAAATAGTTTTCTGCCTTTTTAGGATAAAAAAAACTCAAACAGTATAAAAAAGCATCAACAGATCACAGCCAAGATATGTTTATTTAACAGGACTAGTAGAATCTTTTCTTTCTTTCCTTCCTTTCTTCCTTAACAAAGGTTATATTACCAGGTATGTTTTCATGTAAATCCTCCTATTAATCACTATATCAACAAAGAGATAATTATTGTTCCCATTAGTTCCCTCAGAGCCTCTTCTCTTAGTTTACTTGTAAACACGACCAACACTACCGTCAATGCCTGTGTATAATGAGTCATCCGTCTCAACAGACTTAAGTGCTTGTGTGCTCAGTAGTGTCTGTGTGTGAGTGTAGGGAGCTGGGGTTGCTGTGCTAATCTCCTAGGGCATAATCTCATTAAGGTGTGTTTGTTGGTCCTGTGGGTGCAGGTTGGTAAGAGTGAAGATGTATAGATGCCCCAGGAACACACTAGTTGGAAACTGCTGAGTGTCTCATGATGGAGGAACAAAACACAAACCTTTATGAAATAGTAGCTGTCCATGTATGAATATGGAAATATGCAAAACTTGATTTCATTGGCAATAAACTTGATTTGAAACTTTTTCTGTTCTGATACTGAGACAATGTCTATATAATTTCATGTGTAGTACCTTTATCTTCTTCAAATCTTACACCTCTGCAGAAAATGGATCAGAGGGTTGGGTTTTTCCTTCTTCTGGCGTTGGGCCTCCTCTGCCTCAGTTTAAGCCCTGTCACTCAAGCTAATGACTTGCTTGATGACGGTATGGACGATGACATGGATGTGGAGGATGAGCTGGCTGGACCTGAGGACGAGGATCTTGATGGGGACCTTGAAGATGAAGCTCCCTCTGCCCCCAAACCCCCCCCTCCACCAAAGGTGAGAGGAGGAGTGACTTGACAGGCTTCAAGAAAGAAAGTTCAAGGAAGCAGTTTTATCATATGACTTTCAGAAAAGAAACATCTATAAATTAAGTTAGAGAGCGATGCTATCAATGAAAAAAATATAGTAATGTAAAGATGACACCAAGTGGCCTAATTTTTTTAATCCTCACTTGCAATGCAAACTTAGTACAACTAGTTAGGGTTAGTATAACTTTTATTTGAACATGGATTATGGGAGATTTAAGTTTAAAATAGTTATCAGATGAATCACTTGTCAATATTTGATTATTTGTGTGCAGGTGACCTACAAAGCTCCAGAGCCCGTGGGGGAACATTTCTTTGCTGAGTCCTTTGACCGTGGCACCCTTGATGGGTGAGCACATTTTTACAGCTAAATCATTAAATGGTTTGATAAATTGTTTATTGATAAAATGAAAAGATAAGTCATCAAAAACAGTGACCATTAAATAATAGTGTGTGTGTGTTATTTAGGCACACGTTTTTGTTTTTTTGCAAAATTTTTGAATGTAAGAATGAGATCTGATTCTATTTGATGTCCTGGTGACTTACAGTGGGAAAAAAGGTTGCTCTTCTGACTTGCTCTCGTGTGAAAAAAATGAAATGTGTTTTCATTAAGAGTATGTTATGTGTGTGTGTAATTGTCAGCTGGGTGCTGTCCAATGCCAAGAAGGACAGTGCTGATGAAGAGATTGCCAAGTATGATGGTGAGTTCAGTTATGCCTCACAGAGTAGTAGGCGTGAGTACTGTTAGTATATTGTCCATACCAGTGTTGTCTATTAGCACTTACTATGTTACTATTCAATTCAGTGATGGGAACAACATGTGTTGATAACATCTGAGAGTGTTAGGCAGCAATGGCATACTATGCAATTTCAAGTGAAAGCTGTAAATCTCTTAATTGTTTTTTTTTTCTTCCCCTATCGCCTCTGTTTAAAAAGCTAATTAAAACAGTCAAAGTAACTAGTTATTTAGACCGATGATGTTCATTTACAATACTAAATTAAATTGTGTGGTCAACCATTTAGATATGCTATATGGTAATGTTGCAGATAGGATAAAAGTTGTGACAGATTAAGGAGGTAGATTGTATGTGAATGTAACTGATGTCTTCTACAGGTAAATGGATGGTTGAGGAGATGAAGGACAGTAAATTGCCTGGAGATAAAGGTCTGGTCCTGAAGTCTAGAGCCAAACATCACGCCATCTCAGCACAGCTTCTACGACCTTTCATCTTTGACACTATGCCCTTAATCATTCAGTAAGAGCAGGCACATAACCATGAATAAAACTGACTGTGTGCACCTGTAGGATGTCTGAGGGATCTTTTCCCACTTTGAACAGGTACGAGGTGAACTTCCAGTCAGGAATCGACTGCGGTGGCGCCTATATCAAACTGCTGACGCAGACTCCTGATCTTGACCTGGTCAGTCTGAGATACATGCCTCATATCATTAAAAGTGATAAGGATTTACTTATACATAATACACTAACAATTTAAACTGTTCGCTGTGGGGGCTGAAATGAAAACAAAATTGTTTAAAATGCGAAATGTACTTCACATTTATTTGCTTGTGTGTCACTTTAGGACCAATTCGTGGACACAACTCCTTACACCATTATGTTTGGGCCTGACAAGTGTGGTGAAGATTACAAACTGCACTTCATCTTTAGACACAAGAACCCCAAAACTGGAGAGTTTGAAGAAAAACATGCCAAAAAACCTGATGCTGACCTGAGATCATACTACACTGACAAGAAGACTCACCTCTACACACTGGGTAAACAAATCAGAAAACCAGATAGACCAGATTTACTATTAGTGTATTCTGTGGTGTATAATTCCCATCACTGTCCAATGAATAAGATCATTACATGCAAAAGTTTTTCACAAATTACTACTCTTCTTCCCCCTCTAGTGGTTAACCCTGATAACAGCTTTGAGGTGCTCATCGATAACACTGTTGTGAACAGTGGCAACCTTCTGACGGACATGACACCTTCTGTGAACCCACCTGCTGAGATTGAAGACCCAAATGATCACAAACCTGAGGACTGGGATGAGAGAGCTAAGATCCAGGATCCTGATTCTGTCAAACCTGAAGATTGGTGTGTGATTGTCATTTACTGCCACAAATACAGCATTTCTTCATTGATTTAAATTGAGGCTGACTAATAACTCTGCAATCCCAGTTTCCTGAGATTAACCCTTTGGGTGTGTTAACTCTGTGTCAATGTTTTGCTTTTCTAAATCTTTGTGTGCAGGGATGACGACGCCCCTGCACAAATCCCAGATGAAGATGCAGTGACACCAGAAGGCTGGCTAGATAATGAGCCTGAGTACATTGGTGACCCTGATGCTATCAAACCTGAAGATTGGTATGTATATACACTTGTGTAGAAACGATTACGTCAATACTATATTGGTGACTTTGCTTTTTATGTTTTTTTATTTATTGTAATGTTATTTTCCCCGGATCTATTCTCCTGTTTTATATTGTTGACTTTATGACGGGAGCGCTTCTTACATATATATACATATATATTACTTCATATTTAAATTATATAAATGCAGCCACCTCTGTGGAAATAAATAAATGCACATAGTACTGCAGTACTCTTAATCAACATGAGGAATTCTTTTTTTTTTATTTTTTTTTTATTTATTCATTCATTGCTTACTTCTGTCTGTCAGGGATGAAGAGATGGATGGTGAATGGGAGGCTCCTCAAATCCCTAACCCTGCCTGTGAGACAGCACCAGGCTGTGGCGTCTGGAAACGTCCCATGATCGATAACCCTAATTATAAGGGCAAGTGGAAGCCACCCATGATTGACAACCCCAACTACCAGGTGAGTTTGTGAAGACAACTGACTGTTTTCACTGAGAAGATGCTTAAGTTTATCCTCTAATCTCTGTTACCCTTTTGCTCAGGGAGTCTGGAAACCACGGAAGATTGCCAACCCTGCCTTCTTTGAAGACCTGCACCCCTTCAGAATGACTCCATTCAACGCTGTTGGACTTGAACTCTGGTCCATGTCCTCTGACATCTTCTTCGACAATTTCTTTATCACCAATGATCGTAACACTGCAGACCGCTGGGCAAATGATGGCTGGGGCCTAAAGAGGGCAGCAGAGAGTGCAGCTGAGGTCAGTTCAAAGTTTTTTTTCAGTTTTTTTTTTTTGTCCAAAATGCACTTAAGGATAGCTATGTTGAACAAACTGTAGCATAATAGTTGTTGTTTATCCATACATTTTCCGTTACAATTTCACTGACAATATGAAAATTTTGCTGTTGACTTGATATTCAAACTATGGAATCACCCTTTGTTGTCCTGGTTATAAAAACATTCCAGTTTTTGACTAAAAACTCTATAACAAACAAGCTGGTTCTGTCATCATTGGTAATCTTATTTTGTGTGACATCTACAAAGCCACATGGGTTTGGCTCTATTTTCTGGTTGTTGATCTTTCTCTATGTTATAACTTTGGGCTTTATTTGTTTTTACTTGCACAGCCTGGTCTGGCCACTCAGATGCTGAATGCTGCAGAGGAGCGTCCCTGGCTCTGGGTTGTCTACGTCCTTACCGTGGCTTTGCCACTGATCCTCATCATTGTCTTCTGCTGCACTGGAAAGGTAATAAACACAGATAAAGTTTTCATGTTCACTTTGACTTTTATTTATTCTTACATTTACTTCACTTCCCTTTCGCTGTCCTTAACCATTACCAGTTCTGCAACATAACCAGAGCCTTACCAATGAGACTCTTCACTTTTTTAAAAGTTAATTTGATAGTAGGCAAACGTTGACAGGCAAGACTGATGATTATATATTTGGTTGAATATCAGAGCTCTTGATAAAGGGTTTGTGTCTTGCTTTGATATCTGTGTGACTGTTTACAGCAGTTATCAAGATCAGCTCAGGGTCATTTGAGTCTGGACGGTTTACAGGAAGTGTTTAAGGAAACCAGATCTACCAACACGTCCACCGGCTCGGTGATTGTTCCTGCTCTTGCTTCCTTCGCCATCATACAGTAGTCCATATGTATACATGGACGTAGTCTGGATACAAACCAGGTTTTTATATAAAACCTTAAACCTTTTTAAAGTAAAGTTTAAAGATGTTATTTGGCCAGCATCGTTGAGTACATTTACATTTAAGCCATTTAGCATCTTTCTTGATAACAAGTTGAGTCACACGGAAAACTATGTCCATGTTATGATGGTCATTGGCTAGAGAATCTCTGTCCTGTGTAGATAGACATTCTGCCCCTGTGTGTGAATTTGTCGTGTAGCCTGGGGTCAAATCTTGACCATGTTGATATTGATGATACAATATGTGGTGCTCAGTGTATGTGTTCTGTTGTATTTATTTTGTTAACAGATTTACCAGCAAGATGTTTTTCATGATTGACTAAAAATTTGAAATAACTTTGTCTTTCTGTGCACTTCTGCAGAAGAAGAGCCCGGCAACTCCAGCTGAGTACAAAAAGACTGATGAACCTCAGCCTGATGTGAAGGAAGAAGAGGAGCAAGAGGAAGAGGAAGAGAAGGTTGAAGAAGCAGAGAAGAGTGGTCCAGGTTTGTGCAAATATATACATGTTTTTTATTATTTTTTTTTTATTTTTTTTAATATTTGATAAATCTCTTTCCTGCAACAGAGGAGAAGGACGACTCGGAGGAGAGTCCTGTGAAGGAAGAAGAGGAGGCAGAAAAGGATGACGAGCAAGAGGCAGTTGATGAGGTAAGGACAGTGTGTTTAATGCATGAAAAATGAAGAATGCCTTTTCTGTCAGTGCACACTATTGAATGCAAATATTTATAATTATTTATTTATAATTTAGATTGCTCAGTTATATCTGTCCTCCTGGGTAATTTTGCAGCTGTTGAAACAACAAAGTGACTGGAATAGTTCTTACAAAATGAAAATTTTGAGAAATTAAAAAGTTTTATTTTAGAATCTAGAATGTGAAGATGCAGTTGTTTTTTTCTCCTGTGAAATCTGTGGACAAGAACAAGACATTTAAGGTCATTGTCTTTTGTTGATTTGTGACAAATTGCTCAGTCATCTTCAGAATGCTTGACATTTATTAGACCATCTGAGGTCCGCTGTTAATTTATTTAATTAATATAATTTAGTACGCCAGTTTTCCAAAGCAAAACAAATTACCTTTTCTTTTTTTTCTAGAAGTCAGAGGATGACATTCTGCGAAGATCTCCAAGGAACAGGAAAGTCAGAAGGGACTGATTTCTGAATCCAGTGACTTGACCGCCACACCCTTCCCCTTCAGTGTCCCTGCCCTCCTCTTCACTCTGAGATGATGAAGCTGAAAATGGATCCATGGAAGCAGCGAAGCTGATGCACGCCATATGATGATGATTCCAGTATAAAGGACTGAGTTAGTTTGATTAAAAGGAGTTTAACTGAGATTAACTAAATCTTCCTGCATCATTCCTTAACATCCGAGCAAACCACAATACACGACAGCCACGCCTTCTGTCCTGTCAGCCGAGCTGCCGCTGCCACTTCCACACAAAAGCCCCACCCTCATGGCAGCATGTCATGCACTGTACCAAGTGGTTAAGTCTCCTGACAGTCTGACCTTTATCTGCCCTTTATAACAATTAATAACAATAATTCTGTTTTTTTCTTTATTTATATGAAACTTGCCATGCAACCTTGAAACTGAGCGGAAATGTTATTTCAGTGTAAATCTATTTATGATCAAGTTAAAAAATTTCAACCCAAAATTCAGGAAGTTTTTACCTGTGCACCTTAGTTTAGACAATTTAATTCGTTTTATGACAGGTATATATTAACAAAGAACATAGTAGTAATACTAGTGTTTAATTCCTTTTTTAAGCCCCTGGCTGCAATAGCAACCAATAGAAGATCACATCTTGTTGCCCATAAGCAGGATGCAAACTAACTAGGCTAACACCTGCATTCAACAAGCCCAGGTTAAAGCTTTCTATGTGTTGGCTTCTTAATAACGTCAACTGAACACTGTACGTCAACAGTCATTAACCTGAAGTATCTGTGAGCCTCCAGCAATAGCATTCAAAGAAGCAACACTCCAGAAGACTGACGTAATTGGTTTTTGTTCATGAAATCTCTGCATTTTAACATTTGACATCCTGATGGGGGCAGCTGAGAGTAGAGGTCCTCTGTTTTCAGAATAAACCACCATCTCTCATGGGTCATTGACCTAATAACATAAGGCTCCTGCTCTATTATTGTTGGGTCATGACATGTTACAATCACAACCGGTGACCCCAGGACTACCTTAGTTCCTTGTGGATCATAACATAAATGTTGATTAGAGATTTTAGTTCACACAAGCTTGACTGTAAATATTAATGCTACACTGATACAATGTGTCTGTCCTTGAGCCACCGAAGCAACAGACGGTCAAAACAACTTTTTGCTGTTCTTAACAAGTAAATATCTAAAATAATCCATCTAGATTTAGTAAAATACTTTTCTGTTTGTTGTTTTGTTGGACTTGTCAGCAGATGAACAGACTGTCCCTTTTAATCATAGACCCCATATAAAAAGATTAAGGCACTAAAGGGGAAAAACTCAAGGCGCTTAACCGTCATCTGCTGAGACAAACACTCAATGAACTTGACATAATTTTTACAAAATCTTCAAAAAACCTATGACATTCTAAAGACCTTTGACAAATATATTTTAAAAAAAACTCGAGACATCTGATAAACACTGACAAAATGCTTTACTACTGATTTGTCTTTCATTGTCAATTCTCAACATGACATTTTTGTTACTTGCTTACCTAACCTTTGCTGCCCCTATCAGGATGTTTAACTTTTTTTTTCCTTCAAGTAGAGATTTTGGGGAGATTCAGGATACTGAATATTTTGTTTTCTGTGTAGTATACTAATAATGAGCTCACGGTGTCACATGACTAGTGACTTAAGTGTTCAGGAAAGTTGGAAATAATGTTATTAAATTGGATGAATAATAACCTTAACCTAGAATACAGACTTTGTTGTTAATTACCTTTGAGATTTCAGTAATAGTACTGGTCAGTTGAGATGTGTTAGCCTGTTAGTGTTCTGCAGTTGCATGCTAACCTCTTAGAGTATACACTCCGGCTTGAATTAACCACTCTGGTGTGATGTAATTTGAGGGGCCTGGATTATAACATTAACAAATCTAAAGCTGCAGAATAAGTATCAGACTGAAAACTGGTCAATTAAGATGTAAAACATCTGATAACAGAATACAAACTGTCTGAGGTATAAATGGACACAAGTCTGATCTTGTTACTATTATGTGTCTTGTTTTTGTGTCGTCAGGTTGTGTGCAGAGGCTTTACCTCAAGAGCTTGGGGTAAAAAAAAATGTGAACTGCTGTGTGTTCTGAAGCATTTGTGTTTCTGGTTTTTATTTCTTCTTAAGGCTGTTGTTTAGGTGAATGTGTGACCATATAACTTTTTTTAACCTTTTCCCCCATTGCTGTCTTCAACACAAGTCTTTTTCCCCTCCTGTATATTTCTTGGGTTTTTTTTGGGGGGGAGGGGTCCTCCCCTCTTCACGTAGCAGTAACAGAGACGGCAACAGTGGCGTTAAAATACCATCATCAGCGTCCAGTATGTTTTAGCCACTCTTTCTCCTCCTTCCTCCTGTTGTAGTGTGATGTTTCCTCTTAAGGCTGCCTGTAGCTTACAGACTGTATAGATTGAACACTGTATCTGCCGGTGTGACTTTGTGTCTCTGTAACTTTAACTTTTTTATTATTTTTGTTAAGCTAATCTTTCAGCGAGGTGTTTCTAAAGCTCTGCCTTGAACAGTTACACTGTTGATGATGACGATGATGATGATGATGATGATGAAGAAGCCTGGTGTGAATGTGGACATTCAGTCAACATTTGTTTTGATGAATAAAAAGGCCAAATTGAAACTGAAATAAAGAAATGTTTTATTTTTCATTGGATCTTCTACAAGTTGATGGTGGAAAAACCTCATTCACGTTTCTGTAAGTTTGGTGTTAATTTGTTAAAACATTTATAGGTTTATCTCAAACAGAAGTAAACAAAACTCAAATTTGTATATTTTTTTTAAATACAAAAGCAGGCAAAAATAATATAACAAATGTTTGTTAAAAGAAAATGTCTAATAAGAGGAAATTCTATTGACTACCAAAATTGTTATTGATATTTAAATTAGGATTATAAATCTGGCCACTTTTGTGACGTGCCAGTATGTAATAAAAGGTTGCGATTGGTTTACTATATGTCGGTCATCTCTTCAGCCGTACTTTAATTGGTCATCTTTACTGTCATTCAGCTGAGGGTGGACGCAGTGGAACATTCCTCCTGTCGCTGATGGAAAAAAAGAGAAAGTTCCCAAGATGGCGGCGTGGAGCTGCTTGTCCGCTGGAAAACAATAGAAGCAGCAGAGAAGCAGCGAGTTAGCCGCTTCTCCCTCACCGCCCTGCCTCCGCCTCACAGCCATACACGGGGAGATTCTGGCCTGGTCACTAAAAGATATTCTTGCCTGCAGCAGGGGTAAACATTCGCACAATGGTGCTTTTATCGAATGTTCCACGCTAGCCATCCTGCTAGTCAGCGAACTAGTGGAGCTATCGTTACCCAAGTAGAGCCGTTAGCAGCGGGTTAGCACTGCAGCCAACGGCTACACGGAGGCGGAGGATCATCAGCTGTTCCACAGATGCTGTAGAAAGAGCGAACAGCAGCAACACATTCACAGTAAGTCATTTAAAAACAAGTTTATTCTTTAAATATGTAGGAATTGCAACGGATTGTATTGGTATAGGATGACATTTAAAGTAAAGTCGTATAAATAACACACTAAAATAACTCGGTGAAGTGTTTCTCTGCCAAGTTTGAGAGCCTTTTTAGCCTGTTAGCTCCGTGTTAGCTTCGTAAAGTGAGCTAAATGTGACTAGTTAACCACAAAATTAAGTTTTTTTCAATTGGGTAATCTATTTTATTGAGGTGTTTCTTAGTCACGTTAGTGAACACGCCAAGTAAAAGACAACTAACTACTGGTCAGCTTCTGAAGGGGTTCTTAATTAGAGGAGAGAGTTTTCAAGGGATTCGACGCTCCAACTTTGATTCGTGAG
>NC_024321.1:12359125-12366645 GCF_000523025.1 Cynoglossus semilaevis
GAGAGTTACGGATTTCATGTTTGTACCAAAAAATAACGACTTTTAAATAAAAAATGAATATTATTGTGTTAAATATGTTTCATAATGTATACTTTCCGTACATTAAACGCCGCCCCCTACCCATGTAAACTGACCGAAAAACAGGAAAGTACGTAATTACTACACGTACATTAGCGTCAAGTTACTCCCTTGAATATTTCCAATAATTTTCAATTGATAAACCATAAATAAACACACCAGTGGATAGTCCGCCGTCAATGCAAATTCCCAGACAAAAGTAATCGAGAGGTTTAGCATTTTGGCATATTTGTTAACTACCACGGTAACTGTGTAGTTCCATATCCGCAGGTTATGGAGTTCGCATATTATTTAAAATAAAAGGGATTTTTACATGTTTTAACAGTGTAAAGGAATACGACGAATGTTTTAAAGGTAAATGTTAATTTTTTTAGCAGGGGGATATAAATTAAAATTATTAGATACTCGTTTAGTTTTGGCAGTTTTATGCATCTACTTCTCCCCTTCTCATCTGTGTGTGGTCATATCAATTTAAATTTAAATTCTATGTTCAATATGTTAAGTGAGCTGGTACAGTAAAGTAAATTATAAATTTGACATTCTTACAACTTTCTCAACAAAACAGTATTTTGTTTAAAATAAAATAGTTCCTTTAGTTAAATAGTCACAAACTATTGCCCACTTGATTTCAGTTGAATGATTGACACATCAGTCTGTGATTAGTCACAACAAGATAAACGTGATGCTGCCTCAGTTGTAAGACCCCTTTAATTAAATCATAGTTCAATCCATACATTTCAAAACAAATGTCTATCACAGCTTTCAGACTAAGTACTCAAAGTAATTGAAATGTTGTTGTTGTGGGTGAAAATCACAAAACTTAGAAGAAAGCTTTGGTTTTCTAATTGAACTGTATGTTAGCAAGATAGATGGATTTTTTTTTTTCACTTATCATGTAATTACTAATTCCTAGTTTGCCTACTGCTGTTGGTTACTACCGGCTCTTAACAGATATAACCTTACAGCTTTGATACAGAATTAACAATGTGTAACAAACATGTAATACTGTCTGAAAATGCTCAAGATCAAGTTATCTGTGCTAATCATTGAGTTAAGTGAGTAAACTCAGGAGGCTAAATGGTGTTGCACCAAAAAAAACTTAATTTTCCTTTTTGGCAGTGAATGCCACTGTGACTGAAGGCCATTAGCAAGACAAAGGTCGCCTCCATGGAGCCAGCACAGGAGTCTTTGTAAAGGGCAAGGGGGGTGTATAGACGCCCGCAGTGAAAAAGAGCCAGATTCAGCATTTTATGGACGAAACCTGAGCCGGGAGTTAACTGCAAGTCTGTATTGATGATGGCGGATTTTGTTACACCGCGTCACAGCGCGGTGATGGAGAGGCTCCGCCGGAGGATCGAGCTCTTCCGCCAGCATCACAACAACTGTGAGAGCCGCTACGAGACAGCAACGTTGGAACGGTTAGAGCTGGAGCGTCAGCAGACCTTCTCTCTGCACCAGCGCTGCCTACAGGCCAAAGCCAAACGATCCAACAAGCATCGGCAGTCCCAGTCCAGCGGTGACCAGTCGGGTCAGAGGGCTCCGGGCAATGGTGGTGGAGGAGGAACAGGTGCCAACACAGAGCTTGCAGAGAGTGGTGGTACAGTGACAGAGCAGAGCCGGAACAACACCTTAATAGCGGTAAGATAAAACTGAACACAGACTGCATCCTCACTGCCGTTCCATTTTATGCATAAAAAAGTAATAATAAACATCAATGCTGAAATGTAATAAAAAATTCATTCATTCATTGTCATTCAGCTAAAGTGAAGTGTAAGTAGAGCATTTAAATCAGTAATTGGGGCACCAATGAAGAACCAACCATAAAATATAAAGTAGAAGCTGTCATGTGTATTTGTCCATATAGATGGAAGCATAGTAAGTTAGTGGTGTGGCTAGAATTGGGCAATATATTGAATGTTTTTGTGAATGCATTACGATGAATGCACGTAGTGACTTTGTCCTTTTCATCAGAATATGCAATTTTGGCCTAAAATTTTTTTTTTTTTTAAACAGTTTCCCTTCTCTTTGTTTGTCTCCAACATGACCCTGCTCTGTCTCTCTATCTCTCTGCACTTGCCCTGCCGGCAGCCCTTACACTAAGTGACAGCCCAGTTAATGCTGGGCAAGATGCTGGCATTTTATAGTAGAGGAGTAAACTCACTAGTTAAAATGTAAACTCGTGGCCTGGTTATTGAGGCTTTAGGAGCAAAATAATGTGTTTTGAATAGACACATCCATTTTCCATATATTCAATCCACCCACATATTTTGGGTACAGTATTTGTGTATATAAATTGTAAGTATATATAGTAAATATAGTGAAGTTTGTCACATTTGAAGATTATTGGCTGATATCTGTGAATTTAGCCAGTTAAAGCAGGCTTCTCACAGGCTGTGGTAAGGTGATACAGCAGTAAACACGTGGTTCAGAAATGCCTGAACAGATAAGAAATTAGTGCGAGTATAAAAAAAAGCACACTTCTGCATAGCTGGATTCTGAAAAGTGACATACACATTTAAATATTCAGGATATTTGTGGCTGAAGCTGCAGAATGAGTCACAGTGAAAATATTCAGTTAAGTTTGTTATCAAATATGCAGCGTCAAACCTTCAGTGTCTTTGTTTCAATGCTTTGTGTTTTTCTGGCCAACAATTAACTGTTTACTGCTCTGAGAAGCTCAGATGAAGATGCCTCAAATCAAAATGGCATCCTGAAATTTGTGTTTGGGTAGACTATCCGATGGTATTTCCTCTTTAAAATACTTGAATGATCAGTATAATATATGTCATTGGATGATGATATGCAGTTACTCATCCATGTTAGTAGTTTTAAAAATGTTACAGCAGACTGGCGTGTAACCTACTCAAGATTAATAGTCATGTGTGAATGCAACACACCGTTGAATCAGTTGGGTTTTATAGCTTGCGTGCACCTGCAGCCTCAAAGCAGGAAATATTCATTGATAACATAGTAGTGTGGAGCCTAGTTCATTACAGCACTTGCTGATGGTGTCTTGCACAGTTTCATGCTGTTTCGCTGTGTGTAGTACCACCATTGTTCCACTTGTGAAGCTCTGTTCACACTCAAATACCCAGTATGCCTGTGGCTGTGTCAGGAACCCCCATTAGCTCAGAAGCTTCTCCAGCAGACAGTAGTAGATCTTTTGTTGTCTTCCTCTGCCTCCCCCTTCCTACTGCACATTACCATGGTAACCAATGTGAGCAGTCAGACCAGTATTTCAGGTCTCAGAGTTCAGTGAGTCATGTTTCTGTTTCTTCACCACAAAAACAAACTACTGTCTGTACTCTTGTCTTCTTTACCCTCTCTTTTTGTAGTTAATACACATTTTAACAAAACCATTATCAAAAACTGTATAATCCATTTTAGAACCTCCTACTGGAATGTAAGGAGTGAGTTGACTAACATAAATAGCACAAGCTAAGTGTAGATCTCTGCAGCTGAAAGACAAGAAGGTGGAGCCTGATGAAATAAATAAAACTACATTGTTGATACAAGAGTTTGGATGCTGCTGCCATCTCGAAATGTTGGAATATTTACTTGATTTTTGCCATTAATCCCAGTTTGATGTTTTCCAAGTTTGCAAGTAAATTGTTGCAGCCAGTTCAATATCTCAAGGTGATTTTTCTGTCTTTATCACTGATAGACATTTGTTCTTCTCAATAAGAAACCCTTTTATACATTTGAGTTCGGATTAAATATGTATCTTTGTTATCCTTGTCTGCAAGGGGTGCTATCATCTTCCAAGTCATGTACAAGTCCTGTATTTTGTTATATATATTTTACTGGTACATTTTATTTTATTGTATATTGTTATATGAATATAAAATTTAAGTCACTTTCAACCTATTCTACAATAAAAAGTGAAACAGATGAACACACCAACATACATTTCTAATGACTTGTTAAATAACCAATGGGATTAAGAATATACAGTTTAAGGGTTATTTTTTATTTTTGAAGAACTTTTGTGCATCTTTTCATTTAAGTTGGTGTTTTGAATTTCTAGGTCTATACCTAAATATTTTTTTAAATAAGCTGATAAAACATATCTTGTTTCTTCCCATGTCTCAAAGTCACATGACAGTTATTGCACCCTTATGTCCACCTGATCACATACATATAACAAACAAATAGCTGGTCTGTTACACAGCACATAACTTAAGGGCTACTGTGTCGACAACAATAACATATCTGTTTCTCTATGAATAGTTGAAGTTGTTTATTAAAATCGTAAACTAGTTGATTTTATCACTTCCGTATAGAAATTCTGTTGTTAAACATCAATAAACATCAATTTTCACAGTCACAGTGACTGAAATTATTTGAAAAAAGAAAATTCAAAATGTTCCAGTGTCATCTGTATAAATGGAGGTTTATGAACGTATCAATGGGCCTGCTTGACACGTGACTTATTGTAGCAACATTGTTTTATGACTGGGACTCTAGGAGTGGTAACCATCTTAAAATTAAAAAAAAATTCTATATTTTTTTATAATTATAAAAATATTATAGCATAATTTTTCACATTTTGAGATTGGTAAGCTACACTATGTTCAGTTGTTGGATATGTCTTTTGTGCTTTATTTTCATTTTAATATGTTTATTGCAACTTCATATAGGTGTAATTAGGAAAAAACAAAAATGAACTTCGACTTTGTCAGTACACCATTCGGTCTCCTCTTGCATATACAGTATTACATTACATTTAGCAGCTACAGTAAACAGAGCAGATCATAGAGTAAAAAGAATGTGCATGTTAGACATAAGTGGTTTTGTTAGGAGAGGAGGTGTTCTTTGAAGAGAAACGTAAGAGTAAGTGTGTAAGAGTATACACATGTACACAAATGTTCAAATACAAATGTTCCCTTTTTGACAGCTAAGATTCAGGTCAAGAATAGTAACAGCTGCCATTAACAGCTAAGTTCTGCAGCTTTAAGGACAGTGCAGAGGCACAGCAGGTGAAACAGAAAAGGGAATAAGTAACTGGGACAAATTGAAGAAAGCAAGTGTTTTCCTTAAAAATAAGACGTGACAATGTCAGTGTTAGGTCTGTAAACAAAAATGTAATGCAGAGAATATGATTAAAGGGGAGAAATTGGCCTTTGTTCACTGATGTCTGGTGACTGTTGTATTTCTTAAAATTTGCCAAATAATGAGACATGTAAGTGTGGATGCTTTAGACAGACTTGTCTGACCAACTGTGTCAGTTCTGCCATTTTGGCATGCATTGCACTGATCAGGAAATTCTCTACATATTTTGGAGAAGACATCACCTTTTTCCATGCTGTGAACTTACTCTGCACTGTGTCTAGAACTCTAGATATCCTGAACCATGTCTCTCAGACTACACTGATCCAGTTTCTGATCAAGTATTTGATGCCATCCTTTACATGGTTTATTTGTTTTTTTTACTTTACAATCAGCTGGTTTGATGTGGAGCTTCATTTGGCTGTATGCCACCCAAGGTCCAAAATAACCCCCGTCTTCTTTTTGAAAACATCTTGTATTTTTAATATGTTGCACATTGATGGAAGTGTGTTTAAGTTGCATTTAATATGTAACTACAACTCAAAGTAACAGACTATATTCTCTCAGACTACTGTCCTTACTATGCTTTACTGTACTGGAACTCTATTAGTTTCAGTTGAAATATTCGTCAACGTGACCATTTGGTGGTCACATGACAGTGGTGTTGACACACAACTTTTTAGTTTTTCTTTCCAGCTGTTGGTCATTCAATAATTGATTCTTTATTTCCTCCAAAGACAAGTCATGTGTGTATGGAATGCACGCTTTTGTATTTGCTGGTGTGCTTGCTGGTGTATAAACATGTATTAGATTTGTTCTGGTATATTTTTACTTACAGTAAACTTTACAGTTTACTGGATTTATTCAAAACATCCAACTAACTTGGCTATGTTAAAGGTCAAACCTGTAGACTTTGCAATTAGATGCATAGAGAAAATAAAATTTTTTTATAGTTTTACAAGGAAATTATTATTAGAATATAATTATATTATTTATTTATTTATTTTCCTAAAGTTGATATTTTCTGGATTATACACTTGGTTCTATAAGCATAATTAGACAGAAACAATAATGGAAAAATCAAATGACTATTTTTGGTTTTGTTGGATTCTGACTGCTTGAGTTTTCTATTGCCCCAGCTTTGCTGTCTTTGTTGACTAATAGGCTTGTCACCTAGAAGACTTCAGGTGTTGTAAGTATTTAGGATCCAAACAGTTGAGGCCCTGTGAGGATCAGCTGATCTGACACAAGATGTTGGTAGATCTGAGGAACTTTATTGTTTTCTGCTTTATTTAAGCCCTGCAGCCGATTCTGTTAGCATCAGCAGCAGTAGTTTTCACCCTAACAATCTGAACCCCTGCCAGCCTCAGTTCTCCTCTACTGCTACAGCACCACTTGCAGATCAAAAACTGCTCTTGAAGGAAGACTTTAAAATAACAGTCTGTCTTCAATGACTTCACCAGTGACTTGATGATATAGATTTTGAGGTTGAGGGGGGAAAACCTCTTTGTTTTGAATATGTGTTTTTGTTGGTTATCTGTTTTTCTGTCGTGAGGATGAGCTTGTGTTCTATCCACTACATAAACATAGCTTATAAGACAGTTTATATGACAAGCCAAGAACACTCACCAAAAGGTGTGCGTATAAATGTACTCTGAACCTCTTAATTAATCTGTATCTAAGCAAGAAGGATGTTAGTAATATCGACGTTAGATGCATGAAGTAGTTACATTACTGCAAATTAAATCTGAACTCTATAGTTTGTCATGTTATGTCAAGCACTGAATTCAGAGTTGTCACTTCACAGTAGGATCTCAAGGATCTAACAATTGCGATACCTTTTTATCCCTGTATGATACTCGGTCCTTCCTATGGTTAGTCAGGTAAATCTCAGGTGACTTTGTAAAACAAATAGCATTATTTGTTATTATAAAATAACCATTAAAGCAGAAATATACATTTTTTGCTTGGTAGATAAATAACTGTATTTTGTTGTTGGTCTTTTTTTAATGTTTTTTTTTTTTGTTTTTGTTGATGTTTGTGGTTTTAGCTGCAGGAGACTGTGAAAAGGAAGCTGGAGAATGCTGGATCTCCGCTGGGCAGAGACCAAGTCAATGGCTTCAGTGATGGTTTCCCCCCCAACAAGAAGGCCTGTCTGGATAATGGAACTGCCAATGGCTCTCCGCTGGATTCAAAGTTGGGCATTAGTGACTCGCTAAACTCTAATGGAACGCATGGTCTGGCAACAGGAGAGTCAACAGACAGTGGGGGTGGGGAGCCAGGGTCCGACTTCCACCGGAAGGAGATGAAGCAGGAGCCGGATGACATCCTGCCCATTGTGCCGCCATCAGGAAGTGCCAGCAACAGCCTGTTCCCGGACTTTAACCTTAATG
>NC_024321.1:12366675-12372358 GCF_000523025.1 Cynoglossus semilaevis
TGTGGCCTACGAAGATATCCAGGACATTCTTAATGATGGTTTTGAGGACCGCAAAGACCCATTGGAGCTGGCACCAACAACAGGTGGAGGGGCAGCTTTGGGACCAGGAGGCAGTGGTGTGGGAGCCCAGTCATCCACGGGATTGCTTTTGCCTGACCTGACAACTGTGAAGACAGAGTTCTCCCCAGCCACGGCAGCATTTGAGCAGGACTCTCGCACTAGTTCGCCCCACATAAGGTCCACATCCTCTGGGCCGCCTCCTCACCCTACAAGCTCACCTGTTGCCGCCTCCTCTGCCTCTTCTCCAGCTCTTCCCTCTTCCCAGCCTGCTCCTCCTCCTCCACGGCAGCTTCAGCCCCCACCCAATCACCTTCTTCCATCAGGGCCTAAAGACCTGTCTCCAGCACAACAGCTGCAGCAGCTGGCCGCACAGCAGCAGCGAGCGCAGCATCTCCATGGACAGATGCAGCACAAACCGCCACAGCCAGGCACCAAATTCCACAACCAGGGGCCCCATGCGCATCCCCCTCCATGGCCTCAGATGGCCAACACCTCTCAAAGCCAGTTAGGAGGTCCATTTTGCATGGATAAGCCCACAAGCCCCTCGTTGTACCCACAGGACCCCCACTACAACCCCAACACCCAAAAACAGCAGCTGCTGTTACCCACTCAGCCCAACAAAAGCTCTCCAAAAGCAACACCTAGTGGCTACATGCCTGGGCCTGGTGGACACCCCAATATGATGGGGCACTCCGCCCCAGGACCGCCCCTCAGTCACCCACCTACTCCTGGATCTCAGGCTCCGCCTACAATGCTCAACTACAACAACACCAAGCCCTTGTCACATTTTGAAGCAGGACCAGGACCGGGGCCACCAAGACCACCTCCAAACACCCAGAGTCAGAACAAGGCGGTACTTCTGTCACTGCTTAGACAACAACAACAGAATAAACAGAAGAACAGCATGAATTTCAGACAGCACATCCCACACACCCAGGTAAGAAATTCACATCAGAGTGATGAACAGTGAGCACTGGAGGTTGACTAGGTATAACAACCTGTGATCCCTGGAGCTGTACTCCTTCTGTAACATTTAATCTTCAAGCTGTGTAACGTTTAGCACAATATTTTTATGCCATGCAACCTTAAGCAAAATCTTTTTTTGGGGGGGAAATTATTGTATTTATGTGGACAAATAGGGATAAATAGGATAAATAGTATATGTATAAAGTTCCCTTCTGACTAAATGGTTTTTATTGAATGGTCATTTTAGGTTAGTTTGAAATAGAATAAAGCTATATGTTCCATAACAAAGTGACTCTCCATGTGCTCTGCAGTTACCCTGGGTGCAACTGTCCAGATTAAAACAACTGGGTGGTGTCACTTGTAAAAATTCAATGTCACACAACATTTGCCCATTTTTTATGACATCATGAATTTAATTTAACGCCTACTGACAGTGAAGGAAATGGCTGAAAATAGAATGAGTTGTGCGAGTGTCACCATCCTTTTAGAAATATTACAGCAACTGAAGCTTACTGGTGTACTATGGGAACGTATGAGCAGAGTAGTCCACTTTTAGCTTTGTTGTGCTTTTTTATACTTACTTATCGAAAATTGTTACTCACTGAAACTTAGATGCACAGAGTTTGAGTTGAGGAGGAGTCAGGCTATGGAAGTGAGGCCTTTGTTCAGTTGTAGCCTGGGCCCCACACTCTGCATGTGTGTGTTTGTGTGTATGTGTGTGCGTGCATACACACGTAAGGAGGGGGAACGACAAAGCAGCCTTTCATATTTTCTGTCTGTATTTAAATTTAGCTACTTTATAGAAGACTCTCTGTTCCTGCAGCAGTTTACTCCCTGTTTTCAAACAACTGCACAACTTTCACTGACTTACTAAAAACCTGAACTTTTGCTTAGTGCCAAGTGTTATAGCTGAAATGTTGCTTGTCATCCTGCATTTGATGGTACTGAAATTAGAGATTACAATGGGTTATGTGGAGACTAGAGGCATATGTTACTGTTAACAACTCGGCTCAACCAAGACTGTGTTCTGATCCAACTGTTTTGTTTTAATTCAACAGTTCATATCATCTATGAAAGTTACTACATTATTAAACTAATCCATTGCAATATCCACTTGGTTGACTAGTAAAAAAGAGAGTTTTATTTATTTAATTATTAATTTATTCCGCCCTCCTAGGACCAGAACAGCTATCCTGCTCCTCCACATGGTCCAGGCCCTGCCAACACCATGGCACCTGTGCCCGGAAACAATGGCATGGGGTCACAGCAAGGGCCCAGCGCCATGTCAGCTAACCATGGAAATGCAGCGTACCTCAGCAACCAGGCGGCTGTGGCAGCAGCAGTACTGAAGCAACAGCAGCAGCATCAGCAGCAGATCCTTGAACAGCAGAAGCAGCAGCAGTACATGCAAAGGCAGCAGCTCATGGCTGAACAGGTGAGGTTCACTCGGTTAGACATCCCACACTTGACCTCATTACCAGAGTGTTATCAAAATTTAATTGAAGAGAAAAAACAAAACACATCTTTCATAGTTTTCAAAAAATGCTGCGATAGACTTTTTCCTGATGTTGCAGAAAAATAATGTATAATATTTAAAAAGGCAATAACATGAATGTGCTTTGGTCTTTAAGGTTTAATGCTGCCTTGAACTTAAACTTGTACAGCCTGTAATCAATCATACACTTGTCACTAGAGGGTGCTGTTTGCCAATAATTACAAAGTACTACACTATAAATGTATTACATTAGGACAAAGGCTTGATACAAATATCAAAAAATATACACATTAAATGTCTGAGCAGACCATTACTGTTTTTGTATCAAACTTTCTTTTTTATCTCAAAATACTAATGCCATTTCATTAAACCTTTATTTTGAAGGTGGAATAAAAAATAAGATCTAATTTGGTCATTAATTTGAATCCCTACAAACTGTTAAAACCTAATGAAATGTATATGAAACCCATTGTGTTTTCACTGAAAAAGTATCTGTCTATTAAACATGGAATATTGAAAGTGAGGCCCAAACTACCACATCCTAGTGGTCTGCTACTATACATACAGTGCATCTTTATGATAAGAGATGTCAATATAAACTGCTGATTGAACTTGTGTATTTTAGGAGAAGCAACGACAGCAGGACCAGCAGCTTCAGAGACGCCTGACTCGACCTCCGCCACAGTACCAGGACCAGCCGGGACAACCAGCCAATCAGAACCCCTTCCCACAGCAGACAGTCAACCAGTTTACAGGTGAAAGACTTTTATTTTAGTGTTTGTTCCCCTCACAAGTATTTGTATTTTTGTCAGTGTCCTCATCTATGTTTAATGTTAAAATGAAACATCATTGATATGGAACTGAACTGAATACAACCTTTTTCCGTGTCTGTGTGTAAATTATGTTTAGCACTCATTTGACTAGAAGTAAAATACTCTGTGTGTGTGTGTGTGTGTGTCTCTGTGTACAGTGTTGTTCTCTGCTTACCCTTCTACATCATGTTATATTTAAAAACACAGTTGAGGACCATAGTACTTTTCAATCATTGGTTAAAAATCCTCAAAATTAAAATTAAAAGTATTAATAACAACAATACATTGAATTTATGTTGTGTATATTCACTTTAATCATCATTAAGTGTTTACCTACTTTAGATATGTGGTCATTTTGCATAGTTTAACATGTTTATTTAACAGATTTAATATTATAGAGCTTAAAGAGAGTTTCTGTAAAGACTTGGTGTCATTAACAGAGAAATGTTAAGTCCTTTGTTCGTATGTTTAATTGTTTTTCATTTGTCATTATGTTTCTTTGCAGCTTCTTCACAGCAAATTGGAAATGTTGGTTCAATGGGCGCCCCGGGTCCTGGCTCACAACGTATGTTTCCTCAGAACCAAGGCATGATGGGTATGACTATGGCACAAGGTGGTGTTCCAGCAGGTGGTGTTGCTCCGCCATCAGGTTCAAGTCAGCCTGACATTAGCCTATCTTCCTGTGGTGGTGGAGGTGGTGGAGCAGGTGTGGACGTCCAACAGGTCCTGTACAACAACATGAACATTCACGCCAACCACCCCACACATCCACAGCAGCAATCCAACATGCAGCGGCAACAGCTAAGTGCAATGACCGCCTCCTACAGGCAAAACCTTCTGGCCCAGCAGCAGCACCACCTTAAGACGCAGCCCAATGCTGCCATGATTAAGCAGCAGCAGCTTGCTGCTGCTGCACGAATGCCTGGTACCATGCAGAGCAGTATGGCCACCAGTCTACCAAGCTCCATGCCTGGTAACTTACCTGGGGCCCAGGGCGCTCCATGGCAGCAACAATCAAGCAATGCTGGCCTGCCACCTAACGCCTTCACCAACACTCCTAATGCTTTTCACATGCAGCAGCAGCAACGAATTCCCAAGATGCCTCCAGGTGCAGCACCTTTTGGTGCAAACCCTGCAAGCCGTCCAATGGGAGGTATGAATCCAGGGCAGCAGATGATGCAGACAAATATGCCATCAGCTCAACAGAGAGGGCCACCCAACCAACAGAGCCTTGGCCAGCCGATGGCCAACCAGCAGCAGGCACCACAGCAGCAACAGCAGACAAATCAGAGCCAGGCAGTCCTCCCAGATCTGGCTGCGTTTGCAGCACAGCAGGCAAATGGTCGGCAGGGACTGCAGTGCAACCAAGGTTATCAGGTGAATAGGACTGCCAACCAACAGCAGCAGCAGGTGTCGTTTGGTTACAACATGGCATCAGGGAGCTTTGCAGCAGAGAGTGAGCTAGTTGACTCACTGCTGAAGGGCCAAAGCACGCAGGAGTGGATGGCCGACCTTGACGAGCTGCTTGCCAGCCACCATTAGTCCGACACAACGTTCTGCACCTTTAGCACCTGATTTTTAAACAATGAGCCGCTGCTGCCGTGATGAGACTTATGCTGTTTACAGACTCTAGTTGTGTGTTGACAATAAGTTGGTAAGCTAATGATTTTCAGTGAAATTAAAGCCTGTGTTAGCTTAAAGGTGTCAGCTGTTGTGCAGCCACTGTGTTCATTCCCTGATTTGTCAAACCTGCGTAATGCTATCAGCAAATCAGGAAAGAAAAGTACTGTCGCCGTAGTATGACATGAACTGCCACAGAAACACAGGTTCATCTAGAGTTTTTGCACTGGTTTGATATGGTAGAGAATCAAGGCAGTCACTCTGAGAGTCATCCACTTGGGCAGGGTCTACCAGTGTTAATACATCCACCTAGTTTCTAACATTTGAAGCAAAACTGGTGTCTACTAGAACATTTACAGTGACCAGCAGAACAACTATTTAGAAATCTACTTAAAAGAGAAATCCAGCTGTTTCCAATACATAACTCTGTTGTCAGACGTCACTAAATTCTCAGTCAGTAGGAAAAAATTAGGCCATTTGGACCAACATAGATCAAGTTATCCTAATATTTGTTAGGGCAGCTTGGCTGTTAGAAAGTTAGCCTACAAAGGACCAAACTGACTCACTTATTTTCCTACCGACTAGACAGGGCTTTGTGTTTTTGACTGAGTTTTCCTGTGTCACTTGGAGCACCACAATGCACGTGTAAACTGCTCTGCAGGGTTTTGTCTTTATTTTGTTTTTGTGGTTTTATTTCATGTTCTCTTTCTCTGGAAGCCAAAGGCAAATG
>NC_024321.1:12372436-12387373 GCF_000523025.1 Cynoglossus semilaevis
AGATGCAATATCTGTTTAGCCTTTTTGTTTAACATTTTTTGCCTATTTACATCACCTGTGTTGACATGAGCAGTAAAAACAGGAATTTACCGATAATAAGAATACCAATGGCCCTCTACAGGATTTTGTTTTTGCAGTAAAGCAAAGATGCAGAAGGAACCCAAATTCATATTGAAGTGTTTCTGTGGTATGTATGTAAAGGATTCTCAGAAAAAAGTGCTCTGTGCGCTACCACATGTGTTTTCTGTAGCTGAGTGAAAGTCAGCATTTGTCTTCCCTGGTGAATTAGAACAGGCCCAATTGCTGCGCTGATGTCCAGACATTAAATCCTGAACATAGCTCAGGATTAGAAGTAACCAGAGTAACGGTTAGTACTGACTCAAAGACAGACCTGTGTCCAGATCTTTGCGTTCGAGCCGGACCTGTGACCACCGTACCTGTGACGCGGTTGTTCTATCTACTGTACTGTTTTGCGTCTCCAGACACACATGCACATGCTGTTGTGCCATGTTGAATATTTCATGTTGTAATAATGTTATTGATCAGTAACTGGAGGCTGATGTCAAGCCTTCATCTTCAGCCTCCTGTGTAAATGTATAAATCTATTTTTTGTATGTAAGCCTTTCCAATGATGAGGAGAAGATAGTTATTTTTATATATTGCTAAGGATGTTTTGTAAGTATTTTATACTTTTGATATGGTTCTCTGTAAAACAAGAGTATTATGTAAATATAGTTCTTTAGAAACAAGCTGGTTGTTTGTGATTTGTTCCTACAGTTGCCTGAGACAATAAAAACTGTTTAGAAAAGATATTTAAAATATATCTGGGGAAAATGGCATTAAATTCTGGGGGGGGAGATCCAGTAATACCATGATAAACAATGAGGATCTGAGGATAAAATTGTCTATACCAATGTGTCTATACCATATTTGTTCTGGTGTTTTACAATCACATCCATACCCAGGGCTGTGTTTTATAAGCAAATAGGTTGGTTCATCTCATATAACATGTAATAATATTTGATTAAAAATTTTAATATAGGTAATGACAGGTTTTTCTGAACTTCAACCTGGTTAACAGGTAAGTCACTGACTCACCATGTTCAACAGTTTGGTTACCTGTGCTCCACCCCTTGTTGGGGTGTGTGCAGAACGTTTTGTGAGTGTGATGCTATGTTTTCTGTCAGGTGTGTCTGTTTCGTCTGTGGCTCTGACTCATCAAGATCCCTGCAGAAATGTTGGGTGATGCTCTCGGCCTCGCTGCAGTTACTGTCCTGGCTGTCTTGGAGCAAGGTAAGAGTGCAGAGCATGCTGGAATACGGGACAAATAACACAGAACGAGCTCTTGTACAGAGATAGTATTTTGCTTCAGATTCTGTTAAATACAAATGTGATTGCAATGAAAACTGAGATTAAGGTAAGTATTGATGATTCCATCCATTGTTTTTAATGAGACAAAAGTTTATTTAGCATGTAACTAAAGTAAAAAGAAAAACAATTTGAAATGTCTTTTATACAATATATAACACGTGGTCTTGATTCTATACATTTTTATTTTTAAAACACAATGGCCTTTGATCATACAGCTGGGTTTCTTTAGTCAAAATGTATGTCAATAAGATAAAACAAGTCTTTGTGTTTGTGTGTGTAGCCTATTTCTCAATGCAGGTTATTTATGCCAGGAGGAAGTACTCTGTATCACCACCAGTTACGACCGGTCCACCAGAGTTTGATAGAGTCTTCAGAGCTCAGTCAGTTCAACCTTTGACCTTCGTTTGTGTGTTTGTTTGTTTCAACTTTTAACTGTGGCTTAAGAAGCCCCAGAGTTCAGGTTGTTACTGTATTTACTTATTTTTTCAGATAAGTTGCAGGTTCTATTGTTAAAAGGTTTTGCTTTGTTTTAAATCAAATCACAAATATTTAAAAGTAAAATCAAATTTCTTAGGGGGTGCTAAGCTTTTTTGTGTATGTTTACAGGGTAAACTGCTCAGAATATTTCCCAATCTTCATCACCCTGCTGTGGATTTCTGGAATCTTCTTCAGTCAAGGTAAACACACACACACACTCACAATTAAGAATAAAAAATAAAATAAAAACTAACTCTGTCTGGGTATGTGAGTTGCAGCTCTCTCCTCCCTCTGTGGTCTTCTTTATTTATATGCACGCCTACGTTACTTTATTGGATATTCGCAATCATCACATGGACGGTAAGACAATCTAAGTCTTTTGCACAAACCATAATTGATCAGTATCTTTAGTAACTATAGTGAAAATCAATTAGTCTTAAAAGGGTAGGCTTAATCCCTGTAAACAGTGAAGCTGCCTTCTCACATGTTCCTGTACCACCCTAACATACTTCTCATAATTACCCTTGCACATAACCTTATGTTGGGCCACAGTGATTCTTTATGAATTTTACATGTCCCCCCTGTGTATGTAAGAATATGAATGTGAATGGTTGTTTGTCCCTTTGTTTATATCCCACCCAGACCTTAAAAAAATTAAGCAGTGCAAGATGTTTGGTGTAAACGTTTTGTAAAAATTATAATATAAATATATATATATATGTATATATATACACACACACACACACATATATATATATATATATATATAAACTATGTATCTTAAATAATTTGACAATTTTACACAGTTGACACTCTTATTGTGACCTTTTTGCCCTCTACAGTTTGGGTCCGATTTATTTAAGTGGTACCTTTCTCTGGATTCTTATTGGCTTCTCATGTCTTGGCATTGTCATCTCATTCATCCGAGTTTACGTTGGCGTGGACATTCCACTGGAGATCGGTATACCCTTGGCCTTGTCTCAGAGCTCTGCAAGATTCTGAGGTCATGGAGAGAGAACATGTGAATAAAAGTAACGTCTGCATCACTGGAGTTTTGTACAGTGAAATATGCAGAGTTATGTCATGAGTTTAAGAGTTTGTTAGCTTTTACCTGCTTCATTGGCTAAAACATGTTCTTTTGTTTTAAGACTGTTGAAAAAGACATACTGTAGTTTTAATGATCAGTTAGCACAAAGCCTCGCCATCGGATTTTGATAATGAAAGATTGATTAAATAAAAAAATATATATACTAAAACGTTACTTCAGCCTGCTGTGTGCTTGTTTCAACAACAGGTGGCAATGCAGGAGCAGCAGAGACATGTGACGTTCACGTGCATAAGTTTTATGATTCTGACCTAATACACACAGAACAGACACAACAACAAAAAGACAGAGGAATGGGAAATCACCGAAATTCCAATTCATCTTAGTCACAGAAATTTTATTTAAATCACACAATCACTCACTCATACACACATTAAAGTAGATTACACATATCAGGTCACATGATCTTCCTTACAAAGTCCTGACATCTATTTATAGAAGAGCTCCCACACACTTACACTTTCTCACACACTTCACTCAGGTATGTTCTGTATGCTCACACAAACACACACACCCATGCATGCATGACCACACACACACAACCACAGTCACTCTCCTCATACACTTATGGAATTTATGTGTATGTGTATTATTAGTGTGACGTTGCAGCAGTTGTCGTTAATGGCGTCAGAGCAAGTTTCTGTCAACAGCAGCTGCTTCATTTTATGTCACTGAGCTGGTGAGCTCGTTAAGATCTGACTCTGGACCTGCACCCTGATCTTTGACCACACTCTTACTGGATCAACACTATGATCTCCCACCAGGCCTTTCACCAGACTTCCACTTAGAACGGGGCATTCACTGAGAAACTTACTTATATGTCCTACAAGATGTACACCAGGCCTCCAACTCCATCTGCAAAAACACCTTTACCAGTCTTTACCACCCTTTCCCCCACCCAGATAGAACCTAATCTCTCAGCACCTTCGACCACGTCCACTTCTACACCTGGAAAATTATATATATATATATCAGTGTGTTGATAACACACTGATATATATATACTGTTGTGTTGTTTTCGACACACAGCAGTATAAATGAGTGGAGTGTTTCTACTAAAATGAAAAGCGACCTTTTCAGAAACAAATGATTCTATGTTTTCGGTGAAAAATAACAGTTTTGTAATTTCACATTTACAACATTAAATAATTGCAGAAGTGCCGAGCCAACAAAGAGTCCATGAACGCACCTATAATAAGCCGCGCCCCCCATGACCGGCGGTGCGTTCACGGACTTTTTCGGGAGAGTTTGAAAGTTGTCATTACAAAAGCCGGAGAAGGAGAATAAAGAGGAGCGGTGAACGGAGCAGGAGCCTCTTCATACAGACAGAAGGAGGCGGTGGAGGAGGATGGGCTGCACCCACAGCAAAGTAAAGGTAAGCCAAAATTTTACAGTCCCAATAAAATTGACCGGAGGAGTTGGTGGAGGCATCTCCAGAAAGCAGCCGTTGTAGGCTGCTGCTACTGGGCTGCTAAACGCGCGGAGCCTCCGGTCATGGAGTCCAGAGCTGCGACTTCTTCTTTTTGTTTTTTACACGTTTTTGTTTTAATTCTCCCTCTTGTTTTGTTAGTTTTCAAAAGTGCTGTCGCTACAAAAGGGCGGTAAAATGTAAATTTTTGTTGGAACATCTGTTTCCAATCGTGTTCGAATCTCAGTTTCTCATAAAAATGCGGTTTATTGTCTATGACATGTGTCTGGTCTCATGGTATTGATTAAAGTTAGTACGTAAAATACTTCCACTGTGACATTTACTTTGTTCATTTAAAATGTACCCCTTTCACCAACAACGATTCATGACATTACTATTCTGTTTTACCTTCTACATACTGCAAAATAAGAGGTGCTTGATAATATTACTGCGGCAAACGACTTAGATGTGTAAACACCCGCAAAGAACTGTGAAAAGTAAAAAATACCAGAGTTACAGAAAGATTTGTTCAAAGTTGTTCATTCATACTTATATATTCACCAGTGAGCTATTCTTTTATTTTGTATGTGGTATTGGGTTTTTGTTTTACCTTTTATTGCAATGACAAACCCACCAAACGGGGCAGCACTTGAAAGGTGTCTCTATAATTTGCTACACATTGTGTTGATTTTGAGAAAGGTTGTTTAAGTTGTCTTTTATGTCCAGCACATTTATTATGTTTTAAGAACAAGATGCTGGCTACACCTTGTGGATAGTCTTATTTACGGAAATATAATAGATGATGCTATTAGCGATTGACGGTCTGATAATATTTGATGATGAGTGTAAATCAATCCACAACCTTGTCTTTGAAAAATGTGGTTTAACTTTTTTTGCAGTACAGTCAGTATGTTTACATCTGTAGAAACAGTCCAGTTGTAGTTCGACTTTCCTACTGTCTTGTAATCTCTGAAACAAGTTTGTTTCTTTTGACTTAAACAGTGGAGAAATATTATTGTCCACTGCACTTACAATAGAGACAATTTGGTTTTGAGTGTAATATATTTTATTAGCCTGGTTAAAAAATACACCTGGATGTCAAGTTGTTTTGGTTTAGGCTTTAATATTTTTCCCGATGAATGCCAGATGCTAGTCTTTTTCAGAAGCAGTTACGTGAGCAGTAAATCTTTAATTAGCACAGAATTACCATTGATGGCTAAAGGCTGAGAGGATCAATGAGGCTGACACCATTATGCCACTCTAATCCTGTTTAATTCACAGCGCCATCCACATACAGCACAAACAACCATGTTAAAGCAGTACTTCACTTATTTTAACGTGAGGTTCTGACTCAGAGTCGACTGTCCTGGGCTCCCAATGTAAGAACCAGTGACTGACACTGAGGTTCACACTTGCTGTCATATAGGGGCCTCCCACTGCTCTTGTGCGGGAATAGAGCATCTGGATCACTCTTTTCTTTTTTTCTTTTTTTCCCAGTTCAAACTTTGGACAAGTTAGTACTCATGTTGCCCAATTAAAGCCATGTGTGCCCCATATGGACATGGAGGTTAAGAGTTTTTGGACACAAGTGACTGACATTCTTTCAGTTGTTGAATCCTGCGTCTATTAGTGTGGATATTAGTGGGCGTTCTCACACCAACAAAAAACAGACTTTTTCCTGTTGTGGCAGAAATATGCTTGTTGTGTTTCTCCTGTGCAGCCAAAACAGCATTAAAATCATCAAGCGCTCTCTGTAAACTTCTGTAAATGAAAATATTACACTTTTTACTGGCCTGTTGTCAGTTTATCTTCTTGCATAAATCCTTTTGATTATTTTTTATTTTAATGTACTTTTTTTTGTAGAAATGGCTAACTAGCGTGTGTGTCACTGTTAATCAGGAATACGTCGTTGTTACTGCAGCTTGGACTTTGAATCCCAACTAGTGTCATCAATCAATGTCACCAAATTCCTCACAAACAATCCATCAGTTGTTAGACACATACGTAAAATGACAACATCATGACCTTTTCTTTTTTGATCAAAGTTCTCATTCCATGTCAGCAGAAACAAGAAATGTTTGCTGTGACATTGTAAAGACGGTGGAAGGGACTTTGTGTGATGCAGTTGTTATTGTTGTGTTGTAGTTACAATGTTTCTAAAACAAGATGTTTTGTTTTTCATCACAAACTACTAAATGTATCTTTACTATTAAACTATTAAATGTTTAATACTCTGTGAGCTTAGTTTCATGTCATGACGGGCGATATTTATAAATTAAGTCTGCATTAAGTAGCGCACAAAAACAAACTAAAGCACATGATGAAGATTTTAGGGCCTTGAGGGTGGGGAGAGAGCTGACTGAGTCACATGACACTGTTTTTGTTTTTGTTGTGTTTGCTAGACACTTTTCAGCTGTTCTTTTTTTTTTTTTTTTTGCTCAAGAACTATAGAAGTAATGTTAGCATTAGCAGCTGTTCTCTCACCAGCCTGAGAACAAAGCAGTCTGACTTTGTGCCCAGGTGTTTCTATGGTGGTTTTTATAAAATGACATTGGCTGATTTAAGTATAATTGCTCTATTATCACCCCCATGTTAAGAGTTTTTGGGGAAGGATGGTTGTTTTGCATGTGCAGTTTGTTTTGTGAATTTGGGTCAAATAAATACAGCTGACCGAGTTGACTGATAGTAGACTGACAAAGAAGGACATCAGGTGACCAGTCATATCTCTGAGAACAGGAAGCAAGCTTTTCTTACTGATTTACTATAAGGTGTAACCGAAAATTATAACTGCTGAAGTGTTGACAGATCTTTTTGAAAGCTGAAAGTCAGGTCTTACAAAAGGAACATTGTACAAGGAAATGCAGGTGATTTTTAAAGATGTCACCTGCTGAAATCTGGCCCTTAAGATATTACAGCTTCATTAACAGTGTAGAGGTCACAAGGCTGCACGGTGCATGTTTATTTTAAAAAACAAAACACAATAAATATAAAACACAATGAATATGAATTTTGAGTATTTTGGGGGTTATACAGACACATCAAACAACACATCCAAAAACCTTAATCTTAAGATTTTGTTCCTTACATATTTGAACGACAGAGGCATCACTTCACACACATTTTGACAGGTTTTCAGATCAGCTAAGCAGATGTTGTTTCCATTTTATTTCAGCTTCCTTCTTCGGATAAATGTTTTAAAATAGAGAATTCAATGCATCTGTGATGCCCTACTTTTAGCACCACTCTTTAAGGTCTTAAAAGTCAAATGGTTCAAGGTGTCTTATTTATCCGTCTTATTTATCCAGGAACATATTTTTACCATCTTCCCTATTTATCTTTAAAACAACTTTCTGCTCTAACACACTGTCACAGTTCACATATAGTTGGAGTCTGGTGGAAAAGTTTGATCTCGATAAACAAAGCACCTGTCAAACCAAACCAGCTGCTGGACATGTGTGAACCCCTCACAAAGGTCAGAGCTCTACTTTTATGATATGTGGTTATCAAACAACAAATGTTAAATAAAATTCTTCATCTCTACTGTAAACTCAATGTTAGAATCTATGGACGGCTATGAAGCTGAGTTTACCTGTTGAGATGCTGCTGTCTGTATTTTTACTTTTTTTTTTGCAAGCGATTCAAAAACTTCTAGGTGATTAACGTGGAAACATAGACCCATATTATAATTTAGGGATTGAAAAAATATTGTAAAAAAAGTAAAACACATGAAAAGGTGACCTGTGGAGGTGAGGGGATTTAACCAATTAGCATAGCCTAGCCACTGAGAAAACTGACAACTTTAAGTAATAAACACTAGATGTTGTTGGATACTTTTTTGTTTGTTTGTTTTATGTTTTGAGAAAACTCTTGTTTGAGCTTCGGTGGAAAACAAGGTTGTTTTTTTTTTAACTGACTTTTATTTGGAAACTTGACTGGTGACATAAAATGTGGTTTAAGCGCAGTGAATATACAACTGTAGCCCTTTGTAGTCCTTTAGGCTTTTGATGTTTTTCTTTTCTGTTTATTTATCTCATAAACATAGACATCACCACATCACTTATTCTCCTAAAACTAAGCAGTTATTTAATGACAATACAGACCATAAAAAAACATGCATGCTGAACATTAGTGTTACTGTGACAGCCATCCATTCTGTTCCTTCATCAGCTAAATATTTTTAAAAATGTTGCCCTTCTGGGAGAAATGTCACATGTTGTAGAGAATAAGCATTCCAAGTTGCTACTCATCCATGGGAGACTCAGGAATTCCTTATTTCAGAAGAAATTCCTAACAGAAGCCGGAAGCTCTGGAATACTCTCCTCCAAAGAAACAAATGGGGCGTTCAAGCATATTCTGGAGATAAATGAGTTGAGGGCAAAGTCATTGAAGTCTGGAATTGAAAAAAGGAGCATGTAATCTTAAAATTCCTGTGGCGGTGCTGGATTCCTTGATATCTAAAGTTGGTATTTATCGCACTGCTGCTTCACTTAGATGTTGGTTGTTTTTTTCCCAGACAGCAAAGGAAGTCATTAGATCTGAAACATTTTTGTTACGGATCATAGTCAAAAAGCATCTGATGGGTAGGACTAAAAACACAGACTGATTTAGGTCTGCCGTATCTTGAAACAATTAACATAATATTTGTAGCTCAGTTGCTCAGTTACTGCTTTTTTCCTAAGGCCATGTACTGTAGTTGACGATAACCATTTGAGAAAGTAGTCACAGTAGTAGTCTGTGGAGATGCAATCAACATTGTGTTTTAATGAACAGAAATATTTTAATTGGCTTAAAAATGGGGTGGCAACAAGTAATGTTATTTCTGGAGGCAGCAGCCACCATGTTCCAACCCCACTGTCAAACGCCGAGCTGATAGAGCGAACCTTCAGTGACACTTAGAAGCCAGAAATGCTTTTGAAATTTCATCAGCTCCATTGCTGCCAATGCAAGGTCATGAAATCTGGCCCAACAGATGTTGATCTGTGCACAAAACCACGGTGGAAAAACAAACCAAAAACAATTATGTTTTAAGAGATAGGAATTTTGCTCTTGCATATGTTGTAAAAGCCCTTTTTGTTAGCACTCATTACCCACTGCACTAATTAGATGAAAAAAACAAAGTTTGAACTTGAACTTTATTTAATTTTTCAATTGTTGTATTTTTTTGGGAAAATATTTCATAATATAATTTAAATACATTTTCTGTAACACACTTTGCAGAAAAGCAGAATTGGACAAAAGAAAAATTGCATTCATTGCATCTGTAGTTAGCAGTGGAGGTACTTTTAAGATACCACATATTTTACCTGTGGAAAGTTCTAATCATAAATATGCTTTTTTTTGTTATCATTCCTCAAAGGTAATAGAAATTCCACGAGAATTTTTACGAGGCTCATAAAACATTTAGAAAGTCATAAAACACATAGAAAGTTACTTTTTGTTGGTTGATTTCTTTGCTGGTGGCTTTGACCTGTTTTATACCTTGTGTTGATATTGTAAAAACTGAGACTCCTTCCACCACAGATTAAACCCACCAATGATTTGATTTATGCTCACCTGTGAAACATCTGCTGGAACATCATGGTGAAACCAGACCCATTCCGTTTTTCTGGAAGCTGAAGTGCTGAACAAACAGACGAGCAGAGTCTGATTTACTGCCTTCTAGAAAGTCAGGGCCCCTACGAGGCCTTAGAGAACATATGCTTCTCCTCCTCCTCCTCTTCCTTCTCCTTCCACTCCTCCTCCTAAAGCTGAGAAACACACGACAACATGCCGCTAAGTTTCAGCTCATCTGATGTTGTTCCGTGTCTAACCTACACAGATTTATTGTTTGCACTCCAAGGTGGAATAAAGTCAGACTCAAGTGTTTATACAGTGTGTGTGTGTGCGTGCGTGCGTGCGTGCGTGTGTGTTTGAGGGTGTGATTGTTTGGCTTCTCTGCTTGAGAAATGAGTGGGTGTGAGGTAACATAGTAACCACTGCACTGTGTTGTCTCTGTGTATAGATGTGGCCTGTGATGTGGTCTTTTAGCTTCTGTGTTTTACCTAAGTTTTATTTTGCGTTACAGTTGAGCTCATTCACTTATGTGCAAAGAAATAACCATTCTGCATTTTACATCTCCTACGATCACACTGCATTTAATTGAGAAAATCTGTGATCTGTCGATTGTAGTGGACTCACCACCAGGAAGGTTTAGGGGGGTTGGTACGGTGCAATGTGATTTGGGTGGCGACTGCTGCCCCCGCGACCCAGTAACGGATAAGTGGCTGAAAATGGATGGATGGATGTGATTTGTTGAGTTGTCGATCCCCTGCTGCTGCCATCATTCGATTTAAAGTTGATATATTGTGACATTGGAGTTTAAAATGTTTCAATCGAATTTACCACAGTTGTGCATGTGTTACCCATGATGCAGCAGTAGAACGGCAACACCTGCCTTTCATGAGCTTAAAATACAGAACTTCTTAAAAACTGTGGTGCAGGAAACTGAAACTGAGGAAACTTTGTTGCAAGATAAAATTGACTTATGACTGTCGTACAGACTTATTTTTGTATATATTTAGCTGTTTACTGTTTTGCAGGGCCAAATTTGTCCCAAGTAAAATATTAGCAATATAGAAAGAAAAGGTTGTTGCTTCAAAGTTCTATATTTTGAAGTGTAGGTAGGTTAGTTGATAGTTTTTTTCGATGGGTGGATGGATGAATGCCATTTGACAACATTGCATGTCACAATGGGTTAGAACACTTGTGGAAGTAATAATAGCCTGTAACACTATCATTTTATTTTTTAATTTTGGAACTTTATTTGTAGTTTAATGGCTGTTTATGTCATTATATGTTACAATATTTTGCAGCAACGCAGAATTACAACAGACAAAAGCAAACCATAATATTTATTTTTGGGGTGTTGTCAGCGCAGAAGGGTCCACACAGTTCTGACCATTGTGCTAAAAAATAGTTCTTAATTGGTACAAAATTATTATATTATTGTTATTACAACACTGGCAGGGTCAGGAGCCGCGAACTAGGGTCCAGCTTAGTGTCCAACCAAACACCACTTCTGACAGATGGTCAGTTCCTGGCACTGCTGGTCTGCTTCATGTCTATGACAGAGACATGAAGCTCTCTGCTTCATGTCTCTGATAAACCTGACATTATCAGGTTTGTTGTTCAGTCTAAGCCTGTGAACTTGGAAAACTGTAATCATTTGTTCTGAATGAAGTCCAATAACAAGACATTTAAAAAGCCCTTACTGTGCAATAGGTGAAACCTAAAGATTTCAGAAATTTCAAAAACGCAACTTTTTCTAATTCAAGGTGTACCTTTAGGTATATGTGGTTCCTCTGAGAATCAAATCCAGGACTCATACAATATTAAAGATATTTAGGCTTAAATGGTGGTTTTATCATTTGGCTAAAATGTACAAACATAACTTGCTTTTATTTTACTGATGACTTTTATTTTGAAAATTCCCACATCACCAGGTTATATGTTTATTTTCAAAGTTCAAATGTACACAATGATAGCGTGTAACTGTAAGTGAAGAAGCACAGCCTCTGTCTGAGCTGAGGGCATGTGCTTGTAGTTTTTGTTACTAGTTACTTGCTTACTTTTACTTTACTTCTTACAGATGAAATAAAGTCTGTTTTCTTTTCCTGTCATTGTCAGAAGAAAAGCAAAGGCAAGAAAGGAGAGAAGAGCCAAAACAACAGCCGTAAAGATGACGGAGGTGTGTTGAATTTTTCAAATCTATGTATATCTCTTAATATGTGTGTGTGTGTGTGTCTTCACAAAAGATGTAAAAAGCTATTATTTGTTTTGTTCAGGAGTCTACTGCGTTTAGACCATTGTTAACGTTAGTTCGAACAATGGTGGCAAAGTCATTTAGCTACCAGGCTCATTTAATGTCACACAGCAACATTCCTGTGGTGTTGCACACAGTGCACACACACACACACACACACACATTGAAGATCTTTGTTTAATGTCAAGACTTACTGACAGAGATGGGAGGAAGTACAACTATAGTATTGTGGTCTTTAAGTTAGAGTGATGGTTGCAAGTAGGTCAGAAAATGGTTGCAAAAACAAAGATATGAGGAAGAAACGGTACAAAGTTTATTTTCGAGAAAAGTGGGGTTTACTTTGTTTAAACTTCATTTCAATCTTAAGACTGCCATGTTAAGACATTTGAATATTTATGTGTATAAATATACAATATAATACAATTTGGGAAAAGAAAATATCAAAGTAAGCAGTTTTTCTTGTTGAATTTTGGTCAGTTTAAATTGCTTATGCATCTGGGTCAAAAAACGTTTAGCTTTCAATAAGACACAGAGCTGGACCACATGCAGGCCAATTAAGAAAAAAAATCAGTCAATGCTACAAAAGGACATTTGTTATCTGTGCAGAATGAGGCCAGTCTGTTGTTTTACAGAAATGTACATGAAGTTCCTGGGAGGACATGTTGTGATGATGATGTCACGTTTTGATCAATATCAGTTGAAATGAGGCTCAGAGAACAGGAGGTTGTTTCTGCACAAAACTAACAAACAGGTTTCTCTTTTCATCAACAGGAGACATAAAAAAAGTAAGACATTCTTGCCTTTAAAAAGCATGTCTCTGAGCAAAAAACATCTTTGTGGAAAAACATGCAAACACTGTTGGCGTGAACAATTTTATAATAACATGTTTAAGGTGATGATGGTGATGAAAATAGTAATAATTAAGTAGATACAGTTTCAGATGCCAGAGATGTGTTTATGGTTGAGCTCTGGGACTTTTATGTTAGTGGAAACAAGCTCTGGTGGTGATGACATTTTATTTCCTCACACTGCAGTCAAAAAAAAAAAATCAACACACCCAGCACTGTGACTGTTCTAAAACGTTGAGATAAGATTCTAAAATATTGAGATAAGATTGTGTTAAAAAAAATTATGATTAAACTACACTAACATATTTTTCCTTTGTTGATGTAGTAATGTGTTAATGTAGTAATGTGGTTTGTGTAACAAAGTCATAATGCTGAGTTTTAAAGTCAGGATCAACTAGAGGTTTTTGCAGAGAGAGGGGAAAAAAATGAAAAGTATTTTAGTGAATGAGTGTCCTCACAGTGTGTGTTGGCTCATGTTTGTACATGCCCATGATGTAACTGACAGGTTGCAATTGAATTACAGTGAGCAACACTTCCTCTGTGTGGGTGTGTGCGTGTGTTAAACCACAGTTTTTAGGTTTTTGTGATGACCTCATATACTTATACAGTTTAGCTGTTAACCCTTAACAAGGAGGAGGACAAGAGAAAAGTGTTAAAAAGGTTATGTGTGTTTGTTATTTATGTTATGATGTTGACATGAACAACTAATTGATGGATAATTACTACAAATTAAGTGAATTTTAATAATTATTTTTCGAAAATGTTTACGTGTGTGTATTTCCAGGTGAGGCGGAGCAGGACATCTGCCTGGAGAAGCAGTTGGAACACTTTGAATGGCAGCTGAGAACTTTAAAGCAAGTGCTGTCAGCCAATGGGAACTCAGAGAGGGCGGAGCTTCTCAAAGAACATGCCGATGAAGACGTTTGCACCCTTGTTCTGAGCCTCCTCGACAAGGTGAGCGCAGTTTACACCACATGATCAGTGTATTGGACATGCTGAGATGCATTTCATTGCGTGAATAGTAATGTAACTGAATATTGAGGTATCAACTACTGGCTTGTTCTACAATGTTTAATGTTAATCATGTTAATTAATAAGTGAAATTATTACGATTTCTTTTCAATGCCTTTACAGAAATACACACACTGTATGTCCTATAATTTTACTGTCCATTTCACTTGTCATTGCTCTAATTTAGAGTTGATACACAAAAAGGAAGTGAAAAAAGTCTGTTAGATTAAAATACAATCTCAGCACCCAACATGCATTTGCAGAGCCTTATCTTCAGGTCTAACGCCAGCTTGAAAGCTTGAAAATCATTCAGTGCAGGATGTAGATAATCTCACCACCAGGAATGCACATGTCCGCAGACACACACACTGACATTCTGCTATGGTGCCTGCCTTCCACTTATCTTATCTATCAACAGCTGGTCGACTCAGTTTATATAATCTTATTAACAGAGTTTTTATCTTAACTCTTACAAGAGAAAAGCAGCGTGTCATGAAGAAAAGAGCATTTACATCTGTGCAAATAACTGCCAACACTCCATGGAGTAGGCATCTGGGGTGTGTCTGTGTGTTTGTGAGAAAGACATGATGGGGTGTGAGCACTGTCAGGACCACTACACATACCTTACCTCGACGGCCACATGTGACCCAGGCACAACCCTGGAGTTGGCAAGTCTGTGATCATTTGAGAAATGATAAGAGAAACTGAGAGATTTACAAATGACAAGTAAAGATAAATATCTACAGTACAACACCCTGTGAATGCAACCTTCTATGTAGTCTAACAATGTACTGTATGTCTGGAAGTTTTAGCTTCCCAGTACATTATCAATGAAGATCTTCAGTTTAACTCTGCATGAAATGACAAATAGTTTTTAATTTATTCCTGTTTTAGTCTATATTTTGTAGTTATCTTA
>NC_024321.1:12387476-12392790 GCF_000523025.1 Cynoglossus semilaevis
TAAATAGCTGTGCCACACCTTTTCCAGAATTTCTGGGAAAAAGACAACAAGTTGTAACATTTGGTTTGTTGCAAATTGTCACGTAAACAGAATTGTCTGTCTGTCTCTAGAATTGTGATTATCTGCATAACAAACTTTTTTTGTTGAGTGGAACTTTTAATGAAGTGACATAATTTCAGTTTCTTCTAGAACATATATTTATATATAATGTATACATCTTTTAAATGCTAATAAAACAAACTTTTGTGAGGTTCCTGATTGACCTCCTAAGAGCCTAGATCTCTAAATCATGTAGTCTGTCTGGCCACCTGTGTTGGAAGCAGGTCAAGTAGCAACAGCTTAGAAAGGTTCTTGAGGAGAATGGGAAAACTTCCATTGCATAGGAGAGTGTGTAGATGGAATGGTTTGAAATAATGGAAAGTGTGAAGAACAGCAGTTTTATTTACTTTACAGAATAAACACTTTGATTAAGAAGCAGTTACGCTCCATACCTGGGGAGATGGACAGGTTTCAAGTTTGAACTTCAGCTGAAGACTGAACTGTTTTCACACGTGATGAGGTCAAAGTGTAGCCTGAACAGTCAGAATATTTCCAGATCTTGCCACAGTTACATCACATTCACTGTAATGTACTTCTGTCACGTAGGAAGGTCATTTCACAAGTTATTCATAGACTCTGGATTTAGCCTCTGGTCAGCTCAGACAGCAGCTGTGTGGCGTCTCCAGGTCATGTGATCACCTCGGGCCTCGGTCACTTAGTTATGTTTATGCTGCATATGATTCATTTTCTTCACCCTGACCTATAAGCCCTCACTGCTGCCTGACGTTTTCACACCTGCACTTTTTAAAAAGTGTTTTTTTTAATTAATTACACACTACTTCACTTTAACAAAATGGTCATATGTTTTTTTTTTGTTTTTCTTTCTTTTCAATGCACTTTTACCTTCATTAAAATTAAATCCAGTCCCTTTTTGTGTTTGGATTTAAGGTGAAAACCGAGACAACGGCTGATTTAAACATCCAGCATGAAGAGAAATGTGAAGCTGCTACTAAGGAACATGAAAAAGTCATAGAAGGTAACTGAGTTTTAACATTAACATTTTTAGGCATAGAAAAAAACTGACGTGACTCTGAATGCAGCACTATATCAGGACCTGCCAGCCTTAACTTCATATTCTCTATAATTAGTGTGTTAGCTTTGAGCTAACACACTAATTATAGTGGCGCTGATAAATGTCAAATCGAGTTGCAACAGTTAAGAGTGTGAAAAACATATTTCCTTTGATACCAGACTACACATTAAGAACAAACATTTAGGGTTTTTTGCCTACAATTTTTTACGAACAACAATATGAAAACAGACCGAATATTTCACATCACTGTGTTTGGTTTTAATCTGGTTGTCTTTGAAGAACTGAACCTATTCACTGACTTGAGACACATGAGGAATGTGGTTATGCGTGATACTGTGAACCTATGCAGACCTGGAAAGTCATTTTCCTCTGGCTCCTCCTGCAGGACACACGTCATAACTGCAGCAGTGATAAAACAAAAACTAATGACAAAAACAGCACTGTCCACCTTAGTGCATGAATTAGATATTACTGAAATAACATATGGAGAAATGGACTGACTCGCCTTTGTGTTAACATTATCTAATGCTTCCTGTTTACTTAATCACACTAGCATGTTCTAACTTAACTTAATAAAATCAATAATATTGTTTGTTTTTATGTTTTTTTCAGAGCTGAAGAATAATCACCAGCAAGAGAAAAGTCAAATGACAGAAAACTTTCTGGCAGTTGAAAATATCCTCAAGGTGAGAGAGAGCCCCGAAGATCAGACCAACACTGTGCCACCTACAGGAAAGAAAAAGGAACAGCACCAACAGCTTAAAACATTAAAAGATCTTAAAATATTTTCACACTTACAAAGTTTTTTAATTGAAAAGAAAAAACATTAGAGCTAGCACATTTAATCAAATTACATATTTTAGATCCATTGCCAGCTATTGCTGATTTTTAGAAGGAACTGTGATTGTGTGCTTTCAGACTTTAACCTTTTATTATTATTTATGTCTTTTGATCCTTAATAAATGCACATGAAATTAAGTAATTCATTATTGTCAGAAATGACATGCCAGACAATTATACTTTAATATCAAATCTTTTCTGTTCTCCTGTCTGCAGGCTGAGGTAGAGTCATTGACAGCAGAGCTGCAGGTTTATAACGAGCTGAAGAGGAGAGTAGAAGAGTCAACTTTTAAGAAAGACCTGCAAAGAAACATACAGGTGTGTGTTTTTGTGTTGGTGTGTGTGGTTGGTTGGTTGGTTATTTGGTTGGTTTGTATTTATGCATGCATTCATGCATGCATGCATGCATTCATGCATGCCAGACTCTCCAGTCCATAGACGTTTGGTAGCCTCATTGTTTGAGTGATATACACCCGCTAGAATCAATAGACCTATCTAGGCTTGAAGGTCTACCATGCACTCATTCACCTTAAAATACTTAGCTATGTCCATTTTTGTTGTTAAAATTCAGAATTTTTTTAATATGCCAACTTTTGATCACATTATAAATCCTATACCAATAAGTCCCTGAACAAATCTCCAAAAATAAGTTTCTCAAAAATACAAGTGCTTAGGAGAGGTCACTTTTTTCTGATGCTTTGCAATCTTTCCTGAAAAACTATAACTTGACTTAAGAAAATCCATAATGTAATAGTAAATCTTTGCCACCTATAATGTCAGGTGTGGAGATGTCACAGCATCATGTAGATTTCTTTACCAGTTTGTGAACTCTTGTGTAAATGTCTTCAGTTTTAGTGGAAACATTATTAGTTTTTGTCCCACAGTGACGCCTAAGTCTTCTTTCACAACGCAGGCACATGGAAGCCCAGGTGCATTCTGGGAGTCAGAGCAGGAGTCACTTCTGTTTGTCATCGAGATGAAGAGCGAGCGAGTGCAGGAGCAGACCAAGAAGCTGCAGCAGATGGACATGCTGGTAAATCATTGGCACTAGATAGTTCTATGTTGGGTGCATTGCCACTGTTGTTCTTCACTTCATGATGTTTCTGTGTCCCAGGTGGAGAAGAATTTGTCTCTGGAGGATCAGATTATTCACATTCTACAGCAGAACGAGGATCTGAGAGTTCGCATCGATAACTGCCAGACACTGATACAGTAAGTGCTTTAGACTCTCATCAATATCTAATTTCTGTTCAAATTAGAAACCAGTTGTTATTATTAGGATGGAGGGTTGGGGTTCTTTTGTAGCACTGATTTAATAGATAGACTTATTTTAAGATGGTAAAATATGACATTTGATTCATTTGCACCAAAGATAAAACAGTTCCCTAGACATTAAAAAACTTCCATCTATCATCTTTGAGAGTATGCATGTTTTTAAAATTTATATATTTATAATATGTTTTTCCATAACATTTTAATTTCATGGTGTGTTTTTTTTTTCTCAGGCAATTTTCCAAGGAGCAGAAGGACCTTAAGGTGGCACTGGAGAGACAGGCATCAGTCAACCAGAAGCTCTCTCAGGAAAAAGAGCAGCTGATGTTCAAACTGAGGCACAAAGACTCGTGTCCGACCCTTCACTTGCCTGCTATGATGCAGGAGATTGCCCCACGGTGACTCTGGGCAGTGCCATTGGATCCTATGTGATCCACCCTGACCCTGTTCACTCACACTGGGTCAAAGCCACAAGTTAAAGTGACGACTATTAAGGGGCATCATCACATTGCAGGTTTAAAAACTCTGGACCTATATTCTCTTATTAATGCTGTGGGTTTTTACCACTGAACACAGTTCTGGACTCATTGAGGCCTTCACACTGGACAGAGTCTGACTAGCTTAAAGGGACAGATCACGTTTAAGTTAGTGTTAAACTTATACCAGCCCTTCTCAAATTCACGATCAGATCAAAAATCTACTATGCCATAAAAATTGATAGTTTAAGGGATGTCACGGTAATTGGTGTTTTAGTTGAGCTTGCATGACTGGGTACAATTGTGTGTTTTGGCACTGCAGTGTTTGCAATTTTTCTCTCAGTATTTTATCTTTTATCAGTGACACAAACCCACCACCCAAGGTGGCAATACACTAACAACTTTTGTGTTCTTGTGGGCTAAAATGATTTTTAAGTACATTGGAGTCTATTGATGTGCTTAAAAAGGGAGAGTTACATTTTGGAGGAAAACAACTATGTAGTGAAGTAAGTACAAAGTTATATGAATATATTGTAGACTTGAAATAACCTAAATTGCCTGGCAGACACCTTTTCAATGGATAGAACTTATGTGGGCTTACATTGTTTCTACCAGCAGGGGGCATGCAGAGCAGATTCATCTAGTCTTCATATAACCACATTTAAAAAGATTCTTGAACATTTCCTTTAAACATACGTGTTATAAGCGAACTGTAATATAATATATCAGTGAAAGTTGACTGACTGAGACTGATAGCAGTTTGCTGTGTAAGTTAACAATGTTCTTAAGTTGGAAGATTTTTTTAGAAATTTTATTAAGAAAAATTAATTTTATTAAGAAAAACTTAATAAAACTGCAACAGAACACAACAATCACTGTGCAGACGATGCCTTTCAAAAGCTCCACAACTTGATGTCTGTTACTTGTTAAAATTTTGTGTAGGTTTTTCTACCTTTACTGAAACATTTTATGAATTAAGATGTTTATATTTGCCAAAAAAAAAAAATCAGTCAGTGTTTTGACTTTTTCTCCTTTTGCACAAGCACTTTGACTCATCCTTACCACCAGTTTGTATAAGAGAGAGCTTTTTTTTCTCATGTTGTATGAGTGAACTTGTAAAAAACTTGTGAAAAACTGTATTTTACCTTTTTGCGGTTGGATTGAATCCAGCTATTTGTTTTTGCCTGACGTGCCTACAGTAAGTACGTGAATTTTTTTCTTAATTACTCATTAAAAATATATAACTACATCCAATTATCATTTGTTTCTTTTTAGCGCTCAATGCATGCAAATATCCATAAAAATAAAAAGTCCCCGAAATGCCTTAAAATGCAAGACTATGTCCTAAAACATGCTGCCAAGTGAATATTTTGTGTTTAAAAGTCCAAAAAGTATTTTATATGAATATTTCAAAAATCACCCAAAACATGCCTTACTATAGCCTTACCATCGTGAAAATATCCATAAAAATAAAAAGTCCCCGAAATGCACTAAAATGCAAGATTAGGTCCTAAAACATGCTGCCAAGTGAATATTTTGTGTTTAAAAGTCCAAAAAGTATTTTATATGAATATTTCAAAAATCACCCAAAACA
>NC_024321.1:12395196-12396999 GCF_000523025.1 Cynoglossus semilaevis
TGGTTTGGTGAGTCACTAAAATAAGTACACCAGAATGTGCCTTCATTTTAGTTTATAAGCATCAGTGCTGACATTTTGTGATGTATATATAAAATGTAATATTCTGTGTAAAGAATTTTAAGCTCCACGTTGTCTTTGTCTATGAATAGTTGTTTACAGTTGAACCTTTGATGCTGCTTATGTATATACAGTCTGCAGTGTGTTATTGTTAAAGGTGGGACTGCTGACAACAACACAACAGTGTTGACGTGAAAGTCATGTTTCAAGGTGGAGAGTTATTTATGTTGATCAGTGACAAAGACATGCTTTTGTTGGTATAGGGAGGTATAGGGAGTTGGTTCAAAGACTGAAGATTAACCAGTTTTATGGAGCACCAACAGCCATGAGATCATTGGGTGCAAAAATGTTTTAAAGAATAGTGATTACTGGTTGAGAAAACAAAGGTTGCCTATTTTATGTTGATTTTTCTTTTTGTATTTTATTGACCGTTTATAACAAATTCACACATGGTGGCAAATCTTGGAGGATACTCATGTATTCTTGGATTACTTTGTGTTTTTTTTTTCATTTTTCCAAGAAAGTCACATTATATGTGGATACATCATACACAAATCTTATTATGGCACAATATGATGACTTGTGGCACATCTAAACCGCACTCCATCTCACCCTAATTGCAATAATGGCCTGTTTTATTGTATTATCTTATTTTGGTTGTAAAATGCCATTGGCTGTTCATTTGTTTTTTATTTATATTTTAATTTTTATATTTTATTTTCTATATTTTAATTGAGTGTTTTTTTATATTATATAATTAGGTCAGAGATGTATGTTATATTCCAATAAAGTTGATTTTCGACACAAACTTTTTACGTTTAAACTACATAATGACCAGTTTTATGTTATGTTGTTTAGGTAATGTCGTCAATTATCTATTTTATTTCTTTCCGCGCACATCTAAAATTTCAGCATTAACGATAATCTACACTACGGGACCTTTAAATTTACGTCATTTCCTCTCGATAGTTTGCGCATGCGTAGCAAGAGGTCATTTAAATTGAACCGGAACAATTGATCTCGTTTATCAAACAAACATTTAGTCGTCGTCGAGTGTGTATGAAGTCACAGCGCGATTGTGTGGTTTTTAGTCATTTTATCCACACTAGTGCGTTAGGTAAACTTTTTTGTCGGTAAGTAAACATGCTAGCTTGAGTTTAGTGCTACGGTGCAGCGTTTTCAGCTGTGTAAACAAGAGACAAGAGTTGTCCTGTGGTGGATACGTAGCGGTAAACAGGTAAATGAGACCGACACAGCTTTTGATTGTGTTATTCCAGCTTGTTCTTGTCATTCCATTCATTGTGCCTCCTATGCTTATCAGTCATTAACAGATGCAATGGAGGAGAAGACTTGAAGGCACAGCAGCTTGGACTCTGCCAGGTAGAGCGAAGGAGCAACTTTATTTGAAGCCGATCACTTGTTTGCTGGACTTGTAAGTGTTTTACTGGATTGTGTAATTTTAACTTAGGTTTTTTTTACTTAGTATTTTTTTAGCTTTATTGTTCATTTTTTAATTTGTTATATAGTGCAATCATTGTGTAACTTTAGCTGTATTTGATATGTTGTAAATTTTCCAATAAAAGAAACTGTTATGTGGATCCATTTCCAGATATTGAGCCAATTGTGTATCTCATTGCCTTTTAGGGTGATGTGTCTGTGGAATACTGCTGCTTCACAAGACGTGTTAATTGCGGCATCTGCAATCCACCAGGTGTAGGATCATTAGTTTGTCAGTGACAAGGTACA
>NC_024321.1:12397099-12399709 GCF_000523025.1 Cynoglossus semilaevis
AAATGCCAGATTATATCCTAAAACATGACACTAGACTGAAGGAAAATGTCATTGTAAATAAATGGAACAAGTGGACACACAAAGTAACACAAAGTTTTTTGTGTGTATCTTCTTATAACCCCCAGCAAATTGCCAATATTTACTTCAGTTTACACATACTTGTATAACAAACTATCAATAAATATCTTCAAATACATTTCTGTTGTTCTACTTTGGAGCGGGGGTCTCAAGCAGAAATGACTTGGAGGGTCACCTCGCAATTCCATACATATATAAATAACAACAAATCCAAGACTTAAAAACAATAACTCCCGTTAGGCAACTGGACATGACATTACTAACAGACTAATCTACTGACATCCACTGTTCAGCGTTCCCATATTCACTGACACTGTGCTGCTACTCATCTTTGTATTTAACCTATTTTTATTTGCATTTTTATTGTTGTTTTGGTGCTGTACTGCTGCTGGAACTCCCAAGAGATTCAGAAACTTCTATCAGCTCTCGTGTGTCCGTTGTAGGTACTGAGTCGTACTACATGTTGTGCCACACTACTTTCATTTTAATCTGAATGAAAATAAATCAATTCTACTGGCCTTAGTCGTGTCCCCTTTTATGATTTTCATATCATACACACTATAGAGCATGTCGCCTTATGTTTGTAACACAATTGCAAGTCAAAACCTGCAGAGGATTACTCTGCTACTCAACTAGTAGAGTTGTGTTCCCATTTGTAACTTCACGTGGATATTCCATATTCTTGATCTAATTCTAATCTAATCTAATGAACTAATTACTATCCTATAGTCATTGGTGGCACTTGTTAAGTGCAATCATTTGGTGTCACTCACTGGATCTTTAGCGACGGAAAACAGGTCTCCTTCTCTGTTGTACTTGAACTGAGTGATGGACCGTTCGTGGCCCTGCAGTAGGATGGGTTTCTGTACAGAAAAGCAACATTTGCAAGTTCATTTCCTATTTTCAAAAAAGTGCATTAGCCCAGCTCAAACTCCAGTCAAAGGCCAATTTCCTATTTATAACGACAACTCTTTGTTCATTATTTAGAACGAAAAACTAACTACGAATCATTTTAACTTCTGACATAAGCTAGCGTTAGCTGCCGAGACGCATATGCTAGCGTAAATTGCACTAACCGTCTCAACCGAACGACTACCATTTCAAACAAAATGCAACCGACAATTGGCTTCAGAAACCCACCATTTAAATCAATCACATGTAGCCACTGTGCCCAGATTTTTACTTAAACGCCAGCTAGAAGCCCAAACAGCTAACCGGATCCGCAACCGGAAATAAGGACCGTACAACGTATTCCTATTTCCGTTACACAAACAAGTTTATCTCTTAGAACTTTTTCTTTGATAGAAAGAGCGTGCTTTGAGTGTAACAGACAAATTGGTCATTGGTGAAAATCTACAAAAATAAATAATTTAAATATAAAATAATTTCAAATAGTTTTTAGTTAATAGTTATTTCAGCTATGTATTTTCAGCTATGCCTTTTCAGCACGGGAGTTTCATGCACAAACCTAGCCCACTTTGCTATGGAGGAGGAATTTGAATAAATGAAACAGCAGCTAGCTCTCACAGTCTTTTTATTGGGTATAAGTTAACAGAAAACACTTCACCTTCACAATGAATAATTTTAAATTACATTCAGATACATATTTTAAAGGCAAACAATCTGATAAAGAAGAAAATGTATTTATCTTTGTACAGGAGCAATATTTTTTCACATATAAATTAGTAAAGTAAAATAAAAAAGTAAAGTAGAATGTTCGGTCAAAACGTGTTTTTTTAATCTGACCGCTAGAGAGCAGCAGGGACTACTGTTTAGAGATTGAGTCCGGGTAAATACATGAACTTCAAGTTGTTGTTTTTTTTCATTAAAGAAAAGAAAAAGCCGTGCAAGGTAACAACCTCTAGGTGTTGCGGCAGTGCAATTTGTAATATATGTATAATAGAAATATATGCATATGCATAGTTGCAAACATTGTACTCTTAATAAATAATAATAAACGGTTTAACAAGAGGAATGGACTTTTTTTGTGGACATTTTCTAAAATTGTTAAACAAACAAAAAATGGCATTAAATCAAAACTCAGCATGTAAGCAGACATGGACAAGAATAAGAAGCATCCTTTAAACAGACTTTTGCAGTACTGTATATGTTTTGTAAGCTTAAAACATATGACTATTTGATCATCTGATCAGGAGAATAAGTTCTAGATACCAGTGTGCATTTATGAGTGTGTGTGTGGGTGGGTGGGATTCAGTATGAATGGGAGAGATGAAAAACTGAAATAGAGAGAGAGAGAGAGAGAGAGAGAGATAAGCGCTAAGCGGATGTAAAAGGATCAGTGAGTCAGTGGCTGTTTGACAAGATGAGACAATACCTGAAACCTGCAGGTCAGCTCCTGCTGAGTGTGTTGTGTGAGCATGCATGTGTGTGTGCGTGCGTGTTAGCCATGGGTCACAGCCTTTGCTGTCATGTCACAGTGTTCCCATGGCACTTCACAGCCACCTGCAAACACCTGAAGCGGAGAGTGTGAACGTGTGTGTGTAAAAAAAAGAATGGATGAGTGAGGTAACA
>NC_024321.1:12399758-12402671 GCF_000523025.1 Cynoglossus semilaevis
AAAAGAGTCAAGTAAACAGACAAATGTTGAGTTCAACAGCTGTTTCTGAAGCACTATATTGCTTTTGTTTATTCCACGCTGGGGCCAAATAAGTTGAATGATCAACTGGTTTATCAGACAAATGACTTGAGTTTTGTCAAGACCATTTGTTTTGATGGACAAACAGTTCTTATAGAATGTTTCAATGTAACAGCTGCCCAACTGAGAACAAGATATATATCAGAATATTTGGTATACAGGACATCATCAAGAAGTAATCAAATAAAACTGACTGGGCTCCTCACTGGTCCACTGACCAACTTTGTCCCTGACTATTCAAGACCAGCATCATTTGGCTTCACAGGTAGAGATTAAACTCGTAAAGTAGAAATGTACCTTCATTTCCTGTTAATATCATCCTCTTGTTGTTGTTGTTTATTGGCCACTAATGAGAGGCGGCGCCCCCTTCACTTTCAAGAGGGCTTAGCAGCAGTGAGTCGGCTCCAGGCTGCAACACAATCACCACACGTTACCTCCACAATGACTGTCGCTCCTTCATCCGTCCTCAGTGCCGCCCTCGGAGTGCCACAGGCTAAACGAGTGCATGCTAAAGTCCAGACACTGATCCAGATCTGCCACTGAGGCCTGTTAATTAACAGGTGGAGGGGGCGGTGGCAGGGCAGTAGGGGAGTTCAGGATGAGGAGACCATAAGGGGGTGAGGGGTGCCACCGTTCACACAGGCCCCCGGTGGGACAAGGTATTCACTGAACAGGCAGGGGGCCTTTGTGCAAAATCCCGGGGCCATAATTAGTGGCTCTGAATTGGTGTTTGTCCCAAAAGGTCCCAAAACCTGCTGCTGCTGCTGGACACGACTGCAATAGACAGGTCTAAACTGAGGGAGACAAACAAGGACATAAGACATGTATGACAGAGAAGAAGACAAAGAAATATAAGGCCGCCATTAACAAGGCGCAGAAACTTTTTTTAAAGAACATTTAAATGTTTGTTTTTGTTAAACCTATAATTTTTGACTGTTTTCTTGTCTCTGACTTTGACTCAGTTTGTCCCATTATTTGAGTATTTCTTGGCTTTAAGTCTGGGGTGGTTCTCATTTTATCTGTTATCTCTGTGTTATGGCAGTGAGGTTAACTCTTTGTGTTTCTTGAGGAGTCTCATTTAGTGGTTTGTTGAACTGTTTGTGTCCTTGTGCTTGAGGGTTTAAATGAAACTTTAGTCGGATTAAGGATTGAATTAATGAATAAAATAACATCATAAAATGAATAATTGAAAAAATGTTTATGATACATTGTGTGTGAAATGTGACTGAAGACAATTCTGTGTGTGTGTGTGTGTGTGTTTGTTTGAAAGAGCGAGAGAGAGAGAGAGAGAGAGAGAGAATAAATATCAGTTGTCAGAGAGCAAGGCAGTTGACCATGAGGTCAAAGGTTATGCTGTAATGCTGCAGTGACAGTTTGTCACTGTAGTGAATTCAAATAGTTGTTTATGTTTCAGTGGCGCTTTAGAGCCTTCAGAGGCAATGTCCCTGTCATTGGTGTAGAACCCCAGGGTTCACCTCCTGGGCAAGTTTGAATCCTGGTTAGGGAGGTTGGTACCTTCCAGTGGACTCACCACCCGCAGGAAGGTTTAGGTCGGGTTGGTACGGTGCAATGTGATTTGGGTGGCGACTGCTGCCCCCGTGACCCGGTAACGGATAAGCGGATGAAAATGGATGGATGGATGGGCTTATGTTTCAAAATCTTTTCTTCGGAAAGGCTCTTGAATCTTTATCACTTGGAAAAAACATTGGGTTCTGATTGGTCTGACAGTTGTCAACCATAGATAAGATAAAATCTGGTTATAATTATCTGTCCACGGATGGTTGAAAGTTTTACTATTTTAACTGTCATAACTGTAAATAGCAGTAAATAGATATTAATCATAATCATCATCATTTTCTTCACCATCATCAATACGTTCAATATCATCATCATGTTCCTCATCCTTTAAGTTTGTGTTAAACCTGTGACGCACCTCTTCCTTACTACCGTCATCAATCAACAAAATGGCTGTCGGGGATGGAGGAGAAAGAGGAGGAGGCAGTGGAGGAGGGAGAAAGAGGTAGTGGAACTCATAAAACGGTGGTACGCATGCTCAGCGCACCTCAGTCTGTGGGCAGGGCAGGTATCAGATACACTCACTGATCACTCCTCAGCTCACTGTAGAGCATGGTGAGGCAGCAGGCGCACGGAGACACCGCCTAGTTCCAGACCCACGGCCCGCAGTTCTGCGCAACAGACCCGGTTGCAGCTCCGAGATTTGCCCGCTGTCACTTTACGCAACTGAAGCGCAGAAAGGAGAAGCTGAAGGAATAGTAGAAGAAGTGAACGGACAGCGGTCACAGGTGAGAGCGCCCTGCACCGCTTCAGGTGCCTCTGCTTCTGTATCCGGATTTTACGCACAGACGCAGTCATGCGTCCCTGCAGGACCCCGGGACTCTGAGCCAGCACCCGTGCATGGACCAAACTGGATACTGATCACCTGCTCCCCGTACACACAAAAACACACACATACACACAACTTTATGACAATGTTCCAGCACAGCAGCAGCAACAGCAACAAGAAATGCTTCACCATCGAGTCTCTGGTCGGGAAGGAGGCCAGCGGCCACGGCGGCAGTTCTGGTGATGAACTCATCCGGCCCACGGCTCTCCGCTTCCCAGAGCCCTTACACCCAGTCACGGCTGCGGCGGCGGCCCCCCCCCCCCCCGCCGGGAACCTCCGGCCCCCGCTCCCCGGGGGGGGCAGGACTCTGTACTCCACGGGACCAGAGGTTCTGCTCCACGAGCCCGGGACTCACACGCAGCAGAGCGGCGGGGGGGCCCCCCCCCCCCCCCCCCCCCCCAGTTCCCCCCCCCCCGGGGTTTTTTCTGCGC
>NC_024321.1:12402851-12409369 GCF_000523025.1 Cynoglossus semilaevis
ACGCGGCGGGGCGGCGGGGGCTCACTGCCGCTGCACCCGCTGCAGATTCCGCCGCCGCAGAGTTTCTTCAGTGCGCAACAGCGCGATGCCCTCAGCTTCTACCCGTGGCTGCTGAGGAGCCGATACCTGGGACACCGATACCAAGGTGAGGAGAGGGACGGAGTTTTTTTTGTGTTTTTCTACTTTAGTATAAATCTTGAAAACGTATTAATCTGTGCCTGTTTCTAAAGCTTTTCGTCGCAAAGCCACAGTCACCATTTCGAAATATGATAATAATGATAATAATTATTATCATACATTTACAAGTTGTACATACTTCACATTTTCTCAAAATATTTATATACAAAATAATTACGATATTATTTTGGTGAAATAATAAAGAATTGGAAGACATTGGGAAAAATAAATAATTGTATCAAGTTGGCTCATATTTAACCTTTAGCCTTGTCTTTTTCTTTTCATTACATTACTGGTTTAATTTGTTCTGTTATATTCTTACAAATGGTCGTTAAGTATTAGCATCATTACTGGTGAGTGATGATGACGATGATGATGATGGTGACGATGATGATGACTGAGTTAATGGTCTCTCCGGAGACCCTCGTGTTATCGCCATCGGACCGATAATTTAATTTACATTACATGATAAAATATTTTAAACGTCAAATTGACATCGGAAGTGAATTTTTCTATTTTTTCACTTATGGTTTTCTCCTGTGATCTTTTTATGAACACACGAAGCGCAGTTTAACTTTAACTTGTTCAACGTATTCAACCCGTCTTTGTGTGTTTTATTCCTTTTTATGCAACAACCATAAATTAGATTTTTATTTTTTAAAATACATTTTACGTTTTTATAACACATAATAAAGGAAATAGTTATTGAACAAGTCAGATTAAATGTTCAAAAATATTTAACATATTTTTAAAAAATATTTCCATGTCACGAGTTTCAAGAAATTTACGTCATAATTAAAAGATATACTTTACTTTTATTTAATGGCCTGTATCTAAAATATTCGAGATTTAGTTTTACTATTGAGGGTTTTTCATTTTATTAGATTATTATGAAATATAACAAACACACAGTATGAGCATAAATGGTATTTAAAATTTACTTTCTATATAATTATTGCGTGAAAAGATAAATATGTTTGATGGACTAAACAAGTGTTGTGTAAGGAAGTCAGGTGACTGATGTATATCAAAAATAATCTCAAATTTAATGTTTTTTTTGTTCTTCATCGAGTCAATATAAAATTTGTTATTTACATAATGTAAGTTTTTTTTTTCTTAAAGTACATTCATTTATTTAACTCAAATGGCGCTGACTCCGGGTATTTTATCGTTAATTGATTATTTAAATGATTCAAAAATAAATTACATTTAGAAAAGGAATAAAAACCATTAAGAGTCTAAAAAGGCAAACAACGTTATTGAAATAAAAAAAGTAATATAACATCAGTTTTTAAGAAAAAAAAGGTTAAAAGGTAAAATAAACTGCAAATACGTTTGCTTTCTGTGTTTCTGACACAACGGAAATCAAATAACTGAAAGTGAATATCAGAGCGAAAAAAACTGCGGATGATATGAAATAAATAAATAAATTAATAAAGCAGTTTTTGTAATAATATTTAATCGGTTTCTATAGTTTTAATCAATTAAACCGTCACTCAAATGAACAGAGTTTCTCTCTTCACGCTGTTTGAACATAAAATAAACATTAACATCACAATATCGCACCAAATTAGATTCAGCACAGATTTCAAATCTGGACCGAAAGTAAGGAACAAAAAAAAAAGTCACAACTAGAAAATCATTCATCTACAGTTTAACTTTGGTACTATTCTAATGGACTTGCTGTGTTATGGACACAACAAATGGTTTTGTGTGGGTATTAACTTAGCTTTGTCCGTTATTTATTTATATTCCTACAATAATAAAGTTAAATAAAAATAAATGACAAATCCAAAAAATATTATCGTACACTATAATTCTATATTTGATTTTAAATAATCATTTTCTTATCTCATCAATGGAATTTTGCCCAAAATAAATAAAATATAAATACCAAAAACTCATTTGAAGTAAAAAAAATATTGTATTGTAATTGTATTGATTATAGAAACAGTAAAAAAAATTGGCCTGGGGTCCTTTTCAGGTCCAAGCATTTTCTGATTTTTTTTTTGTCTTAAGGATAACTTTTCTGCTCACTATTACTATTTTTTGCTTTCTCAGATTTATATTTAAAGTATAAAAACAAAAAAAGTTGGGTCACTCACATGAAATCTGATGTTCACTGGTGGAGTTTTTCATAGTTTTTAAGGTAGCTCCAAATCACTGAAAAGAAAGATAAAGTATGAGTCAACAACAATAATAATAATTATAATATAATAAGTTTATTTAAATCCTGACCTGTTATGAATAGCTACTATTTTTAGGGACATAATAATCATTAGTGTGTGTGTGTGAGAGAGAGAGGGAAAAGACACAGACAAAACACACTAGAACTAAACACATTTACTTCAGACTCAGAGTCAGATATCATTACCAGATTTGTTTTATTGCTCAAAACTATCTCCTCATCCACCAACAAGCTAACATTTGTGTCTTACTTGAACATAGACCTGGACTCCAGACTCTGACTCCGCCTATATAGTATAGGGTTGAAAACTTGTGACTCATAACCTCTGGCCTGAACTTGTCTTTTTCCTTGAGGGGTCACAAACATCCAACACCTCCTCATTGAAATGTTTTTCTTGGTCTGTTTAAGCTGAGGTAAAATTATTTGACAATATGATTCATTCTTACTGGTGCTTTAAACAAGTGTTTTCTATTGGAATGGATAAGTAGATATATCTCCAGCACCAGACATTGCTAAATCCATCTTACTTTACTTTCAAATTGACTGAGGGAATATTAGAAAGATTAGCTGAAAAGCATTTGTCTTCTGGATGATTTCATTTAATTTACAAATCGCAATATTTGTGTGTTGAGTGTTTTCATGTGGAAAATACTTTTGATAGAAAATAGAAAATGTAATTAATTTTACACCAATAATATCATGTTATTATTGTCATTAATTTATAAAGAATATGAGGGTAACTGTTGACAGTTCATATAGGAAGATGCTCCTTCATCTTCATCATTATCATCATCATAAAAGAACCCATTATTACTACACGCACACACAAACATACTTACACAGGTCTGGACTTGTCTCCAGTGCCAGGGGAGACAGTGTACCATCTGCACCAACTGCAAGATCCCTCCTCCTCCTCCTCACTGTTGTTTAATGCCTCATCCTCCTCCTCCTCTTCCTCCTTTTCATCACCTCAGTCAAACTTTGGGTCCATTTCTTTTCTTTCTACCTTTTATTTTGGTTCTCTCACTTTTACTTCAAGTACTAATTTGCTTATTCTTTCTTTCTCAACCAGTTTTTCTGCTCATCTATTTCATCTCTTACTTTTCTTCTTTTTTTGTCCCTACTCCTCCTCACTGTTGTTTAATGCCTCCTCATCCTCCTCCACTTTCTTTTCATCTGTCTTTTCTTCCTCCATTTCTCGTTACATAATTTTACTACTTCTTTCTCCAGCTCTGGTGCTACTCCTGAACTGAATTTATTTTCGACCCTTTTCTTTTCACCTGCTTTTTTTCTTCTAATTTTTCTTGTCTTTCATGTCCTCTTTCTCTTCCTTTTACTACTACTTCCTTTCCTATTCTCCTAATCTCCCCTTTTTCTATCCTTTTCCTACGACCCTGATTCACTTCCTCCTTCTTCCTCTCATTTCCCTTCTTCTCCTCTTTTTAACTCTCCACATCTTCCTCCTCCTCCTCCTATCATGTGGTTGGTGTTTCTTGGAAGTTTTTGACATCTGATTGACAGGTCAGAGCTCTCTGTGGCTCAGTTTGCAGCACCTGCTCTTGTTTACATTCCTCTTTTTAGTTTTCTTCTTCTTCCTCTCTTCATCACAGCAGATGCCTCGTCACAGACAGGAAGGGCTGGTTCTTCTTTCTCTGCTGACACTCACATCGTTTTCATGTGCTTAAATATGAAACGAGACAGAATTGAGAGTGTGTCTGACCTCTGTTATCACCACATTCAAGTCTGTCTCTGTTGTTTGAGCTTCAGTTCTTTACTTGAAGTTGAAGTGTCTTGTTTTATGCCAATAGGAGGTGTCTTTCTCAGGAAATAAACATCTAACAGACATATAGGCTGTTTGCCCTAAAAGTCAGAAATCAACTACTGTCCCGACAAAGTACTTCATATCTGTGGTCATTATTAATTAAAGGCCATAGTATCTGCAAAAACAATAAAAATACATTTTATTGTTTTTACACTCACAAGCAGATATTCCTCTAGGGGGAGCTTGTTTAGCATGACTGAAGAAAAGTTATCAAAAATGTGTAAATGGAATGCAACTTCATTATAATGCAGTGAGGAATGATTGGTGTTGCAGTTTTCATTTATTTTTATGGAGTTAGGGGTCTTTTTTTGTAATTGGCCCATAGTGATATATACAGTTTTCTGAATCTGAAATCTGAATTTAAAAATTCCAAAGAAAACTCATATTCAACTAAAGTTATGGTGATTCTGTTGAAAAATTGCAGATTCAGATCAAGAACTTACCTTCTCTGAGCTGTAGGGGGGGTGACATCACCAGACACCTATTGAAGAAACAAAATATTATAAATGTAATGTTATATACATGCAGAAGTTGACAAATACCCAACACCTTTAATTTTAAAACATCCTTTCTAAATAATGCATAATGGACCATACCGTAAAAATTGACAAAGAAAAATAATAGAAAAACACTGTAATGCTCTGAGTGTAACTGCATGTTGATGATTAATGTCGTAGACAAAAGATTGCATTTAAGATTCCATTTAAAAGGCCATAGTACAGGAATGGATTTTTGTCACAGTTTTCTTTCTGTGAAAACACTATTGAGTTCCAAGTTAGGTATAAAATCAGACATAATTTGTTTATCGTGTCCGTTGGTGTGTGGTTCAAACGTGGACTTCGTGTCTCTTTGTGTCCAAACTCTGGCGGTTCGACATCTGCTTCATTTTTCGGAGGCTGCATTGAAATGTCCTGATGATGTTTCAATGCATTTTACATAAAAACAAATGAAAGATAATCCTGTGTAGTCCGGTTGAGCACGCCACGCAAAAAAGTCGGTTAGTTGGTGCCTTCGAGGCCGATCAGCGGGACAATGATGGCGTGCAACGTGGCCGCAGATACGTGCGATGGCCTTTTTATCCAACGATGGAGTATTTCAGGAGGTGATATTCACATGCAAAGTGAGCGATGTTGGTGAGAGGCTGGAACTCATCTTGGTTTGCAAATGTAACGGTTGATTTCTGTTGAATGTCAAATTAGACGAAGCGACACTTTAATGTAACTACTGATTCGAGGTCACATGACCTCGAGATTAAGGCGACATGAAGTTAGTGACAAAAAGCCACGTGAAAATTTCACACAAATGTATTTACTGTATATTGCAGCTGTGTATGGTACATAGTAAACGGATGCTGCATGTGTAAAAACAGGAAGTGACTCTCAGGTATTGTAACTTATTCAGTTGGAATGCTAAATCTAGGCAGGTTACATCACAAGTCATAGCCCACCTTGAATTGTGAAAAAAACAAATGGTGACCCATAAGAACATGATATAATATGAATGTGACATGAACAAAAATGGTATTATCAGAATCCACACAGATTTTCTAACACGTACCTGATCACTGTGGTGAACGAAGGCCAACAGAGAAGCTAGTGCAGAGATGTTGATAAATCAGTTCATTCAACACAGGAGCAAATTTTCTGCAAAAAAACAAAATCTGACTTTAAAAAAGGTGTTGTTGTAGGGCAAAAAAAACAATAGATTGATTTAAACCAATATTTTCATGGAAGTGAATGAAATCATGTAGTTTTAATGAGTCATACTATGCTTTTTTTATTGTACATGTAGTTATACGTGTTGGTACGGCACTGTGGGTTGAAGGTTTTTTTTTTCTCTTAGGGTTAATGCAAAAACAAACAATCTGTGTTTGAACAAAAGTAAACCTTATGACAGACAACCTGGCGTCATCTTCACTCCTGTACAAACACACGGGATAAATTTACTGGGTGAGGGAGGGGCAGGAAGATAAGTTCCTCTCACTCAATTGTTATTAATAACATTTAATTGTTTCAATTCTTTTGTTACCTGTTTATTATGTGTTTATTTTTGTCAAAAGAAGGGAGGAGCAACTGTAATCGTGCTACTGACAGGTTTGCGCTGCTGTTAAAGTCATGTATATGTGACCTGAAGAAACCAAACCGTTGCGTCAGCCTGATGTAAACTAGACCTTTAAAATACATGTAAACATACAAGTCAGTTTAAAATGTAAAAAATGAATGCACAAACTCTCTACTCTAAGTGCATGTATGCATGTAATGTATACATGCACTTAGAGTTCACAGAGTTCTTTCCCTCTTTGATTTGAGCAATTTGACAACGAAAACAAAA
>NC_024321.1:12409382-12421139 GCF_000523025.1 Cynoglossus semilaevis
ACAAATGAATGGTTATATTGTGTTAACCGGTTCGAGGTTTTCTTCCTAAGCTTTTTATTCCCATGAGGTTTATTAACACAGCAGACCTTAGACCTTTCACTGACTATTGTAAATACAACAACCATTTTTAGCTTTAGTTACTTCCACTGCAAATAAAAGTCTGGATTATCTGCTTGGTTCCAACAATAACTGCGTGAGCATCGGAGCTGTCAGCCGTAATCCTGCTCTCTTTGTGTTGTATTTGTTTTCATTGGCACAGCTTCATAATTCACTGTAACTCTGTTGGAGTATGTCGACTAATGGTAGAACTTTTCTTCAGATAAAAACACATTAAATGAACACAAGATTGCCCTCAGATTAATACCATTTTTATACCTATAGTGTATACACACGTCCTCCAGAAAAGGTGGCTTGTTATATTAGCACAAAGAACATAGCACAATATTAGCATGCTATTGTGTTGAACCAGATGTGTTTCACAGATGCAACTTTTATAATTTAATAGTTGCCAGTTACCAGCAGCTAGCTACTTGCTAACTGTCTCCTCAGAATCTAGGGTGAGCAGAAACAACTCTTATGCTCCTCATATTAAATGAAAATAGCATTGGTTCTCGGTTTCTGACATTAAAGAAATACTCAAATCTGTCTGCAGTTGTCAGAGGTTGTTATTCTACTTTTTTAATCTTATTTTATTGGCAGCTAAAACCTCACAGTTTTATATTTTATTTAGTTATGGTAAACTATCTTCAGGTTGCTCTTTAAACCCGCTAACGGCATCTTGTTCTTACTGTGTTTCAGGTGAAGATGCCAGTCCAGAGAACCTTCTGCTTCACGGTCCATTTTCCAGGAAACCCAAACGGATCAGAACGGCATTTTCTCCATCACAGCTGCTGCGTCTAGAACGAGCGTTTGACAAGAATCACTACGTGGTCGGTGCGGAGAGGAAGCAGTTGGCCAGTGGGCTTTGTCTAACAGAGACGCAGGTAGGAATGAGTACAAAAATAAAAAAAATACTCTTCAATTGAGGTTTAAAGAGGAACTGACTCTTAATTAGCAAAATGTGCACCACGTAGTCTGCAGCGCCAGCGCCACAAGCTGTTCTTCTTCTGGGTTTCTAATAGCAACTGTACGTTGTATAAGATTTTATTACCGTCATCTATTGGGGCTATTTTTCACTGATTAAACTTATACAAAGAAGAGCAAAAGAAATAAAGAAAAATACAGGTGGAGCATGGAGACACTGCAGATGAACACACTACTATAAACGGTATTTGTGTGGCTTTTAAAACAAAACAAAACAAAAAAAAAAAAAACATTGTATGGATCCATATTTTTCTAGAAACCTTTTAGGCGTTAAATTGTTGATGATGATGTTGATTATTTCCTCTGTGATTATGTTTAATAAAAAGATGAAAAATAAACAGCAGGTATAAATTCTTCTTCCAAAGTTAAAATAAAAGACAAGATAATTCCTTCTGGAACTTCACCAACTAGATTTTGCCTGTGTGTGTGTGTGTGTGACTCAGATGTTAGTCAGCTACCTCTCCGCTTTTCTCAGCCGTGAGTGACAGTGTTTGTCATCAGGTCGCCACAGTGATGTGAGGCCTGACGCCAGTGTAACGACCTGAATCATCTACAGTTATTTATGAGATCATTTCACAACAGAAGACAGGAAAAGACGGAGGACAAGGAGGGGGGTGTATCCATCAATCAACAGTGAATTGCAGTCAGCGGGTTATTAATCAGACATAAATTACAGCTGCTACACATTGGTTTCACCTTCACACACAATGGAGACAGGGAGAACAGAGTCTCAGTGCAGGCCCTCATCCCAAAAACAGTAATAATTAAAGCTTTCGACAAGTGAAAACCTACATGTTTGCCAGCGGGGACACATAGAAAAACAGATTTAACAAAAGAGTCAGCTCATAAATTTTACGCCAACTTAAAACTGCAATTTCTAAAGAATATTTCCGTTGCTTTATCTCAGGGTTGGGCAGAGTTTTCTGAGAGGAAACTAATTTTTGTAAACTCTCACTCCTCTGCACTAAAGACTATAAAAGCTGCAAATTTAGCTTGCAGGGACATGTTTTTACTAAATGTGCATAGTTGTTAAGGCTGGTTTAAACAGCAAGTGGTGCTCATGGGGCAGTCAGTGCTAAGTACAGTACCTCAAGCAGGGTTCAAGGAACAAAGATTCTGGTTATTTTCTCAAAGATGATCTTGCAGCACGGGGCACTCCTTGTAAATACCTGGTAAAATAATAATGCAAATTAAAACAAAACAAAAATCCTTGTCTGCCCTTTTGTAAAAAAAAAAACAAACAACCTGTATACCTGGATGGAACTCAGAATTCCTCAGAGCACTATACTCTCACTATCTATAGTTATTTTTTTCCCATTCTGTTTGCCATTGTTCATATAAAAAATTAAGCCTGTTCTGTTATGAGATTGAAATGCTTGGTTCTCAAAATATGTTGTCTATGTGTCTCTGCCCAGGTGAAGGTGTGGTTTCAGAACCGCAGGACGAAGCACAAGCGTCAAAAGTTGGAGGAAGAGTCTCCAGAGGCTCAGCAGAAGAGGAAGGGCGGTCAGCACATCAGCCGCTGGAGAGCTGCAACACAGCAGGGGGCCAGCAGTGAGGACGTGGACGTCATCAGTGAAGACTAGACTGCAGATAACACATGTGTGTGCAAACACACTGATGTTGTCCACAAAGGCATCACACAAACTACTGACGATGGAGGAAAAAAAAACAACCTTGTCACGTGAGTGGACAGCAAAAATGACTGACCCACTGTTGGACTGAAGAGAAAACAGAACGGGGAAAAGAAAGAACAGCTGTTGACTAAAATTTAAAAGTCGAACTTTGGTGCCAAACAAATCCAACAAACTGAAAAACTGCTGAGAAGAGCGTTTTCTCTGCTGCTGTCGTTCCAACAGAGAACTACGTCTGACCAGAACTCTGTAAGAGTATGAGCTGCTCTGCACGCCCACGTCAGCATTGACTGAGTGTTGTTTTCCTCTGTGTCAGATGCAGAAAAGTGGAGAACTTTAATAATTAACTTTAAATCACGTTTGTTTTCATTTCAACATTTTTATTATTATTATTTTTTAAACCTAAGCAATGTTTGATGTGTTCTAAAATAAAAGCGCCTATTATCTTCGCCTCATCAACACAGTGTTTCCTGATGGAACACTCCCTGACAAAACTATCTTTATTTATGAAAAAAAAGTTCAGTCAGTCAGTGACTCCTGCCCCTCTACCTCCACCAACACAAATCTGTAGTTTATTATGTATGGGCTCAAACCAACAGTGGAACCCCAGATCCTCAGTATGTTCCTGAACCAACACGTTCAGATTCAGGAACAAAAACATTTATTTTATTTTATTTCTGAAATTCAAATCAGAAAAGCATTCAATGGGCAATTGTTTTGTGCATGATTTTTGGAGATAAAAATCCTTAATCACCTGAAGACATGAGCATGTCAATAATTTTCTTTCACCGACGGGAAAATAACATTAGAAGCGAAACAGTTTAATTCACACTTACATGGGGAACAACACAGAGTACTGTGTGGTTTAATTTAAATCAGTTGTAAAACTGATATGCGACACAGAAAAAATATAAAGTCCATAAAATTTACCTTTCGTTGAATAAAGGACACTCCTTTAGTCGGATTTAGGGCCACAAGAAACTCTTTCAAGTACCAGGATGGTCCCAAGGGCCAGAGTTTTGACAAACCTGGTTATCAGCCCCTATGATCTGTAACAATATTGTCACAATGTTGACATTTTTAGCATCAGCAACAAATCTGTCAACAAAAACTTTTGACATTTGAGAAATTGTTGTGATAAAATTAAAAATTTAATTTTTTTTATTGAAGTCCTAAAAAGAAGACAGAGTCCAGTGGAAGTGGATGAGGTAATAATATATATAGATAATAATATTGGCATCAGCAAGGTTGTCAGTCAGTCAGAGTGGACTGTGGTAATTTTTCATTAAATTACATATATATGGTCGGTATTTTAAGATGTTTTACCAACATGCAGTCCTGGTGAATAACATTAATAAATGTTTCACTTATTAAATAAAATAATAAATAATTAAATGAAACTGACATTTGGTGAACCTTTTTGGTTAAGATAAGCCAGCCTGTAATAATACACCATAATACGTTTTTTTTTAAATCAGCATAACGAACAGAAAAACATTTTCAAGGCTATTTTAATTGAATTTCTCATTCGTTTTCTCCAGGGTTGGTCACATTATAGAAAATATCCACCGTTGGTCTTATTTTTATTAAATGGGCAAAAATAATTTTAAAAAGTTTAATTTTGAAAATATGAGAGAGCATAGTCGAACCTCCTGCTGTTTCTAGTCCTGGATCAATTTGACACTAACAGAAAAACAATTATTGTAGGAATTTATGTAAAAAAATATTCTATGCATCTGATGTAAATATGAATGAATAACAATGTGTGTGGATTGTCTGTTTTTTTCTTCTCTGCATGACTTTGTTTCTTCTTACTGAACAGATTTATACCTCAACACCTCCTTATGTAGCACTTCTCCTCATACTGTCCCTCTTCTTCTTTCTGCTCCTCTTCATCATCCCCATCCTTCTCTCCTCTTCTTCCCGTCAGATCTTATTTTTTCACCGTTTCTGGATTGAATGCACTAACTGTACGACACGTTTGCGCTGGGAGAAAAAAGGGGGAAAAAAAGAAGAAAGGAGCCTTTTAATTTCCTGTGTTCACATTTGGAAACAAATGATAAATAAAATGAAATAAAAAAGAACAACATTGTAAATGTTTTTCTTTATGTGTTTAAAAAGACAAAACAAACGAATTAATGTGGATTTGTAACTAAATTGAAGTGGGAAAATAAACAAATGTATAACAAAACCATCTTCAATTCGAGGTATAACTACAACAAGCACAATATTAATAAAAATAATTCTTAAAATGAAACGCTTTTAAAACTATTTTTTTTATTTTTCGAATTCAAAAATGCTTCCAACGAATATTTAAACGGTTAAATCATTTTAAGAACGACGTAAAATAAAACTAAAAACAAACAACAAAACAAAATTAACAATATTATCCATTCATCAGCTGGGCTCTTGGCGCGGTATATTCCCGGGGCTCATCGCCTTCCCACTGCGGCCTCTGCTTCTCTCTAGGCCCGTGGTTAGTGGATCCCGGAGTCCCGGGAGAATAATCTAGACCAAGGCCGATGAACAGTCACCAGGAGCCGCACTGTGTCACAGCGGACTCCGCTATGTTCGTGTTCACGTTCACTTTTCATTTCCATTTTTTGTCTTTTGTGCACTTGAATCAATATTATTTTATATTCGATTTGTTTTTGGCACGAATGACTAAAAAAATAAATATTTTTCGTATCTTATGAGTGACGATATTTCATTCGTCAAGAATGAGCCCGCTTCTTATTTATATCAGGTCTCCTCCTTCAGAGGCGAGGCCGAGGTACATCACTCTTATCATTTTATGATACTCCAAAGTTTAACAGCTTTTTAAGATTTATTGATAATTTAAAAAATAACTCCTACGTGCTCAGACAGAAATAATGTAGTGACAAACGCAGACGCATCCTCTCAACTTCACCACTACATCGTACTATATCCTTTGGATAATTTCTACCTTATGGTATTATTTACTTTTCATTTTGATCTGATTTTTGTTTCATACGTTGACTGTAGTATTTGTTTCACTTTGAATGAATCAAACATAAATTATAGTAAACATAAATAGTTTACACAGCTTATTGCTTTGAGGCTGGTACAATATTAAAAAATATATAAATACTAAGCCCAGTGTGTTAAAACAAACAAATAAATAAACAGAAACATGAATTAAAATGTGCATAGAATAAACTATATAAATATAGCTAGAGACAATAATTTACAGGCAAAGTTGAAATATTGATAAAGTATTTGTTAGTATTTGTTTTTTCTGTAATACCACTGTATCCAGATACTGATCCTGCAACCTACAGATGTGGCTCAGTGTGAGAAATAAACTGAGCCTTTAACCTGTCAAAGAACGTCATATATGGTAGTATAGTAGATGTGTTTCAATAGTAAAATTAGTCAACTTCTGTAATGATTAACAATTTAAATCAACAAAAACATTTTAGATATGTCTAATGTAGGTGATGGTGTTGGCCTTCATAGCCCATTTTCTTTCTCTAAATGGGATCACAATGTACAAAATTGAAGCATTTTGTAATGGTTTATACTAGGGGTAACCAAATGGGAGGACCTAGTAGCCCCCATGGACTACCTGTCTGTGGGGTATGTTCTAAAAAAAACCTAGCAAACAAGAGGGTCAAAATTGTACTGTTACTGCACTTTTTGAATCAGTTACACACAATGATATTCAAATGGGAGCTATTGTATGTCTCAGAACTTGACGGAGCAACATTAGATTTCTTTTTGATTATTATTACTTTGTTCAGGAAGTCTATATCAAATAAGTAGCTGTTTGAATTACTAAGTACTCTTTTAGTATCTCTCAGTTTCAAAGAGGTTGGTGACCCCTGGTTTATACTGTCCCTGTCCCACTGAGAACTGATACCTGCTTAGAATTGTTCTGGACAACTATCCCAACTGAAGGAATGCTTAATGACCTGACAGACTCCACTGTAGAGACGACTGTATAGGCTCCTCCTGTACAATTCAAATGTTTCTGTTCTCTTCTTCCTCTACGTTAGTCATTGTTGTTCTCTGAAGTTTATTTTCATACTTGTTGAGTTGATTGTCACCAATCACTCCAACGCCACTGTGAGTGTCACTCAGCGTGTGCTGAATCAGTAGGTCTGTGGATAATCAAAGTATTTAACCAGAGGAGACTAATTAACTCGTTAGCAAACCTCTAATCAACCAAATCAACCTCACTGTGCAAATGAAAGCAATTAAACAGCCACTCTACAGCCCAGCATCAGGCCCTGGGACCTGCAACCCTGAGAGACCTTTGTTCCAATCGAGCCTGCCGACCAAAAACCTTTTTGTCCAAATATTGTATTTTATTTAATATAAAACAGAAACAAATGTAATATAAAGATCACAGCAGCAATGGCCATTTACACCAGAATGTTCTATGTTCTATGCTACTACAGAATCTAGACAATAAGATTAGTCTAATTTAGATGAAATGTCGCTTTAATTTGGGGGCGAAAGCTTGTGATTTTAGTCATGTCTGGTTTATAAAGGTCACCATTTGTTCCTAGATGTGCAAAAAGGATACTCTTTAAACAAATAGGAATAGAGGGTTTCACTATTTTCTGTTTCATTGTAAATTACGTTTACGTTTAGTATATGTGTCTGCAGCAAGAAGATTGGAGCTTAGCTAGAATAGATAGATACAGTAGATAGATAGATAGATAGATAGATAGATAGATAGATAGATAGATAGATAGATAGATAGATAGATAGATAGATAGATAGATAGATAGATAATATACCTCAATTGACACAGTCTTTGCTAAATGGTGTTTAGTGTAGTGTGCACAGTGCTGATCGTTGTGCAATGCAATGTAAAATGTTTGAAGTCTTCATGCAGATTGTTTGCACACTGCGAACAAATTGTTACAACAGCCAGAGGCATTAACGAACAAAGTGACACCAGTGACCTTTGCAACGACCCTGAGGTTAAAGCCCCGTGTCAGGGGTCTAAGAAGTCCGACAATTAACTTCTCAAATAAGTTTAAAAATGGATGTTTTCTTTAAACACAACTTTAAAATGATGGGTAGAACAGGACTGGATGTAAAGTTGATGAGTGAACGTAACACATTACATCTAACAAGCTTTTTTTCCGGACAAATGTATCTGTAAATCATTTTCTTCGCTGATGCCACCGCACATGTAGTGGCAACTACTGATGAAATGACGGCACGAAATAAGAATGGAACAGCCGTGAAAGTTAGTGATTCACATTCGGCGATGATACGGTGGCGTTATGTGTTGACAGCGCCGCCTCACTAACTGCCAGGTAACGCCCTCCGCTTATTAACTACCAGGTGATTAATGATCTAATGTTCTTTATGCAATTTGCTGCAGAGTTTGGGTGGGAAATAAAACCTTGCGTGAGTGTCAGTAAAAGAGGCTCATCCTGTAGCGTGTGAACCACCTACGTGTTGACCGGCCACATCATGGTGACCTTTGTATTTTGGCAATGTTTTACAAACTCCTCATTTGATCTAAAAGTTTCTCCTCTGCTCCGATTAAACTGAAGTGCTTCAACACACCAGTCTACAGGGAAATTGTGAAGCCCTCTGGTGTTGTGATGACAACGGGGGTGTTTTCTTGATTTATGACCACCATGACGGGATAATGACTGGGCTGCATTTACAGACTAGAAAAGCTGGTTCATAGGGTGCAGACACTGCTCAGATCTGACCTGAACCCCTTCGTAGACGAAAGTCAGGAGAAAGAGAACATTTTGAATCACCTCCGCCATGGGGGATCATACTTCCTGGGGCGTTTCCTATGCTGCCACCTGGATGGGCTTTTTTGATTGGCTGCTGAGAAAGACAGCACAGAGTAATTGACAGACCGCTTCTTTTAGCTCAGCTCAGGCGCATGAAGGCATTTGTTTTTTTATGAAGCAGTTAATGAGCTGAAATTAAGTGTAATGATGGCTGCTGTGAGACCGATTGAGATAATTACGCTTGATCATGGAGAAAATAACGTAGCTAGTTAACGTTAAGGTTGGTGGCCCAGTCAGCTCCTGACGTGAGTCACGCTCATTTTCGTGTCTTTGTTTTGTACATGAATAATTTTGTGTTGTCTCCAACCATTGTCTGCCAAATATGTACAAAAGGAGAGGAGAAGTTAGGTCTCACAGTCATCTAAAACATTTGACCTACTTTCTCTCTCACACCAGATGCGTGACATCTCTTAATGGGGAGGTCAAAGTTTGTCAAAGTGTGATATATGTATAAGAGGGGATTGATGTTTGTCTCCCCACACTGAGAATGAGAGGGCATAAAAAATGTTTTTTCCTGCTTTTTTGAAAAAACAAAACAAAAAAAACAAACAAAAAAAAACCAAAACAAAACACCGTAGGCTGAAGACACTGCCCTCTGGAAGTTGCCACAATTTGCAACAATGGACTGACAGAATGACAAGTTACTTAAATAAAAGGACAGATTTCTTCAAGAAAGTTAAGGCTAGAGCAAAGGTCTTTATAAGTTGATCCCATTTGGCAGAAAAATAAAGGATAAAATCACACACTGTGGGACTGTGTATCCCACAGTGTGTGATTTTATCCTTTATTTTTTCACATTCACATAGGACTTGTTTTATGAAGTCTTCTAAATAGGACTGTATAATGTCTATCATGACGTCACATTTTATTTGAAGAAGATCTCACACATCTACATGTTTGCTTGAGGCAAACATGTAGATGTGAAGGCATGCCTTCACATCTAAGTTTCACATTTACATGTGAATAACCAATTAGGTTTCCCTCAGGTTGACTATAAAACCTGTAGAGCTGTCATTTAATAATAGTGATCTGATAAGAGACCTAGTAAATTAGAGTATGTCACCGTTAGGAGCATTCATTGTATTTAAAAAATATTAGAACGTATTTAGTCAAAGTAGTAATAGACTGGATTCATGGCAGCAACATTTTTATAAATTAACAAATAATCACGTGTAGGTTTTTGTGGGTGTACCTGTCCATTACATGTTTATATCAGAAAGTTGAGTCATGATACAAAGACAGTATTTGTGTCTTCTCTAATGTCATGTCAACAGACTAGGAGACATCGAATGGTTGGAGCTTCACGCATTCAAAATTATCCTAATTTTTTGCTCTGTTAATAATCAGATGTTTTGGTCATAGCAATAACAGTGTGATCCATATTTAATCAAACGCACCATGGAATCACAGCATAATTATCAGCAAAGCTTATGCTGATAATTATGTTAGCATAACAGCTAGCAAGTAGTCACAAGAGTATGATAATTTCCTCGGGATGGAAGCTTTGATTTGTTGTTTTGGTTCGTCAGTGACTTTGTGGAGTTGTTCCACAGTAATGATTAGCAGGGTAAGGAGATACAGACGGGAAGAGTGTAAAAAACAAGAACCTGTGAAATCAGAACACAACAAGTGTGATGGTGAAAAAAGAAAGTCATTGCACCTGTCATGTAGTTAGGCTTCCAGGTAAAGGTGAAAGTGTAAAAAGTATGCACACACACACACATGCACATGCACACACGCATCGTGAGTGACCCAACCTGTCATACAGGCAAATGGAGAAAAAGACAAAAACACTAATTACGCAAATGTTTGGAATACAAACAGTCGCCACGGTTGCGCATCTCAGACAGGATGTCAACAGCAAGTCGATGAACCACACCTGTTTTAAAACGTGCTGAGTCAGTATTTTTATGGATGATAGGTATGGAGCAATCAGAAAATATGATTATAATAGGGGAAAGAAAAACAACATGAATGAGATGGAGTCATGTGTCTGAGGGCATAAGCGCTGAGTGACACAGTGTAAAGTGACTGACATGCTCTGGTTAATAATGGTTAATTACACACTGTCACACACATGCACACAATCAATACCAATATAATAAAGTCATCAGGAGACACTTCACTCTTCAATTCTACTCTTTACTGTCACCACACAGTGAAGTCACACAAGGAAACAAGGCCCTGGACTGCTGTTACACAGAATTACCAAGAAAGTCAGTGACTAATGATCTTAACTTCCCATCCCATCATTTCCATAAAACTGTTTAGCTCTCATTTTGTTTGACCCCAATGATCTGAACAGGTCATCCATCAGGGCCCTACTTTACAGTTGTCAACTGACACCTTTTTCTCCAAGAGTTTTGGAGTAGATGTTGAAACTCCTTCAGTTTGCTGTGTTTTTTAAACAAAAATATTCAACAAAGTCTGTAAGGAGCACTGTTCAGTGTAGTCCTCTGTTTGTCTAATATAAATAATACGTTGCTGTTTCCTAGACAGCAGAACTTCAGGTGGTTTAGGTGGTGAATAAAATATTTTGGTTGATTTTTCACTAACAAGTTGAATTTTGGTTGTTTTTAGGGTTTACTGATGTGTTGAGTTGGTTCTGTCCCCTATAAACACGATTAGCTCAAGTACTTTGAATTACACTTTCATACCCAGACAAGAAAAGGTTGATAAAAATACAACAAGGTTGTTGAAACGGTAACAACCTGGAATGTAATGTCTCTGTTTGCCAACTTTCACAAACTTAACTCACAGACAACTCCAGAGAGAAAATAATTCAGATGAAGGAAATCCTTCATTTAGCTCACAGATGCTAATTACACCCTCCTCCTCCTCATTCTTCAGCTCACTCTTTTCACTATAAAGACATGAATTTTATTTAAATTAGATCCTTTTTTGCTTGTTAGCACACCTGTGCTCTGCTGCACCTAATTAAAAGCCAAATCCTACAAATTTCTGTATCCGTCGAAGGCGGCTCTGCTACCAAATATTGAGCAAGGTAGCACCGTGCTAATTAATGTTAGAGAGAACAGGGTGGGCGTGGGCGGGGGTGCTTCATTTACATAAACCTGTACCAAGAGAGAGCAAGAGAGAAAGTGAGAGAGGACCTGAAGCCATAAAGTCAGCAGGTATAAGCTTTTGTGTAGCTGCTCTGAGCAGTTATAACACCTGATGAAGAACGCCCCACGTCGCCCCTTTCCAGGGGAACGTGGGGGGGGCGCAGCGGGAGCACACCGATG
>NC_024321.1:12421167-12422006 GCF_000523025.1 Cynoglossus semilaevis
AGCTATTCTCAGTCCACCTCGGAAACCAAGTGTTAGGAAGGGAAAAAAAGCATCCTGCAGGTTTCCAGGTGAATATCAAGGGTTTTTTCCACCCCAAAATGAATGTGTAAATAATGTTTGATTGCACTGATCAGCCGGGTGCTAATCACATTCAAGACAAAGGAAAATTGAATATTGCAACAATTAGCAGGTTTGATAGAGACAGTCACACAACCTTATTGCAGAGCGTATATTTAACTCTAATAAATGACTAAAACAGCGTCTGAGGAATTGCAATTAGGCACCAATAGAGGTGTCAGAGATGGCAAACACCGCAGGAAACTAAAGTAGTGACAAAATAAGAAAGGAAGGAGAAGAAGAAAGAAATAAAAAAAGAAATGAAACAGAAAAGACAGATATTGTGGTAGTGGTTACAAATGGTCTGCATCGCTCTGCATCCACATTAATGTGTCCAACAAATAGAAGTCTTAACTGTGCAATTGATGTAACTGTACACAATATATATATATATATATATANATTCTTCCGACTTTTATTTCTTTGCCTTCTTTGTCTTTACCACCTCTATCACACCCTATCCATTTCCTCCCTGTGCTGTTTCCCATACTGTACATCCAAGTAAACTGAGCTTCCTGTGTTGCACACCCATCTCAGTATTTACAGTGATTTTCATTTCCTAGTTTCCTCTGAGTTTGGTCGCTTGGCATCATTGCTCTGCTCTGGATTCCCAGCGACAGTGCAGACATGATTGCAGCTCATTTGCTTGGAAAGGGCAGTGGAGGTTAAGAGGAGGCCTTGTTATGCGGCCCTGTCTTTTCAAAGAGTGACAGCGATCTTTC
>NC_024321.1:12423175-12441317 GCF_000523025.1 Cynoglossus semilaevis
GGCTGCAGCCATGCATGCCTAAAACATGGCTGAGGACGCCACATCCTGCAAATTAGCACCATGATTTCCCTTGCAGGGTTTACACAGAGAGCTCCACCACTCGCTGCCAATTCCTGAACAGTGAGGCCGGCCGTCACAGTGGCTGAGCAAAGATGGCCATCTCGGATTCAAAACGCTCCAGCTGGTGTTGTTACAAGCGGGGATTACCCAAATGCTGCAACATGGTCTGTTTGTCTACGGCAACAACGGCAGCACGGGAAGTAAGAGGAAAGACAGACGACTGAGTCTCAGCCCCTCAGCTGACGTCTGTGTGTTTTACTGCAAGAACGCACAGTTCTACTAGATATACTTTTACAAAATACAGTGCATAAGGTAGGGCTGCACAATAATAATACATTTATATTTCTAAAGTAATTGTTTGCTGTTAGATAATAAATTAAACTAAAAGAACACAGTGCAAGTTTAGAAAATATTTAAAATAAAAAAGCAGGACTAGTTTTTTGGTAAGGACACAAACTTAAAATTTGAAGTTAGTTTTCACTCATAAAAGCCCAGAGTACTTCTGTTTACTTTTGTACAGTAAATATGGCGTGCTCTGTGGAATAACTACATGTAAATCATACTATTTTTAAGTGTAATAATATTAGTACTAATGTAGCACTGACTATATTATTGTTAATATTATTTCTAAATTGCACTTACATTTCTCATGAATAAACCAGACTCCACATTACCATACTGAGCAAAATGGCTGATAAGCCATTACCATAGATACCATAGATTTATATTTTAATTGGTTTTCATTAATCAGTGATCTAACTCGTCCTACTTCCTTCTTTATGACAAACTGTGAGATGACCAAAGTGACCCCCAGTTACTAAGAACTAACAAGTCTATAATAGTTAGTCTACAAGATGGGGTCAGAAGGTGGAGAAAAGACAAACATTTGTCCTGACAGAGTAAAAAAACAGACAAAGCAGTTTACCGCCTCATCAGAATTATGTAAAAGAGCAACTCCTTTATTACCCTGCTAGTTCCAATCGGCTCCTCACATTTACATAAAAGTAGGCAAGGATGAATGCTCTGACACTCTGTGCATGTCACAGCAGGAACAAACTACTGCTAATGGATATTGTTTAGAGATGGGGTCAGCAAATCATTATTCTTTTTCTTAACCAATGGGAATTTGTTTAATTGGCATCATTCAGTCCCTGTTTAAATGAATGCAATAATCACAGATTCTAATATTCTTCTACTATAAAGGCAGCAACACAAGGTAAACCTGGTCAACACTTTGTATCAAATTTGAACAAAATGACTACCTTAATAATCCTATCAAGACAATCAAGGATGATGCTATGTCTATAGCTGTCCCTCCAATCACAAAATTCTCCTGACATTTAATATTTTTTTCCACATAATTTCATAAGCTGATGAATCTGTCACTATTTGGTGTCATAGTTGTTGTCACCAAACTTGCTTGCTAACAGCGACTCATAAAACTAGCTGTACTGTAGAACATTGGAACGATATGATAACTTTTACTATTACAGCAAACAGCAAATTGGTATCACTGACTTGTTTTGTGTTTTTTGTTCCTGCCCGACTCCAGCGTCATTCTTTCTTTTTTTAAAGGGTTCGACAATATAGTAAACTTCCAACTCCCAAATCCAAGAGGGCAGGTTGCGTCAGAAGGGCATCAGGCATAAAAACTGCACCAACTACTTCCTAAAGCTGCAACGAATGAAAGTTCTTACTTTTCAAGTAACACCCTGTAATCTTTAAAAAGTCAAACAGAAGTAAAAAACACTCACAGCAACATGGCTACAGCTCCCTGCTGTCTCTCTCTTCACACACACTTTTTCCCTTGTTCCTACACTCACTCATGGGCAGCATGTTTAATTTCTGCCAACAAAGACTCTTCAACAACACACCCTGGACCTGTGAGAATGTGGAGAGGTAGTTCAACTCTCCTCAGTGCTCCGCTATCTCCAGACTGGGGCCTGCAGGCAGTCACAGCTGAGAGATGAAGCATCAGTTTTCTCCTCACACAATTTAATAATAGTTCACATTTGGTGAGAATTGCACGGAGAGCCTCCGAAGGAAACAGAGCTGACTGGGCTGTTGGTACAAAAACCTCCTGCCAGCACAAGACAGTCGGTGTGAGTTTAGAAAGCGTCCGTTTAAAAGTTGTAATCATAAGCATATGCACCACAATCTGTTCTGTTATTTATCGGTGCGTTCGACACCGAGCAGCAACATTTTTCTCTCTTTCTCTCTCTCTCGTTTCTCGCGGCCGCCTGCACAACAAGCTCGCACAGATCTGGAAGGATTTCACAAGTAATAATTCATAGGCTAATCTCACTCCATGACTCTAATTAACGCATCATTAAAAGCATAATTCAGATAATTATAATTTCGCACTTTTTAAATGAGAGATGGGGAAGAAGGGGAAGGGTGTCTGAGGAGCCAATTTAGTGAGAGAAGCAGATCCTGAGGCGGCAGTGGAGCTGGTGGGCGGAGAGAGAGAGAGAGAGAGTGTGTGTGAGAGAGAGAAATAAAAATAAAAATACAGACGAACAAACAGCCTGCAGCTTCACACAAACACTAAAAAAAACTACAGGAAAATATTCACCTTCACGCAGAGAAGCAGATAAAAGTCACATGAAGAATCGTCTGAAATTTGACTCAAATTGAAGCCTTGGTTATAAATTAAAGGCTGACGCTTTTTTTTTTAGTCGTTATTCACTATAATTTTGAAAACCTTTTGAGGGGGGTTTCCTCATTTATCTGCTGCTGAATTCTCTTTAACTTTACATTTGTGTTATAAATGATATTTATATGTAGTATTTCTGTTAGATTTAGATTTAAAGTTTTTTTTTTTCACTTCAGTCACTTTCCTAATAGAGTTATTAGTTATTAGAACTTAAAAAAGGGACCTTTTTAGAGGTAGGACCGTGATGAACGACAGTGAAACACAAAATAGGGGGCGGGACCACCCAGGACCACTAGATTAGAATGATGCTGAGGTTGCACACGGTCAGCCCCAGAGTTTTCTCAGTAAATTAATGTGAAGCCTTTATGTGAACCCTCTGATTTAATATGGAAAAAAAACCCAAAATATACATGTGAAATTACCAACTGCACCACAGGTCATGCTGATGGTGTTTACAGGACAAAAGATCAAGATCTCTTCTTTAATCCTCTCCTGGGTTCTTCCAGCCCATCCTATGACCCAATGATATATAATTACTATAAGCAGAAAAGTATGTCCTGTTTTTTTAAATATTTATTTGAGTCATTGTGAGCCACAGACAGTCAGACCTGTTTCTGGCTGCAGAGCTGGTTCTGTTTACCTTTTCATAATCTCCACAAACTGTATGTTCATTAGAATATGAAGTAAATGTTAAACAGAATTAGGTAGATGAGTGAAAAGTTATGTGTTTGTGTGTGTTTAAGATGCAGCCTCTACAGTAAAGGGTACAGGTGTGTGACGTGACAACATCAAGAGGTGACAAATTTTCTTGCTGGTGCGGTAAATATTCCAGCTTTCTGGCACGTGTCCAAGTCAATTATCCCACCTCTGACACACGCACACACACACACACACTCACCAAACCCCAGATCCTTCAGATGTGTGAACAAGGTAAGCATCTCTTACGAGGGGAGATCTGATGATTCTTGTCCCTTATGTCTTATGTCTGCGACAACTGCGATCTACAAGAGAACTAATAATTAATCTCTGAGGAAAGACAGAGGGGTTATGGATCAATATCTATTTGAATTTAAGGCCATTGAAGATTTAATCAGTGAATAATTTAACCCTAACATGAATATTACAAATTCTCAGTTATGTTGTTGAATCTCTGCATTGATTCATCTTTCCATTATTGGCCTTAAATCTAGGGGGATGTCCAATAGTTATATCGAGATTTACCAATACTTTGCCTTGGGAATGCTGGTAGATGATGAGATATTATAATAAAAAAAATAGATATAATTAAAATTCTGTAGTGTTCTATAGCAGTAGAAATATACTTAGTAAGACTTTAATTAATTAAGAACTAACACAATTGTTTAATTATGCAATTTCTAGTAGCAACCAGTGTCTGTTCTTCGATGCTGTGATCATTTCTAATCTGTGCAGTCTTTGGATGACTGTCAGATGTTCTTAAAGAATTTTTATTGCTTTTTGTCCTTAGGTACAAAACAATAATGAGCTCTGAATTGTTTGTTTGTGTCTTCTCACCTGACTGAGAGCTGGAGGTGTCAACATTTGCAGAGCCTTGGGCGCAGACGTGACATCACCTTCCCTCCCCCAACGGCATCCTAAACAATGGCACAACCAGCACGACACGCTGTGACTCACAAAGGTGAAGACTGAAAAAGGATGGAGGAGATTCACACTTAGGTTGAGAAAAAGGTGTGTTTTTTTTTTTCAAACCAGCTCAAGAATGTGTCTGTGTGTACTGTCACAGGGTTCAAAATGTAGTACATGTGAACTGCCACTTCCTGTTAAAACAGGATGTTTAGGTCGGGCTGTTCAAATTAGCATTACCTGTAGATCTGTTTTTAGGCAAAAAAAAGTCCATATAAAAACTTATTGCATTATTATCATGAAACTGATGTTGTGTTGATATGACTATTGATATCAGTTGATATTTTTAATTTGTAGTGATAATGTCATCCTACTGACTGTAGCTTGCACATTTCCAATGAAAACAGATATGTAAATACCATGGTACTATATGTTTATGGGTAGCATTTAAACCATACGCAAAATACACTGAATATTCAATAATCCCACCTTCTATCACCTTATCAATAGCACCTTAAAAATACCACCTTAATTCCTCACCTGCGTTTGTAGAAACTTCAACTTCAGCTTAACCTTAAAAAAAGTTAGGACAGGTTAATAAAAGGAGTTGATAAAATGAATAAAGGCAGGGTATTTTTTTACCATTACATCTTTAAAAAGACAAAATGTCCCTTAAATGATGATGGGTCAAAGATTTGTCTTCCAAACTGTAACAGAGATGTTGTCGCTCAGCCTCCCTCTTCCGGACCCTGCGGCGGTGTTTGGCTGCTGAAGGCCTGGTGCCACAGATGGCTGCCTCGCAACCAGTCCGAAAATTTCCACACAAGATGTTTGGAGCGGATCCTGTTCATCAACGGCCCGACTGAAAAACACAATGATGAGCGTCCAGTCCCATCAACAGGATAATGATAATGTGGGCTTACGCACTAACATTTAACCCTCCACCTGCTTCAGAAGTCTGAGACATGATGGCGGATCGTCTGCTGTTGAGGCTTCACTAAATATAGACCCAGGAAAATCAAAAATAACAGCCTGTGTGTATTTTGAGGCCTGGTACAATGATTCTATTACTGAACACTAACTGTTCCTACTGTGGTTTCCTACAGTACTTGCATTTATTTCCCACCACTTTGATTTGATATTTTTAGTAATTAATATTAGTTTCTTTAGTAAAGCAGAAAATCGTGAAATACACAATATATAAAACCTGAATAATTTCCATGGCACTAATTAAATCCTCTGTGTAGGTGTCCTTTTAATTTGTCCTTTTCCAGTGATTTTTGATTTTTGGATAAACATTTGTATTCCTATTGTTCCTCAGCTTCAGGAAGAATAATGGCTCTTTTGTGTGTCCACTCTGCTGTGGTGGGTGTCTGAGGCTCGACCCCAACAGATGATGGTGGTAAGAGCCCAGATGATGCTGGTGGTGATGGTGGGAGTTTGGCCCAATTAGACATGATGTCACAGTGTGGGGGTGTTGGCCTGTCGTTGGGCTCCTGTTCGGTGTGGGGATGGTGGAGATGGAGGTGTAGGGTTAAGGATTGGGGTTACTTTATATTGTTATCATACAAAGTGTGTGTGTGTGTGTGTGTGTGTGTCCTGTAGACATAAAAACAATGTTCTTTCAGTTGAGTGAGTTAGCTGCCTATTAGCAGTTTTCTGCTTCCGTGCCTCTTCCACCTTCTAACAAATTCAACTCGACAAGAGTTATAGAACTTGTGAAATAATATAAAAAGCGAAATGTTTCAATTCGAATGAAAACACAACAGATTCTGCTGCCGACGCAAAGATTTACACAAGGCTCCTCATAGCCTGACAAATTGTTCATAATTTGCTTACAGAAGATTCAACAGAATTGTTAGAATTCAGAAACCTAAGAACTGATCAAACAGGACTCGACTGTTTGATAATATTTTACTAAACACACAAGAAGGATCAGTAATGTGTCTTTACTTAAAAAAACTCAACTTACCTAAAACAACAGTTAAACCAAACACACATTAGAGTCTTGCTATTTTACTAACATAATTTTAAAAAGTTATAATTAAAAAACATGTTTATTAAGAGGTGATCATACTCTGTGACCAGGTTATAGGACCAAAAGGGTTGAGGCAGAAAAGGCAAAGAGAGAAACGACAGACCAAAAAAGATGAAAAATGAAAAAAAAAAAACAAAAAACTGTTAACTGTTCAGTTCATTTTTACAAACAGGTTGACGTGCCTCCAACCCTTTGTCTGTCCAAATAAATCATATTGTGTTGCAACACAGGTTAACAGTGGAAACAACTTCTTAAAAGGGGAATGTAAAGAAAACATCCTGCAGTCTACAGTCTGACCATTGAGTGTCACTCTCTTTTAACTAGTCCTTTTTTTTATAAAAAGGCCAAACTTAACTTTAGAAAATGTATGTGGTGTTATGTGGTGGCACTGCACACCTCCATCAACTTCCAAGATATGCACATATTTGAAACATAAACCAGAATTAAGTTTATATATACCTAAAACCCTGCTTCAAATGATGTTATAAACATTTTTTAAATAAATTAATAAATAAAAAGTATTTAGAGCTAGTGTCTAAATACCAAGTGTTATTCTAGTTAAATAATAAACAAAGATTAGGGAAAAAACAGACAGGAGGCAGCACCACTACTGCAGCTCCATAAACTTTGTGTCACTCATAAAAAAGAATGATCGTGCATAAATGATATGAAACTCAACGGTTTTTAGGAAATTCCCACATACACCTTAAAGGTTGTGTGAAGTCATAAACTCCTTATCTACAGAAGTTAGGCAACACAATAAAACCACAATTAAAAGAAAACCTGAACAGTCATGTTGTGTCCCGCAGATGACACTTTTATGTTCGTTCATCCTCACGATAATAATCTTTGCTCATAAAAAATTCTTGTATAAAAAACATCCTTATCTTCAACCAATGTTTGGAGCAAACAAGGTAAACACGAGCACAGACAACAGGAATATTTATAGTAGAATAAAAAATACCTGGGAGAAAAATTAGATGTGAAGGACTGAATGACAAATTGATCTTCTTACTTTTTTCCAGACCTACACAAACAGAACAAAGAGTAAGTATTAATTTATTAAAACAGGTGTATACAGTACATCACACTAAATTATGCTGCGTGAAGAGGTAAAGGCAAACAGAGAGAGCAAAATACAAGGGAAAGCAAATGAAACAAAAGGAGAGGAGTTCAAAGTCAGAGTCTCATTATTATTATATCAGCGCTGTGATTATTTTAGTCATTTGTAATGAGATCGTATACGAACACTGTCAGAGTCTTGGCTCTGGGAGAATTTGGTCGACGGCCGACTTGGCCGTCAGCTTCGTGCCGTCTTCATTAGTTCTTCAGGAGGAATAAAGAACATATGGGGGAATCAGACCGACATCACCTGAGGGAATACACACAGAAACATATACAAAAATACTGCAGTATGCAGATCATATTCTTAGAGTCACAGCTAAAAAAGAAAAATGAATGTATTGGTTCACAGCCAGGACAGATCTGGACTTTCTAGGGGGTAATGTTATGGTCATGTGCAGATTTAAAGATTAAAGCTTTTTAAACTGCACTAATGTGTTTATTTTATTAGACAGTATTTGGTGTTAGGGTTGGTGAGAGCAGCTTGGTGGATGCTGCTGTACTCCGACTTTAACAGCATGTTTCAAGAAATGCAAAATATGTGACCAAATGAAGGGCAAGGGAAAAGTAAAATAAATAAATAATAAAAAAAAACCAACATTATACATCACATACTGAAAATTCACACTTCCAGCCACACCACTGAATATAGCATTACACTGTCGTGCAAAAGGAACCCTAAATAAAAGGTCAAGTCAATTGACTTTACTGCTTTTATGTTAAAACAAAAACAAATTAAATTTTAACTTTATGTATGACAGTTCTCACCGTAAAATTGAGTAACATTCATATAATCAATATTATGTAACCTTTGTATTAACAATACAGAGCAGAGGTGAATGAGTTTTATTATTTATAAGATTATTAGCATTAGAAATCGGTGTTAAGATGAATAATGTCGACGTTGTCCTGAACAGATTATGGTTTTAGTCTGTAGAATGCAGTGCTCTGCAAAACAATTCGATGTGTGTGGATTGTTGTACAGTATTTATTGTGCATGATCCCATTTAGAGGAAAATAACCAATCGTGTGTAGTGGTGCGATTTTTTAGCATCATGTTAGTTTAAATTTTAAGATTCCAGCAATTATAGTACTGTGGTAGTACTACCACGAGTAAGTGTAGAAGAAAAGCCTGATCTGGCCAGTGTGCAGTTTATATTGTTTCACCACAATGTTTCCCTAATTATATAAATGCCAATGAATTAGTCATTATCATTACTGTCGTCATCATGTCATGCACTCATTCATGTGTCATCCTGCCTCGTCATAGAATTCCTACATGTTGTGTTCCTTGTTAACCTGCAGCTTCAGTTAACACAGAGAATCTCTGACATCAGACGTCTGTCACTGATCAACCTGAAATCAACAATTCCCAAAGATTTATGCTCGTCTGAAACCGGGAAACCGCATCAGATACTTGAAATGAAGACTTCAGATCTTTATCTCGCATCTTGTCAGATGATTCACGCTGAGTGAGACGCCGCAGGAACAGACTGTGAAGCTGTTACACGACCAGAGTGGAGTGGGAAACACTTGTGAAATTCTATAGCTTTTACTAAAGGAAGGAAAGAAAAAAAAAAAAGAAAATTTGGAGTTTAGGAGCCTGCTGGTGTAAACAGCATTTGGTTTTTGGCAGGTGCTAATTTTTTTTTTTAATCATGCAGGGAAACACGGTAACATCCAACCAGAGGAAAACAGACTTTTACATATTTTGTCACTTTCCTAATTATAACTTGTTTTGTTACGACTTAAATCCAGACGGTTTTTAGGGTAAAATGAGCAATTGTGTTAATTCAATTTTGTCCTGAAGGAGGAGATGGCAGAAAAAAATTGTGGAATAAAGAAGCCACAGATGTAAAACAGAGAGAACATGGTTTGCCTGCAGAGATGTGTGCATGTATGAGGTGGCTGCAGGTGCTGCAGGGTGTGTGCAGCTGGAGCATGTCGAACTTCTAAACATGAGGAACAACAGAGCCCCAGGCAGAACATGACAACTGACGGAAAAGTTCTTTTTTTTCCCTGCGACCATCAAGGACAAACTCAAAGGAAGTGGAGAAGTCAATAGGTTGAAGTTTATGGATGAATGCAATAGAGTGCTGCGGACAACTCACATGGAAGCCATTTTGAAAAATTAATTCTAGAGATAAGAGTTCAGCTGGTTTCTTTTTATGCAAATATATGCTGTAATTATACTGAAAAATCTCAAAATAATACTAATAACCAAAAAAAAAAAGAGTGTAAATTTGCTTTCTATCTATGTTGCTTTACAACAACTTCATACAGCCTGACAGGTGCGGTGAAGACAGGTGAGAGAAAATCAGCGTTTACTCTGGTTTCGCATGGAAACATGAAACACGAACTCACTCGATCACAGAACATGGTCCTATACCAGTCACCACAACCTGCCAAAACCAACTGGTTGGATCAAGGATTTGGTGAACAGCCTGGACCACGGAGAAAGGGAAGGAGATCCAAAGTTGTGACTGCTGTACTGTGTGTATCTAACAGTATTATTTATTATAGAATTGAGCTGTTGTATTTCAAAAATTCAAATATAATAAAATAAGCCTTGAACACATGCATTGGACTGAAAATTCAAGATGGTGGTATCCAGCAAATATCTTTCTGGTAGTCTTGGAGCGTGACACCTCCTCGACTTCTTTGTTTTGGTTCTTGGACCTGATCCTTGGAGTTGCTCGCCAACAGCAGATGAGAGGAAAGAAACAGAGAGCGAGAGAGAGAAAGCTTGACAAGTGAGGAAGAGAGAGAGAGAGAGAAAGCAAAATGAGCGTTTAGTCACTGGTGTGAATTGCCTTTCGCACCAGACAGATTTCCTGATCTCATAATGGCTCAGGCTCGCGTTTCCTGGTGCAAACTCTCTGCCGCGCTTGTGTCGGCTGCACATGCTCCGGCGGCCTAATGAGGCAGCATTAGCCAGGGGAGACGCGGTAATTAGAGCCAACGTCAGCGCCGAGGACAGATGGCACGCTAAGACAAGCCTCCCGACTTCACCTCTGCTCCGTGTGTGTGTGTGTGTGTCCTGACAGAAAAGGGAGGGAAGACAAAATGTGTCAGAAGAGAGAAAAGAAAGATTAAAAAGGTGTTATGAAAGAAAAAGAAACTGAAAAGCGTGTTGGAGAGGAGGAATGAAGACAGGGTGAAACTGGCACAGTGAGGGTTTAGGCCAAAAGTTTGTGACAAATCAAAATTACAGATGGAGCTAATGATGTCACAATATATGATAATTATATTGTGTGATTATAAATGTGTAAATTATTAGTAATTTGAATGTAATAAACAGTGCATTTATGTTGTACAACCTGTTCTTAAAATCAACCTACTGTTCAACAGTACATCTTTGCACTGTGGGAAAATTCTCACTGACACGTGAGATACTCACAGCCTGTTATTCCCAGTAGTACTCCAAAGTTATATGACAAAAAGTTTCAATTAGAGCGCCCCTAGAGGTGATGCCATCTGTAGCTCCTAGTCAATCCCCAAAATAAATGTGAATGTTTTTATTCCATAAACTAACATTTTTATACTGATCAATTATAGCACTTATAGCATATTATTATTAATAAGTCACTTTAATGGATATATTGTATATAAACAGCTGACTGACACTATAACAACTGCGGCTACTGATGCTCTAGCTGCTGCTGCAACCTGCATGTGCAGCTGTACTTCCACTGTGGACATCACCTCAACTAACACAGAGACATTCAGAAAATGTAAATAATAAAACTTCAAATGACAATTTAGGTTGGTTGATGTTCCTGCATGTACATGCCCCATATGTTAGCCCCATAAAAAAGTGAATAAAAGAAGAGAAGAAATACAAAAGGGATTGTTTGGAACTGGAAATTAGATCAAGGAAACGCACAGCAAAACAGAAGATGGGACAGAAATAAACAACTATGTGAGGAGAATTGGATAAAATGCTAGAAAAAAATGAGGAAAAACAGAAGGTACTGTGTGGGAAAAGGCAGCAAAAGGCAATGAGAAATGAAGGTTCAGAGTGTGGAGGAAGAGTAATAAAAATAGACTCAGAGGTGAGGAAGGAGAAGAGAAGATGGAAACACGTTGAAAGAAAATGGACAAGAAAACAGAGAAAAGGAAAGGACAGAAGGAAATGAAAATAGACAAAGAGAACAAGACGATGAATGGTGGAGGAGGATAATGAAATACAAAGAATAAAAGTAGTGAGATGAAACACACGTGACTCATGTTTTCCTCCAACCTGCCACTAGACACGTGAAGAGGATTTCGAATATTTGATGAGAGATGAAATGATCATATTTTAGAAAAATAACCAAGGATTAACTGTGACACATGGAAAATTACACAGAGATTAGACAAAACAGGTTAAAGATAAGGGAGCTTAAAAAGAAGATTAAAGTTAAGGGAGCGGAGATGAGATCCACCAGCATGGATTTAACGATGAGACACAGCACTGTCATGGGAGGATCGCCATGGACACTAATGTTTAGAAATTAATCATTAGTCTACAGCGTATTTACTTCACTTAAAGACATGCTTGAATTACCCTAAACACTAGTCTATTTCCATAACTGCCGCTTTAACTTTAATAGTTTAGCACTCGGTGTAGGTATCTGTTACATGCAGCTTTTTAGGTAAATACGCCACAGCTCAACTTTCGTAATTATTATTATTATATCCAATGGGTATAATATATCCATCTAAAGACCTGGACATCAATGACTGCCTTTAAAGCATCACCTGCGGAGCTGGATAGCAAACTACATAGAGTACATCAAATTTGAATATCCTTAAAATATTCAATGTAAGTATGTATGTCCCTCACTGGAATTAGTACAATACACATTCTCCAATATTGATGAAACTAACCAACTAAGCTAACTAACCTGGATGTAGCAGAAGAAGCCTTTGTTAACTTTGTTAGCATGCTGTAAGATCAAACAGTGACACTGTCTTCCATCCTTACTACAACCACAAACAAAGAAGGACTATGTGTCTGTCTCACTTAAACAATGAAAATGTAAAATACTTCAGAAATACAGTATATAGAACTGTTAAGGTTATTGGGATTTTACCAATAGGTGAATGGCTAACAGGTCTAGCCTGGGCATCAAAGCATTTGAAGCCATGTCCAAAATTTTACAATGAAACTGTGCTTTTTATTTCAAAAGATTTAAAATCCTAACCTTTGCTTTAAAAATTGGACAACCAGCCAACAAAGTGTCTAGCCAATAAACATACAGTATCTTAATAGATTCTAATTTATTACATCCATCTATGGAATGTGGCTAGAAAATCAACAAGTTTTTTGATTAACAAAGTTAAAGCTATAGTTGTATTATGGTACACAATGTATTTTGGTTAGAACAAATTCCATGTGTATCTCATGTTTGGTTCAGCTACTACACACTTCTTCCTCCAAAAAAGTTCTGTTATCTTTATTTTTGTTGTTCTTTAAAATTAAAGCATTAAAAAAAGGAACATTATCAGTTAACATGACAGACAGCTGGAGAAATAATGAATTTGGACAACAGCCATAAGGGAAAGTGATATATATGTATGAAACAGTTTTAACAGATTTAATTAAAGACAGCAGGAAAACCAACACTTTTTAAATTAGGTATAAGTGAGTTTTTACAGTGTTTTCAGCACAAAGCTGTTAGGCTCAGTCCTAGTGTGTGTGTTATGTCATTCTAACATGGTGTGAAGCAAACATCTGGAATATGGAGACCACTTCCTGTGAAGGAAGGAAACAAGAGCAGTGACATGGCTGTGTGAGAAAAACACGGGGAGATAATGAGCTGTATATGTTTATGTAAATCAGCTAATGCAAATTGTTGTTTCTCCCGAAGAACGGGTCACTGACGTGCCATTGATTGTTGTATTATTAAGAAAAAAATACATTATTGAAGAAAGAAAAAAAGGATGTACAGATAAATGGAGTGGTTTGTAATGTTGCTTTACAGCAAGAAGACACAGGTTCATGAGGTTGATCCTGGTCTTTCTGTGTGGAGTGTGTATGTTCTCTCTCTCTGTGTTGTTGTTTTTCTCCTCGTACCCTGGTTTCCTCCAACAGTCAGAAAATAAAAAAGTGGACAAATGTTTACTGTTGTACAAGTCAAGCAAGAACAGCTTCACCTTTCTAAGATTTAGATACAAACCAAATAATTTTAACAATCACTTGAGTCACACTAAGGACCTTTTCTCAATAAAAGAATGGCAACCCTGATATGTAGACCTGCCCGCCCAGCAGTATCCCCACTGACCAAAACAGAATGTGACTCATTTATATTTTTGTTGATTGTATTTGGTGTCATCACATTTGCTACAAATAAGCTATTCTGTGACACAAAGTGCACCTGTTACCTCTGATTGAGTTGTTATGGCATTAACATATACATACATTATTAAAATGGAAGTGAAGTGCAGCCCCGACCCAATATTTATCTGGGACTACTTTCCTCTCTCGATTTATTTCCTTGCGTTTATATCAATTTACAACACATATGCAAACAACTGATCGCTCATTATCTCGCCTGCGTCACCTCCTTAGGTGTTACCGATGACGACATGTGTGTTTAATTGGCCAGTGGATGACCTGGTGATTAGGGTAACAGTGATAAGGCACATCACAGCATCTACCTGTCCTGACTGCCCTCTCATCCCCGATGCAATTATTTTCATCTGTGACTTCTGTATGTGTATGTGTGTAGTGAGCGCCTTGTTGATGGTAATTTATTGTTCATGTGATCAAATATTGCCTCTGCATTTGCCTGATGGCACGTTTAGTGTTAATGAGGCTGCATGGAAACAGTGTGGATGAAGGGAGAGACAGAAAGAGAGATAGGTGGAAAGTTGTTGATAGCCAATCAACTTCTCACTTTCCAAAGCTCTGGTGGCATACGGCTGCAGATTCGAAGCCAGGCGGAGCATGTTTGGCTCGTTATCAGCTTTTTTTTGGAAGCAGAGATAACTGGGATATTAATATTATTTGTCATCTCAACTTACATATTTATGGAGTCAGTGTTTACTAACGAAGAAGCGGCACTTTTTTTCGGTGCTGAAAATGAAGAGCAGCTCATGACTGTTATGATGTGACGATTGGAACTAAATACAGCACATAACAGTTTGGATGCTACATTAGAATGATGTGGCCTGTGTTTCCAAACACATGAATTCTGCTGTAGGTATTAATGGTGGTTGTCAATCATCTATATCTATGACATAAACTAATTCTGGGTTATTTTTAGTTCATGCCATGCCTGGACAAGTTTCTTCTATTAATATATGTATTCTGTGTCTAGTAGGTACTGTACACATTAAAGGGAGCGGAGGTGCAAGTGCATTGGTGGAGGAGTTTCTCTCTCTCTCACTCACACACATACACTCACAAACACACACAAAGACAAAGCACGGAAGGCCCTGAGCAACAATCTGTGGTGACAACAACATGCTACCTTCATTATCAACTCTCTGTCGCCCCTTCTCCCTCTCTCCTCCCTCACTCTCTCACCCCACACCTTCCACTGTGCAGCCTGCTTAACAGCTGAGGTGTCAAAGCTAAACAAGGCAAGGAGGAAGAAGAAGAGGAGGTGGTGCCGGTGGTGGGCTTGAAACTGTGGGTAACTGGGCAGGGTTCAGTTCCCACCAAGCATCTCTACACCTCTCAATGATATGGTGTCATATTATAAACTGCTTTACCTAATTCTTATTAATGTGAATGCATCAGGTCAGTGATGTCACTGTCAGTGTCTCCATCTGCCCACAGGTTTCTTTGGAAACAGCTATTAATGATAGTTGAAGCAACAATGACCTGGTCATTTGTCACTGAACCACATGCGTAAGGTGAGTGTGGATCTCACCAGAAATCTGAGGAGTTGAGGAGATTCACAGCGGACCCTCATTTTATTCTGCACAGACCTGCAGGACATTCTGCACATGTGTGAGCACCAGGCATGCATACAACTCCTCACGTACATGGAGCGTGTAAAGCATGGATAAAGGAAGAACTTCAAAATGTTGATATAGATCCAAGGCCCATTTGAGATGTTTTGACCTTTGGAAAAGCACTTCCGTTACTCTGTGTGTGTATGTGTATGTGACAGGTCGCTGTGTTTAGAGTTAGTGGTGGACGACAGATTGGCCCTGAGGCGCTGCAGGTGTTAGAGGTGAGAGTGAGCTAACGAGAGGGAAAAGGAGAAAGACAGAGGGAGAGAAAACTGTTTTGATTAACTGCTGTCTTACACAAAACAGAAATTCTATCTTAGATGGATGTAGATTTTTTTGTAGATCACCGGTGGATTGAGAAAAATGAACCTGGAAAACTTTTTACTTTCATCAAGTGAAAACAGAAACAAAAAATAGTGAACAATAGCAACATCCAGTCCAGTGCTTCTCAAAGTGTGAGGCGGGCCCCAATGGAGGAGAATGCAGACATGACAGGGGGAGCACGACAAATGGGAGGACATTTTCAAGGTTCAAGTGATGATGTCACAACTGCAGTCTTACTTTCTCTTTTTGAACTTTGGATTACTTAATGTTATTAATTTTAATAATTACAAAATATGATATTACCTGGTTTTAGTTTTATCAGGTTGAAATGTAGTTTATCAAGATGTTTGTCGGGTCGACAGGGGCAGGTGGCGCTTACAAACTCCTCCTGTTCAAAGTGGGGAATGAAAAAAAAGTTTGAGAACAGCTGATCTGATGCAATGTTTTTAGTTCACAGGTCAGGTGTACTGCTGCTGTGTGTGGCTAATTCATGCAACTAAAAACCACTCCAGCAGTTGAGAGCTCTGGTGTAAAGATACTATTACAATCACCCCTAGAATATTTGTTATTTTTTATCTTTGAGACATTAACTTACATGGCCTAAAGCAAACTTTAAGAAAGGTTCCAAACACTAACATCACAAAACGTTCAATACTTTTTGATTAATGTAAATTTTTCTTCCCTCGATTTCTTTTGGAGAGCATTCCAGATAGAATAGTCCAGTTATAATCTGTAGTCTGACCACACTGTCTGTGAAAATGATCTTCAATCAATAAGTGATCTTTTCTATCTCTCCAACATTGGTTTATTTGCACTTAACTCCTCTGTTCCCTGGTGCCTGTGTCATCCATTACAATCTAAACGAACAAACAAATCTGAGCAGGCAGACCTCTGGGACTGGAACCAGTGACCCACCAATAGTGGTGTCCTGCACCCTGTCCCAGCTCATCTTCACTAAACATGGAACCATTTGATGAAAAAGCATATGCATGTGCATCTGTTTTTTCTGACTCTACGGACACTAGGCGGCAGTGGCTGCAGCGTCTCAAGCAGCCGAGGACTGATCTTAAAGCAAACAGCCATCTGTCGTCTTCATCTACTGGGTTTTTTCTTGGCAGCTGAGGGTGTGGAGGGGTTGGACGGAGGGGACGGCCTCTCCTCAACGAGACAAAACAAGAAAAAAAAGTCCCTGAAGAGAAGGAAGAGAAGATAGCAGGCCTATCTTACCAACAGTGACCACTGGGATAAGGACTGAGCGACTCCAAAAAAAAAAAAAAAAAACTTCAAAATTTGTGATTAAAATGCCAAGTTATGTAAAACATATCTCTTGATTTAATCAATATCGATGGACAGAAAGCTTCATAGGAGACTGAGGTAAGTTGTGACCTCTCCTACATTTTAGCTGACATTGCTAATTACATTAATAACTTGAGTGACTTTGGCGTTTGAAATCCTCAAACATCCGTATGGTTTTGATAACTGCCGTTGATGTAAACTAGGTATCTGCATCCTTGTTCTGTGGCTTAAATTAGTTTTGTTTAATGTGGAGGTGTACAGCGCCACAGAATACAGTGAAGTTTAGCAAACTACCATTGAATTATACTTTTCCTCCATTATTGTCCAGTCTCACCTTTGTCTCCCCTTCTGCTCTGTGACACTACACGGGGGAGAACCATGGGGAGGGAAGGGCCAAAGTTGGGGGAGGATTTTTTCTTTTTTTGGGGCCAAGGATTTGGCAGACTTTCGTCTCTCAGATTTAGGCGGAAATGGGAGGACAGTTTGATCAAAGCCTCCTCTCATTCCCTGAACAGCCACTGCCATAATGAGGCTGAAAGAGGTGGGCGGAGCTCTGGAGGGCCGCCGGCATCTCCCTCCAAACCCCCGGACACCCCAGCACTCAGTCCTTAAAAGAGACGTGACATGAAACTGTCATAGGGGTTTACAGTGATATTCAGGTTACTACAGAAGTCCTCAGTTCACATATATTCATCGCATTGAACATGTTTTCTTTTCTGACTTGTTTTTTTAAGGCAGCTCAGGGTTGCCAATCTGTGACCTGAATGCGGCCTGCAGGAATGTTCGTTCACCTTGTTCGCAGAGGAAGTGATCAACACTAATTGAGGAGAAAATAATACCCAGCACCCCCTGGGCCATTGTGTCGACGCAACATGAAAGGGGATCAGCCCCTGGAAAGAGGGGGTGGGGCTTCCAAACAAATCCAACACAGGGACAAAGTGGGATTAGCAGGTTCCCAGCGGCATGAGACTATTCCTCCCATAACGTCATTAGACAGCATTAAAGTGCTCAGCTATTCTCTCTGCGTAAAAAAAAAAAAAAAACTTTAAGCGCCCCTCCAGCAGTTTAGAACACAGCGCCTCCTAATTGATGAA
>NC_024321.1:12441659-12475068 GCF_000523025.1 Cynoglossus semilaevis
AAAAGGTCTCTGGTGTTCCCTTCGCTAAAAAAAAAAAAAAAACTTTGAGCGCTCCTGCAGCAGATTAGTACACAGCGACTTCTAATTGATGAAACAGGGCAGGGGCCCATCAATGAAGTGATGTTATCCCTGCTGACGCTTTGAACAACACAACAGAAGGATTAGTAACGCTGATAGCTGCAAGAAGAAAGAGATGAGAGTTTAACTTCCTCCTCAAACCCCCCCCCCCCCCCCCCCCCCCCCCAGAAAAACACTGTTAGCGGAAGTACGTTTTCAGGCATTTTCAACCTAAAAATAGGTTATCAATAAACTTCATGCATAAATGTTAATCTAATTTCAATATAATACAAAATTATTTTTTTAAATACATAGGTTACACCCAAAGACAAGCTCTCATTTAGAAAAAAAGAAAACCAATCATCAATTGATAAAAAAATTAAGAAATATATTCCAAAGTTTTACAATTGTATTTCCCAAAAAACTGTAATAGTTAAATGAATATGAATAATTATAGGACTAAAATTTGGTAATAAATAGGACTGTATAGAATTATAGGACTAAAATTTGGTAATAAATTGTATGACTTCTCCTCACTAAAGTCAAAGTTTGGGTTTGGATTGTTACACCAGATTCATTTTTAAAATTATATAATTTTATTAAAGTTTACACTAAAGGATATTTTTAGAAATACGTTTCTTCAAGTGAGAGCTTTAATCTGCAGGCTATAATCCTATCATATTTTTAATCGCCCACAGGCAATAACATAGCCTACAGAGTCAAAAGAAATGGGGGTGGGGTTGTGGGTTTTGGCGGCCCATCAGGACATTTTCTACACAGACTCTGCAAACGTTAAGCATCTATCCAGAGGGGTCTTTAAATCCCTGTTTTGTGATTTTTAAGGGCAATTTTATTTGAAGAACCTTCGGTCCCGGGCCTTTGATAATTTCTCACCCTGGTGTATACATGCACTTATCCAATTCATCTGATGGGAACTAAAGAGTCCCATATGGAAACAGGACCAACAATTACAGTAATTGACTCAAGACACCTGCTGCTGCTGGTGCGTCCTGGTTGACACGTGGTGACGTTGAGTGCGTAATAATCAGCCATCAGGACGCCGCTGAGGCCCAGGCTGTGACACTCCGACTTGAGAGCCGGTGCTTGATTTGTTTCCCGTAAGCCACTTTGAAGTGGTTGTTTTTTTATTTTGTTCTCCAAACCTGGAGTAAGAAACCGCGACTAAAGTTCCCACTTCAGCGCTTGTGGTCGCAGGCTGTAATTAAAGGGTGATTAAGAGGCTGGAGCTCAGTGAATGGAAGTCTAAAGAGTCTAAAGACCCCCCCGCTGCTCCGCTGTTGGACCCAGCATGGATGACTTAAGTGATTCAGGCTAATCAGCGGTCAGAATTAAAACAGTCACAGTTGTCAAGGAGAGGAAGAAAGAGGAGGAGGGGAGAAAGTGAGGGAAAGGAGAGGAGAAAGAACAGAAGGTCGAGCCAAAAAAAAGATGGAGGGAGGACGGACACGTTATTGTTGGAGAGAAGTACAGAGCAGCTCGGCAGAAGGCGTTTTATTCTGCATAAATTAAAAATGCTCACACACACACTGGCGGGTATTAAAGGAACAGTTTGTCGGACAATTAGGTGATATGGAGACTCATTAGCATGGAACGTGACGGCCAATTACACGTCTGATGTTGGCGTCCTTGCAACAATCCAAAGATCCAAGTCACTGTTTACATGATAATTCAGGCTCTTTTAAGTGTCCTAAAATGCTGACTGTGCTGTGAGCGCCTCCTGTTGGTGCTAGAAGGCCTGATACATTAAGGCTCTTTCTAAAAAAAACATGGCTGCCAACAAGATTAAAGGAATCATGGCTTAATGAGTAGAACAGACTTCATCAGATTCTGCTCAAATTACCTGAAGAACTTTGTTATTGTTTATCAAACAGCCTTTTCCCACTGATTAGAAGGGAATTTAAATCAGCGTTTTTGCTCACAGCTACACCAGAAGCTATGCCTTAGCTCCCGCCACTTTTTCAAAGTCAGGTTTAATTGCCCTCCACACGACATTTTACTGTGTGGGGATTGAAAAAAAAAATGCAGTTGGTGAAAACACTTGTCAGTGGAAGGCTTTACTATTTGGCTGGTGTGGAAGCTGAACTTCGACATGATGATTGTTGCGACTTCCCAGTTATAAATATAAATTTTGCTTTTATAAAAAAGCGTAGAATTTATAATTAAAAAAATATTCTTATTATGCCCCATTTAAAAAAAACGGCAATTTATCTCTTATGGGTTTGAAGAGTCACTATCACAGAATGTGCAAGAATCACGATCTCCGCACATCAACCCTTGACTAAGATGACCAAACCAGACCACCACAGTAAATAGAACAACTAGAGAAGTGGTCGGAGGGTCAAACTGAGTCAAATCCCAGTCTTTGTCCCACAGAATATATCAGTTGCTCCCACTCCCACTCCTGAGTGTGTGATAAAAACAAAAAGATAGCATCCTGCGAATAACACACAACAATGCTGTGAAAAACAATGGCCGTGTTGTTTAACAGCACGTACATTTGGGCTCCAAGGCAGAAAAAATATGTCATGGCAACATGTTTGGCCTCCAAAGTGGAAACAGAGGCGATGCTCGTGCAGAGCGAGTAAAAAACTGTAAATGAATCACAAGTGATGCGACAACTCACTCTCTCATCAACACTGATACACAAACGCAAACATACGGTGGCTCTTCAACAGAGGGATGATGAAGTCAGTGGGATCATAGCCACGTGGAAAACAATCATGAGCTTCATTATAAGTCAATTAAATTCTACTGTGTTTTTAAAGATCACAGCAACGAACAGCTCTATCTCCTGCTGCCTCCATTACTGATAAATGATTTGGTCTTTTATGACATGAAGTTAACTCATGAGGCAGCAGTAGATAAGCAGAAAGTGTCTCTTTCAGGTAAAAACTATTTATATATTTATATTTATATATCCGATCACTGGCAAAAGAGAGCAGTTAAGTATTTACACTATTTTGTGTTTCTGTTTCCGTGTGCGTGTGTGTGTGTGCTTGGACAGCTGTTAACGACACTGTGGTTTAGTTAATGATGGAGGAGGAGCCGCAGCTACAGATGGTGTGGAGACGACAGTTACAGACAAAATGTCACATGACACAAGGCATATTTTCATTCGCCCGCTTTAACGCTTCATATTTTACAGTAGGTTTGAGTTGCACTGGTGGAAAACTAAATATAGAATATTGTTCTATACACATTGTGAAACATAATTAGTTAAAAAAAATCTGTTAAAAAACACTCTTGTTTCTATATGGCCATTCTAAACATTAAAACACAAAGAACCACACGCAGCAGTCACAGGGTTGTAGGTCCCTGTTGGTGTGTTTCACTTGTGTTTAAAAGCTACAGGGAGCTAGTTAAACACCGTCTCCTGGGAACAAACAGTGGCCATCATTACTGTGATTTTCTTTCTGAATGCCTGTGTTGAATCAAACACACGGATTAACAAGCAAACACAACAACAAATACAATCACAGGTGACGAAAACAACCTCCAGGTAAGTTAATAATCAACTCTGGATGCTACCAGAGCTGCAGGTGAACAGGTGTGAGCTAATAGTGTGAGTGTGATCTAACACTGTTATTGTGTTATTTTTATGATGTCAGTAATTGTGTGCATCTTTGTAACTTTTGGCTGTTGATGGTTTGAAAACTGTGTATTTCTGATCGTGTGTTTGACTCTAACCATGTCTATGTAGGTCCACGTGTGCAAGTGTGAGCGTCTGTCTGTGTGTTCCTGACTCTGTGTGTGTGTGTGTTCTTGAATCTGTGTGTGTTGTGTTAATTGTGACCTGTGGGCTCTGTGTGAAGTCTAGGTATAATTATCTGTGTAATTGTCGTGTATTTTGTAAAGTGCCAGATCTTTTAATTCAGGATCAGCTCTTCTCACCTTCAACGGCCAAGGGCGGTGTTCACCGTGCACATGCACACACACTTTGAGTCTTTGACACACACCTAGACACATCCTGTGTCCCATGTGACACCCAAAGGTGATGCTGCTGCAATATTCATGAGATAGAGACTCTCTCTCACTCTCTCTCTCTCTTACACACACACACACACTTTGTCACTTTCTCTAAAGCTTGCGGTTCTTTTGTTCTCTAACATGTCTGTGATAAGGAGGGTATCGAGTCGCTCGCCCATCTGTGAAGATTGCACAAACACAAACGACGCCTATCCCTATCCCAACCAGTACTGATCAACATTCCATTCCTTTGTGCATCCAGAGGAAGTGAACAAAAATACTATCAACAATAAATATTTTTGGGCGGTCAAAATTGTTAATTGTTTTTCTTTCAGTGATAAGGTCTGCGTCAATTTCCTGTGTGAACAGGAAGTGAAACATTTCTTTCAAACCTCATGTAAATAAGCACATATTTGTGCCATTATTTTGAAAACCAGAAAATGTACTTCACGTAAGTGAGGACCAACAGGGAGTGTAAATTGTGAATAAAAAAACTACTAAATATATATTTTAGACATTTAGAAAACAGTTGATTAAAATGTTAGTGTAGATGAACAGAAGGTGATCATTTTATTTAAAAAAAAACAAAACATTTTCATTCCAATATGGGCAGACTACCTGGATCCACTCCACTAACGTGTAGTCACATTATCTGTTTAAACAGGTGGATTAAAAATGAATAAGCTGTGACTCTCTGTGGTATCGCAGTAAAACGCCCGACGATTCGCCTTGTTCTTCATGTGGTCATTTTGCACCCCTGTGATGCGTCATGTGATTTCTGTACGGGAAGTGTTCATCTTTGCCGTCGGGCTCCTTGTACCATTGTTGAGCATTGACAGTATTTAATCCCCGTCAGTGCTTCATGGCAGGTTTACAGTTTGGGTGTGTTAAGCTCTTTTGTAATCAGTGAGTCGTTTACAACTTTTATCACTGACTCCATCGCAGCCTTGCATGTTTCCCCCGACCCCTAAACATCATGTCTCGTTCCAAACGCCTCACATTCATCAATGACGCCGTCACTGCCACTCAGGTATGTTGATGGATGGCATCAGTGACTATTTGTGTCAGATGAGTTTTAATGGATGTTTTTAAGAGTAATTTATGGCCACTTGTCACGACTGGTTTACACATACAAATGCCAAAATCTTGCCTCCCGCCCTCTGAGAAAAAGAAAAAGCTCCCGCTGCAATCATCGACTCAACTCCATGCTGAAATACCTGTTATTATCCTCGGCAGGTATGAAGACCTGCGACCCGGTTTCCCTCTGCACACACATACACACGCACACACACATTAGGTTATTTCCAGACTTTTCAATAAGAAGAAACAGTCTGTACATTTACTGCCAGCCTATGTCTGCCTGTGAAATATATCATTATATTTCATGTTTCCTTCCTGAGGGTGTTTTGCTGCACTCTATAAAAAAAAAAGAACTTCAAGGAGGGTCTGAAGAAAGGATGCACACGATGTATTATTTCAAACATTAACCAACAGTTACTCTCAATGCAGGTTTGATGCCAGTTCAGTAACTGACAATTATTTGCTTCTTATGGATCATACAAAAAATGTGAACTGAAGAATAACTGTTTATATATATATATATATATACCTATATCTTTATATGGCTTCAAATCTTCATATGGCTGGTTGTTATACTGAATCATCACTCGTGCACACGGTGAATATTTAATGGTAAACAAACAACCACTGACTCCTGATATTTTCCAATATCGACATTATCCTCTAATAAAACAGTCTCCTCAATGCCAGTACCATTAGTAATAGCTCTCCACTTCCTGTCACTGATGACTGTCCATGTATTGCTAATAATCATTACCAACAACAGACTGAAACTATAATATCCGCTCACTGTGGGCATTTTCAGCAGCATTAACGAATACCTTAGTCCTTTATTTCTCATGGCCATTTGCCGCTAACACTTAATAATAATATATAATAACCTGCCTCTCATGGGCTGTGTTGATTATGACAGTGGGTTGTTTTTTGCTCACTCTACACAGTGTCATTCATGATAAGTATAAATATTCATGACCTAAAAGGCTAAGTCCAAAAGTGTCTGTTTTTAAAAACTAAAATGTGTCAATGTACATTTTTAAAAGTGTTGAATTGTATTGCTTTTTATTAGGTTGTTCATTTTTAAACACACACTTCCATATTCACTTGCTCCTTATCCTGCTACATCCTGCTGTTTTTTTTGGTCTTAGTAAATTACAAACATCTGACAGAGGCTGACAAGTACAGTATCTGTTCAGTTTTGGTACCAATAATTATATCAATCAGTAAACATTAATAAATCATTTCTATTGGCAAACAGCAATATAACTATTTACAAGCTCTGTTTGTGATTTCTTTTGTGTGCTGCCAATGCAATTAACAATAATTAGTCAATTAGTGGCCTGTATAGATATCAAATGGCTAAATGGTCATGCAGATTTATTTCCCCTGGAAATTATTACTTTTTACTTACCACCAAAGGACAAGGGTAAGATGAAGTAAATATGTAGGATTATGATTGCGATCTGATGGGTTTCTGTCAATAAGCGAGGTGTGTTGTGGTTTTTATCCTTATCATTAACGTAATATATTAACGTAATATATATACATATATATTTACTCTATACTACAGTATATAAATTGAACATACTTTATATATACAATATACTGTATGTTTGGGTAGTTATTATATGTACATGTAGCTGTATGACAGCATGATGCAGTTCCTACATTATATGGTCACTACTACATACATGGGGGGGGGGGGGTGATGTGGAAAAGCCGTGGTGTGAGTCTGACGTGTGGGAGATGGTGACGAAACAAGAGGAGGACCTGTTCTTATCTGATCTAGACCACTTTAGGAAGACACCTGTGTCAAACAGGACGATATATATTACCACCTAAGTAGACGTCAACCCCCCCAAGGACTAGCACTGGAAGTGGGCGGAGCTGTCGGACATGCAGCTGCAGGCAGGAAGTGAAGCCGACAGGGAAGGAAACGCCTTTTATTTATGGGGAGGTGAAAAGCTGACAGAGAAGGTGATGCAGGTTCAAGACCGAGGAATGAGGAGAAAAATGGACGACAGGAAGTCAAAACAAGTGCACAGAATTACCTAATTAAATTACGTTTTTAAAGGGGAAACAGGACACTCCACTTAAGTTAGTCTGGCTGCTCTTCTTTCCTGTCCTGAAGGTGTTTTCAATGTTTAGGTGTTCCATTTTACATTTGTCACTATAATAAGGCAGGATAAGACAGAGAGACATCTCACCCCAAAGTGCTTATGATACTCAGCCATGACAGTCTGTGTCCTAAGACCCAACCAATGATTAATGACTACGTTTAACCAGGACGGACATTTTAAATCACTGATGTCGAAAAGGATAGTGGCGTACAGTGATTCACAAAAGAAGAGCTAGGTCGAAAAAAGGAAAAATCACTTAGGCAGTTCCAGAGGTATTGGTCTAATACCCGAGAGACCTGAAGCTAATAGCTACATAACAATAGAAAACAATCTGAACCACTCTCATAATCTGTTAATATTATACATGCCATAGAATAACTATAATGCCATTTAAAGGACTTAGTTAGATTTTATTAGATTACTTCAAATGTTAGCTTCACTGCATGGCTGGTCATGTTCACATGCTGCTATTGCAGCAACACATTAATATTTTCACATCAATCAACAGTTAACTGTGCAGGATGTACTTGTGAAACATGCCTGTACTGTCTGTTAGTGTTGTTGGGGATGACTGTAGTGAGTAATGTATGTAGTATTGTAACATTGTTTGGCACTATTTCCGTTGAGCTAACATGTTTTTCTTTTCAGAGTCCATCATTTTAAGTCTTGTTTTGACCCAAACCTATGGTTTTCCTCTGTCTTGTAAACATTGTGCGTGTTATCATGACAACAGAACGTCAGTTAAAACTATGGCGAGAAGTTTTGTCTGCAACAGTCGATGCATTGCTGTGTTTATTTTTGTTTTTTTACCCGAGGACTGCTGCCGAATCACAATGGTTCTGTCTTTACATCTTTAATGTAATCACTCTATCTCTCTTGTTCAGCATCAGCATCTTCTTAACATCAACGAAAATGTCTTTCATGTCTGTGCTTATGACTGTAAAACATGGTCAGACGTGTATGAAGACATAAAAAAAAACCCAACAGCCCATAGAGGTAGCAAGTCATCGGGCAGGTAAACAAACACAAGGTCGAGCAGGGAGGTGTTTAGCAGCTAATTGTCTTCACTGGGGAAATGATGTGGCCTCACTTAAAGCCTGTAAAGTCCCTCGGCCTGGGGCTGGAAACAGACGCTGCTACAGGAAGAGCCCAGGGGCACATGCACGAACGATGGCAGACACGCACACACACACACAGAAATGCTTGGGTGTCCCTCAGAAACACACACCTGGAGACAAAGGGAGTGTCTATCAGCGGCACACACACACACCTGAGCCCCCCAGCCCCGCCCCCAAATTCGCATGACACCTGTCAACACATTTGGTGTGGAATAAACATCCTCTGAGCTCGTCTGGCAGTTCGACTAGCAGATCAAAGAGAAAATGTCAGAGGAGTCAACAGGACAGCTCACAGATCTGCTCCCACACCACAGTCCTGATTGTGGTTGAAAAGCCTGTGTAAAAGTTGATGAATTCTAAGGCCAACACTGTGCTTAACAGGTTCCTGGAGTAGCAGGGGTATTTTCATGTTTGTGAGTACAAAAACCAATACATCTTTGGGTTTGGTTTCTATAATTGTGCAGTGAAGGGGAAGGTAATGTTTGATAGGTGGCGTTGCTGTGGAGAAGGGTGACGACACCACAGTGAGGAGATACAGAAATGCTTACATTCATTTTTAATTTTTAGCAGAAAGCTAATTCAACCCAAAAGGAAACAGATCATTCTATATTGAACAATAAGTTATCAAATTGACACTGCCACCACCTTAGACTAGATGGATGGACCAGAACAGAAAGTGAGCGGAGCTTTTGAACCATTAGTGCATTTTGATATATATTTTTTTTAAATCTCCTCATTTACTTCTATACGAAAGGTGGGCTGCAGCTCCAGCACAGGCTAACTTTAGGGGCAAAACATGTTTTCGGAAACCTCTTTAATAACTTCACTATAAAAGAAAAAGATGTATAAGAAAGTACAAGTCATTACCAAAGAGAACAAAGGGAAGTGTGTCCTGTCTGCAACATCTTGAATATTTCTTGTAATTTGGAACTCGATAGAACTCTGGGACGCCTGTGGACATGTCTGTTTTATCACTTACTTTATACAGAAATATTCTCGTCTCCTTTTCCGTGTTTTAAAGTAACAAATGCCATTTACACAGTGAGTTGAGTGACAGTAAAGGTCATGTACAGACACATTGTCCATGGTTTCCGTTGAAAACACCCCACTGAGTTTCCCACAGATCATTTCACATGAATATATAACGTGTGACAATATAATCAGGACTTACTTTTTCATTTCTCAGTCATTCCAGTGCAGATGAAACCTTTACACACTTGACGTACAGCTGAAAATAAATGCAATGGAAATAGTTAACATATGGTAAGAAAAATGTGTATAAAAAAACAAACAAAAAAAAAACAGGAGAAATACAAAGGGAATAGGATGAAATCTGCTAGTACTGCAACAGCCAGACTGGGAGAATAAGGTTATTCTATTCCATACAGATAGTAAGAAGGTTAATTTCAGACTCAACTTTGCAACATGCCAATAGGGCCGATAATAAACACCTAGTTCAATTGTGGTCAAAATGGGGGATGTGCCCCTCCAGATGGGGTGCAGGGACATCATAGACAGGCTGTACAAAGATCCATTCTCTATTGTCTTATATTTCCTAAATGTCCCACAGTGAAGTTTTATAGCAATAGTGTGTTTTCAAATTCAACCTCTGGTGAAATTCTCAGCTACTTAACACTTTTTACTTTTGAGACCAGTGTGTAGGAAGTGCTGATACCTAAAGGAGGGACTAAAAATTAAGCAAGTCAGTTAACTACTGAAGAATATATTACTTGCAAAAGAAATATTCCACTTTCCACATAAGGTTTTTTACTTTTAAATACAAAAAAATAACACACTTGTTATTCATTTTGCTGTTCATTTTAAATTTTTAATTCTCCTTTTAGACTTTGATGTGGGCGAGCGAGCAAAATTCCAAACATAAATAACTGCTTACCTGGAGAGAAGATGTAAAACACAGCCACGCATGATGCTGACATATGTTTGGCCACGGTTTGATTCTGTTGAGCCAAAAATTGATCTGATTATCATATTAAGAAAAAAAAGTGTGTACAGTTTTTCTTCTGATAGTGACATCTGTTATTGTAATTACACACACATGAAAAACTCTTCTCAGGCAGAGACAAAGGTGGTCAGACAAGCTTCTCTTTGAACATGCGTGCACTACACATTCACACACGTGCACACAGTATGTGCCGTGATGATCGGCCCGTGGGTCTTTCTGTCAGTTTCTTTCACTCCAAGCATTTGACAACTCCAATCAGCTGTCAGTGGTTTCAAACGCACCTCCCCGCGCTTCCTGTCATTTCATCTCCGATCTGACGACACGCTGACGGACCGACTGTTTCTCTGACACTAACCGCGGGTTTGTGATTACTTCTGCTGCGAGGAAACGAAGGAAATGGAAGTGAAGTGGTGATGGCACTAAGGTATCGAAAGCTTGTGACACTGACATGAAGTATTTTAAAGAGATTTGTCTCCAGTGAGTGATGACACAGTCAATTTACAGTTGAGGGAAATACAGAGGCTGACACATCACTGTTAGTGTCCTCCGCATCCTGATTGATGTTCCTGATTATTTTCCCTGAGTTTTTTCAGATTTGAACTACAGTGCTTTTCTATAAATAAAGCTCATAGTCTCTTCTAATAAACACAAGTTCTATCTCATTATGCTGGGCTCACTTGATTACCTCAAATGAATGAGGCCCAGCATCAGTGTGTTGAGGTTCTGCTAGTCAGTCGCCATAGTGCAAACATTAAACCCCCTCATACTACTGTATAAGACATGATTGGACAGCTGCTGGCAAGATTTGTGAGTGAAATCTAAAGTCTCTTTTCACTCTGTAATTGGGGAAATTCTTGTAAATCAAAGTTTAATTTAAGAGGGAACTCCCTGGAAACCCCTGCAGGGGTCTCCGGCAGCTCCAGTTTGAGAACTGCCTCTCTGCTGTACTTGCCCAAACTGTCAGTCAGTGTGTAGGAGAGCCTGCGGCCTGCAGTCATCTCCTAAATGGTAATTTATGTGTTGTTGTGGAGGACAAATTGCTGCAGGAGGTGCACTATTAGTTAAACTGTGTTTCACAGCGACGTGTTTTCACCTGCAGCACAGCTATGCCAAAAATGTTATAACTCAGCGCTGGGACACCGGCGGCTACAGACTCAGGCTTTAATAGTGAAATGGGGGGGTTGGATGGGTTTTTACTGACACGCCGTCCTGTTAGAGATGCTGCTCAGGTTCCCACAGCTGTAAACCCTGTTCAACAAACAATAGATAGAACTTGCAACAGTCACAGTTCTGTGGACACCACCGCATACAGCATGATACAACATCAGAAAAGCATGAGTGGGACTGTTTCCGACAAAAACTGACCACATCTGGCCATGTCCAATTATGACCTGCATCCTAACGTGAGCAGAATGACGTGCATTGTACGTCCAGTAATTCCATCGATCATCTACAGTCAACACACACATTCATTCTGTCATTTGTTCTGTTTTTGTTTCACCAAATACACCATCTGGGACAGTACAGTAAGCAGGTGTACAGCTGACAGGCTGACTGACACAGATGCCAAATGCTTTGTACCGGACTGTAGACAGATTAATGCTGCAGTTTGACCACAGCTTCACCAAAGGTTTGAAAGCAACTACATGAGAACATGTTCTACAAGCCACATGTACATTCATAATTCCATTCTTTGAATTAGTCAAAACTAAAACAGTTGTGAAACACAAACATCACCTGTTGTTATTTGTCTTTCTGATCCAGTAACATAGAGATAATGGGTTTTGTCACATTTAGTAATTTATCTTGAATTTAAAATGATGAATCATGATTAACCCACAGCTAGCCTATGATTAATCGGATTAACAATGCCTATCTCTTGCCAGCCCTAAACACGTCATACCTTCAGTGAAAATATAACCAAATGCTAACACATTTTCCAATTAAAATGCTTTTGCACACAATAAGATTGCCCAAATCTAAGATTTGGACACATTTGTTGTTGATGTCATGGTGGAAGAATCTGTAACTCCAGACAGGAGGAAACAGAGAACAGAACTCAGCCAAGGTAAAACACACAGAGCAGGGCAGACTGCTGGAAGAATGGAGAGTGACAGACCTGGCAGAGTCTCCAGCAGTACACTGACAAACTGACACCACAAATCCACACAGACACCAGGTGTGACGAGTGAGACAGGGAACAGGTGAGTGTGATCAACAGATTAGCTAGGGAGACGGACAGAAGGGCAGACAGCCATGATACATGTTAAACCACAAAGATATGGACTTCTAGCTCCACTGATAATGGAGCTGCTAATCCTCAACACTCCTTTTTAGTTGTCTTTCTTTCCACTGGAGTTTGTGTTTGTTTGGGAGCAGTGACATTGCCAAGTTTTCTGTTATAAAGTTTGTGTGCTTTCCTGCAACTGCAGAGACATGATTTGCATAACAACATTGTTAAAAAAAATACACACACACACAAACAGAGATGAAACAAATTGTACACACCGCACTATCAATGCCTGCTGAGCCAGAGATGTGACAGCAGAAAGATGGATGGATGAGCCTCCATTTCTGATGATGAATGTTTAACTAAGTGTAAACAGACAGGACGTTACTTTATTATTGTTTATTTTCACTCTAAACACACAGTCAAAAGTCAAAGATACTGTCTATTTGGTGAGATGATTCTAACAGAGTATGAGAGGTGAACATTTTATTTTTCTTACAGTAACTCTAATGTATTTGTTTTCCTCATAGAAAACAAATACATTATGTATGTCACAACTAAGGGACTGCCTTGATTATCATCAGTGGTTCAACCAGGAACCATCACATATGGAGCCAAAGAAAACCTTTCATGACCAAAGTCTCAAAGTTCCCATAGTGTTGATAAATTCTTCACTAGAGGCACAGCGAGAAGAGTTTTCAGTTTCCTTTCTGTACATTTACAGTTGACATATGTAAATGTTAAGCTCTCTTTTGACCTTTCTTTTTAAGTAATTATGTGTACTTCGAGTACTGTAAAGCTTATGGATTATGGTTGAAAATGTAAATCCTAACCTTTTGTTAATGATATTTTTTTTGAACAGTTGAACATCAGTTTTTGTTTAAAGGGACACTTAGCTTTAGTGGATTGGTGTCTCTGTTAAAATAATGCAAATGTTTAGAGACATTTCCATTTGAACAAACCAGTTGACAACACCATTACACTTTCATAAATAGGTCTTTTTGTAAAGAAGCAACTTGTTTTGACTAATATGCCTCAACAATGCATTAGAAACCAACTAATTGTAACAATTTGTCATTTGCTAGAATCATCGTATTAATAAAACTAATCAACTGCAGTGCTGAAAAAACAAATGAGGGACTGAAATGTTTTGTAAAAATTTGAATAAAGTACATGCAAATAACTACAACTAGTAAAATAACCACATCGAATGATAAATAGACAGTTAGTTTAATTATGTTCAACTTTTACAAAGAAACGGTTCTTGTGTAATACTCAGATTAGTCTCAGATTTTACAATTTTTTGTACCCACTGTTCGTTATGTTGGTAAGGTATCCCTTGTTGATCCTTATTGATTTACTAATCTTTACAAATGTGTCTTAACGTGAGGCGAACCTGAGAGTCCGGACATACAAACCTCCTAAAAAACGAGACAGCGCCCTCGAGTGGCCAAACATTAAATGGCACCAATCACAAACCACACACGTACATACACATTATTGCACACACACGAGTCGGGCTGCAGGTGACAGTGTTGAAGACATTTCCATTAGGGGTGATAAAGATACTCACATGGAGATCAGGACAGAGGGAAGCTGAGGATGAGCAGTTTGAAGATAAAGGTGAAAATGTGGTAATGTTCAGGGAAGAGATATTGGATTAATGTTAGAGCTGGATGAAGAATACTAAATACTAGAAGTATACAACATTTTATACTTTTTATGCTACAATAATTAGTAATGTGAGTCAATTGTGATCATATAATGTATAGTAAATTGAATTTCTCAATTTTATTATTAAAATCTCGATTTTATTATTTATTAATAATACTTTTTAAAGGTATTTAAGGCTAGGGTTTTTATTTGGACCTACCAAAATGTGAGAGGCAGGGCAGAGTCCTCGCAAGAAAAGGATACATATGATACTGTGTGTGTGTGTGTGTGTGTGCGTGCGTGTTCCCTCTGAAAATCTGTCTGATTCAGTTCAGAAGCTTCCAGCAGCAAAGCAGCCAATCAGAGAGTGACAGACAAGTGAGAGTCCGACCATCTGTAGGTGGATTGACGCCGAGACACAGACATACAGACACACAGAGACACACAGAGACACGCGCACACACACATTTTGTCCACTGTTTGATATGTACCTGCGTTTTTCCTAGTTGAGGAGAGACCACCCTGTAATGTTGCTGTAAAACATCTCATGGCCAATCACTTTGTTTTATGTCTGTAGCTCTGATTTACGGACGTGTGGCCTTATGAGGTACTGGCACGGTAGCATGTGTAGAAAGTGCTTCACACACTCCACTGCACCTGAATTGTTTTTAACTCACTTTCCTCCACTCGCCTACATCAGGCACAACATTGCGAGTAAATGTGGCATCATGAATCACGAAGGCAAAAATAAAGCCATGCTGGAAATCGCATGTTCAACACAGCAACCAATGTTGTTTTGAAAGATTTTATCCATTGCAGAAACAGAGACTCAAAATTAAAGCCATGACCTTCGACCCACCTTTTTTGCCATCAACGACCAAAAACTAGTTTCCCTGTTCCTTCATGTTTCTTTTAACCACACATGATAATACAATAATAAAATCTTCAGATTTTCAAATAAAAGCAAGTAACAACTACAACAGAAAAGAATCTGCCCCAGTGTCTCCTTGCCATCAGCACCATACTATCAGAACAGTTATACAAAGCTAAACTTCTGTACTTCTGTTACTGTAGCCTCCATGTTCCACAGCCTCATGCAAACAGAATGTGATAAAAACTGTCCTCCTGTGAACATCTGTCCAGTTTCTCACTGTGACCTAACTGTGACACAAAGGAGACCTGACATTGGTTCTGTCTGTTCTGACACCGTAAAGTGACAGATGACAGTGTTGTGATTTCGTCTGGTCCCTCTGCGTTTTATTAGCCGCGCAGTGAACACAAAGACAGGAGCGCTCATCCTTCCAGTTTATCTTATTTTTTTATCGTAATTGCTCCATAATAGAAACATAATCCCCCACATTCATTAACAAAGCTTGAAAATGAAGTGTTGGCACCACATGCGCTCAGGAGCTCTGCACCTCTATAAACACATGCCTAAGACTTATTACTATACAATTTCCATTATCTTACAAGATGACTGCAGAGATAAAGAATTATAATTACCGAGTGGGGAATTAAAGAATTAGCAGACAGCTACAGGGAAGGAGCGCTGCTGTCGTCTATTTGTGGTTAGCACATAGGTGAGTTTTTTTCTTTTCTGTCACCCATTGCAGTCACCTCCAACAAAAGGTGAAAATTGCACCCAGGGGGAAACAGGTTTGAGGGGGGTTAAGGTGTAGATCCACCCCCCATTCCTGTCTTTGTCTCTGGCTGTTCCTAAAAAGAGACAAAAACTGTTTAGAGAGATTTTTTCTGAAAGAAAAAAAAAAACAAAACAAAAAAAACAGCGGTTGGGAAGTCTGCAGTAGGGCCTCTGGGGTCTCACAAACTGTTAATATAACAAGTATTACAGATTACTGCAGATGTTTTGTTAATACAATAATAATTAATATACAGTACCAGAGAAGACAACACACAACAGTAGTATGAATTCAGGTGAATGCATCCAAGATGGTGACTAAAGGCTTGTACTGCCGACGTGAACTTAATGACTTACTGCAGCGTGGGGCTGGTGTGTTCTACTTATGTCACTGCTGTGGTGCAAAAACTACTTAATCAGTGGTTTCCATCTTCAGCTTTGTTGGCACTTTTCTTGAAATCATCAATCTTATCTTACAAAATGGGACACAGCATTAGGACAACTGCAAGTATGATTCTTCTACTGATTCTGATTCTACTTTGTACAGTAGTTGGTCACTACTACACAGTACTGAATATTTTTTAAAAATTATTATTTACCAGTACTTTGCAATCTACTGATAGAACACAATCTACTTTTTGGGCACCACTGTTCTACTGTATTAGTACAGTTTAAATTTTTTTTTTGCATCTACAATGATACTGGTCACAAATTCTATTAACACATTTTAACAGCTTCCATCACACTTCCTTAAGAGTGTGTGTTTAAAAGTTTAGAAACAGAGGATACCAGCCATACAAGTAAGGAGAGCGGCTTCTCCTATATGTAAACAAAAAACATAGAAGACAATAGAGGTGTCTTTTCTTGTGTAAGTAAAGGCAGCCTTAGTTTCTGGATATGGAATCTTTGTCAATTAATGTCACAACACGTTACACGTCCTTCAAATCCACCCTTTATCCTTTTCAGGAGGCTCAGTTGTGTTATTTCTTTTACACAGAACCACAAAAATGTTGCCGTTCAAGTCGTCTATGTCCATGTTTAGCTGGTGAGAGAGGACCATGAAGAGCTTTCATTAGCAGATCCACAGCAGCTCATTAGGAGCAGCAGGATGACAGGCTAACCACCAGTAACCGGCTGCTGTTTTAACCTGCTAATGGCTGACCTAACCTCTGATCCATCACTCTGTCTGCATTCACCTGTGTTTACCTGCATTCCTACCAGCGCTGAGTCACACCTGCATGTTAAAGTCACTCCAACAACACACGAAGCACAGAGCCAGCATGTGACATACAAGCATTAGGCTAAAGGATGGGGAGAAGATGTAGCCGCTCTACTGCATTTAACCTATTTGTGACTCCCCAAAACTCGACCCGCAGGAGCAGTGGGCTGCATTTTACTGTGCCTGAGATGCAGTCGTTTTTTGTGATTCCTCAACATGCCACAGTCCTGCCAGGCATGGGATTTAAACTGGCAACTTTAAACACCTTTCCTCTATCCAAATGTCAAACCAAACTGCTTGAATCCAGCACACTGCTCTGCCCTAACGTCTGCAGAATTGCCAGAAAAAAAAGAACAAAAGAAAATAGATTTAATTTGCTTTTTGTCTACCTGCCATACCGCAGGAGATACACAAGATGCTAATTTTTACAATGTAATGTGTTTAAAAATTAATCTTTTTGCTGTGCTGCCAGAAGTTTCACATATTTTCCTAGGTAAAAGAAAACAGTGACATTATGCTGTTTCATTAGCAAGAAGCTGAAAATTAAGTGTGACATTTAAATTTGATTTATGTAAAAAAAAGAAAAAAAGAAACCACTATCTGATAATGACAGATAACTCAGACACAGTACCTTCAGACACACAGGGTGTAGTGCTAATTACTACACTGGCTGATTGAATGTTTTACTTATGATTTCCATTGTTTGTTTGAGAAGCAAAGAGAGTGAATGTGGTCATTACATGAAATTACATTTCATCCAAATGCTTGTTCAGGGGCCTCGAGTTGCAGTCCTCTGCCGACCACTATCATTTATGCTTCTTTAGTCTTTATATAAAATTAAAAAACAAAAAACTGTACCAGCAGTGGTAGAAAAAAAATGCCTAGTAGGAAGAAATGTAAGAATCAGTCTTGTATTCTGATATCAAACAGGGGCATCATGTCAAAAAACGATCCGATCTACTGGTGTGCCATAAACCAGGTGTTCACTGTCACTCTAACGGAGAGATGGGTGGGTCAATCAGTGTTCAGCTTAAAGCCAAGCATCTGTGTATATTTCCAGCTGAAACAACACTTTTAATTTTTTTCATCCACTCACACCAGTATGATGAATGACATTTAAATTTGTGAAAATAAAACAACCAAAACTTCTACAAAATCTCATACCACCTGTTGAAGACCTCTGCCACGAACAGAAGAAGCCAGAGAAGTTTGTTGAATAAGATTTATATAAATACTAAATATTGTTAAAGTACATGGCACCTTGGTCTGTACATATACATAATCTAGCCTACAGCACCCCCTGGAGTCCGACCAGCGCAGAACAACTGCAGAGGAGAATACAGCGTCAGCAGCTTTTTTTGAATAAAATAATTTAAAAGTAATACCGTATTTACTGAGAAAACAAACAGATTCAGTAACATTTACGTCAAATGACAGCAAAGAAAAAAAGAAACCCTCACCGCAAACACACCAAGAGGCAGAAACACATGCTTTTATGTTCTTCAATGTTAAAACTGTAATGCTGTTGTATCTTTCTTTCCAATACGCAACAATAATTAGATCTTGTGTAACATCAATTATTTAATCCGTTTTAAACTGTCCTTAAACTGAAAATTTGCAAACACAAACAGCAGGATTAGCATAGGTTAGCCAAGCCTCAGGGACTTTACTTATTGTTGATAATTAAATCTTTAGTGATGTGTACTGAAATTTCATGGATGTAAGGTAAAAAATGTAGATGTCAATGTGGGACATATATTAATTTTACTGCTGTTGGGGCATATACAGCTCCACATACCAGTGGCTGTTCCAGGCTGTAGTAAAAATGGTAATTTTCTGTTTAGTAGAAAATGGCCATTCTCCATCTTCTACTTTTTCATGTTGGAAATGTTTTGATACAGAACAAAAACTGCATTGTTATAAGAAAGTCTGTATAAAGGCATCAGGGATGAACAGCAGTTTCCATCATAATAAAGCCACAAACACTTCTACTGAGCCAGACTTAAAAAAACTTGACAATATCACTGTTATTAGACAGCATACACTGCATCCTACTGCCCCCTAGTGCTTTTATGGTAATAGAACAAAAGTGTTACTGGATTTATTTAACTGGATTTATTTAAGCTCAACATGATGTTACTCATCTTTGTTGGGTTTTTGCTTGAACATCCTGCTAAAAAAAACATATTTTTGGACATACACTACACATCTACGAACACTGAATTCCACAAAGCTGACCTGTGCTTTTTGGTTGAAATTCTTTTTAAGGAACCAGACCTTGTCCCGTACCATTAAACTCTCAGTCCTTACAACTGTCAGCAGGGTAATAACACAAACATCCATGATGTATGGTCAAGTATCACTGAAAACAACTTTTTGGCATTTTAAAACAACATTCAGGAAAAAAATACTAACATCCCCCCCCCCCAAAAAAAAAGCAATTTCACAGTGTTTTGCGAATTTGGCAGATGAAATTCATATATGGTGAAACAAGAATCGTCGGCTGTCGTCTCTGCTCCTTTTGCACAAACCCGGAGTAGAAATAAAAACTTAAAATTAAAAAAATGGTGTCCATGTCACATCAGCAGGTAACCAAAACATTATTTAAAAAATGACTAAACGTAATAGCGAGGCTCACTTCTTGTATAAGATTCCATGTGTAAATTTCAGGTTTTGGTTTTTTGCTCGAACAAGTAACAGTCTTTCTTGTCCCTGCCTATGAAGTTTGAGGTCAGAAGAGTAGGTTTTTTTCTATCTTCTCCTGATGAATTTAACGTAGTAGAGTTTATTAGAGACACGTCTTTGTGTGAAAGTTTGGTAACTTAGCTCATCAGTTTGACAGGTAAGTTTAATCCACTGTCTGAGTTGGTTCAATCCTCAGGGGAAAATTAAGATCCACAAATCTGTCTGATAAACATGGCAGTTATTAGTGTCAGTACATTCAGTTTGATCCAAACTCTGAAACCTGGACTGAACAAAATGTTCTGCAGCCAACAAAACCACTTCACCAAAGGGATTTCCAGTTGCTGATCCATCAAATATGATCTAAGCTTAAATAAAATGATGTCTTGTCAAAGAACAGGACTTTGTTTCCCTGGCAGAGACAAAACTCCACTGCTCTTCTAGACTAAAATACACCAGGGCGTCAGCTCCTGGTCACACTCCAATTTGGTGTTGATGACGGTCAATGGAGCTCCGCTGATGGTCAGCTCCTGCCTGGATTCGACCTGGTAACGAAGATTTGTCAGCCCCCCCTCAGGATCCACTTTGAACTGCTCCTATGATTATGGAGGGATTAAAAGAAGGGGGTGCAGGTGGTGGCGGAGGAGCAGAAGGAGAACGGTCTGAAGTGTATAATTAGGTGCTGATTTCAGATGATTTTTTACTGTTTTTATATGTTATATATTACATATTATAAAAGTTATATTCCAACTACAATTTAAATTATCTTTTTTTAAGTGATGATAATAATAAGACCCTATCAGTATATCTAATTTTATCAATTGATCATTCAATTTACCTTGGAGAAAAGGTGTCTCACAATATGGTCTGTGTACCACCTTTGGTACATTTCAGCATGTTGCAGATTTTTAAAACCTCTTCAGTCTCCACATTCATTTTCATTTTTCATTTATTTTTAAACTTAGCACTTCTCTTATATTATTGCTGTATATTGTTTGACTTTGAACTTGTACTGCTCATACAAGGCTCATATGAAAAGTTCCTTCAAGACTTTTTCCATTACAGTAACCCTGTAGCGCCCCCATTGACTTTTAGAACCATCCTGTTGCCCAGAGCCAGTTTATATTATGAATAAGAAAAAAGAGAAATTGTAAATTGTGAAATTTTTGAGTGTAGGTGAAGCAGGTTTTTTCTGTGTACCTGTTTCTGAGATGCAACTCTCTTCTGGTCACGTTTCCTCCAGGCTGGGTCGTGGATGTGCGTGAAGGTTTTATATCCTGTGGTGATTCCACTCGGTCTAAACAGCTGTGGAAACATATAATACACATATAAGTTTGTTTGCTGTTGACAAATAAAAAAATCTTGAACCTTATTATGGTAAAAAAAAAAACCAAACACACACATTAATAATATGATGAAAAACAACACAAAACAAATTATATGCAATCACCAGATTTTAAAAATAGGACTCAATAATAAAAAAAAGTTTAGGTCTAATATGTAAAATACACATATACATAAATACATATTATCAAAATGTTCTTATATACATTATTATCAAAATGTTCTTATATCAAAAAATAACAATGTGTGATAGTAAATTGTGAATTTACCTGGAGTTCAGCTTTTCTGAGTCGTCTGTAAAACTCATCATCTTCTCTGCCCCAACCCCAAAACCGGTTTGACATTCCGTTACACTGGAAAAACAAACAAATTAATGTATAGAAAAACAAAAAAACGTTCTTCTTTCAATGGGCAACACAGTAAAGTAATCTAATAGCTCCATCTGGTGGACGGGTGCTGTATCAACGGCTAATGGAAAGAACCACCTCTATGTCAAGATAGCAAATGTAAACTTTCAAACAGGAAATTATACAAAAACGTCTTGTGCATGGTCAAAACCAGAGTTGGCAAAAATATAACTTTTTAAGAAGGTTAACCTATAGCCAAGGTGACTCTAGGCTTGGTTGACTGTTTTGTCATTTCTTGTTTCGTGTACAGACACAAATACTAATGAGAACGTGATCCACTCTGTACCATGAAGTAATGCTTCTTGGTGAGCAGCAGGATTCCTCCCACGTAGGTTTTGTAGTGGTAGAGAGGATGCAGCTCAGGCGAGGCCACGTGAAACGGACCGTCTTCTGGGAAACCATAGTCCAGAGCCTCGTTCATTGGCAGCAGGTCCACATCATGCATGGCCAGGTAGTCTGTGTCATTACCACTCTCCAGGTAACCAACGTTAATGAGAGACGCTCGATTGAACCTGAAACAATTCAAAGTGATTTATCGCAAATTTCTCTTGAGCATTGAATTGATTTAATTTTTTTAAATAAAAAATGTGGATTTGGACAAACAGCACAGTTGACATGCACAGACATCTCCATCATAAATCTCAAAAAACAAATGCTGTACAATTGCCTCACCTGTAGTGATCCACCTGGTTGATAACAAAGATCTTGTGGCGGATCTTCTTTTTGTTGAGGAATGTGTGCATAAAGGGGACAAACACCAGCAGCTCTTCAAAGCGCTCTCTGAAGGGGATGATGAGGGCCAGTTTGTGAGGCCCCCAGGTAGAGTCGTCTATTGCAGACAACTGACTGTCAGAGAGGCAGGGGGGCGGAGGGGGCTGCTGTTGGGAGAGGGGTCTCTCGTTGTGTGCCACTGCAGAAAAGTCACCTGAACAGCTGAGCTGCAGCCACAGCAGTGAGACCAGCACCAACACCATGCAGAGGCCAAATAGCTTGTAGACTGTACATTTACCAGACAGGAACCTGAGAACATGCACACACACAAACATGGCACCATTTAGATAAGGAATATAGACAAACTTTAATAGACTAACACACCTTAGCATTCAAAGCAGCATTTCCACTCAACGTAAGTACGTAAGTAAAGAGCAGATCGTCTGCTCTCTCAATGTGACACCATCATACAAAAACACAAAGCAAACAATGACGGACAAAAAATTCCATACATTAATTCATTGCATCAGTGAACATCACAACTTCACAGCTGGTATTTAAAATGTACCAAATACTACTACATTAGCTGGAGGATTTAAACATGAGCAAACAGCATTCAGGTTAGTGATTGAAAACACACTGGGCAACAAAAGGCTGATTCCCAAACTGTGCCAGAGAGTTCCCTGCTCAAATGACTATGTGGAACACAGAGAGGAATGATGGGAAATGTGGCTTTTGTGTGACATTGTAGAGGCCTGTGGTGCCAGGATCAGGTGGCACAAAGTTAACTGGGTGACACAGAGCCAGCCAAGGGAACCATCAGAGTTCTTGTATCAATTATATTTGATCAATGCTAGTCAAGTTAACTGAGAAAAAGAAAAAAAGTTGAAAGAGAAAATAAATAAATAGTTGAAAGAGAATCGACCACAAATTGTGTGTGGAGATAAAGTGGAGGTTAAAGTAAAAAAGGCAATAAAGGACATTACTATCAGCTGTCATACATAAAAAGGACTTGCAGGGATCAAAGAAAAAGAGAACATAATTGAGAAAACAGAAGTGGAATAGGTATAAAGACAGATAATAAAGCAGACTACAAATATAACGGAGAGGGTTTGATGTGGACATCGACGTGTGGACATCTAAGGCTAAGGCATAAAATGAGGACAATACTGAATATACTTTTTAATTATTATACTTAAAATAATAGGATAGGATAGAATATGTAATGAGAGCCAATATTTGTTTTTAATTAGTAGGAGGGAAACGATACAGTGACTTATTTTCTCCTTCCTGGTATTCATTACTGCAATTTATTGTATTTTATTTTAGTAGTAATTTTATTTTAAATTAGTACTATGGTGACAGTATAATGTTCCCTGGCCACAGATTGGGAAACAAGGACAGGAAACACATATTTACTCACTTCTTCCCTTCTCCATGCGGAACCTTACAGAAGTCACTCCAAAGCCAAAGGAAAGATTACATTTTTTGTTTGTTTTCCTTTCCTTGTGTGTCATGAGAGTATTATAAGGAATCAAACCTCACCTACGCTCCTCTTTAAAGTAGAGGACGGGCTTTCTCCTCGATGAATACATCATCTTTCCCGATTTCACCAAGACTGGATTTTAACAGATGTCACCACCAAGCAGAAGTGTAGCCAGGCTTGCGGTGCTCCTTAACGGTGTACGGAGGAGACTGAGCCCCGTGGCTATTTCCTGTGGTTTTCAGAGCACCATGATGTCAGTGAACAAGCCGACCTCCGCCGATACTCCAAATCAACTCTCTCGGAAAGGAGTGGATCAGTTTTTAAGCCTCTTAACATTTGCCCGGTTGAATTTCTTTTAAATTTAAGATGTTTTCGCCGGAATACATGACTCCCTTAGCGTATTAGCGACCAGCCACTTAACATTAACTGTCCACGTAGCATGTAGCGGTACACACAGTCGCTGCGGCTTCACATTAGGACATTTTTGGCTATTACTTCCTATATTTTTCTAATATGAAAGTGTATCTTAAGTATTTTAAGCATTCAAATACGCATTAACACAACGTCACTGCGTAGCCGACAACGAGGAGTATAACTGTTGACTCAATTACAAAAAGAAAAAAATCCCGAACACAAGCGCCGACTGTGTTGCGGTACAACTCGAAAATGATTCCGTAGACGAACAACAACTACAGTAATGAGGGTTCCTATTAAGTTTTTAATTAAAAAAACAGTAGCCATTTTATTGAAAACATTTACGTGACATTAAATTCGCACACACAGGGATAGTGGAGTGGAAAAATATTTTCCTAGAAAATATTAACGAATTAAATTATTTATTTAGTTATTTTAGGATTCGTTGAAAACACTGCCAGAACTCACCAGACAGTCATAAAGTACAACATTTTGGATAGATGGGGAAAAAACACAAGATTTTTAAAGGAAATTCCAAATGCTCTTGCTGCTTTGAATTCCACAGGTAACGTCTTTATAGTCATGAGACAACATTCTAAATTATATCTGTATTTCTTTGTGTTTTTTGTATGATTTGTAATCATTTATATAACTGGGAGAATTTTACCAACACCTCTGGCAGCAAATTAACTATTAAACAAATTAACAACAGCCGCTGATTCTAACCTGACCTCCAAGGCTCCACAACATGTATGTGGCTTTGATGTCTTCTATAATGACTTTAATGCTTTATTCCTCTGCTCCTGTGAAAAATGAAGGACACTAAATAGGTTTAGAAACTCCTGTAAGACTACAGTCTTTCTCACTCTGATAGACTGCAGTCACTGACTGGACACTATTGCAATCCAAAAGAGACCCTCACATATGGTCATCATTTAAGATGACCATGCAAAATCAACTGCATCATCTGTCCAATGAAATCTGTGCTCAGCATAAAAATGGTGACTCAGTCATCAGAGTTGCAGAAGTGGAATTTAAAATCCACAAGAACATTCTCGGTCGCTGCAGTCCATATTTCATGGCCGTATTTTACTATGACTGCACGGCGGACAATGTTTTTACCATCTGTGGCTTGTCTCCAGAAATAATGGACTGTATTATCCATTTTGAGTACACTGGGATTGTTGTTGTGACAGAGGACAATGTTGAGGCATTAATAATGGCAGCAGACATGTTCAATGTGGAGGATATAGTAAAGATATGTGGTTATTTTCTCTGTAAGAACCTTGGGCCGGAAAACTGCATCGGCATTTGGCAATTAGCAATTGCCTGCCTTCACTATGAGTTGCAGTGCACAGCATGGAGCTACATTGTTGATTATTTTGAGGACGTTGTGCCCTGTGAAGATTTATTACAGCTCACAGTGCAGGAGCATTCCAAAACACTCACAGCAGAGACGACGTCAACCTAACAAGAGAGAGCACTGTGTTTGAGGCCATACTTCATTGGATTGACCACAAACCACAGGAGAGAAAAAGACACATGAAGGAGCTCTTTTCTAAGTTTCGAGTGGCCTTGACAGGTATTGAGTACATCAATGTCCATGTAAAGACCAATGAGCTGGTGATGAAGAATGTCGAGTGCCAACAAATGGTAAGCGATGCCCTTCAACTTCTATGCTACATGAGACGAGAACAATCCCGTGCACAAGCCAAAGTGATACACTGATTATAGCAGTGCAACAACAAAGCAACAATATGGATGTCAGTAATTAGACAACTCTTTATCTTAACATTAAATGTGACAGATCAAACAAGACAACATTCATACACTGACAAAATATTTAAATGTTTGGCACAGACTATTTAGATATATTTAATATGCAACAACCATGATTGTGATATTAAGAAATACCCTGTAGTGACTAAAAGAAAAAAAAATCTTTAGACCAAAGTGGCAAACTTTATTTCAAGTGCAACCTTTCTTACAGATTTCATAAGATAAGAATCTCTCTCTATAAACTGAAGCTCCTTGGAGGTAAAACCTTCACCAACGATCCAGGGGAAGAAAAGAAAACTTTAAACAAAGAGGAATTATTTTCACAACGGGTTGGGGAAGACCCACAGACATTAAAATAAGAGTGGATAGTGAACTTTACTGCAAAAGAACAGGAAAGTACATTCATTTGCAAGACTGCCAAAAAAGTTTACTCAATTCCAAACAGGAAAAAATACTGCTAAAAGCACTGAGCAGAGACATTGGGTCCACCTTGAACAGACAAAGTTTCTACATAAGGTCAGGTAGGGGAAACAAGACAATAAACAACATCTATTTCACCTTGTATCTGTTATAAAATTACACAAAAATGCATACAATTTAAGTTGCTTACAATTTGTAGTTGCTGAAATAAGCAAAACCCGACTTCTGTTCCAACATCTCTGATGGCCAGTAACACATCAACAGCCAGTAACAAGGAAAAAGGGGCATTTTAATAGTAGTTTATTACTAGTTTTTTGTCAAGACATATGTGACTCATTTTGTAATGAATCACTGGTTTTGAGTAAGTTTTTTTTTTTTTATTTGCCTTGATGATTTGTAGAAAAAGGAGCTCAGTTTTTTCCCCTGTAGGACTTAGTTCTTTAAAAAAAACAAACAAACAAAAAAAAAAAAAACAGTGAATTTTTCACAAGTTTGAAGTGCAGAGCCGAAAACACGACAGTCTTCAGATACGTTGGTGTCATATACTGTACGTCTGCCTCGGAAAATGTTTAACTTCTCTGCAAACAGCAGAACATCAAACTAGAGCCAGTGTTTTTTTGTACTGCAGGGTCAGAAGGGATGGAAGATTTAACACACTGTAACTTTTAACCCTTGCTCTTTGGATAAAAATGACAGCTCGACTTCCCTCCTGTTGACGAGAGCTGCTTGTTTCAAACCAGGTGTGTGTGGAAAAAACAATAAAACAAACATAAAACAACACACACAACATTCATTATAATTATCCTGATGACGACAATGTTTTCAAGCCAAAAGAGTGCAGCTGGGCTTTTCCGCATCACATCTTTCTCCGACAGCAGCTGATGAGTACTGCATTCATCAGTAGAAACCACACACATACACACAGACATTCACTTGGACATGCACACATGCACACATTACACCAGCTTCTTTGCCTCGAAGAAGCTCTTGAGATGTCTCATTTGCCAGATGCCGATGGCCACCAGGATGAGAGTTTGAACGATGGACCACCAGAGGACGCGCTGGTTTGTGCTTTCACTAGTCTGACGGAAACGCTCCTCGCGGTACTGAAACGACACAGACAGCAGGAGATGTTCAGTGAGAGTTGTAATGAAATTTAGATAACACATTTTTGTTAAAAAACTGTGGTGAGGTGTTTTAGCCAGGGCAGGAAAAATAAAGAAATTGTGTAGGAAAAAAATACAATGCCTTCACATAATCATATTTTTGACTATTGTTATTTAAAGATTTTTTTTTTTTTGAATTGTGACTTAAAGGAACAAAAAACTTTAAAGACTATTATAGGGACTCGAAAGCAAATTTGCACTTCATGGTTGACAAATTATGTAAAAAAAACCAAAACATTTATTGTACAAATTAGTTCAGAAGAACAAAAACAGACCATTACAGAAACAGTGCTATTCACACTTTAAATGTTACTGATCTCACAATGGGGATGGTTTATGCAATGCTGCTACTTATTTTGTAAGTTTGTTTCTGAACTACTGACTGTGTGCAGCTGTTACCTGAATGCTCATATGCCACACATTTTTAATGCATCAGTATAAAAACAGATGTGTTTTGTGTCAATGTTTATCTCACTGACCCTCTGGTAGTTCTGCTCCTTCTGGATCTGATCAACCTGCTCTACCAGCTGTCGCACTCTCAGTTGCAGCTCTGTCAGCTTATCTTTGGCAGCAATCTCAGCATAGTTGTTGGCGTGTTCTCCCACCTGAATATCCAAATGAACCCTCTGCAACAGAACAACAGCTTCAAATTTAGGAACAAGAGAAGGAACAAGCTATAGGGCTGCAACACAGCCACATACAGTTTATGTCTGTTTGCAAGTCATTACTGTGTTAAAAACACAGACAGAATTTTAGCAGTAAAAATAAAATAAATTGCATTTGAAGAGTATGTTAAATTAACAGTACTGTGTACTACAGAAGCTAAACTAATAATTATAATAAAAATTAAAAGACATTAAACATCACAAAAATAATCGCTTTTCCCACAATTTATATACATATACCCAAGGTACATTAAACATCACAAAAATAATCGCCACAATTTATATACATATACCCAAGGTAGTCGACAAGACACTTTAAACGACAATCCTACAAAATACACAATGATTTTACCAACAACATTTTATTTAACATCTTCACATATTAATGTCAAATATGTGCAGAGAAAAACACACCAGCATGCCGCCTGCAAAGAGGGAAAACTTAGAGGAGTTGGAGTGCAGACAGATCTGATGTTCTCCAGGTGTGTGTGAGGTGAAGGTGAATCTTCCCTCAGAACCATACTGACGTGACAGAATCACCTGTAGGTTAAAAAAAAGGGAAAAGAGTCAACCTTTTCCTTGTGATAACAAATATACAGGTATTAAATGTTTGGTTTTATTTTGTACCTTGTCATCTGGATCTTTGACCTCCACAAACATTCCCAGACCCTGCATGGCGGGCAGATACTCCTGTCGCTGTTTATCATACAATTGAGTTCGGTAGTTTCCTGCAGAGACACAGGAAGTGACGATTTGTTTCAGTTGTACAGGAGTAAGGATTAGGATGCTAGCAGTATTTGTTGACTTTTATCACTCTGTGATGTGGTGCACCTGAGGACGCATGGAAACTGGGGTGTGGTTAGATCAAATACAAGTACATGTACCATAACTTTGTTACAATGAATCAGATTGCAAACAACACAGAAAAAAATAAAAAATATAAAAGTAACAAAATGTAAATTTTTTGGATGGAAGATGATAGTATTATTATTACAAATATATGCTTTTATGCTTACAAAATTCATAGTGGTAAAAAAAGAAAAATTTCAAGCAACAGAAAGAAATAGTAAGGTGTTAAATGACAGCCTACAGTTAAAGAAAAATTGGCAACCTCTTTACAATGACTTGTAGTACTAACATTTGAAAGGCTTAACACTGCACTGCAATATGAATTTTAGTCGTACAATGAGTAAATTCGCTTGCAAAGTTAAACCAAATTGTTATTACTTCCCACGTCTATTTGTTTATATTTGAACAAAGAATTAGTGTTGTAAAATGTTGTATTAGCGTTGACGTCCTCATCGTCTGCCGTTACTTTGCTGTTAAGCTTTACCCGCACCACTGCTACTGTAGTACTTTTATTTCGCGAGACAAACACACTCAAAATGTTTCAACATATGTGTATTTAAATAATACTGTGCATATTGTATTTTAAATATTTTAAAATGGGAAAGAGCTGCTGTTTGACACTTTTTGCTGTTGTTAGCCTGTCAGCTAAAGTTCATGAGCAACTCATCGCTAGCATTAGCCTCTGCGTTGGTGTAACCAGTGACACTCACCGATGATCATAGTCTCGTCCGGGATTTCCTCTATAAAACATTTTTTCTCCGTCTCTCCGATGTGAAAATACAAAGAAGAAACGACGCTGTAAAAGCCGCTCAGAAGAAAAAGCGACAACACACACGGTTGAGCCACCATCTTCCTGCTCTTGACACACCGGGACAGTCCGACTGCGCGTGCGTTGACTTTGCAGTGCCACGTAAACTCTCGACCTGTTGCAGCCAATCAGCAGAGCACTATGGAACGGTGGGAGTTGTAGTTTATAGATGACGTCCTGTATTGCCATTGCTCAGTTTAAAAAAAATGGAAAACACATATTAAATGGAATTAATGCATGTGCATTTTAAGAAATTTAAAAATGACAGTTTGGTGTTTTGTACACCACAAGGGGGAGTCATAGTTTGAAACACAAGATAATTATTTCTGGAGGGCAGTACGTCTAAAAAGTGGTGGTTTTAAGACAGACACTGAAGAAGAAGTACTTCCGGAAAGCTGTTTCCATGGCAATCAAACATGGCGCCAGGTAAGACACTTCAGTAAAAGAAAGAAATGCGCTAATAATTACACACTAACAGATGTCAGTGTTTTTCCAAGTACTGTATTCTAAAGTTTAGACGTTCAAAAACGCAAGAGAATCAATTAAGCTGTTAGCATCGACATCAGCTCAGATATGTCAATGCTAACATGGTAACATCACGAGTGTACTACTGCAGTTATAACTACACGACCACTTCTACTACTACTTACCGTACCTATACGTTACATGCTTATGTTACCACTTTATTTTTAACTAAAATAAAAACATTAAATAAAGGGCTGGTACTTTGGTTTTCATACGTTTAACGAAATGTGCCACACACACTATGCAGTAATACGAAGTGTTTTGCTATTGTCAGTTATTACTGTCAGTTTTATTTTTAATTCCAATAAAGGATCAATGTTTACTTTCAGGTTTTTTTTCTCTGCAGGAAACCAACCGATTGTATCCTTCTGTGAAAGTATTTATTGTTGTTGCTCACCCCCCCCCCCCCCCCCCCGCTTCTCTCCCCATCCTTCTGAAGTAGAACAGTCTTCATCTCTTGTGTGTCCTTGACATTTTGACCCTTCAGCTGTCATCCACTCCTCTGCAACTCCTTTTCTACCTGAACATATGGTATTTTGCAGCTTTTTATCTGGCAGAGATCCTCATGTTTATCTACAAAGGTAAAATGTTATTTCATTCTCACTTGCAAACACGAGATCCTTTTTTTAAATTCTGTTTTTTTTTTAAATTATTTTGTTCAGGCATCATTCTGCCGTACCCTCCAGATAATCTCATCCTGGACGTTGTGCTTCTGGTCATCTTACTGGCTCTAGAGACACTCAGGATATTTTACGGTGTGTAATGTATTTTATCGTCAGTGCTTTTGTGCCACCTGTTGTCTAGAACACAGGTTTTTGGCAAAACTGTTGATATCATTACTGTTGGACAGACAATAAAACCACTGTGTACCTTTGTGTCTATGGTTGCAGGTTGGAAGGGAAACCTTTGTGAGCGATCTCTGGCATTGTGTGCTTCACTTTTCATGCTCTTCCCCTGTGCTGCGCTTGCCGTGTACTACCTGCTACTGCAGACCTTTGTACTGCGGCTGGAATTCATACTTAGTGCTATTCTTCTCTGCTTCTACGGCCTGGAGCTGCTGCTCGGACTCATCTCCTTATCTGCCTTCTCCAGGTGACATAATCTGTTTAAACAGTTACTTGTTATGTGGGAAAATCTGCTTTTCTAAATTTTTTAAAAACTATTTCTTGCAGATCTAAAGTGTACTGAGACCAGCATGAGTTTACCTAATTAACAAACAGGAGAACGAAGGCTCTTCCACACCTAAAGTACATTGTACAAGAAAGTTTTCTTTTTTAAAGCTGTTTCTTTGTAGTGTTTCTTAAGAGTTGTAGATACTAATCTGATTTCTTAAAACAATAATCTTTGTTAAAGACAACAGCCTGTGTTAATAGTAATTTTTTGTTAGTTTTTTTATAAAGTGTAAATATAAATAAAGTATTTTTTGTGTTTCATATACATATTAATGACTAGAAAAGTGTAATAGAGTGAAAATAAAACAATATTTTCAAGGACATGATTTCACAATTTAATGATTTCTACAACTATAACACTAAACTAATAGGATAAAAAAAAGATCTATCCTGGACACGGTCCGGTCCGTCAACTACAAACAACTATCTTTATGTCTAGCCTCCCTCAAAACTTACAAATACATGTGTACATACATGGGTATCCATACAAATGTCTGGCCTATTGTCTGGCTTGGATATGCAGTGACATCATTTCCTGTGACTTTCAAGGGTTCTTGTGACTTTGATGGAATTAAAAAGAAGCAGACTGTGGTGCAGCACAATGGATGCTAACTGCTGTGCAGCACTACTAAGAGAGAAAATGAAGCACCTACCCATTATCATGGGGTCACCATTCAGTGGGTGTATGGAAAGTAAAGACATGTCAGTAATATATGAAAAACCCACTGGGTGGTGGTCTTGCAACATTACAGGTGCCAACTGATGTATCACCAAAAAAGAAACTAGAGTGTTTGTGCAAATGGATGAGGTGTGTGAGGCAGAGACATTACTGATGACAACTGCCCGAAAACACCAAAGAAGAAAAAGAAGCACAAACATCACAACCAGAATGGCACCTGCTGCTCTTGAATGTCAAAAAAGCCAAATGGATGAAGTCTCTGAAACGTTAACTATGACAAAAGATTGGGAGTTGAAGTGTAAAAGTCAAGAGGACCCTGTTATCGAGGCAGAGGAGACCATGTTTGAGTTAAATGACCCGACACTTGCCATTTCCATTGAATGTTTTGATGACACAATGGGAGAATTTGCAAAAGCTGAGAATGAACTCCTTGCCAAATTGAACGCTGAAATTCAAAGAAAGGTTCACTTTCAACAAAGCCATGACGAAAGAGACTCTCAACATGCATGTGTTTACAAATCATGTCTTCAAACATCGGTAGAGGACATGAACGAAATGAACGATGAATACAACGAGATGAAGACCTTTGTACTGCAGACCAATGCCATGATGGACCAGCTCAGGAAAGAGAGGGACCACTTAAAGCACCAGGTCAAGGAACTAACCAATAAAATTCATGGAATGACAGAACAAGATGGAGCAATCATGGCTGCAGTTGATGCAAAGGTGGAGGAGTGGAAGCGAGTTTTCTCTGAGAAGGATGTGGAGATATTAGGGTACAAGCAGGCAATTCAGGAGAAAGACTATCAAATCAGGAAATTAAAAGACCACGCCAAGAGAAAAGACAAAAATGGAGCGTTCACTTCGCGGCACAGAAAGATCGAGGAGCTTAAATCTAAGCTTGAAGCAGCAGAGAGCAGAGCAGCAGTGGCTGACATGGAGTTAAAAGTAGCAGAAGCTCACGTTGTGGAAAAAGACAAGGCACTCCGAGAGATTTCACAGCGTTTGAGACAGTACGAGTCTGGCATTAACGGCCTGGATGCCGCCTGGGCTGAAATTAAAGAGTGTAAAAATCATATTAAGGACATGGCCACTGAAAAAGCATCAAACTTTGTCCTGGAAAAAGAACTGAGACTCTTGCAGACCCACTTTCAGGCCAAAGTAGAAGAACTGTCAAAAGTGAAACAAGATCAGGAGGTGTTGTTGAAAGATATGCTTGAAGCCATATGGGCTAATAAA
>NC_024321.1:12475137-12485006 GCF_000523025.1 Cynoglossus semilaevis
GGGTCATCAGAACCAGGTTTTCAAATAAAATCAAAAATACACCAGCTACAGAATGTTGGTGGTAGTGGTGATGTGTTGTCAGAACCAGCCTTGCAGGTCAAGTCTCAAATACATCAACTGTTAAGGAGCAACCAAGAATGGAGGCGGGAATTAAAACTGGCCCGCAAAGAAGCAGTAGAAACCAAAGAACTATTGGATTCTGCTCAGGACAAAATCAAAGAGCATGACTGTACTATCTCAGAGACACTGGCCACCTGTAAGAAATTGTCTGAGAAGCTAGAAGAGAAAGAAACTGCTCTTCTAAAGGCTGAACAGAACACTGCATCTAAGGATGAAGTTATCAATGAGCTGCGCTGTCAACTCTCCACTGCAGCAGCCCGCGAGCACCAGCTAAATGACTCCATCAGACTTGAGGTTAGCCAGTCAGAAAGTCATCGTGTCCTCAAGCTGGCTCAACAGACCATCAAGGACCTTCGGCAGCAGCTGGACAAAAAACAAGACGTTATTAAGAAGTTCCACAAGCAGGCGGAACAGAATCAAACAGAGATGAGAGAGAAATATTGTGAGGAGCTGGAAATGCTGGAACAGAAACTGACCTCTCACATGATCACCTCCTTGGACCACTTTAAACAGCAAGCAGGGGACCTGGTTGAGAAGTCCGCTGTAAATGCACTGCCCAATGAACAACTTGAACGTTTGGAAGAAACGATAGCTGTGCAGGACCGTGCAATTGCCTCGTTAACAGAAGAGCTGAGGATAACCACGGCGGAACTGGAGCAGCACAGGATCACAATGGAAACACAAGCGACAAAACACGCAGAGGAGACGTTAACCATGGAGTCTCGTCATGCCGGCCAGGTGCAGGTTGTCACTGCTGAGAACGAGGACCTAAGAAGTCAGATGGTCCACATGGGGAAGGAGTTAAATAAGCTCCGTGTTGAGCTGGAGTCACAGAAAGAGGTTAACATTCAAGCGTCCTGCAACTCTCAGGTGGGGAAACTCAAAACTCATGTGGATCAGAAAGAGAAACAGATCAAGAGTCTCAGTAAGGCCCTGTTAGAGCTTCGGGCGGAGATGACATCTGCAGCAGAGCGACAGGCCGTAGTTGAGGCCGCACAAAAACAAGACAATCAGAATGTGCAGAAGGTGGTCGACAGGCACACTCAAGACCTGAAGGTGCAACTAAAAGAACTGAGCGAGGAACTAGAAGCAGCTGTGAAGTCTGTCAAAGCTGCCAGAGGGCGGGAAAACAGGCTAACACAGGAAGTGGACTGCTTGAGCCGTGAGCTGCAGAGAAGTCATAAAGCTCAGAGACGTGGACAGGTCGAGTCAGAGGAGAGGGAGCAGGAAGTCCACGAGCTTCAGCAACAAAACAAGAGGCTAATCGGTGCTTTTCAGAAACTACAAGAACAATACGGTAAGGGGATGACCATCGAGAACCTGCAGAAGAAAATCAGGAGGCTTGAATCAGAGTTAGAGAGAACAGTAATAAAAAACGATCGTGGAAATAATCCAGGGAAGGCCAAGGAAGAAGCTGTGCATTGGGAGGAGGGCATGAAATGGCAGGCCAAAATGAACAAAGTGACATACGGACTTATGGAGAAAGAACGAGAGAACGAGACTCTGTCAAAGGAACTATGTACTCTTAAAGATCTCTACAGCCGACTCATGCAGGAGAACGGCGTGCTGCAGAAAAAGCTCAGGGCACGAGGCATGACCTGTGATCGCACAATCTCATGCTCAACTTAGCGTTGATTAGATGTAAAATATGTTCCTCAGAAAACCGCCATGTAGAACATTTGGATGGGGTTATTGCACATTAAAATCCAGTCACGTAATCAATAAAGTCAACAACAACATCTGATTATTTGTTACTTTGTTTGCATGGCATTTCTCTTGGCTAAAAATGGAAAAATAAAAAGTATAAAGATGGAGGACACAATTTGTTCTGGCAAATCTTTTGACAAATATGTTGTTTTTGGGCTCAATTTTAAACAATTCTCTGAGTACTTTATTTTAAGCCAATTTAATGTTTAAAATATTTCATACAAATTTTGGCTATTACTCTTTTCTACTCTTTTCAATTTTTTTTATTCATATATTTTTCTCCATCTTTTGGGTCATTTTGGCTAAGTTTTTGAAATAAAATTAACTTTCAGCCAATTGTCTAACTTCATTGCTTACACACATTTTTTGTTGATCTTTTAACCAAGTTTTAAGTAAATCGCTCACATACATATGGCTTTGTTTATTGAGAACGCAGCTCAATTTCTTGATGATATAAAAAATGTTGATTTTAGTCTTTGATATGTGCTGGCCTTTGGTTTCCCATCCATCCTTTATTTTAGTTATATTCAAGTCCATGTTTTTTCTTTCTATAGTAATTGTGTGTTGTTTTTAGCATTAGTGTAATCTAGCAGCCCAATTGACGTCACAGTCGCATCATCTCTGACCTGCTCTTGGTTCATCACCACCACTTTGTATTTTGTCTACTTTTCATATTTTCATACAGTTTTGCCTGTTGACAAAGTACAGAAATGGCAGATAAATTTACTCGATAAAACTACCGACAACACAATATAACAGAATGGTAGCAAAGAATATTAATGGAAATCCTATAAACTGAGGCAATATCTAGGATTTGTGTTTTTGTCTTGTTTTTTTTTTTTCAGGTTTGTCTCCCTTTTTTTGTCAATTATAGGCCTGCTATTCATTCGCCTACTGCTGTCAAGTTCAGACAAAGTTACAGACTATGTTTTTGCATATGTTCAATATACATAAAGTTATAGAGCTTTATCAACTTTTTTTCCCCTCTGTTTTGAGGAAACTTTTCCTTCCTCAGGCGTCTCTAATCTGAGATGACTAATTTAACAGTAAGCGAACAGGCAGAATGTGGGCGCCAGCGTTGAAAAGAGGATAAAGGAAGTGGAATTCGTCCTTGGCCTTCATCATTGGCACCGCCACGGCTTCTCCTGACCTGCACACGTTGATGCTGGCAGCAGGGGCATTTGTTCTGCTTGTCAAAGTCGCCGTACCATCGGCAGAGAGTCGTATTAACGAGATCTGTGTATTTGCATACATGTTTCCACTACGACGGCTGCCCGCTCGTCCGTCAATCCTTCTTTCTGCAAATTTAAAGCAGACTGTTAGAGTTAAAGCCGAGAGGTTTCATTAGCGAGTCTATCGTAGCCAAGCTGCTTCTACGCTGCTTTGCAAATTAAATTGTGCCACTTTGTTGAACAGCAACCTTCATTTGTGGCTGCAGTTTTATCTCAACAGCTTTAAGAACTTTGAAACAATGCACTCTTTCATGTTTTGACATCATGCAGGAGTGAAAGAAGTTTTAAAGCTTTGTAACTTTTGGTGAATTTGGTTGATTATAAAGGTTACACCTATTTACTCGAACATTTATGGACTCAGGCTAATTCATTAGGTACATTTGGTCTGTGATACCTTAGTTCTCCTGGGACTTATATTCAACAATTATCCCAAAAACATTCTTACTAATTACTGACATGGCAGCTTATCACTGTTGCTGAATGTTTGTCTATGTCATATCCAAGACCAATGTTCCATGGTGTTTAAAGGGAGGTCAGATAAGAGGACGCAATTAAGTGCACAATACATAATTTCATTATTACATGTATAATGTACATATATTATTTACTATTTTATTAATATGGTTGGTTTACTGATTCATGCGAAAAACTGAGTCAAGGGCTGAAAAATAGAGTGGACAGATGTGATAGCTTTTCAAAATGAAATAACACACAGAGACCAATGCAAATGTGTTTAACTACAGTAAATGCATTTGGATCTACAAAAAGAGTAGTAGTAGTAGTAGTAGTAGTAGTAGTAGTAGTAGTAGTAGTAGTAGTACTAGTAGTAGAGCTTTGTTTAGGTAGGCTGTGGCATTTACATTACATTCAGTTGGTATTCAGGGAACGTGTGTCAGGACAAAACTGGTATAACTCACATGTCCTACCCAGGTGTTTTAGCTTTTGCGAGTTGTAGCCACATTTCTCACTTTTCCCAGGCTGTACCCGTCGTACTGCTGTAACATAACTGCATCGAGGTTCTGCTCTTCCCTAAGAGCATATGTGTGAACGGTTGTTTGTCTCTGTACGCGCTCTGTGATGGACTTGTGAATTGTCCAAAGTAACCTGCCCTCGACTGATGACTGCAGGGATTAGCTGTAGATTTACTGGTAGATTACAACCATAACAAACAAACAAACTGCTTAAACCCTGAGTTGCTGCCATGTGACTGACTGAAGGAGCAATTGAACAGGTGTGTCTAATAAAGTGGCCTGGCAACATATGTAAAGGCCTGCACGTGTCCAAATGTTAACCAAATGCTGTTTGGTGTCGAAATTATTTTGTGTGTTTGTAGCTGAAGTGAAGTGAGTTTTTTACTTTTTAAAATTTCTCATGGTGCGTCAAGAATGGCGTTCCCTTGTAGTAGATTCCGCTGACCAGCAGAGGCCAGTAACATTCTGTAAGCATCAACAAACGCACGTGCCAAAGGAGGGGACTTTGTATCACAAAAGTGACCATCATAATTACATTTTATAAATCAGTCCGTATCCTAATAAAAAAGAACATATTTAAGTATATTACCATACTCAGAATGTATGAAAAGTTTAATTTCATGTTATAATAATAGTAATAATAATAATAACAATAAATGTTGTTTGGAAAGTTATGGTATTTTCAAATTATTATATATTTATGTTGTTCATTATAGTTTATACATATTAATGTCTTTTGTGAAATAAGCAGTCAAAATGTAAAAAATGATATTGTCAGATGTGTCCAGTCACTGCTCCCAATGCAGCTGTTGCTTCCGACAAAAACAATAAATAAAAAAATAAATCAAACGTTCAATACACAAAGCGATGAAATATGAATAGACAACAGATGCACGGAGGGAAAACAAACTTTCAATAATCATTAATATCTCTCTAATCTTTCTCATCCAATCAACAGACAGAGAGTGTGACCGATCGCATCACAAATCATGTTCTAAATGAGTCATTCATTATTATTAGTACTTTCATGAATGCAGTGTTTCATTTAAACACGGTTTGCACCGGGGATTGTGGCTGCGTAATGAACATGCAGGTGGGCGGGGCCTCCGCTGGCTAAACAGACTGATGTTGACAGAGAGCAGAAAATGATGATTTACTAGGTGAGGTTTTTATTCACACCGTGTCCCCAATGAACGAAGATCAAATTAGAGGCTTATGAGCTCCGCTGTCGCCGCTGACGTTTATATGAGCTTCGCTCGCCGTGATTTATGTTTACAGCGGCGAAGGAGCGAAGGAAATAAATAATAATAAAAAAGAAAAACAAATGAGGCAGCCTGAAATCATCATATTCCTGGGCGCTGTCAACAACAGCAGGAAGGAATGCACGTCAGATTTGAAGAAAGAAAGAAAAATAAGTAATGGTTGAGAGAGAGAGAAAAAAACCCCACTCGTGTTAAAAAAAAAATGAATAAAAAAACAACAATAGATATTTTCCAGTAATTTGTATTGTGTCTAAAGATCTCAGAGGTGTTGTGCTTTTGTTTACCTACACTTTTTTCAGTTTTAAAGGAGCCTTTATCTATTTAACAAACAACTAATTCAATCAGTTCTGCCTTTTTCTATGTCAGTGATATCTGAATGATATCTTGCTTTGTCACACTGCTGGATTTTTATTTCCCGTTTAAAGACTCCTACTGCGTCAACATCAAGGTCTGTAGAGAAAATCTGTGTTTTCATGAGAAATAAGCCAACTCTTACACTTCGCTTTATCCAGGACTGATCCAACCTCTTCTTGGCATAAATATATAAACTGGTCCGAGCAGAGCAGTAGGATAATAATTTATCCCACTGTAACATTTGAATTTCTTTATAAAATATATATAACACATAACGAACAGTTCCGTAAACATTTTCTGTAAAGCTTGTTTTTCCACTTTAAATAACAGGGCTGTGCTGTGGCCAAAAGATAAAATTGCATCTCTGGCTCCTAGAATTGAAAATTTTAAAGCCAAGAATGCGTGGTTCTAGCACCGGTTTCTATTTTCATAATAAACGTTCTCACAAAAATCTGACAGCAGCTTTAAATTGTGGTCGCTCTCTGTTATCGTTTCTGGTGCACTTACTTCTGACTCGTCTGTAGCCACACGATGGCAGTAAAACACCACGATTAAAAGAGCAACAGGAGAAGAAAAAAAATGTGATAAAATATTGTGAAAGAGAGCAGGAAGATTAGGACGAAGGAGGACTCAGGGAAGGAGAGAAGAAGAGAATGAATGTGTTCAACCTGATACTGGAGGAAAGAACACATTTGCAGGCTATGTTGCTAATGACAACGCAGGTAAATGACGTGCAACCACTTAGTTAGTGGATCAATAAACAAAACAGAACAAAAATAATTTTCTAAAGGCAAGGAAAATGATTTTTACATTTATGAAATTTTATCTTGAAATAAGAAAAACGTTTTGGTTGACATTTGCAGTCAAAAAATAAAAGAAATATAATGTAAAATGGGCAGAGGCGTCATGTCCCTAGTTTTGATTAGTATAACATTTAAATTAAAAAAAAAAGTCGGCAAAACAGTTATAGATGAAATATACATATCAAACAACTAGCTCAACACAGCTGGTTACCCGCACCATATTCTTTTGCTCACAGAAAGCTACATATGAGTCAATTATATTGTAAATGATTGAGAATTCAATAATGGTGGCCCAAAAAGAAAGTAAGACACACCTGAAGTTACAAAGAGAATTTAAGGATAACTAAAGCAAATACAAAAAAAAATAGTGAGTTGACTTTGTAACACTCAAAGTTAAAAGTTGGTGTAAACAAACACTGAACTATGTTTAAAGTTTGTTTTTGAAGTGACTAGGGAGCTGAAAATAGCAACATATGTTAAAAGTTTGAATTAAAGTTAATAATTAGCAAACTAATAAGCCACAAATCATTCTAAAAGGTTCCAATGACCTAATACAGATAAATGATAGTTAGCCAGAAATAACTAAACAATTAAAAATGGCATATTACCTAAAGGTAACCCAATTAGTTTCAATGCTAAAAGGCAACAAAAGAGTTAATTGATCCACTGAAGCTACTACCACTTTCTAATACAGTAGAACTTAGCCTTGCAACGAGGGAAGTCGCCCTCTGGTGGACAGCTGCTACTTTTTGTGACTTTAGTGGCCATTACAGTTTTGTATTAAGCAAAAGCAGTAACCACTGTGTCTATGTTCTATATACATTTTAATGACTACATTTTTTACATCAGTACTGAACACCTTTCTGCGAAGCTGAGAACACAACAGAGTATTCTCACAGTCATTCTTTCAGGTTTCTGTCATCTTTTTTTTTAAAATCTTAAATGCCTTTAAAGACTTTCTGATCAACACTTTCTTCCTTTCTTCTTCCTCTGCTTTTCTTCAGTTTTTTTTATCCTCCTCCTCTCCTCACGCCTGGAGCCTGTGTCTTATTTTAATCCTCCTCTTCTGAAAAGAACCATTTAGCAGCTCCTTTTTGTCAGAGCTGAAACAAAGTCAAATGTGTCGCTGCAGCGAGAGGAACATGAATTAAACATCCAACAGAGATGGAGAATTACGAGTGACGTCCACTGGTATAAGGCTGAGCATTAAACCTCTGCCTCGTCTGTAGTATCTCTCCTCACCCGGCAACAGGCAGAAACACCCTAACGGACATGTGTCACATCATTCAGGTGTGTCAGAGGTCTAGTGATGGTATCGATGGTGAGACATTTTTTTTTACCTTATATTAGAATATTTCGTACATTCCCTTTAAAAGTGGAGTTTCTTTTAATCACTATGGGGAATGTTTGAGATCACTGTTGATCATTATGTGAAAAACACATTAGCTTTACTTATTGTTACTTTTAGCTGTGTTTGTTTAAATTTTCTGCAGTTCCACCTTTTAAAGACATGACTAGTGATGAGCACCCTCATGTCAATTTATTACCAGCTTTTGCTTCAAATCTCCTCGGAACTGTGATTTCCTAAAAACTGCTTTTTTTAAAAAAAATCAACAAAATTAAAAAAATAAATAAAAATGGAATGACCAGTCCAGACCATTTTCCCACCATGGGACAAATGAAAAAAGTGTGAAAATTAATTTAGCTTGTTGCCTTGCAATATTTTGGTAGGAAGACCAGATCTACTCCCCTTGTTTCATTAGCAAATCAAATTAGTTTTTGTGGCTATTTTGATTTTCTAGGAATGTGATCTTAACGCACCCAATATTAGCCAAACTTCCTTAGAGGAAAACTTTCTGTACTTATTGACCACCAGTGAGCAGACGGTTTTCAGCCCTCGACTCTGAACTAACAAAGGCGGTGCTATCAGGAAAATCCAGCCCCTTGGATTAAAAACAGCATCACACCTGAGCAGGCGAGGGACAGGGAGTCGGTGTTAAAACTCACTTTTTAATGCTTTCTGTTTAATCTGGGTGGCGGCAGCCTCTCACCTTCATGTGTCTGCTGTGAAGCTTCTCTTTAAAGTTTTCAGTGAAGTGAAGTCACAGATGCCGCCTCCCCCCGCCGCACATTTCTGTTTAAAGATGAGCAGTTGGACGAGATGTCAGCAGAAACTGGAGTGAGAGACGATGACAACAGAACTTCAAGGTTCATTTGAATTTAACGATTTACTGTTAAAGAGGTAAACTGTGATGGAAAATGTTACTTATTGACAGAGATTGCTCTGTGAGTGGGTGTGTGTTGGTGTTGGTGTGTGTGTCGGTGTAGCTGCGTCAAAGATGCCTCAACATCACTTCATGTCTATTACTGGAATCACAGTGTTGAGTGCTGACTATACATAGTAACATGTCTGACACAACACCTTTATTATGTACAGATATATAACTTATATATGTACGTAACAATTATTAATTGTTTATTTAATTATGGTGCAATAAAAATGGCAAATTCCAGATTTGTCTCCTACAAAATATGAGCTTCACTTAGTAAATAATCATATATGGAAAGACATGAATAGAGAGAACACAGGGAGGATAGATATGATTGGTCACTGTGTTTAATTAACAGCTGGGTTGTCCAATAGCAGCATGGTGCTGTAAGTGTTGGGAAAAAGACCACGACAACAAAATGACTAATAAGTTGCATTCCTGATTTGAATAAGCAAATTAAAGCCTTGAATACAGTGTGATAGAACCCTTGGCTCCAGAACAAAATGGTTGGTTTGCCCCTTTAAAACCCCCCACCCTCACTCACTCACTCTTCCACTCATGAATAATAAAAATCCAACCTGAATTATTAATGCAGATTTTTGCACACAATCTACAGGGGCCATTATCCCGAACTGTGATGGATCTCATTTAATTCTGACAGATTAGATGGATCCACACTTTTGAGCCCCGACCTGTTCAGGTGATTACGCAGAGATAATCTGCCGTCATCTTGATTAGCGCTCAGCGTAAAGGTTGGAAAAAAAGGGAAAAAAAATCTACATATGAATGAGGTTTGTTTTTCATGAATGCCTCAAATGTCAGCTCTCCTGACGGACACGTAGATTGTCCTGCAAGATGTGAAAGGGATGGAGCATAGCGACAAACGCTAACTCCCCCGCCACATCACCAATCTGTGAAAGGTCATGGTTCAGGTGGTGTGGGTGCACCAGCGCTTACGTTTCCACTTATCTATGAAATTCCACAAAATAAGATAATCCTTCAGTGAGATTCCTTTAAATGTTTCTTTTTTAAAAATGTTTGAAAAGTATTTGTCACTGATGTAAATTTGAATGTTTGAAGCTGTAAGTCAACAGCACCACTTTACCACGATGTGACATCGTCAAGTGGACTTTAGAGTGGGTGAGTAACT
>NC_024321.1:12485044-12498702 GCF_000523025.1 Cynoglossus semilaevis
TGAAAATGAGGTGGGTTTTATTCAGATTGCTCCTTAATAAAGTTTCTAAAGCCTATTTTTTCTTATTTCCCCTTTGGCAAATGCTGCAAGGGAGACTTTAGAACATTACATTTCTCTCAGGTCTGGGGCGTTCTTTTTGATTTGTATTTTTCCCTGTTTATCTGCTTCAGGTACATTTCCTGAAAGTTGTTCAGACATTAATGGAAAACTGTGAGGAAACAGAAAGGAGCGATGTGTTCCCTTATCTCTTCAGGGATGTGGAGTATTTTGGAGGAGATTGTTGCTCCTCTGTCTTCTCTGACATGTTAATTGAGGCTTTTTGGGTTCCTCTGTTCCCGCCTCCTTCTTTTTCTCTGAGGAGCTGCGTCCTCACTAAGATTTGCCGTGGGAGTTCAAGAGTGGCTGTGATCAGAGGAGAAAGCCCAAGTGCACATGTGTCAGGGCTTCAGCCTCTTTCTTTTTCTCTTTCTTCCTTCTTTCCTTAGTTATACACCTGGTCTCAGGTGCTGCAGCTCAGCAGCAAAGAGATTTAGAGCAGATGAGGATGAAGAAGCAGAGGATCACCCTGATGCAGATGATCTGCCACCGTCTTATACCACTTCCTTGATTCCTAATCCCTAATCTGACTTCATCCACACACCACAGCCTTGCTGAACAGAAGGTTTTATCAAGTTAAAATTTGAATGTACCTTTGCAGCAACATAAATTAAATTACTTTTAAATCAAATGAGAAGAATCTGCCTTTTCATCCAGACACTAGTAAGGCATTTACTCCGTTATCATAAAGGCAGGACTTTGCTGATGTCCACTTATGTGCATTTTAAAGGGTGTCCACAAAAATAATTAAAATAGGATCAAAATTCCAGTGCACAGGCTGTTACAAAAAAACACAATGGAAGGAGAACAGTTGTTCTCTTTCAAATGTTACATCCCCAGTCTAGGGGAAATGGTATGTAGCACAATTTTTAGCTCCCCCTTTGCTTCTCATCCCCAAGAATGTGGCCAAGTCTTAGTAGTTTATAGTTTTAAAGCAGCATTCTATTTTATGATTAAGTGAGGCAAACAACAAACAAAACTAAGAGGACCCTGCTCTTTCCTTCAACAAACAAAAGAAAACAAAATACAAGGTTTTTAACCTAAGCTCAAAATCAAGAGAAAACAAGGGCTTCTCACTCCTCCATTTTGCTACCAATTACAAATGTAACATAAGATAAACCACACGGAGCACATGGCAAGGTGTCAGCAGGCCTTAGCTCAAGGAAGGGACAAAGGGAAGAGGGCCGGTGCCAGTCGGTTTAAATGAACGCCACTGACCAATCCACTCACAGTTTTCCTGTCATGTGATCATGCAAGAAAAAAAAAAACCCACACACCCACATACACTGATAAGGAAAGAGAAAACACATAAAACACAATCACAGGACACCTGTCCTCAGACAAGGGTCGTAACACAAATTATTTTAGCTTTGTTAATGTATAGGCATGTGGTGTAAACTGTTTAGCAGGTTCACATATGAGTATAGTGAAAAAACGTAGTGTATGTCGAACCAAATTGTTTATTATATGTAGCAATGTCAGCATATGTTGCAAAGAGACGGATTCTTCAGTTACCTCAGAGCTTATTTATACAATGATATACTGTATGTCAGTTATAATTTTATTTGCGAATTGCTTCTGTGCTTGCTGTGTATTTTATAAGGTGAGCCTTCAGCTTAGCCAGTCAATTGTTTGTCCTTAGTGTTAGCTGTCAGTGTTACAGCTGATTGGAAACAGCAGCAGTTGAAGCAGCGGTGGTCTGTTTCCATGAACCCGTTGTGGATGAAAACGTCTGCTCCACAGGTTAAATGACGCCACAGTGTGAGCCAAGAGCCGCAGATGCTCCTCTTGACACGAGCTGCGTCGGCGGCGACATTAGAAGATCAGCGAGAAAAGCAAACCTGCGGCTGGTTTATCGCAGCAAATCATCAGGCTTTAATAGTTTTTTAATGAGTTTGTGGAATGCACACTCTGGCGACAGTCTAATAACAGACGAGTTTAGCTCAGAGACTGGGGCTGAATAATGTATAAGGCCAGAGGTAGCATTAATGAAAAGATGATGAGAAGAATTTCTGAGAGATAGAGAGACAGAGACTGAGATAAAGAGAGAGAAAGAGAGAGAAAGTGCCAGAAAATTCAGAAAACGAGATAACCAATTAATCTTCATGTGGTTGAAGACAAAATTTAACAAAGGTGAGAAATGGACAATGTAAGAAAATTGTTTTCTGAGAAAAGACATTGTGTGTTGTTGGAATTCCTTAAATCTGGAGGAAAGTTTCATCTACTTAAGGATCTTTAGAAAAACTTTTACGACATAAGGAAGGTTAGGTTGGAACTGTAGGTTAGAAACAGGGAGGGAAATGGAAAAGTAGATAGAAGCAACGAAGGAAAAAAGCAAGGGAAATTGATTAAAAGAAAGAAAGGTTCATAAAGGAGTAAGACATAAATATAGTCAAAGGAAAGAACAGGAAATAGGAAAATAAATCAAGTTAGGAAGCAAAATATAATGAAAGGAAGACGAGGGTGAGAAAAAGTGAGATAGTAAGGTAGTGTAGGAGAGTCGTTCACATGAAGTAGGAAAACAGAATGACAAATGGAGTTAAAAATAGAAGGCGATGACACGCAGGAAAAGAAAGAGAAATGAAAGGAAGGACAAAGTGAGGACAAGACGTGAGGAAGGAGAGATTAGGAGGAAAACGATGCTTGTCACTCATGGCAGATGAACAAAGGATGTAGTAGTTTTTATTTTAATGGTTTTATACAAAGTCAAACATGAGCAAAATCAAACATGCAGGGGAAGGGAAGGAAAATGAAAAAATAAGTAAAAAAGGAAGGAGCTACAATAACAATATAAAATATATAGAAAAAGAAAATATAAAGAAAAAGAAGAAAATCATTATCTATGTGAGAAAATAAACCTTGGAATATCTAGGAATGGAATGAAAGGTTGAAGAAATAGAAAGGGAAAGTGGTACTTTTATAGGAGAGTAAGAAAGAAAGAAGATAAAAAGGCAGAAACTAATGTGAAAAAAGAGAGAAGAGATTAGTAGAGAAAAAAATTCAGAAGAGGAAACAGAAAAAAAAAACGAAAAAAAAAACAGAGGAGGTGTGATAAGGAAGTTGTGCGGAGTTAATGTGAATTCAGTCTCTTCTGTATTTTGGGCAGTGATTAAACTTGTATGAAACTGTCGGACGGAGGCGGTGGGTGGTGGAAGATGTACAGTTGGAGGGAAGAAGGGTGGGGTGGCGTGGTGGTCAGGGGCTGAGCGAGGAGGGCAGAGAGCGAGGATTAACGCCGTGGTTATCGAGTCCAGGTACAGAGTTCAACTCTCATTTGCATAAACAGCCACTTATGGCCGCTCCCTCTAATACCTGCTCATTTATTCCTCCACATTCAGCTGTCGGAGGTCAAACATTGCTGACCGATAAGTTTCCCTGACCTCGGGGGTGGGTGCTCACTCAGAGGTCATTGTCTATTGAATCAAAAGTAACCCGGAACAGAAGGAAGGGAAAGTCATTCCAGATTCTGTCTGGAGGATAAAACATCAAATTAAAAAAGGTAATATGTCCCGACAGACTAACCACTGAACTTAGACATAAGCATCGACCAATAAGAAGGATTTTTAAAAAGACAGACATAACCACCAGTATATTGTCATAAGGGCCTAATTTAAAGCATTAACACCGAGGAAAACATTGATGTTCCTGGTGATGTAATCCTGTTAACATACTGTAGGGGTTCAAATTGTTCCAATTCTGAAGAGTCAATCCATTTATAATGTAATTTGGTCTTCAACTTCATTCATCATGGTACAGGCCAAAGAAGAGACTTTTAGATGGTTTATAACTAACACACTTAATTCTATGTTTAATAATTCAACTGTAACAAATTCAAAAATGTTTGCACACAGGAAAGTTCACAACAGCAGAACATCCACTTTCTTTTAAATACACTTTGCAATTGTCGATGATTCAATTTTATGAAAAGATTTTATGTACTGTTTTTACAATCCCCTCCGTTATTTAAAAAGCTTACCGATGTAGACTCTAATCACGATAACAGATATTAGCCCCAAAAATAGTCATAACATTTTAACACTGTACATACTGTTGGTAAATAGTTGTGGCCAATTGTTCTTGTTGTAAGTTTGCCAAACCAGTTCTTCTATGCAGGCTGCTGTTCAGATTTATTTAGCTGACGTCCCCAAAATGTAATCATTTAAGTTTTTTTATTTGTTTTAGTACACAGAATTTAAATTATTATGCAATAGAAAAAAGTAATATTTAAGTAAATAAAGCAAGTTCCCAAGTTTTTATTCCCAAGAGTCTGGTAAAAAAAATGTCTTCTTCTATGCTAATGCTAATCACATAAACATGAACACAGATTGATAACCATGCTTCCGTAAGGCCATAAGGCTTTGGTTTAATTTGGTAAAATCAAATTACTTTTGTTTACTAAGTCCTTCTGGAGCACATTGACCTTCTTCTTTATCTATTTTTTATTGGTCAGGTGTAATGCTGCATCATCTTCACCTGTGCCTCCGGCTAGGCTCTGCTGTGTGGCCCTCACTGCTCTGACTTTACCTCAATAAAAAGTTACGTTTGTGTTGTCTGTTGTTTGTACAGTCATCTGGAACCAAATCCCACCACTGCCACGGCTCCTGAATCTTTTCTTTTTGTTTCTTTCATGAAACTTTGCCTCTCCTTCTCCTCCTCCTCCACCAGCAGCAGCAGCAGCAGTAACGGCGGCGGCAGAGAGGCAGATTATTAATCAGATTCATAAATAATAAAAGATGGCAGCGCGGCCTTTGGGCGAGAGGGATACGGTTTCCTTCATGGCAAGGAGGAATGATGGAGGACAAGTCAGAGGGAACAACATTAACACAAAGGCAGCTGGAGCTATCCAAAGTCGGCTTCCATTCCAGCTGAGTAGGAGGAGCAGAAGGAGAAAGAGATGAGAAGGAGGCTGCCAACGCCGTCAGCGAGTCTAACAATGGCTCCACTATTCTTTGCAGTTTCATAAATAAAATAAGGAAAATGTAAATGTTTATTATAACAATGAATATATGTTATTCTTTTAATTTTTCAAAAGTTGAAAGATGTCTGCATTTTCGTATGTGTGTTTAACTTACACCAACCTGAAAGGCTGCAGTTAACCAGCAGCTCATTTGTCTCTGTCTGATAAAAATGCAGATTCCCCTTTGGACTTTGTCACAGGAAAGTTGATAGTAGAAAAGTTCCCCCATTAAAAAGCCAGTGAGATAAAAGTGTTTATAGCTTTACAGTATAGCGTTATTAAATACTGTTTAACATTTGATACGGAGGCCCATCTAACTTAAATTATAACCTGGATCTTAACACTAAAACCAAACATTTCAAACCTTTATTTCTTTCACACCTCAGTCACTTTCAGAATTGTGGCCATGGCTTTAACAAAGCTTTTATTTGGTTTATAACTTACAGTCCTACTGTGTGGGTTTATCTTTTACCCATTACTCACTTCTTATTTATTCTTTAGCCTCTTCTGGATTCCTGCCACCTGCCAGGGCTTTTATCTACCTGTACATATACACTGAAAATAATTGGACCACTTGAACAGAGGAAAAGGAAAATATAGGGAGAGGGCAGCATCCCTGCAGATAAACACATCAACCTAGCCTTTGAATGGTGTAGTTTCAGCGGATCAATTTTACAGGGGAACAACCCCATAGTGCACCACTATAACGAGCTCTTCACTTTGAGTTTACTTGCTCTTTGTGATACCAATGCCTGCTTAGTGGAACACAAGCTGATGTACTCAGGAATTGAATTTTCAGATTAAATAAATTGAATTTGATAATTTACCATGATACTTAAATGATAATCTGATTGAGTGGTACAGAGGTTTTCCTCATGTGGGCCACATGACATAAAACATGGTTAGCAAAAACATATGTAATCCTAAGTGGTCCCAGTTTTGCATGTTCTCGCTGCAACTGTTCGTGTAGTTTTTTTCTGTGTACTCAAAATACATGCAGGATCGGATAAATGAAATAAAAGCCACTCCAATTACCCATGGTCAGAGTATCAGAGTCAGAGTGTGAATGGTTGTTTGTAGCCAAGTGTGACCCTGTGATGTTCTGGTAACCTGTGCAGACTGCTGGAGGTCCAGCTCTGCGACTCTGGCAAGAATTATACAGTAAGAATAAAATCAAATAAAAAAAATCCTTCATAATCTACTATATAGCTGTTATAGCCCATGTATGTGCACATAATGGTGTATGAACTTACATTACAATGACCCTCAGGACTTTGCAAAAAACAATGTTTGTTACAAATAAAAATAATTGGCCACACTTTCTCTATATGAGGCTGTTTTAGTTTCTTTAAATCATCTCGACTGAGACAACTGTTCACTAGCCATGATGTTCTGCTGTCTGATCGTTACATGACTGGAAATGTCAGTGTGGTTTTAAATGAGGGGTCTCTTGTTGGTTTTTCTCCTCCCCTGCCTCGCTTTGTAGACTCACTCATAATGTACAGTACATGCAGAGCTGAATCTCCTAATGCAATTGGAGAAAAAAAGATCCCCAACAAGTAAACAGCATAATGGAGGCAGAACGAGTGCCTGAGTTTATCATGTTTATTCTAAACTCAGTGACACACTTATGGGACTGTAATTAGAGAGGAGGCGAGAACGTGGGGCACAGATCATCTTTAAATGTTTCGTGGTTCTCTGAGGAGTCGCCTGTGACGCCACTTCTGTTCTTCTGTATAATGTGACTCCAAAGAGGCAGGAACCACAGAGGAGAATTCACCGACATTATGTGAAAGCGGAAGGAGTCTTTGGGGTTTAGGAACACAACCTGTAACTGGGGCCTTATCAAATGTTGCTCACTCTCGCTCATACTGTTTTTACTCTCACTGTATATGCAGTGGTTTCAGGTAACCAAATTAGCCAACTCCTAGCACTCAGTTGGCAGAATTACAGAATATACCAAGAAATATAACATTTTCCTGAAGTTGCTTTTCTTCTGTCAGAACTTTTTCTTGTAGTATTGGGTTACTTTGAAAAAAACCCTTGGAATAATAAGACCCTGGAATAATAAGACCATGTCATTTTTATCCGTTTCTCTATTGGCTATTTAAAAATTTCAATATTTGAACTATTAGTGCAGCAAAAGCTAAAAAAGCAATTAAGGCATAAATAATTTTATAACAGATTCATGAGTCAAGTGCGCTAGCAAATATCTCAGCATGCTAGCTGGTTTACCGTAGTGCAGAGGGCATGGTTCACCTTCAACGTCATGAAAAAAAAAAAAAAATGATGCCAGAATCCAAATTTGGCTTAATGTACAACCTGCATTACTGCCTCCCACTGGACAAACAAATAATTCTACAATGAAGTATATAAAAAAAGCACTGACAAAGGAAAGTAAAAATTTGAAAAGACAGACAGAGTGGAGCGTCTCTCTTCCTGTCGCCCATAAACATGAATGAGGGGATTTTTTTTTCTTCTTCTTTTGCTCAAGTAAAACAAACCCTTAAGCAATCAGTCACAAACAAATTATCAAGTGACTACTCAAAGCCATAATATTATAAAAAGCTCTGGAGCAATATGTTACCGTCGTCATTTTGATTTAATTACATGTTTAATTGTTAATTGTAAAAGATCAAAACCGCAAAGAGAACAAAAACAAAACAAAAAAAAATGCTCCAGTTTTGTAAGGGAAATAAAAAAACCTGTGCTCTCAGGTAAGATGCTGTGCTCTGAATGTTAACATGCCTATACACACATGGGGTGAGGGAAAAGCGAGTGTTCCCTTGCTGATTGTAATCAAAGGCAGCAGCTTAAAGGAGCTGCTGAAGGCTCCATCATCACGTCACGACGATGAGAGCAGTTTCATGTGTCGCACGTTGAAATCAACCAAGTCAGAGAGGCGAGTGTTAAACACAGTAGGGAGGGTGGAAAAAAAGAGGCTGAGGGAGGAGAAAAAAACTCTGCCTTTTTAATTTCCCCCTCCATCATTCAGCTCGTGTGTCTCCATCATCTCTGTGACTGATGGATCATCTGGATTTATCCTTCAGTGCTTTAAACCTATTCAAAATCAATTTGGCCTTCCTTTTCCTGAACGTTCTGGGCAGTAAAGCGTGGTCACCCTTACTAATCGTCTTTTAACAGCCAGTGGGGGAAATGCTACACACGTGGATGGAAAACAAATTCACATATTTGATGAAAATTAGTCAAATCAGATGACACCTACACACACACACACACACACAAAGAAATCAGCAACACAAATGAGTCAGTGAAGAACCCTGGACCTCTCCCTTTGCTGTTCGTTTGTGTCACTCATGTTCAATAACCAATCACTTTTGTTTACTAGAGCTAAAATATTTGCATATCTTGAGGTTAGACAGCCAATCAGCATGTTTGTTTTTTTAAAAACTAGAATATTGACACCTACAACGGCATCTGAGTGTTCAAGGCTTAGTCTGTTTAAACTACAAATACAAACTCATAAGCAGCACAACAAACGACTGAGAGATACAGTATATAATGGAAGCAATAAACATAGCTATGAATAATATATTGCCTAAATAAATTAGCCTATTAGGTCATGATGTGTTGCATGCTTATGTACAACAAATGTTTCTCTGCAATGTGTACAGCAGTGATATCAACTGGTGGCCCACAGGCCGAATATGGCCCACTGAACTAAAATATTTCATTTTAATAAAAGTGTGCAGTGTCACTCCATAAAAATTCTGGCCCTCAAACAAATAAAGTTGGTGATCTGTGGTGGAGAGCAATGGTCAAAAATCAAAGGCACATTGTGAATAAGGAGATATATAGAAATAGTTTAAGCTACGTCTCTGCATATCTAATATTTATTATTATGTTTATGTTTTTTTTACAGAACGTCTTTTGAGAATTTCTTTGGTGGATGTTATTTACTCCTGGTGACAACCTGCTTTTGTGCATCAAGTTTTGCAAACTTTCTAGATCAAAACCTGTTGCCAAGCTTCAGTCATCTTAATGAGTTTTAATTCATGGGGTTCAAATTGTGAAGTTTGTGCTGATTTAAAAAAAACAAACAAACAAAATCTGATAAAATAAAATGTAACACGCCTCAACGTTTCTCAAAGATGTAACAATAAAATTGTCAAAGCCATTCAGGATGTCAGCTAGATTTGTCTCAACACGTTGGAGCTATTACCATCAAACGTCCATTATAATAATATTATCCATCATATGGTGAAATACTTAGTCCTGTGACACTGCATGGTGTGTGTGTCTAACTGAAAGAACATTAGCTACAGTAGTGAGTGCATGCAGTCACATCCCTCTGTTGCCTTTAGCCACAGGTAAAATCTATACTGACCCGTGCACATACTCAATAATGAAATGGAAATAGCAGATCAGTTGCAGAATGATTACCTGAGAAGGTTCAGTGCCATGAGGCATTTTTTAAAGAAAAGATATATTGAGTATATTTATGTTCGACAGAGCTTGAACAACAATGGTGAGTTAGAAACTTCATTTTTAATTTAAGCAGGGACTGGAAATAACGGATTTTTGGAAGTGCGTATTTGCTTTATGTTGTTTGGAATTACTTCTGTTTACAAAACTCATTATATATAATTAACATAAATACTAGTAACCACAGGATACAATGCCTATCTTGTCATATTTTTTCAGAGCTAAAATCCTAGACCCAAATTATCTTCCTCCGTGTTTGTCAGGACTCGTGTTGCAGCTGTTTGTTTCTCTCGTGTAGAAATATTTCCGTACGAGGATGTGAGAAATCGTCGGGCCGTGTCGAGCCACAGTCACCATCTGACCGCCGGCAGCCGTGTGGAAACAAACATCCATAAGCCTCCGTCGACAGTCGTGGCATCATCTTGCTGTAAATCAGCATGTGGCAGGAACAGATTTGCTCTTCTCTCAGCTGCCTATGGCAGCCTGCGAGGGTGTGGGGGTGAAATGCATCCTGCTGTAATGTATGAGTGTTTGTAGGGTGGGGTTTTGAAAACAACTCCAAACTGTCAAATGACCTGCATCAGGGAAAAAAATGAAAACAAACAACAAGGTAAATAAGCTGCAAATATAAAATACAGGCCTCATAGATCTTCAGGACAGAGAGAGTGAAGGGGAGAGGGCGAGGGAGAGGGGGAACGCTGCTCAGGTGTGACATGGTGCGGATGACAACACATGAAAAATGACCTAACACATTGAGAAAGAGGTTGAGGTGAAGGGAGAGGGGAGACGGGGTAAATGGAGGATGAGAAAGAAGAGATAAGGCAGGGTGGTGAGGAGATTACCAAAGGAATAGGTGTCGAAAGGACGCAGTAAAAAAAGATAGAGCAGGGGAAAAGAAAAGCAAGATAAAAATGATTCATGTTTAAAGTAGATGCAAGTGGGCTGTCAGTCAATCATCGGATGAAAACTCAGGAGATTATTGTCGAAAATTGGGTAAATGTCCACACGTACAATTTTAGAGACTGAAAAGAGAATTTTTTGTGTATATTATATGTACAGTATATTTAAAAGATGAAATGCACTTTTCAGAGCAGCTCTGTCCAAGTTAATATTACAACTAAACAAAACAAAAAAAGTAGAAATCAAAAAACTTGCAGAATGTTGTAAATGAGTGCCCAAATACGAACCACAAAAAATGTCTCAAAAAGCTTTTAATAGCAATAATATTCTGGTTTAAATGACTCATACTTGCAGGAATTGAAGAAAGTCTTCTTCAACACACAGGTCTGAGTCTCTCTTTTTTCACTTCTTACAGCCATCTGCTGCCACATATTGCAGGAGTATTTAATTGTTCTGCCTGTCAATATCGCATTGATAAACTAAGACAAATTGGAGAATTTTCCACAGCACACCATCTTACTACACTAGTAAGAGGTACTGGAGGTCCCTAATCCTGAGACACCATGTTGTAACTCCTCTTCTTCAGCTCCAAAAGAAGTTAGAATACACTATTTTAATATTGTTTTTTTTCATCTATTATTGTAGTCGACAGGTTTATTTAAATTAAAACAAACTCGTTTTTTCTACACCAATGTCCATAGAGAAAATGATTGATTTTGCTCCACAGTGCTCTAGTGATGTTGATCCACTGCTGCCTCAATCAGTTTGTTTTTCTGTCAGTTTCTGCAGTTAATTTTATGTTAAATTTACCTTAGAGACACATTATATTTATTTATACCTGAAAATGCAGCCTTTGTTTAACAGTGGGGTAAAAAAAAAAAAGAAAATAAATTATTTTAACCGTTTAAAAAAGGGGGAAAAAGTTTACTCAACTTAGGAATCATATCTTCATATATTCTGTAGACCTTAGGGCTGAAGGAGAGTTACACACTCTTGAACTCTTTTGAAAAGGCTTATAATTTATCTTGAGTCAAATTTAAGTTGAATCCAAAAATGCTGTCATCATCCCATCATCAACAGTCAGACTTTCTTATTATGTGTCAGACATGGCCAGGAGTTGTTGTTTATTATCTATATTTAGTTAAATACCCAACAATTAGCAGAAAGTTAATTTAGCTCCAGAAAGAGAAATTTGAGTTTTTTTTCCCTCCATGTCAGAGAGAAACAAAAGCTCTATCCACCGAGGCTTCATATCAGCAACCATCTGGACAGGAGTTTGGCTGCGTAGCAGCCATTCCCTGCAGACACTTGGTATGAAACTTTAATTAATGCAGAGAATGTGTGATCACGGTGCAGTGTGAAATCAGTGGCCTGGGTGGCTGAAACCGGCTTCCTGTCAACAACAACCTTCCTGCTCGAGGAAAACCTGACAGTGGCAGCGGTGGTGGGTTTTGTACGAAAAGAAGAAGAACTAATTAAATTTGGGTCTCGGTTCGTTGTTTTTCTCTCTGTGCTGCCCCGGAGCGGCAAAAGAGAAGGAGACAGAGCAGAGAATTAAACGCCACTGCTGTCAGTTTGGTCTGCAATGCCTTCATGGGTGAGACAGAACATGGTGCCGTCCATGTCCGACAGCGAACGCTAACTACAGCACTGAGCGCTCAGGTGTGCTGAGTAAGGAGAGTGGGAGTGAGGTTTGACAGGAAACTCCTCAGAAGACAAAAACACAAAACCAAATGTTGCCTTAAACTAAAAGGCTGTGTTTCTACTGCCCTGTGTCTCTGTTTGGGGGAAAATCAACTGTTTTTTCTAACACATAGTTGCGAGCTTGCCTTTATCCTAAAGTTTAAAACTTTTCATCTACATGAAGTTAAGGTTCTAGCAGGGTTTTTTTCTCTCAATCTTTTCTATAAATACTAAACAGATGAGCCTTTAAAAACAAAAACCACAATTTAATATTTGGTCTCTTCCTGATTGTAATGTATAACTAAGGGTTTCTACAAACACCTACACAGATATATATAAATATGTGTACATACATATGGTAGAAGAAGAAGGTGAAAAACTAAAACTCAACTGTCAAGAGGACAGTTGGTAATGGTCCCTGATTATATTTGACTGAGGAGAATTGGTCTCATTTTGACTGATTAAAACTTCAAAGTGTAAACAATATTAAACATTGTAAATTGCTAAAGAATATATATTATAAAAATATATAACAGATAATATTAATAAAATATAATTTATATACATGTGGGTCATAAAATCTTAAATTTTTCCATTTCTATTTGCACTGTAAAATAAACACATAAATACAGACTTCACATTTTTTTCTGGCTGTCTACGGTCGGATGTGTATATATTTTTCATATTTGTGTTCATCAGTGTTCATCCATAAATGCTGAAAACCCCTGAACTGACAGTTTATCTATATCTGAGTTTCCTGTAGAGAACCTTCAAAAGACACAGCAGCACAAACACAGTCTTTTCTAGGACCAGCAGAAATTGTCACTCAGGGTTCAAACTGAAGTAAAGTGAGCCGTTTCTGCTGAAGGTCTTTCTTTTCCTGCCACATTTTTAGTTTTTTTTTTTTTTTGCTCTATTCATCTACCGGCAGAAACACACTGATCACAGCACAGTCAAGGTCCGCTGCCTCTGTCCCCGAATGGAAAGCTTTAAATCTGCCTTTTCTGCAGTTGCAGAGTCCTTCACATGAGACCGACTGCTGTTCAGAAAGACAGAGGCCGGTGGGATCAAGGACGAGCGCCAATTCAAGATCACTCCATTCACATTATATCTTCCAGAATAATCTGGATAAAAACTCAGACGCTGTGGTCATGTCAATCATTTGATAGTATATGTCAATACAGGAAAAAAGTAATTTCACGGCAGAAAATTATGATACAGAGAGCAAGTCAGATGTCGAGTGTCTTAATTTACAGCCTCCTTCAACGAAGAAACAGCCCACTTTGGTGTCCTTGCCATAGACCCCAACCCAAATTCAATGTGTATTGGTAACAGACCGTTTATCACACATGGCATACGTGTAGTTTTGTATGAATATGTTAGTTCAGCGGGAGTTTTTCATTTAGTCTTTTTGGAGTTCATTGATGGAAATAGGTTTTTGATTTCACATTGTTTTTTTTTTTAATTTGCTGAACTGTGTGTCCTTCAAAGCTCTTGTGATATTTTTTGAATGTGATAAAAAAGAGTATGAACACAATAGCATATTTGACTCCAGTCAGAAAGACAACTGTCTTTT
>NC_024321.1:12498728-12522868 GCF_000523025.1 Cynoglossus semilaevis
TGAAGAACTTTCATTGGACATTGGTGAAAATGATGTGGTCCTTCAAGAATCAGGTTTCAAACCCTTCTGTGTTGTATTATGATCTTGTTTCTGCTCCTGCAGTTGGGTGTGTTTATAAAGAACTGAACTTGATTCTTTTGTCTCTGAGTGCTGTATTTAGGAACCCCTTCTGTGCCCCTGTGTTAATGTCATAACACACTGGAATCCTTTATTCAGAATTTTCAATCCTTGAAAAGAAGAAGAATTTTAATACCAACTTGAGTGAACACCTGTTAAAATATAAAAGTTTGTAAAGTATTTCTCTTCTGTCCAAAGTAAAAATACCAAAAGATTATTGTGACCCAGTGCCAAAAACATCCCCAAAACTTCTACAAAGAAGGAATTCTGTGGTAAAAATAAAACAACACCAACCTCAGCCAAACACAGACTTGCAGTGTCTGGACTCATAAAGAGGTTATGTAGAGAAATATCTTTGTTATTTTTATGGAATTTATTCTTTCTAATTTTCTGTTTGATGTTTTTACTTCTGCTAGTTTTATATTTCACCGGGGCCAATGAAAACCAGCCCACCATCAGGTGGATCATCATCAGATTAATTCAACTGGACTCAACTCAACTGGATTTCTCTGTGTTAATCAACACAAACGCCAGTAAATATAATATAATTATGACCATGATCCCGCCCAATTTACAGATACAGACAGTAAACTGAGTTCACAGCTGACAGAGAAACAAAATCTAAACGTTATTTCAAGCTTCAACCTTTGTCTTTATAAAAAATGAAAATATGTATTGACTTAAAAAAATACTGTTTTAGTTAACCTTTTTTTGTACCTTATGAAAACGGTCTCTGCAGCCACTGCTACTGTTGTTTAACTTCAGTAGAATATTCTCTTTTATTGTTTTTGATTCTACTATTGCAAAATTGACTCAGATTGGTTGTTTCAAAAAGCATTATGCAACCTTGTCCCTTTGTTCACTAGGATAAGCTGCCTATAAGTTCCCCAGGAGGAGGTACTAAATTGTCTCTTTCATCACAATTTAGTGTTACATCATCATCTTTGTGTTGGAAACCTTAAGATGTAAGGGAATTACCACAATAATATTAATAAAAACACAACGAGTCTAACTTAGTGCTGATGAGCAGTGGACAACACAGTTCATGCTTCAGGTTAAATAATGTAAAGATAAAACAGACGTCAACGTTGAACATTATCCGGAACCTCAACAGCATCCGTTGCTTTTATCCAACACAAAACCGCAGGAAATGTTTTTATATTGTTAACAGCAGTCGTTGCTTTTATGTATATGTGTGCACGTGTGCGTGTTTGTGTTTGTTGCTGGGGCCATAATTAGCTCAGCTTTGATGAACTTGCGAACATGAAACAGTTTTCTTTGCGAGGAGCCTCACGGTCCACGGTTGATCTCGACGTGACACTGCGACAGGAAGAGCTGTCTGCCTGTCGCAGTGTCATCTCGTATGCAAATAACTCTCCTACCCTCCAGCTCACGTTAACTCTTTCATACTGTTACGTCAGTGAAAAAAAAGAACCTGATGAGTTCTTATTTGTGACCTGTGGAGACAGAAGCTTCTGTGTGATAACATTTCAATGGACTTAAATTATATCAGTTTCAGCTTTACCTATCTTTAATTGTATCTCAGTTATGACATTACATGTTTATTTATCAACCGTTTGATCTCAGCTTTTTAAAATACTTTTATGCCTTTTAGCCTCTTGCCCCTACACTGAAACTCAAACATTTTTCACATTTTACTTGCGAAACACGGCCTATTTGGAATTTGTACAGCTGCCTCCAGTGATACTATCTGAGGAATATAAAAGTTGAAGGAGCGGCAGCTTATCCAACTCTGCTTATCTGTTTCATTTTAACCTGCAGATTGACACCAGCGGTGGCATCACCCACTATCACAGAGAGACATGGCATTAATGGACCAGAAATCACACGTCGACATCTATAATTCTTACACAGGAACAGATGGATCAACAGACGGGGACACGGCTGACTTTTCATTCAGACTAACGTTAAAACTGTTGTGAGATGACGATATGTAATTCACCTCATCCCCACTATTTGCTCAGGTTACTGTAGACACATTAAACACTTACAGGTGTCAGCTGATACATCGGTTTTGAATATGCTACAAAGATGATGAGCAAAATCAAATTTACCACAGTTTAACTAGCACAACATTCATTTTTAACACTTTTTGTGGACTAAAGAACCATTCATTAAAACATGACTCAAAGTTCTTACAGCAAATCAGTTGTGGAGACTCTGGAGTCAAATTATGTGTGTGGTTCATACAATGATTGAAGACCTTCCTTGAAATTGCAATAAGGAAGTTCATGCTGTTGGTTTAAAAATCCTGTTTGAGTTCAGCTAACATCCAAACCTCAGACCATTTTTTTCTTACCTTCAGTTTGTTTTCTATCAACCGTCCTCTGTCGGTTGCTTCCTTTTTTGTATTCTACTCTGCCATCTTTTCCACAATCTGTTGCCCTTTTTATCTTCCCTCCTTCCTTTCCATCCGTCTTGTCCCCTCATCCCTAACACCTTTAATCCAACCCTTCATCCCTCCATCACTCCTCCTCTCCATTCCCCCACATTGCTTCTGTATTGCCGTCATGAATCATGGTGTCTTTCGTTTGCCTGAATCACTTTGGTGAATTTGGTTTTGATGACTTTAATATCGCCGCTGACCTGCTTCCTGTTTGGAAACCTGCGGAATCCCACTCATAAATTATCCATCGTGCCGCCGCGGCTGCTAAGGCTCTGGCTGCTGGGAAATAATAAACATTCGAGCGACGGCGGTGGCAACGGATTACTAATGGGCTGCTGCTGAAGATTTGCAGCTCGGGATATCTGTCAAAAAAATTATAATAATAATAATAACAGCAGCACCTCAGTCATCTGTGTGTGTTCGTGTGCGCGTTCTCGACGTGACTGACACCTGATAAATAACCCATTTCAATTTTTGAAGCAGTCACAATGATAAACTCCTCAACAGGCTCCACGCTCACCTGTGTTGATGCATTACATCGCTCTCACATGACAAAGTGGCTGTTTAATCACAAATATGTCGCCATCCAACCAGTGCCGGCCTCTTGGCAGCTGCAGCAGGCGCACAGGTGAATCAGAGCCATGCGTTTTTTCCACTCCTGACATGAAAATACATTTTCTGCAGAAACATAAGCCTACAGTATATATTAAAGGAGAAAGAGAAGAACAATTAATTTGTTTTATTCATGTGGTAATTATTATTGCTGTATAACCTGAGATTTATTTAGTGTTCCAGGGGAATAGTTTGGTTGTTTTAGAGTAGACTGCACTGTATTGACCACTGCTGCAACCAGGCAGAGACAGACGGAAACAAACAGTATCATAGAAAAAACAAAATCATTGTTACATGGAGAGGCAAACACTCGAGATTTGAATACGACCGAGGCCACATTCAAATGTGTTCCTAAATTGTTTACGTGTCTGATGTTTTAACCTAATCCTCTCTGTTTTCGCCTGAAACCAATGTACTCAGGAAAAACTACAGACCCAAACTGAGTTAGTGATCCTCTGTAAGGCAACATTATTAACCACCATGTGGATCCAAGTCTTGAATATTTGGAAAAGTACTTGAGTACTTGAGTTACTTTTCTCCCCTGCAGGAGGTGCTCTAATTGCTAGCCACAGTGATCATGCAGTTGGGTAAAGCAGTGCAAGTGCAAAGCTTTGATAAACATTTCCAGTGCCATCAAACTGATTGTGATGTAACTCTCATTTTCAAAATTTAAAAAGCTTTTCTCAAATTAACACAGTTTGAGAACCGACAGCGACCTTTGACCAGCTCTACACTTCCTGTGAGCAAACGCCACAGATTATTTTTATGTTGATTTTGGTCCAGGAGAGTGGAGGTGTTTGACCTTCTGTTGATTCAAACACTTTACATTGTATCTTTATATTAACTGTGTTAATGCGGGTCAACCTCTGACTGACATTATGAACTGCGGACTCTATGGAAGATAAACTGGCCGAGGTCAATGGTCATAAATAATATTCACTGCTGAAATATTAAGTCAGCTTTATTTCATTAAGTCAAAAGTGTTGGATTTGGTTTAAGAAGTTGTTAGAGTAGTATAAGTAAAGTTCACACATTTAATGCACAGCACCCCCTACAGGGGAAGAAGTATCGTTTTCAAAGCATCATTCACATTGTTCCTTTCTAAGAATCTTGCATTTTTGAGCTCTCTTCCTTTGATTTTGGTTAGTCATGGTTTTACAAAACACTGTTAATTTCCTTAGTGCATAAGTTTAAATCATGATTGAAGCATTTCCATCTTTCATTATAATATGAACAGAATGACTGTGAATTGAATACTGCACAGTGCCCTGTGCAGTATTCAAGTAGTCGAGAAGTCAAGTTTTCCTGCAATTTTTTTGCAATTTTCCTGTTACATTTAAAAGATCTTAGAAAGTAAAAAAAAATCCCTCATGAGCTAAAAAGGCTAATCTTCTCAGTAGACATTGCTACTGAAGATTAAACATTGCTTGCATCTTTATGTATATATTCTTTCTTCAATGAAAACCTCTGAACTCTCCCTTTAATGATGCCACTGTCTCTTAAATACATTTCTAGAGCCAGGAGGAGAAGATAAAGAGATGATGTAATGAAAGAAGTTCAGATGATTCAGATAAGCAGCAGCCCAACTATTCGTCCCCCAGCACTGCCTGTAGCTACTCAGATGTCAGAAGGAGCGGCGTCCCCTAGTGGCACCCGTTGACCCATCTGATGCCTCTCTAATTGCACTCCTTTAATTAGCAGAGGCGTCTCCGTCCCTCTCATCCTCCGCTGTCAGAGAAGAAGACAATGGTTTTGGCGGCCACAGCTCAGTGCAGGGACCTCCTGATTGGCCCCTGAGCTTTACTTGCTGACCTTGTGGCAAGTGGGAAGAGTTCAGCGTTTACTCTAGCTTTGACTCTTGTTTCTAGGTAACTGCAGCTGCAGAGTTTTTGACGGTGAGACAGAACAAATTTAAGGGTGAAGTATGTAGTTTTTTGTCAGGGTTGATGACAGAAAAAAAAGCTTTGGGCTTTATCTTTTCTCTAGTGCTCACCACCGCGGGTAAACAAAACTTCACTCAGTCCTCAATTATCTAGGCTTGGGTCCAGTAGGATGTAATGGCAGACTTTGGGAGTAAAACTCCCCAAATTTCATAGAAGGAAACATTGACAAATACTGTTTAAAACAACAAGGTATGAACGTGTGATTGTAAACTTTTGTTTACATTCTGTCCAGTTTAGCTCGATGTACTTCTATTTTATCATTTCCCTCTAACAGGATTATACCTTACATAAATCTGAATCTAAAACTCTCATTTAACATCCTAAACTGATTGAAAAATGTTTACGGATGATATAAATCAAGAGCCAAGTAGCTGAATTTTTCCACAGTCTTCTATTAAAATGCAATTCTTTTGAAAACATAATGCTTACTGCTCCTTCTACCCTTCTGTCTGACTTTAGATTTGAAACCAGAGGGCATGTCCATATGTTCTAAATGCCATAAGAAAATAACAGTTCCAGACAGGAGTGTACTCTCTCTCTCTCGCTCTCTCTCCCTCTATTTTCCTGCTGTTACCTAGGGTTTTAAATGTCTTACAAAAGTAATTTAAGTCAAAAAATATTCTTAACAAATGAATCTCAATTCTCAGTCCAGTTGCCCTCGATGTTACTATTTTTGGATAAGATGACGATTCATAAAACCTTATACTAAACCCAGGTTTAATACATGGTAAATACAAGTACATTTTCAAAATCTTCGGTAAAAGAACGATCATTCTCTCCTTTTTCCCGCCTCAGTCTTCGCCTGCCTGCTCCTGATTGGTTGATTACATGAACAACATGATGTACAGGTGTCGGCGTCCTGGTTCTGTCACACCCTAACTTGTCCAGAGAGGCACATAGCGTGCAGCAGGAGCACGAGTTTCACAGCTTTCATTTGTTTGGTGAGAACAAAAATCGGCCTGTGATCTCCCCGGCGAGATCTAGTGGCACAGAGAATCCTGGCTCATGTCGCCACTCCGACAGGCGCTCCCTGGGTGCCGTTCCCTGCCGCCGCGGCTCATTTAAAAACCGTATAATCTCAGTGGTGATGGTGACAGAGCGGGGGAAATCGCAGCGCATCACTGGAGCAGGACACCTGACAGCTGCATTAAAGCCTGCCAGGGCCTTTTCACGCCCTGAGGACCCCTCACCATTACCACCTACTCCTATCATCCCCCACGTACTCCCAGCATGCCTCAGTGACAGAGAGGAGGGGGCTGATCTGTGGCAAGAAGAAGCTGAGTCCTAATATTTTATTAGGTGTTATCACTGTAATAGAGGCATCAGACGATCCTTAACAGGACATAAAATTAAAAAAATCATATCCCTCAGTAGAAAGGACATTTTTGGGTTTTAATAAATGTCATTCATTTTGTGAGGCTTCTGTGGTTACTGATCAACTTTGGAAACTGAGTCATATCATGTCAATTTTATATGTATGGTACAAATTCACAAAAAAAAAAGTTGCTGGAGAATCTACTAAATAAATACATTGAAAAATAATTAAAACATTTCACGCCCCCTGCAGTACCTCTAGACCCAACTAGGAGTCATAGAACGCAATGGAGGACCTCTTGACTTCAGGAAAAAATATGAATGTAAAAACAGTACATTCTGTGGTCAGGTGTCTTCTACTTACCAAATGGAATTATTCTTAACACAAAGAAAATAAACCCCTAAATGAACCTTGCTTTGAGACTAAGACACCAATTGGCTCTTAGACGTCCAATGTTGCTGAAGCAGAGAGGGTCAGAGTTAAAAATGAGTGAAGAACTTTTTCTTTGATAGAACGTGTCAAACAGATTGAAACCCCAGGAGAATGCATTGATACAAATGACGTTACGGTAATCCAACACAGACATGAATGTGGCGACAACAATTCTCTGTAAAAGTCTCACTGGCCCCAAAAGACTGGAATCTAAAATAAAAAAGCTAATTTCAACTGCGATGGAACTATCATTCACTATCATTTCTTATGGCACTATCATATTCACTATCATTGAACATTAATGTTGATCATTAAAAAGGGCGTAGGTTTAATCCTGGTCTGGCTCTTGTTGGTCAGATACAAATGATATACTTGAATAATAAAAATGTTCATGTTTCTTACAGACAGACTTTCTCGCTTTTCTTTCTCTCCCACACATTAATATGATGATTTTGAAATAGTAACAAGCAGAGTCTGACTTTCTTCCTGTTTCATTACTTTTTAATTTTTTTTCCCCTTTTGAGTCCACTGCCTGATGTCATAGGTCCATTTTCTTGGCGTTCTTGCCTCCATCCTTTTGCAACAGCAGCAGCAGCCTGATTATTCTGAAATATGAACGGCCGTAATCACTGTGAGGGAAGAGCGAGGCCGCACAGTTCACAGCTTCTTTAATTAGTTTGCAGTATATGTGTAATTATGCCTGCATTTTTAAATTCACTTTAGGCACTGTTTCCCTTTTCTCGCTCACTCTTCTGCTTTTCTTTTCCTTTTTCCTTTTGGATTTTAAAGGCGTGTCCTGCAGTTACAAATCCACGCTCATTCTGCCTTTGTTGCCTTTTTTATTAGAATGAATACGGGGAAAAAAGGGGTTTAAAATGTTTCTTTTTCTTTATCAATCACAGAACAGGCTGCTAGGATTATAGTTTTAGCTGATCGACAGCAGTTTTAGAAAAGATAATATTTACCCTGAAATAAATAGTTTCCCTTCTAGTGTTTGGCTTCTGCTTTCATCATCCCCCTAAATCTCTGCAACTCTATACGTTGCTTTTACAAAATAAAAAAATAAAAAAATAAAATGAAAGAAAAAAAAACATTCATGGACTCATCTTTCCACAAATCCCACTATCAGAGGATGTGCTGCACTTTCTTATATGTAGTAACATCAGTTCAATTTGTTGTTGTTGTTGAAATCATTTTATGAAAAGGAACTTATTTTGATTAGTTAAACCTTAGATAAAAACAGGGTCCAACATGTTTTTTTTTTAAAATACATTTTGAATTGTAATTATTCCTGTTCTTTAGATTTTAGATGACAACAAAAAAAGCTAAAAACCTTCAGCCACATCTAGGATCATGACAACAGCATGAGTTAAAAACCCAGCAGCGTTGCCTGGATTAGTTCATTTATCCTCTGAATTGTTTTATAATCAACTGTTCAAAGCAGCTGGAGCTGGAGCTACTGCAGGGAGCTGTGTGACCAGGAATGATAGAAATAGAAAAGATCTTTTTGTTTTTATTGCCAAAATTTTGTTTTTTGTGTCAAAATGAAAAATAAAGAATTTCATAAGTACAGTTTTCAGTGAGTAGAAAAACTTTACCAATATGTAACAATTATTATGGTTCCAAACATCTAGACATGAAATTTGGAGAAATGTAAGAACTGGAGATTCTTGGAAGTCTTATTAAATTTTGAAGAATTTAAACATAGTCTGACTCGAAAAAAACAAAACAAAAACAAAACAACACAATGTGTAATATTGAAGTTTTAAAGGTTTGTGCTGAAACTGTGGACTTTTCCCATCTGTGTGTGCAGCTTCTTATTCATCTTGTGAGGAAGTGAATTAGAACTACAGTTTCAGAGACAACACAAACCTTGTTGTCTAAAATGTAACACTACACCTTTTTCACTTTTAAAAATAGAAACTCGGGGAGTTTCTATTTATTTTAACTTTACTTAAATTCAAATAATGTTGTGTCTTTTATATATTAACTATTGACTTTACACACAGAAAAAAACAACAAAAACTTAACTTAATTATTATTAATTATATATACATTCATATCAAATTGGAAAAATCAAGAAACGTTTAATTCTTTACATGAAGAACTGCTTGTTTAATATTATCGTTTTGATATTCTGTAAATTTTATCAGATAAATAAACTCCAAATATCAACTGATTTTTTTATTTGCTATATTTTTAATTCATTATAAAGCCTAGACAGATCTCCACAGTAGTTGGTTTAAGAGTCAATGAAGTTTCTGTACCACACACCACACCTAATGCTTTCTGTAACTTTTACCTAAAAACCAAAAACCAAAACCCACCCCCTAAAAAAACCTCAATTTGTTCCAGAGAGGAACTTTCGTCATCGTCCTTGTTTCCTCTGACGTGGACACGCTGGTGGTAATGATGCTGCCAATCACTGAAAAATGCTGCATTTTCAAAAATCTGGAGTTTTTCTCCATCAGGCTCACATTTTTACTGTTAAGTTCATCGATCTTCTGCGGAGCATGTCTTACTCCTTCAACGACCGGCAGCTTGACATCTCTTAATATTTCAATGCCCTCCACCACCCAAAAAAAGAAAAATCAATGTGTTGGTAATTTTATTTGAAAGATCAAACTGTCAGGTGGCTTTTGTGTTTCTTTGAGGTGATATTGAAATGGAAAATGTCAGAAGGCAGAGTCATCATTTTTTATTTACTCCACATAAGTACAAATCTGCCTTTTGTTTTTCAGCTCATTTTTTTCCTCAAACATGAATCCTCACAGTGTGTGACAAGAAACAAAAACTTTTTAAATGAATGATATAAAATAGCCTTGTATCTTTGACATATATATATATATATATATTTATTGTGGTAAAATATTATTATTACTATGTACTTTAAAGCCCCTTGGAAAGTCTACTTCAGAGACAGTTGGCCTTGTAGTCACATGACTTAGGCACAAAGCTATCTGAATCTTGCTCGTCCGTTTAATAGTGGTTCACTTCAATTAGCCTTGGCTATACTGTAAATAAAGTAAGTCCTAGGGGTAGGGGGCGCTCACAACCCAATCAGGGCAGACCGAGTTCCCTTAAGCAACCGAACACAGATGCAAGTCTTGTGTATGTGTGTATGTCTAAGGCTGACCTGCACATGTGCCACTTTCGTGTGTCCCTCAGTACTCAACGTGTGGTGCTGCAGAGTTGACAGAAGGTGAGTCTGATATTCTGAGGCAGATGAGAGAGTCGACGCCCGGCCGCCAGTTTATACGTGTTTTATCCAATCCTGCCATCACCTTCAACAACAAATAATACCTGAGCCTCGGCCGCAGCAGAGGCGGCGGCCACCAGATCTCATTAAGTCAGAGATGAGAGAGGCAGCAATTGTTTTTTATGTTGCCATCAAACACACACAGACACCCGCACACACAGACACCCGCACACACACTTCTGTCTTGTTTCCCTCTTGTGTAATGTTAGAGCCTCTTCCTCTTCGTTCGCCGCCTAAGGCTCAGCAACATGAACATTCTCATCAAATCATCACGTTTATTAACGGTCAGATGGCTTTTTAATAGAATCACTTTATTATGTCGTTTCTCATTTTCCCCCCTTACGGTTAAAAAAAAAAAGTCCTCCCAGTGTTTTATTCTTTCATTTTGTTGATGCTCTTCTCTCTTTTCATATTTTTTGGTGTTTATAGCTGCAGGGCGGTGACACCAGCCACAGAAAGTTTTACATCTCAGAGGTAGAGGACGAGGACGAGGAGGAGAAGAGGTTTTAACACGTTATTGATTTCTCTTTGTTTCTGATAACTTTTTTTGACTGTAATCTACGCTGTCTTCAGTCATTCCCATACACACAGCTGTGGTTTCCGCAACTACAGTCGTAACAGTTTTACGTCCCAGAATGATGGAGCATTGGTTGACAACTGTCTGCTCCATGTCGACATCTGTCTGTAATGTTGGACTCAAAAAGCCACAAAAACCTAACAAAACAAGTTGTATGTGACTGCCTGTTTCTACTGAGTGAAAACTAATACACTTGCTTCAGGACCTAGTTCATGTTGCATCACACCTGTAATGCTATTTTGTGGATATGTGAAGTAAAAAGGATATGTTACTTTCAAGGTGTAATGACACTGAACAAGGAGTTGCATTTACTCCAGGTTTGACTTTTAAAGGCTGACCTTCCAGTTTGATGCAGTTTGTGACGGTTGTTACTGTAATTCTTACAATTTTACTCTTTTTTGCCTCAAACTTTTTCTTTTTATTCAACTTTCTGTTTTTGTTGCTTTATCTTAAAGATCACACTGCATACGAGTGCAGAAACTCTTAATTTAAAAAAAATACATTTCCTTTCCTTCCGTTTGTTTCTATCACCTTGATGTTCTGTCTTTGTCCAGAAACTGATGACAAACATCTTTGATTTGTGTGATCCTTAATGGGGAACTTTTTCTTCTTTGTTTCTCTTTTTTGTTTTTTACTTCTGTCTTCAGAGGACAGACACATCATTTAGAGTCTGGAAGAGTGAAGAAAAGAGAGATGGCAAATGGATAATGAGATGGCTAAAAGCCTGATCTTAAGAATAATTTGCTTCTTTTGCAGCTTGGCCTCAAGTGGGGAAACAGTTAATCAAAGGTTAGAATGAAATAAACTTTTGTTCAAAGACCCTTTTTCCCAACACATTGGAGACGTGGAGGGCGAGAAGGGCAGAGGGAGAGAGGGAAAAAAATCCAATTATTTTCCTCTTTTATCACTTCACTCGTTACAAATAAGACACGCTTTCTGAGAGGCAGCGCAGTTTAGCTTTATAATTGCTGTTTTACCACCTGCCAGTTCAGCTAACAGTCACTGCCTTTCCATCCTCCTTTCTCCTGGCTCTGGAGCTTCAACATCATTGGCCCTGATCCAATTAGAGATGGTGCTTCATGATCTTATATTGACTTAAACAACTTTACGGACACAAGAGTGTAGAAAAGAAAACAATTAAACTGAGTTGTCTTTTTGAAACGTTGACATGAGTAGAGCACAACATGGTCCACAACATGCTAACACAGCGTTATATGCTAACACAGAGTGTGTATCAGCTGTTCTAGACAATGCCAAAGTTTATAAATATATTTATTTATGTTCAAATATATTGTGTATTGTTGTGTGTTTGTCTGCAGGAACACTGTCCTCTGTTGGTTTGTTGTTGCATTTCTTTGTATGGGAATGTAACTCTTTTGCCATGACCAGACAAAAACTCGTTCAAATACTACTAAAATATCATCATGATAAGTGTTAAACCAAAAGTTAAACTTTTTGACATTTCTCCAACTTCAGCTTGAAACTGCTCACAACAAACAATGTCTTGTTGCGACTTGCTATCGTCTTTTGTCAGGACTTTGCAACTTTTGCGTTTCTGACAATCTTCAAACTTTGATCAAGTTTAAACCCAAATATAAACATTTGTCTGGGGTTTTCTCCCTTGACCTCCACTGTCTCACCACAAGTGAACTCTGTTCTGTTAATCCTGTTGGAAAAAAAAAGAAAAGAAAAAAGAAACCCAGAGCAGGAGACGTGCAAAGATGAAGAGAGTCTGACCCGTGTGATGTTGTTTTTGTTTTTTCTCTGAAGGCTCTCCGCTCAGACTAGTCTGCTCACAAAGAGAGAAATAATCACTGCTGACGCTGCTCTGGTCACACAAGGCGACTAAATGCTGTGGTTCTGTTGACCACTTTTAGAGCTAATGCTTAGCTGAGGCAGAAGGTCAGAGCAGCAGCCTCGTTACCGGTCACAACAAAAACAACAACTAAACAAATAAAAGACGTTGAGAAAAAAAATACAATTTTTCGTTGAACACGATACCATTACTCACTAAGGCTGGTGTATCGCTGCTTTCAGAAACACCTCTGCACTGAGGGGTATTCTCTAAGATGTCAATATTTGCAGATAAACCATGCTTCACTTTTTGAACTACTTCTAGTCCTTTACATGTTCAGTGGTATTTATCTGTGCAGCCCACGGCTGTATTTGACGTCTGTGCTAAATGATACAGTGGCAATAAACATTATCAATGACAGCTTACTGCAAAAGCTGACTTAGATGACAGGAAACACTTTAAAATGTTTCATTAAAAAAATACATACATTTCTGGCAGAGAACATTCATTTAGACCAAAAACATGGCTGACAGATTTGACATCTAAGCCAGTTTTTAGCCTTTGAATGTAATGCTTTAATCTTTTCAACTGCTATGAAAAGTTATCTTGCATCTAAAAGGCCATTTTTTTAGTAGAAACTGACATTTATTAGCTTCTCGCTCTGGTTAATTTCTCACAGAGGAAATCAGTGATTTTATATTAATAGTAATTGCGTTATAACTTTTGCATCAGTAACTTTAAATCATTAGTTTTGTGACAAACATGTTGGATAATTTAGTTCTGATAACTGCAGTGACATAAACTTTCCAGGAGCAGAAGAAGACCTGCAGCTCCTGTGTCTTGGAGCTAAAAATGTAGATATTGTTCTATGGAGTTTGGTTTTGGAAAATGAATTGTTTACAAAACTTGGTTTTTTGCTAAGAACATAATCTTTTTGTGCGAAAGAAAATAAATGGAGTGGAGGAATTGTTATGGTCATAACATTAAGCTTTAAACTACTTGAAAAAAATCAAGTACTTGGTAAGAGTAGCACAGCCCAACACTGCTCATTATATAGATGAGTTGTTTGTCGATGGTTTAGATAAAGCTGCAACATGAATTATTCACCATATTAAGATCTATAATTCTGATTCCAGCACCGTGATTAATTAATGAGCCTCTGAATGAGAGATGGAGATTTATTGTACGAGCCTTCGCTGCAGGTGGAGGCCGTGTTAATAATTCACACCTGAAACTGGCAGAGTGAGAACGCTCAAATAAGAATAATAATAAAATACCTGTCTCACGTCTCCATTCCCGAGTCTGCTGGTGCAGCTGGCAGGTGAGGGACGGCTCGGTTGGGCCGTGCTTGTCACGTCGCCGCGGATGAAATATTAAAGAGCAGACCAAGTCTGGAGCAGGAGCCGCAGGAAATGCAGCCGAGGCCTAGACGGAAGTTTCTGATGAGAAAAATCCTGCTTCGTCAGGGAGGTGGAGCCATGATAGAGTGTTGGGACAGTGGAAGCAGTGCAGTCAGAAATTACAGCTCATGTTCTAGCGGCAAGAAAAACTCATAAATACCTACTGACGTTTGGAATAATGTCAAATAATATAGGTTACTAAAAGTAAAACTGCCAGAGGATCTTAAAATAGAAATATACTTTCTCCTACAAGGATTAATAGAAGCCTAGAGTCTATGTGGACCATATCACTATAGAAAAGTATATCTTGCAGACCCACATACAGGAAATGTTTTAGACATACAACAAAAGACTCAGCACCTAAACATATATCAGCTTACTGTATGTTTACAACATAAACATCCCTTCACTGCTTCTTTACAGTATTACTTTTTTGCTAGAGGACACTGAAGTTTAATGTTATGCAAGCTGTGGATCTACTGTTTCATCCCTCAGATTAAATTTGCCATTTTCTGACGATAGTGTTTGAATACATTGTTTCCTATCAGTGAAAAGAACATGCCAAAAAATAGCTATGGACGTGCAACTCCCGTGTCCCTGTGGGATAAAACCCTTATTTTCTCTATGGGCTCTGGCACACGAGACAGAGTGGTTTACAAACTTCTGTATTCCAGTGGGGAAATGCTGTCTTACTGCGAGATCGAGCAGCAAACAGATTCCTAGAACATCATAGACATTATTAGCAGCAGGTTTAGCAGCATGTGGTCCTCACAGCACAGTCAGCCCTGTCTGTGTTAGTACCACATACAGTATAAACATCGGAAAAAAACCAAACAAACACCTGAGCTTGTTGGGAAAACACTGTTTCTCCATCCAGAGCGTGGCAAACATATTTTAAAGATCAATTTGATCTGGTGTCTGTTTACTGCTAAGTGACTTCATTTGATGACACATTTATGTCACTGACTTGTTCTAAAAACATGCACTTGTTTCAATATCTATATATCTTGTATGTGAAATCTAAAGGTTTCCTGTGCCTCTGGTCTATTTCAGGCAGAAAAAAATGCTTCCACTAGAAGGCTATAAAATTTAAATTTTCCTGTGTGTCTTTCTTAAATTCCTGCAAGTACTGTATATGAGTGCTGTGTTCAACTAAACGGGCCCTGGGTCATATGGGCAAGTAAATTGTGAAAATTATTAAATTTCATCACACAATGTTTCTGGTGTAAAATATACACCATGGCTTGAAAATGGTTGGAAAAACTAATAGACTTATTGACTTATAGGTCTAAGTAATCACTTGCCTCAAAAGTTCAGTGAACTTAATTTAGGATCTGTACCTGAAACCAGAGCATTGCAAGTGTCATCTTAGCACCCTCTGCGGGATAGCGAGGAGGTAAACGCTTACACACTTCTTCTTACACACTACACTACTTTATATCAAAGTTGTTTCTCTATATTTACTCTATAAATAATGTTAATTATAACATATTTAAGACATTGCACCCCGACCATAAAAACTACACATTCCCTTTAAGATATTCTGGTCTGCACTCCACTGTAGGTTCGAAACACTGATTCTTTTCTACAGTGTTCCAGCAGGGGTTTTCACTTCAGTCCACAAACAGACACATCAGCTGTTTAAAGGGCTGAAAAACTTTGCCGTGTGTCAGAAAAAAAAAAAAAAGACTCCACAAGCTACTGCCGACACTGCGCTTCACTTTCCACTTCAGAGCTGTCTCTGCTGCGAGCAAAGCAACGCCTCGACAGGCTCCTCTTGGAGCCGCAGGAGCACAGGGAGGATAAACAGGGAGCTGAAAAAGCCTGGCAGACAACCTCTCACCTTAAAACACACCTGAGGTGGCAGCCGCACTCCAACCAGTCAAACTGTGTTTGAATCTTGCTTTTGGAGCACGTCAACACTCGTGCTGTAGTCGACCGGTACACACAGCGCGAGGCATTGTAATCATGGCAGGGCGTGTGTCTATAAGGCCACTGTAGTTCAAATTGCTCATGATGGTGGACAGAGCAGTGAGATCAATGTCAAGATAATGAGGCTTCTCATTATGCTCCCAGGTGTGGGAATCTCTGCGTTTGTCACTGCTGTCTCCAACGTGGAGCTGGGTCACGACTCATGTCTGCGATGAAGATGAACGTCATTATGTAGGGACGGCAGTGCCTCAGCTGCTTGTTTATGTCTAGATTTACCCACAGTTCAAAGCAGTTTTTGAAGCTGTGACCCCAAGTCCTTCCAGCATTCCAGGAATGCATTATTTCAAGAGGGAGCGTCATTACATCACTGAGAAGTTTCCATCGTCTGTGTTTGTACGGGCAAAAGATTTGGGGGATTTCCTCTGTGTGAAGGATCGTTGTGAATTCTCTGAGGAAAGTCAGTCTTTTGTAGAATTTGAAGAACCCTGCACAGTGAAAAAGTCTTGGGTTTTAATGACGTAACATCCTTGAAATTCAGCCGTGCCAGGATCCTTTCTTCACTCTGAGAAACATCAAGTGAAGTCGTTGCATCAGTGTCGGCTAATGCTTCTGTCGCTAACGCTGGGCTGCAATTTATACCTCAGCTTTTCAAAGCACAAACCATTATTGACCAAAGGGCTTTACACAATCAGACTGCAAAAAAATAAACAACGCAACACTTAAATAATAAAATAATGACAATTTACAATATACACAAAGACACAGTGGAGCAAAGAGGTCGGGACTAAACTTGTGCCGAATGGCAATGACAATCAAGTCGAGTTCATATGATCAGTCAACCTCAGTAGGTTGACAATGACTGATGTAATGTATGAAGGAGGCAAGTCACAAGGCACATGTTTTGTGATGTAAAACAAGCTAGCCACAAGGAAGAATCTATGCTAGAAACAAAAAGAAGACAATGTTGCATAAAAGAACTAGATATTGTCAAACTTGGCTGGGAGTAAACAAAGTCTCTAATAAGGCAGGAGATGAGCCGAATTACAAAGAAATGTTTTCTCAAAGTTGTGGTCAGTTGATCAGGCAGAGGTCAAAACTGGAAAAACTAGGAGGCAGTAGGTACAAGGCTGAGGTACAAAATTACTAGAGAGACATGAGGGTCAGAAAACTGTCTAAAAGTCTAAAGATTTGGAGAACACTGGGAACATATCATGAGGACAGCAAAGCAAAGGAAAGGTGAGTGAGGGGTATATATACACAGACAGGGGAGGAGTTAATGAAACACAGGTGAGGATGGTTAGGTAATCACCTTGGAGGGAAACAGTAGGTAGAGACAGGTAGACAAGGGAGGCATGGTATAGGAAAGGAGTGGAGAAACCTGAAAGCAGAGGCGCAGGATGGGACGGAAAGAAACTAAACAGATAAACTATTGTTTGTAGCAATAAGAAGATTGTATATTGATATGATATCTATTCAAGATAAAAGTCAATCAGTTTCTGTGGACAGCAGCATGAAATGGTCACCAGATGATGGCCGTTCTAAACATAGACTGGTGAGAAATTCAAAGTCCAGTAAACATAATTGGCTAAATCAAGTTAAAATGATATGAAGATCATATTTGTTTGAACTGCTGCTATTTTTCTGCTTCACAATTATTACAAATAGTTATAGACAGTAAAGTAACAGTTCTTTTTTTCTATGAACGTTCCATTGTTGTAGGAGCTGCTGTTCCTTTTTCCTATTGAGTTTGGTTTAGTTTAATTTAGTTGAATGAAAACAAACAGAAAAAAGTTTAGAATCTCAATGTAATTCCGTGTAGTTCGTGATCCAGGACATTTTATTTATTTACTTTTAAATGTCTTTTCTACCCTGCCTGGACTTTATTGAACTTTTTTCATCCTTGCTGCAGAAGCAAGAAGAGTGAAATGAAAACGTGTGATGTGTTCCCCGTGTTCCTCACACTGAAGCTGATTCAGGACCCTGTGGGCCTGTTTGCCTCCCCTCACAATAGCCTCCTCCTCCTTGGCTGATTATTGAAACTGTCCTCTGGGTGAGAACATAAAGCAATAACATGCCGAGCTAATTCGGTTAACTAGCAAGCACATTGGCCTCCGTACAAGAGAGAGGGCAAAATCTAATAGTGAGGTGGCAATATGTGAGCAGAATTACAGCATTAGTTTTCATCAGTGTCCCCCCAGCAGCTAGGTGGGGCCGCAAAACACGTCAGCACAAATCTAATTGAGGGGAGAAAAAATGCATTAACTCTGGGATTGTTTGCAGTTTTTTTCCCAATGTTTTTCCAGCTGTAAAAAACATCTGGATTTCAAACTTAACTAGCGAGACAAGAAAAAATAATATGAGCACAGTGATGATGATAATATGACAGAGATGCATCTGTAATCATATAAATCAATCGCCTTGTTTGATTTTCACTCTGATTGCAGCCGACTCCAATAAAAGTCGCACTGTCTAACATTTGGTTAGACGAAACCTAACCTTGTAACCCTCCCACACCACAGGCTATAGAAAACATTACAGCACACACGAGTGGTTACTCCACAAATGCCTCCATACTTATTAAACAGTCGTAAGTTGCAGCTAATGTGTCCATATTAGCTAAAGAAAGATGGTTATAAATAATGTTGTTAGTGACACACTGTATCATTCCATTTACTTTTAAACATACAGAATCAATTAAATATAGATGAAACTGAAGATTTCAAATGCATCCCTCATGGTTCACTAACTTGCATTAACGGCAAATACATCCACTAGATATGGCCCATTGCCTTGCCTTTTTATAGGCTAGCTAACTTTACACTGCTAGTAGTCTTTATATACAAGATATACATCAGTAAGAACACATCCTGTTCTGTGGGAAGGTGCTGATATCATGGCAATGGCATCAGACCTTCGCGTGCTGTGCCCCACTCGCTTCTGGGATTAAGACGAGAATCAGAATAACACAAGACTCAGTCAAAACGTTTGGAAATGAGGAGGAAAAAATAACAGCAGTTTCTTTTGCCCGCTGTAATTGCCAGTAATGGCGTGTCTGGTCACCAGGCGCCAGTTGCTAGGAAACATCTCCGAAGCTATCAATTTACAGACCGGGTATGGGATGTTTGGAGCTCACAGATGACAGCCAAAATGTTAGGCTAATTTAAAGTTCTGCCAGGCTAGAACAATCTAACAAATTTATCTTTTCACTGTTAAACAACTTATTTATTCATTGGCCTGAAAAGCAAAGTTGAAGTTCTTTTATGTATAACTGTGTGCAGTGAAAAATTCCCAAGGAATTAATAAAGTTCTATCTTTCTATCTATCTATGAAGACTTTAATATCTTTTACTGTTCCAGAGCGAGGCGGTGTAATGAAGCGGTAGCAGCAGTACTGGTAGCAGCAGTAGTGGTAGCAGCAGCAGCAGCAGCAGCAGCAGCTCCTGCTTAGAGAAACATTTTTCAACAGCTTCCATTCCTTAGCCTTGTGCTGAAAGAAACGGCGAACAAATCAGGGCCACGCTGACATTAGCCCCTGACGCCAACAGGACGCCCCACTTCCCATGAAGGCCAATTACTGTCGCCATGCTCAGGTGGCGGCGGTGCGTTGCTTCCACTTTCAGCTGCTGTTTTTATGCCAGGGTAAAAAAGGTGAGAGGAAGCAGCAACCGGGGGAGCAGAGGGGGTCTACCTTTACAAAGGGACGGGGCCGACATGGCTGCCACACCTGACATGTTTTTTTCCTCTTTTATCCTGCTCAGCCAGCTGCTGCATAATAAGGCTGTCTGGCCATAAAAGGAGGCATTAGCTTTCTTTTTCTGTCTCCGACTCTCTCTATACTGTCTGTGACACTTCACCAGTAAAGGAGAGGAGGACGAGGAGGAGGCTTCATCTGAGTGTAGAATAATTTGATATTTTATGTTTCGCCAGCTCTTTGTGTCGGTAATAGTTTAATACTCTATGTAAATCTATGTTTGTGCTTTTTATTGGTGGCAATATTTAAAAATAAATGTGCAGTGTGTGAGAAGTGGTGACACCAAATGGTGAAAATGCACATTGCAACTATCTGATACAAATGTTGATCAACTTATATTACAAACCTAAAGAGACAGACTAGCATAAACAAACATCTTTCCTGAATTATTCAAATTGGACCTTAAATGTTTTTTACTGACATGTCCTAAGAAATTTTACATAAAATATTATAAAACCAATTCCTTCAGTCACTTTAAATACAACACAGCCCTTCGTGTGTTACCTGTGCTAGTAGAAAATGAATTCACAAGATTTTTGTTGTTGTGATTTATGTAAAGTGATAATCTTTACCAGCACACAATACATATATGTTTTTAGCACCCCCTTAGGGTTGGAAACTGATTTTGTGATTCAAATTTTTACCTTCAACAATATAATAAGTATGTGCCCATTTTCTTCGTGCTTAAATTATTAATATGTCTCTCTTTCATATGAAAATACCAAGATCCAGTAAATCTTCTACAGTGTTCTTTACACTTGGACAATTTCAGGAAAATGTCCAACATGAGAAGTCTCCGAGGGTCACAGTGTGTCCTGGTCACAGTCTGACATGCTCACAGCTATATTTTTTTCCTGCTGGAAGGCTTGATTAATAAAAGCACGGATGGGTCCTTTAATCCATTATAGAAGAGAAGTTATCATTGTTGTTAAATAATGCACAGCAGCCACAGGCATCTAGTATTAATAACTCATTGTGCCAAGCAATTTCTAGTGACCTGACTGTGGGACTTTCTCTCTGTGTGCATATGTATGTATGTGTGTGTGTGTGTGTGTTCCTGACATCACATCAGTTTCACATCATCTTTGACTTGTTCATCTGACAGGAAGAATTTTACACTGAACTTTGATTGGGTTCATTATTAATTTATTTTATTTTTTATTCAATGTGTTGAAAGTGTATGACTCATGGACGCCCCCTACAGTTGAAAACACAAGTAGGGGTTGTAGGGGATCAGAATAGAAAGTCAAGTCTTTTCTGAACCATCACCTCAAAATGAACACTGTTAGCTTAGCATTACGTAGCACATGCTGCTGTTTTGTGTGGACTTCTGAATGTAGTTTTTGGAGCCAGTAAGGAACTCAAACCTACAGACACTGATTATTGATCATCTTTCTTGCACCAATGTCAACAGGGAGCGACCTTTTATTTGGAAACACCCAAGACATATAGGTCATTCAGACCAATGGGCTCACACCATCTAATGCATCAATAGTTTATGTTATTTTTTTTGTAATAAAGACAGATATAATAATATTAAAGTCTGTACATTAACAGCCTGTTCTGTATGGACGGTGAACCTCTTATTATCCGATTAGAAGCATAAGGAATGTAAATAAATGCATTAGAAATAAAGGTGAATCTCAGCTGGAGGTATATTAGCCTGGGCTCCCGGCTGCTGCTGCTGCTGCATTATTAATACAATAGTCATTCTGCAAGCTACAGGCACCGCGTTTGTAATTTTTTATTCTTTTTAAACCACTTTAACGCCGTGAATGCTGAAGTGCTCGACTGCTGTACTGGAGTAATTACAGAGTAAACACTGCAACACAGCCCTCTTAATGGAAGCAGTGGCTGTGGCTCATGTTGCTGTTTCACTGCCCAGTGTCTTCCACAAAGTCAAAGGGCTCAGTGTGTGACTCTTATGTACATGAACAAACTCCTGCTTTATTCCACCATGCAGTCCAGTTACCAGCCATGGTGCAGAAGTGAGATGCATCGACACTGATGCTGTAAAAGGATGTGATTCACTCTTTAAACACAAATTCAAACCCTGTAGATTGTGTGGAATGAAATAATAAAGAGAGAAAAAAAGGAAATTATTTTAATTTCCTGCAATTCAAGTTTGACAGCTCTAATATCTGCAGTTAATGGGAAGTGGTCTTTAGATTAAAGTACAGCAAATTAGCTCACTGAATAACTGTAGGATGTTAATTGACCACTCCTTATCCAAATATAAAAATAGAAAGTAATTATCCAAAAAGGTCCAGTAATTTATATGTAGTAAAGTAAAACAAACCAATTTCTTGATGCTTTGAAAAATTCTGTTTTCAGAAAAGGTAGTAATAATTGCTAAATTGTATGAATGATGACGCATTTAACCTGTATTTACCAGGACAATTTTGAAAAACAAACAAGCAATCAGCGACCCTCCACCCCACCACACTCTGAGGGTTCTCTGTTTTCATTTACAAATTTAAACCTACAAACTTAACAGGCCACAGAGCCAGTTCATCACACAATTGCATTTGTTTTTTATCCCTTGGTCATGTCAGTCATTGTGCTTTATCAAGCTTTCATCAGAACAAATAACAAAATGATTTCATTGTCAACCACTCAAAGCTCTTATCATGTTTGAGCTATTAGTTTGAAAAATAAAAACACTGGCCGTCACTAAATGCCCAGTACATTTAACCTGTGTTGGAGTGTGTGTGCGGGAATGGATTAAACAGCTGACTCATTATACACCTAAAACACTCACTGTCGTCAAACTGACCCAACAATAGCCGCTCACACAGACTCTTTCAGTCCTGATTTAATTGAACTGGACTCAGCCTTTTGTTCTATGATTGAAATTTTTCCCGCTGTGGGCGATGATGATGAGAGAAAAGCATTGGTTCAGGTAAACAATGAAGATGAAATTATCTGTTGTCACTGTCTAAACAGCACTTCCTCTGATGGTAGATGTTTGATTGTGTGTGTATTTTTTTTTTAATTGTGATTAAATAGAAAATAGAAGTTTGGTCATTTGTGACCAGGTTAAACAGTGATAAAAAATTAGAAATTGTGTAGCACTGTATTTTGAACTGCTTTTACATCCCATAATGGCGATCAAAAAGAAAAATTGTCATTTTCTTTTTTTACAATTTGTACTCAAACGATGCACAAAAACAGGAGCACACCCTGCCACTGATCCTGAATAGACCTTAAATGAAGAACAGGAAGTGAGAGAGGGGGAACTCAGCCCAAACACCTGCTGTGGTTGTTGGTTTTTTTTTTCACAGTCTGATAATAGTGAGGCAGTTGAAAACATTAAGTGGTTTTCTTCCCTCCGCTCGATGAAAACCCTCTTCACCAAGTCTTCTTATTCACAGTCCCGTCCTCATCCTCATCTGTCTGATTCCAGACAAAGAATTCTCCTCATTCAGAAAACATCTTTTTCTTCTGAGGGTTTTATTTTTACATGCTTGGTCCTTGTCGACAAACTCAGTTACAATAGTGACATCTGCTACTTTTAACTACTTTTTGATGTGCTATTCATTAGTGGGGTCTTATTTCAAACACATCAACAACTGTTATTTGTGTTAGTTTGTTTTTGATTTTGAATTAAATGTTTCCAAAAAAAGTTGGGTGCCAATCACTCAAAATCCAAGGTTGTTCAGAAAAGTTGTAAAAGAGTTTAATTGAGTTTTCTAGTCATAAACCAAGTTACTACTATATAAATGGAAGCAGGGTTCTGGTTATTCTCTTATAAATCACTGATGAAAATTTCGATTTATGTCTCCAGTCATAGTCCAAGTCATTAAAGAATAAACCGAGGCAGGTTTTTGGCAACTTTGATGCCTTATATACTGTAATAGTGAATGTTGAGTGAATTATAGTCTATTCCATATCTCTAAAGAAAAGTTAGACCCAACCATTTTGGGTCTGTGTTTGTGAAGCAAAATTTGACTTTGTTTTTGGGGGGCACAGGGAGACTTTCTAATGTTGAATCAACTACATTAAAACACCCCCTATTAAAGAGGAGTTGCTGATGAAGGCTCAAAGCTGAAATTGATTCTTCATGATTTTGATTTTGTGTTTACATCATTACAAATATGCATTGATATCTACATCAGTCTGTGAACTGGATTATACTCTGAGATACACGCACAGTAAATGAGCCTCCGTAATTAAAAAAGTCACATACACAGAGTAATGTGAAGGCTGGTTGTGCAGTTTCCCTCGATGTTCATGCTAACAACACACATACGTCAGGGCTGATGTTTTGCTGTATCTATCATACAGAAACCTCTGTGTTTTACTCTTAGTGTCTACACACCTTCTTTTTCTTTCTATTCTCATCTGGCTGCGTTTTAATTAGCGCTTCAAGATTTACAATTTAATGAAGAAATTCCTTACGCGTGTCGCTGCTGCCGTCGCCGCCGCCGCTATCACTCTCACCAATCTCACATTAGAAAAGGAAACTTAATTAAAAAGATATCACAAAAAGGCTGAGGGGCTTCAGCTCGCCTTTTCAATTACACTTTGTTTGTAGGTTGAAGCCTCAATCAGCAAATTTTCCCAGCAGTCACCTCGTCCTGAACCAACACCCTCCATCT
>NC_024321.1:12522912-12607645 GCF_000523025.1 Cynoglossus semilaevis
CAGTGCGTGATGACATTACTGATGAGTCAGTATTTACCTGTTTCCTGTTAACCTTTTTCTGGGGGCAGAGAATATTCCACATGTATCACAGCACATTTAATAATAACTTCTCTTGGAGTTAAAAAAACACCCGCAGAGCGTACGCTAAAGTGATGTTCTAATAAGAGGCAGCATCACTGGGCAGAAAGAAGGGGAACACAGGTTAACAGAGAGAGAGAGAGAGAGCGGGGGAAAGAGGAGAAAGTAAGAGGGAGTGAGGTCATTCTGACTAATTTCTCCATCCATCAGAGGTGAGAAGAAACAATGAACGTTCCTCAGAACTGGGTGTGTGAAAGGATTGGGAAAAAACACAAGTGAAATGCGAAAGGCTTTGAGATTCTTCATCTGCTAATTGCAATTAGCTCGGAGAGTTTAGATGACTGATGCGCTCAAGGACGCTGAGATTTGCCGGCTTACAGGAGTGAGTTGAAAGCATTTGATTTGTTTCTCACCTGATTAACACAACTATTATTATAACACAACCTCTGCCTGAAAACACAATGAGCGGTCAATTCAATCCTAAAGTAGCATCAAATGTTGGTTAGCATCCTTTGGGTTAGAGGTTGCCGGGCTTTTGGGTTGGTTTGTTAGAAACCTGGCATCAAACTAGACCCACATTTTGAATTACCTGGTCAAACTAGTATTAGTCCTGGAAATAAAAGTGTATTGTTGAACCGGACAATAAGTATTGAACTCTCTGATACAGAAAGATTAATTTTAATTTTTTATAAATGCGATCTTGTCCAGCTGTGCGGTAATCCTGGCCTCACCCCATACCTTTTGTACATTATGTCTTCTTAGTTAGTGTGCTGTATTAGAACTTCGTCTGAACAAAACACCAAGGAATGGAGTGAGTATGATAATAAATGTTTCAGGTCATTTATGATAAGATTGAGTATTGATAATGAATTATAAGACACAGCAAGGAAAAAGCATGTCAGACCATGGCACCATAGTAGCTGGTGTTGATGTGACAATCTTCTGAAACAGAAGTATCAAAAGAACACATTTGAAATCCCAACTAGCAACTGCAGCAAAGTGACAACATCTACATCGTGTGATGTAAAGTTTTGGATTTTTGTCTCTGTGCTTTGGTGCAGAAGAAACAGGAGTGAGTCTAACAACAGAAGAAGGCAGCAGATCAGAAGGCAATCAGGCAACTTGGATGACATTTCTTTGGAAACTTCTCTAAGTTGAGCTGTTGAAGTTATTCAACACCCATTCAACAGGAAGTGTGTGTGTGTTAATAATAATAATTTGAATGTTTGCCTTCATTTACACTGGTTAGTGTGCTGTTTGATCACTGAACAGTGAAAGCTTCCTGACATTCGGCTGCATCAGAACATGTCACTGTGTATTTTCCAGGAACACAGCTGAAAAAAGAAATCTGTTGATGATAATAGTCGCTGAGCAGAGCAGCAGCAGCTTCCTTTCCATCTGAGTTTAATGTTGCTGCTTATTTAATGCTTGACTTATTTAAATGGATTCAGTCAGGGCTGGTTTGTGGTGTGTCTGTGTGATCCTCGTACACTGGTACAGCAGCAGCACAGGCGTCATTTAGACAAATCTGCTCTGCTGCGGGGTTGATGAAGCTGCTGCTGCTGCCACCTGACACTCCACTGCCTGCAGGGCTCCACCGTGCAGATTCAACAAACTTTAGCTGAGTTTAAGTTTCCTGCAATGTAGCATCTGCTGCAAAAAGTTTACAAACACCAAAACTGATCATTAACTAAGCGGGATTATCAAACGTGTGTGGAACACCAAGGAAAAGTAAAGTTTGCTTTAGAAAAACATCGGGAACATTTTGGTCAAAGAGTGTTGAAATACTGGGGTTGTTTACTGTGTTCTGAGCTAGTGTGAGCTTTGACAGCCCTGGTACTCATGGTACTAAAATGAATATACTGTAGTAGCTGTAGATACTCATACTGTCAAATATTGATATTTGACAAAGCATGATTAATTAAGTTTATTTTTTTCTTGTTTGGTAATTCTTACATTTGAACTCATGAACTAAGGCATGCAACCTGCAGGTTATGGGATTGGAATGGAAGGTTTCTGTTGGCAAAAACTGACGTAGAATTGCTGAATGCTCTGCATATGTTGGTGCATTATTATTTTGTTTGTGTGAATTCGAGTTCCGTAGCCTGAGTGTGTGAAAAGACTCGTGTGAAGCGTAGTATAAATTACACCTCCAGAGGGCCTCTCACACACATTCCATTTCTACTTGTTTATTTTTGTTCTGGCTCCTCTTTAACAAGTCTTCTCCACTTTTTCCCTCAGAGGAGATGACGTAACCACGCCCCACTCATCAAGCAGCAGCCAGAATAATGGCGTGCCGAGCTAATCGATGCTCAGACTGTGTGATTTATCGCATTTGCTGATATCAGCAGAACAAGCAGTTTCTCTGCGGTGGAAGTGGGGATTCTCTCATTCTTTCTCTCTCACTGCACTTCTTCTCTTTCTCTCTCTCCCTCTCTCTTTCTCTCTCACTCCCACAATGTAATGTGTAGTGGGTGTAATTGGATATCCGTACGAGGCTTTTCCAGGAGGTTTTCATCGAGGCTTTTACCCTTGATGCTCTCTCGACTCTCACTTGCTCCTCATAACCTACATTACTAATGGAGACAAATGTTGCATTGCATCCTGGGAGAGTTCTCTAATTGGAGGATAAGGGAAAGAAGAGGGAATGTTTCTTAACTGGACAACTCGTTTCTTTGAATCCACAAAAAAAAAAAAAAAAAAAAAAAAAAAATCCACATGTAAGTTAAAATGTAAAAGGATGAGACCAGAACAGATAACCGTTGTAACTGCAGTCTCTTCCTATATTAAATGGACATTCAAATCATTAAATGAACGTCTGGGTCGAAACAACATTTACTACTACGGGGCAGGGCTGCTGACGTTCTTGCGTAGGCCCAGGACGAGACCCCTCCATGCCTGGATCTCCACTTTTCCATAATTTAATGAAGGGGCAGCACCCCTCTACCCCGGGCTCAAGACAGCAGGTCCGTTTCCCACCCCCATTGGTTGGCCTGACTTTAAGCAACAATTTATCTAAGAAGGCTACGGTTCAAACAGCGACTGATTCACTTCCAATAATAATAATAATAACAATAATAATAATAATAATAATAATAATAATTATAATAATAATAATAATAATAATAATAATAATAATAAATCCCTTATTCATGCTACAATGCTGAATTCACAGTGTCATGGGCCATTAGGAATATATGGTCCCTCTGGGACTCAAACCCAGGACCCTTTGCGTGTAACACAGATGTGTAAGGCATGTAACGTACGCAGATAGTAAAGTTCATCAGCCCCAGCCGATCACAGTAACTGTAAAAAGAGAAGGTAATCAAGGATAGAAAACTAGACCTTGGAGGTCACAGGCCACAAAGCTGGTCTCGATGCCAGGTTCTGCTGCTACAAGATGGAGTTTTAAGCTTCATGTTTTCAAACCTTTCCTAATTCTTTACCCCCTTCAGCAATTCCACTACTACGCCGCAGCTTCATGGACCCCCCTGCTTTTGTGTTACAGGCCGCAAAAAACATAATCACAACAGCAGCATCTGCAGTGGTAGTAGTGGCAGCCATGTTGACTTTTAAATGTTGATGCCATTTTTTACAGCCAGGATGGTAGTGTAAAGCGGTATATCCGCTGGTGAACTCAGATTTCGTCAAGGGAAATGCAGGGGCCACAGCAGCAGGAGAAGAGGGAGGAGGAGGAGATGGAGGGATTCAATATATAGGAAGTGGCATATTTTTCCCGCGGGGTGTTTCCATCTGTGCTCCCTCTGCTGGGTTAGATATTATATGCTGTAATTCAGCGGGGGGAATAATTGACCTGTCAACGGGTTCAAGCCACCGCTCCCATCATTCCACGGCGGCAGCGGCGGCAGCAGCAGAGGAGAGGGCGGCTGGGCCTCGACTCGGCTCTGTTTCTGCAGATTGATACATCCTGTTTCCCCCTCAGAGGTCTAATAACACTACACACAGATGATCACACACACAAGCACGCACATAAACACATCCACGGATCCTGAAGCTGCTCAAATATGTCTTTCTTCCTTGAAGCAAAATATTTTGATTTTTTTTTGACACAAAATCTACTCCCCATACTTTATGAGGAATTTTCTAGAAAATATTTTGGGAATGCAAACATACATATATATATATACAGTATATAGTGATAATGTTTGTTTTTTTGGATACCCCAGTGGGAACAAACAATCAGCCTTCAGTGACCCTGTAATCTCACACACTGGCACGACAGCCTACAGTATGTTTCAGAGAGAATCGTCCACGCATGGTTGCAGCTCCCTGTGACGCCGACATGGACCTAAAATCTGTTCAGATAACTCACAGGAGGATTACAAAGGGGACGATGCTTTGTCCTTGTCCTGGGTTCATGTTTAAGCAGGAAGCCGAACCTGTCAGCTGGTGGTGCCATGCCATTGTCTGTTAGGACTAGATGGGAGGCCCAAACTATTACACACTCACAGTAAGTGACATAAACATGAACTCTGCTGGAGATGAAAGTCGATGACGTCCTGTGACGTATTCCTCGTCACTTCGGATGAAAATTGCAGTCCTCAGCATTTCAGTGAAGACAACGACATACAGTATACTGTATATTCAATAGAAGTCTTGGAAAAACATGTTGATAAAATCAAGATCTTGTCAAGTAATTTAAAATACAATTTAAAATTACAATTACATTTTTAATTAGATTAATCGGCTTGTTAGATGAAGACATGAGCTGGTCATGACCGAAAGTTGAAGCCTCCAAAAACACTTGCTGGTGGTTGAGATGATATTTTAAGCTCTAGGTTCTCCATGCAACTAAAACATACATGCACTGGCCATTGACAGCTTAAGTTTGTCTGTGTGATAAAAACAGTGGCATGAGACAGTGACCACTTTTCTTAACTTCAGTTTCCTGCTGTGAATCTTTTCCAAAGTCCCTGCTCTGCCTTTGACCGTCGACAGTTTGAGAGGTTCAGCTTGGTTTCCCAGGTAGGACACGGTGAGGTCGGCAAGATGGTGGCCACGCTGAGGTCAGACTGACCAGCTGGGGGGAGGAGCAATTCACCAGTGACCTCACACACAAACGCAGACATGCTCTCAGTGGTCCCATCCTACTGGATATTTATCTTTTCACTGACAAAGTCATGTCATATTTAAAGTAAAAGTAGAAACAAGTTTTGGAGAAAATTAATATAGTAACGAGGTATAAGGTAATTATTGCTACTTATTACAATTTAAGGATTGGTTTTGTTTTTTGGTAAGAACAAGTGTGTCATAATCTTGCAAAACTCAAAATGTTAATAATCCTCAATGAAACTCAAATGAATTCATATGAATGCAACCTGTATCCATTAAATATAACATAGCGATTTTCTATATATTATTTGGTGGATTATGCAACTTCAGTCAACTGGATGTTGTGTAGTAAACACGCTCTATCATTGCATTGATAAAACATAACTTATGCATAACAGTTAGCAATGCTAACTGATGTATATTTCTGTAGTCAGACTTATCAAAGGCTCAGCAAGAGCAAGTGTGCAATTTCCAGGTACAGTAGGTCTATGGAAAAAGAGGTTAGTGGCTACTTTACATCACATACACACCTTACACCAACACACAATGAAGCCGGAGCTATTCTTTTCATTCCCACATTTTTTTTTCTTTAGTGTTCTTTCAGCTCAGATTCAAACCGTCTCAGACCTGTTGAGTCTATCGCGCCCTCCCCGCCTTTCATTTTTTTTTACAGACTTGTCTTTCTGCATTGTGTGTGGTTCTTTTTTTGTTGCCTAGTGTCTCCAAGGTCGGGCAGAGGCGCAGCCATCTCTTGTCCCTGCTGTCGTTCATGTTTGCAGTCGCCTCTTTAGAAAAGCTCTATGAAAGCACAGTGAACAGTGAAAGGCTCACATACTCCAGCCTGTCGTGTCGGTGCAGCCACACATTAATGAATGTGTGTGTATGTGTGTGAGATGGAGGAGCAGTGGCACATGAAGTGGCTCTTCTTGTGCCTCTCTTTTCACTGCCAACACAGTGAATTTACCTCAATGACTCATCTTCAGCTCAGTTGAAGGTTATCAGGTGCAGTTGCTGCTGCTCAAACACACAGATCATCGTCCTCAAGGTGATTTTCTTTCTTTCTGAACTACACATCAAAACAGTAATGTCTCTCAAATATGTGCCTCTTTAAAGACCAGTGTAAAACAATTAATAGTGTGTACTCTCAGAAGGTGAATATTGTTTAGCAGTGAGTTTGTAAAATTGTACGATTATTTTGAAAAACATTTTTTAGCTTAGATAAAGGTGTTTGATATGTTCTTGATGGGTCCACCATCTTTCATTAGCTGCACAGATGGACGACCAGCCGTCATTTGTATTCGTCTTTCACACATGGGATGGAATGTAGCTCTCTTTCTCTCTCCCAATTTTAACTAAAGGAGGCAGAGTGAATCCATAATAGCTAGACAAGGAGCACCAAGTAAAAATTAATTCCACTGATTGCTGAGTTTGACATTCACAATGTAACGTTTGTAACCTACAGGAATTCTCCCCAGTTTCATTTTTGGAGCTTAATTCTTGTCTCCAGTATCCACTGTTGGGCCTTTTTCCTTTTTTTCAATGAAACATGTCATTAACTTTTGTTTTAATAAGAACATTGACATGTGTCCAGAGGTGTCTGCAATTAGGAAACAATGGTCATTATTTTCTGGAACAAAATAATCCACGTCACAATATTGATCGATATTTAGTCCGTAGGTTGGTGAATACATAGACGAGGGTTTCTTAACCTTTTTGACCTTAAGGCCCAAAGTGGCTCAGCGACCATTAAACATTAGATTAGATGAAGTCCATTAATTTTTTCAAAGTTCTCCATACTGGCTGCAGCTAGCGTCTTCTTTTGTATATTGGCACTAAACGAACTAACTAATGCCACCTTGTGGCAGTAATGCACCAGCTGTATTGTAACAGATATTTTTATGGATAATATCACTCTGGTGTCTTCAGTTGATAACATATGGAGTCCTTTTGAACTCTTTGCCCTCTGTCACTTGTACTTGATCTGGGACCAGGGAAACTAATTTCGTTCATCCCATGTCTAACATGTGTTGTAATGACAATAAAGAACCTTGAGTCCTTGAGTCCTTGGGTCCTGCAATCCACAGTTTTTTTGCAGCTCTCTAGAGGGTGCTGGCAGCCCAACTTTGGGCTGGCTTGACCGTATACAAGAACAGCTAATCCTATTGCAAAGTAAGACTATGGTAAAACATGTCCAGAAAAAAACATCCAAATGATGTTTACATTTATGTCTCCCATTATGATTTATTACTAGTCACTCTGGTCCAGCACATGGCTCACGCTGGGAGGTGGCCCGGCGTGAGCCAATGTCAAAGCCACTGTCAGTGGAAGCTCCATTAAACAAATAAATAAATAAAACATTCTCCCCTGGGACTGTAAATATACTTATGAAACACATCGATGACTTAAATGATAAGTCATGCATCTATGACTGTTTAATTTTACAGATCAGGAGGGAGTGCATGTGTGTGTGTGTGTGTGTGTGTGTGTGTGTGTATGTGTGTGAGAGAACAATGGTGGTGATAATGGCTTCAGGCTCATAGGAAACCAACAGCAAAACACTTCCAGTCATGTACCCACACAGAGACACTAATAATGCAGGAGAGTTACACTGTGTTCTCTATTTATGAATACAACCACACACAAACACACACACACACACACATACAGAGTACAAAAAAGTAGATTAACCTTTCTGAACTGCATGGTTAATTGTTCTTTTTCGTACTGTTGTTCAATTAAACCAGCTTTTGTTTCTTTTTGTTAAACAAATGTGAACATTTAATCAGTCAACAAAGTGTGTGTATGTGTGTATTTTAAAGAAAAGGTTGCCAATTACTGCACCTCATCATGATCTCAACAATCTGATTTTCAAGAAATTAGTGGTAGGAATAAAAAAAAACACATTCTCCAACTAACTCCAACTAAACTGCAGGGCTTTTATTTTGAAAAAAGGTCTAAGGGCTTTATTTTTTGTAAACATTAGGAAATCTTACTACCCATTAGTTTAAAAAAATACAAATAATTTTGTTTTTAGAACCTAAAAGAAAGATAAAAACAGTGTCATTTTTAGGCCATCAAGCTGAATTCTAAAAAATGCACGTTTCATTCACTGTGGAAAAACAGTGAGTGTTTTTCTTTTTATAAAATATATTGGCTTTTGTTTTAGCATGGCTCCATTAACACATGTGAGCTAACTGAGAAGGTTATTTTTTATTTTTTAAAAAAGGTATGGTTGTTCCTAATGGACAAAAACAACAAAGGATTTTATTTAAAAACAGCAGAGGTCTTTCAAGAAACTAATGAGTTTCAAACCTACAGATACAGGCTAAACATAGAGGTTTCTAAAACATGGCCTTTTTTTCAGACGCACTTAAAAAACAGTAGAGAACTTGGCTTATTTTACATTCTTTCTAAATGATCTTTGATTTCATAAAGACGCTGACAAGTGCACATTAAAGTGCTTATCGTGCAGTGAACATGTTTGCTTTAAATTCAGTTCTCATTAACATCATTGCTTTCTTGTTTTCACAGTGGTAAGAGATCCGAGAAGCATCCGAGAATAGAAACTTCCTTGACCTGTGCTGGTCAAATGCCTCCTTTAAGTGAAACCATCAGAGACATTGTTTTCTGCAGTGGCGTGCACAAATGAAACAAAAGAGATCTATGACGAGCATTCAGGGACATTCAGGAGCTGCAGCCTGCTGGGAATGATCCCAGAATGCACTCAGGGGAAGTTGGACGAAAAGATCTGTTTTTTTCCCCCCTCATAGGCAGAGTAAGGGTTTGTTGGCCAGTAGCTGGACGTGAGGGTAAAAAAAAAGAGTAGAAGAAACGGAAGAAGAAAAAGGCTTTCTGGGTGTAGAAGCCCACTGCGCATGTGAGTTTTTATGTAAGAATATAAACGAGCCTCTTCCCGTGGGACGGAAAGCTGTGCCAATTATTTCTTCATTGGGAAAAACACTTGCGGTAAAAGACAGAGAGACGCAAGGACAAGAGACAATCAGAGATGAAAGAGGAGGAAGATCAAATTTGCCTTTTGCCTCATCACAGAGCTACTCTTTGTGTCGCTTAAGTGTCAGATTCCACACAGACTTTTATGTACATTAACCCACATCCTAATTAGGGACAAGAAATAAATAAATACAAGATACCTTGAAACTACTGTAGCACCATGTTGACTAGAGACAGGAAATGTGAGCAGATCAGTCAAACCACAGTCCACTGCACACTGCTATAAGAATTAGTGGTGCAGTAGTATGCAAAAGCTATGGTTCGTTGTGTTCCAAAGCACCTCTCTACTGACAATTTGTATATGTGCAGGCTACATATGAATACAGTTGCTCAGTTTTTTCCTCTGTAGCCAATCCTTTACCAGTGTTATATTCTACTGGTGTAGAAATCAGCATTAAATCCATTTTCACTCTAATTTTAAACATATAGTACATAGCCTGTTAGATGCAACTCACCATTGTGTCACCATTTTATTTTTGATACATTTAAAATAGAAGAGTGCACCACTGTAGCTAATCAGAATAAGTGCTGCTTCTTGTTGACAAGAATATTCATACCAGCGATGACGTCAATTCTGGAGATGACAATTAGACATATCTCACTGCACCGTGAGCGTCCCCTATAGGAAAATACCGACAGATGCTAATTTGTGCCTTTTTTGTCAAAGACTCTCTCTGTCTCAGCAAAAAGTGCAGAGAGAAAAATGAACAATTTAAAGTAAGTTACCAAACCAGAGACAGCAAATTATAACTGGAAGAGTGACACACACAATCACATACATACATACTGAATTCAGTAAAGATTATTATTTTCTTTTTCCAATTTATCGTCTGAGCTTTTAGGCAAAAGTTATATATCTTGTAGTTTAAAAACAAAACATACACAGAGAAGCATAGTGATGACAAATAACCTCTAAACACACACACACACCACATATGACTAATTTATCAGTGTCGGAGCTGAGGCTTTTTAAAAGTTTGAAAAGCTTTGTTTGTGTAGGTATCCTGTGTTTTTCAGAGAGCTGCAGAAAAGCCCTCTGGCTTCACTTTGTAAAACAAGCTGCTCCCTCCGTGACCTTAACCTGCATTATTTACCCAGAACGCACCAGCTTTGCAACAATAATAAAAGTAATCTCAATCGAAATGTCAGATTCAAGAGTCAGAGTAAGAAAGCATGGTTTTTTTTCATATGAAAAGAAAAAATAGTTGCTGTAGCCTGAGGTGGGCATTTGTGGAGCAGGAAGTGAAACGAGTGTCACCTTTAATGAATGGGTGCTCTGTTATTTTACAGTCTGAGAGTCAAGAAATGTTCACCAGGTGACTCCAGTAAAAACTAACTCATATGCTGATTTAGCTTTGAGAAGCACGAAACAAAAGAAAAAATAAAAGAAAATAAGGATACTTTGCTGCCCCCTGCGGCAAGAATCAGGAAGGCTCGCCCTCAGAGAAATTATGGCTGACAATATAAAACCAGATGACAAAAAACAGCTATAACTAGTTGTATTGTAGGGAATTTTTTTTTTTAATCTAGAAATATCTCAAATAAGAAAAAAAAAGCAATTGGTTCTGACACAACATTAAGAGAGTATTATTTATTGTTTATTCTTTCTAACTCTGAAATAAGTAAATTACAGAATATAATTAAATCAATACAACAATACATTTGGTGTGCATCCCAGATTTACTACCTAACCTTTTTTGTTGAAACAAAAATCCAGGTTTTTCCTGTACAGCACCAACAGGGACTGCTACTTTATATATGCAGTACTGAAACTAGAGTTTGTGTCCACACTTTGTGGCTCATGTTACTTTTGATGTGCCATTGTCAAGGTAAAAAAAAAAGAAGTGATGTGAACAGTTCACCAACACCAACCTTCAAAACCATGCCAAAGACGCACACATACATTGTGATTTATCTTATGATAACACTGACTGGAGGCTTTCATATTTTAAATATGATACAGTACACAAACCTTCAAAGTAGTTGGCTTAATAGTAGACCAGTTGATGACTTTAGTGGACTGGTTCACTCATTATTAAAACTTGTTTATAATATTGATCTACCCACTAAAATGTGGTTCAAGACAGCACTATGTTTCTGGTTTTGAAAATGGGGCCACTGCCACCCTTACAGAATAGCTAGCAGCACCATCTGGCCACCACAGAACACTGTTTTTAAAGAAAATTATTAAGGGTGTATGTTTGTAAATTTTTGGTTATATTTTCTAGGGCTGTTGGTAGACAGAAAAGCTTCAGGGGAGAGAGAAGCAGGTGATGTGACAGAAGACCACAGTCTGGACCACAACATGGACCACTTTGTGGCCATCCTGAGATCACATCTGGCCACCCCTTATGACCTTACCCTGCATAATTACATTACGAACCAATACTCCTCTTGTTTTTAATCATTTTTGAAAAACATTTTTATGCTGTTTCAAACCCCAAAAGACACATTCCATTTGGAAAGTAGAACAAAAGGAAATATCAAAAGTTGGATGTCCAATAGAACAAATATCACAAACACTGAAGTACAGCTGTTCTGTTCTGATTCTAGAACATGTATGAGAAAAAAAAAAGACTTCAAAGCAACTTTAATCCTGCAACAGAGTGTCTAGAAGAGCTAGAAGACCCACAATAATGGAACATTTTGTCTCCAAGAGAAGCGTGTGAAAGGTTAAACAGATTTAGGTCCCCACAGTAGGAGTAAAACCTGGCCCACACACACTCATACAAACAGACCAAGGTAATCCCTGAACTCAGCTCTCAGCTCTCAGTCTAATCGTGGTCAAAACCTCAGAGTGTGTCCACACCTCCACGCCTGGTTAAATCCTATTGGCTCAGGCAGCCAGAGCAAATAACCATTTAACACACTCACGGTGTGTGTGTGTGTGTGAGAGAGAGAGGGTTTGTGTGGGCGCCATCACAATGTGACCAAACAGTTGTCTCTTTTTATTTACTAGGCTGATGTGGTGATGTTAAAGGGCAGTAGGCAGCTGCCATGACACTTTTTCTTTCACTTGCTCTTTATGCAACAACTCCAACATCAACACCTCCCTCTGCTGATACCGTGCTGACCCAACGTCACCTCTAACTGGCTTATATTTCTTGACTTGGCGGCTGGTTTGATTTAGTTCTACAGGCAACACAGAGAGCATGCAACTCTCCGTAGGCTTTAGGTGTCGCAGAGCATTCGTTCATCTGATATGACGTGTTTGATGGTGACGCGCAGTCGGTTGACATATTTTTAGGCCGATGAGCGGGTTGTGAGGAACAGAGAAGAAAATCAGAAGGGAAAGAAGATAGGAGAAAGATCAGGCCTCCCAGATGAAGCTGAAGAGGACAGACAAGGGAAATTGTTTGTGTTTGTTTCTTTTTAGACTAGAAGAAGAATAGGGGATATTTTAACAGACAATACATGTTCATACTGTTAATGATGAACAGAGGAGTCAGTACCAGCAGTCATCTGGAGATGGTGAGCCTTGACAATTTTCTAGTTTTCCAGGATTCAGAAGAAAATTGTTTAAAATAAAATATTACAATATCATCTGCTTGGAAGTGAACCTTCAACTATAATTAGGGAATTGTCAGTTTTCACCACAATACGAGCACAAAACAAGTATTAGCTTTATAAGAACTGAACATAAATCATGATCTCGATGATTTTGGGGCTGATTTATTTTTATTTTCCAAGGTTCAGCAAATCAAAATAGAATTTAAGAAGAAAAAAACGCACAGTTGCTGCCTTAGGAAGTTTTCCTTGTCTCTGAAGACTATTATCTTAATCTTAAAGTTTCTGCCTTATTTGTTCAACAGCAGTTGACATCCTTTTGGTCCACTTTTTGTTCAAAACTACAGCTGTTTGATAATGATTTGATTTATATTTGTTTAAATGACAACTTGTGAATTAGATTTGTCTTTAAAGCCTTTAACAGGAAAGTAATCTTTGATGTTCCAGGAATAAGAAGAAGACGTTTAAAAATAGAATGATAGAACTTAAAAGGAAAATCTAAACTTGTAGCTGGAGCAAACACATCTATAATGGATACCAACAATGAACATACTGTAGATATTGTCATTACCAATGTAATGTCCACCTTCAACACCAGTTGCCGCCTCAACCTGCGCACCATTGCTTTGAACGGAAACAATGTTATCTACGAGCCGAAAATGGGGAAGGTCCTGATGAAGCTTCGGAAACCCATGATTACGGCATCAATTTGGTCCTCGGGTAAAATAATCTGCACGGGGGCAACTAGTGAGGAGGAGTCAAAAGTGGGAGCCCGGAGATTAGCACGCTGTTTGCAGAAACTTGGCTTCAATGTGAGTTTTTCTGGCTTTAGAGTGGTGAACGTCCTGGCAGTGTGTTCTATGCCCTTTGCAGTGCACCTTAACAACTTTGCCAGGAACAACCGAACTGTGGCCAGCTACGAACCTGAGCTCCATCCTGCTGCCAAATACAGGAACAAGAGTCTAAAGGTGACTATTCAGGTTTTCTCCACTGGTAGCCTGACGCTGACTGGGCCAAACGTGCAGAATGTGGCCACAGCTGTGGAGCAAGTCTATCCACTGCTATTCCAGTGTCAGAAACCAATCAAAGAAGACCAAAAAGGCAGGGAATAAAGAATGACTTCAGTAATGGATGAGTGTGGATGCAAACATTACTGCTGCCAAGTGAAAGTGACCAACACAAAATTATGAAGACGGACGGGGAAGAGACCGTGACCTGTTTAGATCTGGTGTTCTTATCCATCCTGAGAAATTTAAATGCAGGTAGGCAGTTTTTACTGCATCCTAAATATATCCCATCTGCTACCTTGTGAGATCTGGCAGAGTCTATGCTATGGTCGATGGTGCACCTGATGAAATTCTAGAGAAATTATTTAACATCTAATTTTTTTTATCATTCATCATGGGCTACTCTGCTCTGTGTGGAGTTGGCCATAAGTGATTACCATGTGAGAACTAAATACCTTTAAATGATATCTGAAGACTGCAGCATGTTCCTATATGTTGAGATGGAGTACAGCTTGTGACCATTGTAATCCTCCACCCATGTGCAATTTAATACAAATTGACACGATGATTTTTCAAGCACAAAAAAAATGTTTTTTTTTATGAGTCTGTGAATTGTAAAATGTTGCTGCAGAATGAAAAGTTTAGGAATATCTGTGCAGCTGAGATTGTAAAACCATACGACTCTTGAGTGTACGATGGCTACACCTATATTGTTGGTGGCTCTGTGACACACAGACATGCATTTGAAACATAAAGGGCATGGTCAAAAACAAGGATCACAATATTAGGTTGTATTTATGCCAAAAGGGCTTGTAAATTATTTAGGATGGGAAAAGTGAGGAACCCTCCACTGAGAGAAGTGTGCGCTGATATATTGTAACATTTTAGCCACCCATTAAAAAGTCCATAAAAAAAGTCAGCATTTTTAGAGAAATGCACACAAGTGTTATTGATCCACTACTACAATCATTCATCAACGGAAACATGTTTTATTTGTTACTTCTCTTTAACCACTTCTATCTATTTATTTATTTGTGTTCAATTACACAAAACAACTACGTAGTGCAACAGCAGCATCTTCATCTTGAAAGGCTCAAAGGCATCAATACTTTCTCTATGGACCTGTGTGTACAATTTGTTGTATTCCTATTAAACGGTTACTTTTAAGGAATAATAAAAAAAATCCACCTGAAACATACAAGAAAGCTGATCAATAAACAGATTATTCCCCATAATGCACCTTGACTGCCTGCAATCATTGGCCATTGAATATCTTATTTTTCTCCTCCAGAGACTGTATGCGACACAATGTAATCTGAGACTCAAACCTTTGCCAGGAAGTGCTTCCTGTAAAACGACAACATTCTTTAAACCCCTCAGCATCGTCTGTCAGACTCCATACGCCACTCCTTGCTTGTACACATTATGGCAGTACTGGCTTGCTGTAATGTGTCAGGTTGGGAAAGGATGGGTGAAAAGGCTGACTACTTGGCAAATACCAGCTGCCAATCGTCTGACTCCTGACCTTTTGTGCGATTCCTTTAAATGTAGGCGAAAATAGAGCTAGTGAAGAATCAGTTCATCATCACACTTCTCACTTCAGAAAGTCCCCACCTCAGGTATACACATCTTGAACTTAAAAAAGAAAAACCATGAATCATTTTAAAATTATCTTAATGTCCAAAAAACACAGGGTATTCCACTAACATCTTTTATTTATTTGACCTTTAGCGGTTTTTATCTCTTCTCTTCTTTTGTTTGTCTGTCTCACATCTTTTGGGGTCTTTTACATAATATTTTATTCAATGATCCAAGCACCTTTAGTTTGAAGCAAAAACCGCCCAGGCCTGAGACAGCTACAGTAGGGAGAGATCAGGATTTTGGCAGAGAATGCCTGTCTCAGAGACATAAGCATTTAATTTAACAGTTTTGATGTTGGGGTTCATAGTTGGGTCCGTTTGCTTCTTAAGAATTTGACAAAGCACAATTTTATTTTCATTACATTTAGTTTCCATGCATGTAGAGACTGCAGATATTCATTGTTGGACTATAATATGAAGATGTGGTGTGAGTGGAATCTTATAGACTAGAACCATGGACTTCTTGTCAAGTCTAGAATGTTTAAGACTTTCCTGGAATGTTGTAACATCCCTGAAATTAAATCATAATAACAATTAAAAAAACAAACAAACCCACGTAAGATGTTTGTTTATAAATTAATACACATTACTTTGAATTAAAAAAAAAAAGGTTCAGATATTTCGGATATTTTCTAAAGACTTTGGTAGATATATTAGATAAAGGAGCTGCTCTAGCAATTCCACCAGCCACTGCCACTGATGCAGCTTTTCACCCTCAGTATGGAAAAACAAAACTGACTGTGACTAACAAAGCAAACTTTGAACAAGGTGAGAGTCACGGTTCTGCTGCTGCAGGATAGGCATGAGTGGAAATGGACCAGTGGGCTGTGTGTTGTACCAAATCTGCAGTACAACAAACACAATGTGTTTTTTTTTCTCCACAATGACGACATCTAGTTCGTCAAAGAACACAGAGAAAGTGAGAAATGGAAAAGGTATCACCATGAGCAGCACCACAGGGATTTCTACCATCTACTTTTTCCAATGCTTGTGTCTTTGTTGATAATAAGGAGAGTATGGGTGAAGGGGGGGTTGGGGGAGGGGGTGTTCAAACATGAACAACAACATTTTATGTATGTGTATAGGAACAGACTCTCCTGGGATTCTGGAGCTGCTGCTGCTGGAGGTAATGGTGAACCTTCAGCCTTATGAAGCAAAGATTCAAATCATATATAAAAAATAGATTGCAATCCCAGTGTCAAAGAAGATATGTACGGAGACCCGTTCATGGTTTGTATTAAGTCACTGCGATGAATGATGTGTGTACAAAGACCTGCAATAATATTTACTGAATATACAATTTTTTTAAAAAGGACAAACTAATGTCATTTCTAGCATCTCAACCAAAAATATTTCAACTAGTACAAATGAGGAAAACAGAGCAATTTCACTTATCTTAGAGCAGAGTTAAATACATAGATGAGTAAGTGGGGACTCAGTGAACATATTGCATGCAACTTCAACTGCAGTACAAATACAACTGAATTTTACAAATGTGCCTTTGGTGACCTTTCAGCACTCAACAAAATTAGAATAGAAACAAAATCAACTTGGCTTAGCGAAAGTTAGACATTTTTAAGTCTTTTTTACCTAAAGATTATTTTATGGTATTTTACTTATTTGTTTTATTTTATCATTTTATTGATAGGATAAACTGTCCTCTCTGTAATTTTGTCTAGCTGATTGAATGCTCATTAAAAAACAAATCAGATGTTACTCAACAGTTACTCAGTACTTGAGTAGTTTTTTCACCAAGTACTTTTTTACTCTTACTCAAGTAATTATTTGGATTACTACTTTTTACTTCTACTTGAGTATTATTATTCTGTAGTAACTACTTTTACTTGAGTACAATTTTTGTCTACTCTACCCACCTCTGGTGACATTTGGCAAAGCACAGAGTACACAAAGTACACTGAGAAAAAAAGTACTACGACTTCTCTTGTGGTACGAACAGTGCATCCATGGTGAGTTCTGTATGACTTATTATTTATACTAACTTATTACATTTGTTTTCCATCTTTCTTCTGCAAAAGTTCTTAAGTTCGCCATATTCTACTCCGTCTTGCAAATCCTTTGCGTTTGTAATGTGGTTGCTGATTGGTCAAGCTGAGTGCTATCATTTATCTGGGCAAGTTCAGCAGACTTTGTAGTTTGACATTGGAACAACTGTTAAACATAAAACCTTGTTGTCTGACACTAGCTTTTTAAGGTGAACTATTTGTTGTATCTCCTTGTGTGTGCCTTATATCAACAACTATTGGTTGTCATCTCCTGTCATCACCTTTGTCAACCCATACTGTACTGTACAGGCCAATCACCACCTCCAAACGCTTTGAATAGATCAGTTTTATGAGCAGAGCAGGAGAAAACAATTTCAGTTTTGCAAATTAGGCAGAAAAAGAAAAAAAAGTAAAGTAGAAAACTCCCAGCTGCCATTGTTCCACCTTTAGCTTGTCACAGTCTCATCACGGCTCATTGTGTAGTAGACAAAAAAAAAAAAAAAAAACAAGGTGGAGGAGCATTGATCAGTAAATCAGATTCCTGTACTGCACACTGCAAACACACACCCATTGTTTGTTAGAACAATGTGGCAGTGAATGATGAGCTGTGTACTGATAGCAGCAGCAGCAGCAGCTGATAAACAACAGTCTGCATAACAATAGCCTCGCAGTCATAGCAGATTCAGAGATGAAAAAACAAGCATGTTGGAAAGTTTTCGAGTTTCTTCATTTAACAGTCAGTGTGTAACATCATAATTAACTAAATACTCCGAGGCCAAATCCCATTCTCAAGCTCAACAGACATGGCCGTATTATTTTTCGTTCTTAATTAAGTGGCTAAGGCTTCTTACAAGTGTAAAAAATTTAATCCCTTTGCCTAAATCCTGTATAATTTAATGTGAGAGAAATCAAATAAATAAATAAGCGGCTCTGGCTCGTCTGTAAGAGGGTTGGATACGGGTGATTAGATGAGTGCAGCGTGAAGAAGAAGCCCATTAGAATTGTGTGGCCCCGAATCCCCTTCCCAGCCCTGCGCCGGTGCAGAAACCGCTGCCTTTTTCCCAGTGAGTGCAGCAGCGGCAGCGAAGACCAGCGGCCTCCAGCCATTGATTGGTTTTTATCCTGTTAAGAAGACAGGAGGCAGATAAGCGCTGAAGTAATGAACTACGATTATCAGTCATGATGAGCTTTATTATAGAGAGAAAAGTGTCATCACGTTGGGGACAAGAGGAGAAAAATCAAGTGACTGCACTTCCACACTGGATGTGGGCTGTGGTCCACTTTTGCTGTCTTAAACACATGCCCATTTTTACTTTTCTAGTTTGAAAATGACCAAAAAACACCACTTTAACTATGAAGCTGTAATAAGGGTTTGTAACCAGACAAGCACACGTGTTAACAGAGCAGGCCCTAATGCTATTAGCAGGCTGTGCTAATAGCAGTCCATCAAGCTTAAGTGTGGCAGAAGTTCACATTATCTGTGTGGATACTGTATATACACAAGGTGTTTCAAAGTAAAGATTTGTTTTAAATTTTTTTAAGAGCAAATAAGAGAGATAAAACACTATAACAATAATCAACTGCAAACTTATGCTAATGATTATAATTCTTAAACACCTTCTTGATCTCCAGAATTGTAAATATATTTAGGACATGTTGTGTCCTGAAATGTTAAATAGGGACCAATATGCCTGAAGGAACAGTTTTTACATTAAGAAACAAGAGAATATGTAGGTAATGTAGGAACAGGAAGCGGACCTGTGAAAAACAATGGAGAATAAGAAGATGGATTAACATAAGCCTGCTCCATCCAGGTTATGTTCACCGACAGTTAACACAGACAGAAAAATTAACATAGTAACATTGTTGCGTAGTCTCCAATTATAAGTTGGCCTTATTTAGACTAATGTAAACTGACAAACAGAGAGACATTGGCAGAAACACATACCTATAGCTGAGCATCCAAACAGTACATGTAGTCAGTGGACACTAAAGAATAATGACTACCAACACATCTGAACTGTTTGAAAGCCTCAACTAAAGTTGGCCATATTTTCCACCAACGCCCCCCCCCCACACGCGCCCCCCCGCTGACACAGACATGTTTGCGCATCCTCTTTACTGATGCCGCCTGCAGCTAAACATGAAGAAGTCAGTATAACAGCGAAGAGATGCACAGTGTTAACTGTTGTTATCTGATTCCCTCGGGAGACAGAAGGCAGCAAATGATTTAATCACAAAAAACTTGAAAAGAATTCCCTAAGTTGATCTCCATCTGAAAGACTGAGAGCAGCCTCAGAAGCACTTTTGATCAGTGGGTTAAGAGTTTGATCAGACGTCCGTGTCATGTGTGATGAGCGAAGGGGGAAAAGAGAATAACAGAATATTTCTGATCCAAATAAAGGTGAGTAATAAATGAAGACAACGTCTCTTCACAGAGAATAGAATAGAAGAAGGGCATCAAATCAAAACGTCTCTCCATCTCTGAGCTTCAACTGGTTTCGGTTTAATCTGTGGTTGTTGAAGGTGTTTGCCTGAGACGTGAATAAATGAATAAAGACATGTTTTTCTTTGAGGTAGAAAACACACATCTTTGACTAGACATCGGGGGCACGGGCAGAATAGGCAGATTTAATTGGTACATGTGACGGCTTTTTTTTTTTTTTTCATTTTTCCATTTTTTACCCCTGCTCTAGATTGGCAGCAGAGTAGAAATGGTTTGACGTGATGATTGGTTGATATGAAGCCTGCAGCAGTGTGAGAGCCAGGTCCATTACCCCTCCTCCCCCTTTCATTCACCTCTCAGCTCGGAGACAAACTGCCTCTGCTGCTGCTGCTTCTGCTGTCAGGTGAACATAAAAACCTCCACTGCATCAATCCAGCTCCTGCACGCCTTCACCTGGTTCATGGTTTATAAAGCTCATAATGGTCTGACAGGAATTCGGCCTCGCACATGTTTGGTCAACAGCCTGTGCACAGCTCTGGGTCACAATCTACTGCGTCTACAAGACATTTGACTGAACTGACACAATGGCGCTAGAGCTGCCACTGATAAATTGATGATGTATTGATCACCTTCTTGCCTCATCGGTCAGACAATTGATAAACAAAATGTAGGCAGTTCTAAATGCATGCATAATTTTTGTTTTTTATGTATTAAGAATTAGTACTAAAAATGACAAATTACTTAATTTGAAAATATATTAAAATCTTTATTAGCTCATTATTATTTTTATATATACAACTTTACTTTACACTGCCTTTAATCTCATAATTATATTCACTACGTTATAAAATGTGTGTAATAAAGTTATAAAAACACAGATGAACTGAACTGTTCCTTCTCCTGTTTCTCCATCTTTGACATTAATGTTTAATTTTCATCTTTTCTGACAGTTGACAGTTGACACATTACCACAAAGAATGCATGGGGAACTACAAAGGATCAATGGTTAAAATGTGATCAAACCCGACATCAAAGGAATCCCCGTTGTAAGCGGCCAATGCAGCGTTCTGTCAGGCCACTGTTTTTATGTCTATCTTTAAGGTGGCTTACTTTTTATTCCCAAGTTTGTGTGGGGATATTTGTCTGTGTGTCTTGGTCTACTGTATGTTTACGGTTGGGTAATGAAGGGTTAAAAATGGTACCAAAAGTTGCGATTTTGTTTTTCGTTCAAAAGACAGTCTGACAATGATTGATGTGCTGGTGTTTTTATGCTCCAATCGTTCTAACCTTCCCCGATAAACTTGAAATTAAACTTCCACACTTCAGTTATGCAAACAGCAAAAATAAACTTTAAAGAAGGCAGTAGCTCTTTGTTTTTGCAGAGAAAATGAAGAAAACAGCAGCTATTTTCCCCCATGTGTTTCAGCACTGACATGAGTGAAAATGATCAGTTGTCAGAAAACTGATTCAGCAGTGAAAAAAACAAACAAGCTTTTCAACTCGCACATGCAAAAAAAAAAAAAAAAACCCAAAAAATAATAAATACAAATAAAAAACCTGAGAAGCGCAGGTGTGTGTTTTATTTTCTGATTTTTTTCCTCCTTCTGCTTGATTCGTTTTCATCTGCTGCTGATCCAGACTCAAGGTGATAAACATGGAAATAAAGACCTGCTTTTGTGTGTTTTCATTCCCTCCTTTTTAAGAGGCTCGGTACAGGTTCCTTTCTGCGAAAACACTCACGCAGCTGAAAACCAAGGGCACGCTACACAATAACCCTGTGGCTGAAAGAGCGTCAGAACCATAGCACTAATGGCTAGAAAGCTTTTATCACCCACAACTCGAATTTTTAATCAACCTCTCAGGGGAGGAGTTTGAAATAAAAAAAGAAAAAGGTGCTTCATGTAGCACGCTGAAGTCTTTCAAGGTTTTTCTCATTTCAAACTGTCGCCTCTATCATCAAACTGTAAATAAATATATTAAAAAGTGTAATTAAAAGCGGCAGAAGCGGCAGCAGGAGCAGAAGACGAAACGTTCGTCTCTGATGTTTTCAAAAGACAAAAACCTGAAGGACGTGTAGGCAGGAAATGCGCACACAAATACATGAAATGAGTTTTCAATCGCATGGTTTTATACCTGCAGAATATATATCCTCACATTAGAATACTAAAGACCAGAGTTGTGCTGCAGATGTAGGCTGTTGACCTGTTAGGTCCACGAAAGAAGTCACAATTCATCAGAAGGTGGTTCCACTGGCCACAAAATTAACTCACTGATAAAATGTAAACGACAAATGAAACAAGAATCTTGTTGGTGGAATATCGTCAAAGTTTCACTTGTGAATTCCAAAGCTACTTTTTAAAAACACATTTTAATCTACAACAAATCTTTGAAAGACCCATGCGGCATGTTTTTTCTAGACTTTTTTTCCTTTGGTTATTGTTTTTTAACTCCACATCAGTGCCATCTCAACACAGAGATCCTCGTAGGCATGACCACTATCCGAAATGACCAGCCCGTAAAAGCCGCAGTCACACAGTGCCAGACAGACGGACGGACGGGCAGACAGACAGACAGACAGATGGGGAGTTCATTTCCAGCATCCAGCTGAGCAGCAGCCGCTCTGTCTTCCAGCTCCTCTCACATTATTTTATGGTACTGTGCTCGACGGGGGAGCAGAAAAAGCCTCAGAGCCAAACTCTACCTAATTCTGGATGGATTTCTAGCTCCACTCCAAAAATATTACATTTCCTGTGTGCAGAGATGGAGATCAGTATTCTAACCCAAAGCAAAAATATGATTAATTGCTCCCTGCCTGAGTCCAGGCGTGAGGGTAGTAATAAGCCTGACTGGAGCAGTTTCTCTTTTCAAGCTATTCAGCTCTGCCGCTGTTATACACTCCCCTAATGTATGCACTGCATTAGAAATATCCACATAAAATTGAATCTGGATAGTTACACATGTAAGTACCTAACTCAGTCTGAAGATGAGGCTTAAATAAGACAGGAAGAGAAAAGGAAAATGGACGAGCTGTCGTCGAGCTGCTCTTTGATACGGCGAACAAATAGCAGGAGCGTGAAAGGTCCCATTTTTCTCTCTTGCTCTTTGGCTCCTTTTTTTTATTATTTGCATCATCTTAAATGCCAAAGTCAGGGAATCTTTTCATTACTTTCTGGCTCAGACACACGCCGAAATAAATGCACCTTCTTTTTTTTCCTTCTTTGTAATGTGCGTTAAATATTTCAGAGATTTCCAGAAGAGCGATGGAAGCAGGGTGGAGGAAGAGGAGAAGTGCTGAAACTTTGCCGACCAAGGAATGCTTAGGCGAGGGTAAGAAGCACTGCTGCCTATTTTGTATAGTTTTCCGGAAGGTAGGTCCGAGTGACAGCAGGATTCACTATCAGTTGAAGTAATTTAAGTGGATCTAAAGGTTATTTATAATTTTAACATTGAGGCAAACAAATATTAATAATAATAAAAAAAAAGACAACAAGCAACAACAGCTAACAGCAGAGTACTCTGCGATGGACAGAAATAACTTCGCCTGCTCTTATTTATTTTTATTTTTTTTTATCCCATCCAGTTCTGTTCTTTTGTCATGACTCTCCTTTTGGTAAACACATCAGAACAGGACACATGCCTCTGTAACATTGGTCCACGTGAACCGAGTTCTAGTTCTAGTGAACATCAGTCCTAGTTTTGCTTTGAGACCTGGAACGACACCAACCTCAATCCAGTAGTAGTCAACATTCTCACTCCCTGTGGCCACTTAATATTTGTAAAAAAAAAAAAACAAGCTTAATGCCAAATAAAAATGTATATATTACTATAAACTTGCACGTTGTGTATATTGGCTGTCTTTGATATCTCAAGTTTAGATCATTCCAATTCCATTGACGTTCTGGTACAGACGTTCTACACGATCTACATGTGCAGCCAGAGACATTTTCATGAATGACGGTGATTTCTACACAGCGAGTTGAAACAGGAGCTGAAGTGGTTAAATACATCTGGTACTTACAGTCAGAATGTTCACACTTACTATGATAATACACACACACACACACACACACACACCTCCACCCACTCTCAGCCTTATCTGCTCTCCACCAGGTTATTAGTTACTTTCCCATTGCCATGGCAACAAAGCACTGTTCCTGCTTCAGCTGCGTCCATTATGTTTCAGAGAGAGGGGGAGAGAGATAGACAGAGAGAAAAGAGAGAGAGGGGAATGGAAAGGCGTTGAGAAAAAAAGCAGAAAGTTAAAGGAAAAAAGAGATAGAGAGAGGGAACAGAAAATAGAAGGAGAGGAGGTGAGGGAAAGCGAAAGGAGACTCAGCGGTGCGGGCATGCGAAAGAACGAGGGGGAACAATGTGAAGATGGACAGAGCGAAGACAACAGGGAGACAGTGTGATGTCGCACAACCACTCAGTCACTACAGCGAAAGGTGAAGATAAAAAAAAAAAAAAAAAATCAGCAGCGATTGAACTTTCACTCTGTATGTGTGTGTGTGTGTTTTAAACACAACACCTAAATGTAATTACTTCAGTGGCCTCACCCACATGAAGTGATCGTCAAAACATTATAGAGAGGTAAGAATCCATTTCAATTTTTCACTTTTGTTCTAAATGTATGCACTGGATTTAACATCTCATGAATTACTGTACAAGCAAAATATCTTTTTATATATAATCTATATATTTCACCTCATAATTGTCCTAAAAACACTGACCCAATGTGACAATTTATGCCACCAAATGCAGATTCTTCTTCAAACTATTGGTGCCTGGAAAAAGTCTCATTCTTATTCATTTTTTTCAATGGCAGCCAACATTTCACCAAGAGCCAGCCTCCGTGCCTGCAGGTGATTGTGCGCAGCAGGTGGTGCTCACAGAGCAGTAAGTGCTGACTATGTGTCAGTAGCCTAAACAATCAGGCTTAAAAAAAAAGTCAACTTAACGGACCATGGGGTTTAATGGTGATAGTTTTTCACTTCAGAGTCAGCGACAAGTCAATTAAGGACAAGCTGAGTCAAGATGGAAGTCTGTTTATGTGAAACTGCAAATCTGATGCGTCTGTGTCCTGCAGCAGATTTTCCATTAGATTGGTCAATAATCAATTTTCCTCTGATTAAAGATCCTAACATCCTGGCCACAAATGTGATTCTGCCGTGTGTCCTGGATAAGTGAGGCTGTTATGTGCTTTTACTGTGGTTGGTACACATCAAATGGTGATGATGATGTGTGTAGACCACACACACACGCACACACTGTCAACTGTAGGATTTTTTTTCTTTCATCAGATTACATCCTGTACAGCTCAGTGACACTTCATTTTCTGCTCCACAAGTTTCCACAGAAGTTTTATTAAAACTGGACTAAACTAAGGTCCCAGCTGCAGACATTTAGATGTAATAGCAAAAACCGATTTACTGTTTATGGCATTAGGTAAGAAGTTCTTATGTATATGACATAAACATATAAAATATGATAGAATAATTTTAATGTGTATGCAGTCTAAAGTACTAACAGTTACCTAAGGTGTACTGTTTAATTGCAGTTTACAAATTTAGCACATGCACCATTGTTTATACTCCTACATATAGTCTGTGCCTACATGACTCATCTTTAATAAAACAAATGTGAAGCAAAGCCAGCCACTCATTGATGATTAAATAAAAGTTGTTAAAGCCAGGTTAAGGCAGGTTAAGGCAGGACAGTATTAAAAAGTTACAAGCTGGTTTGAAGCCAAGAACGTCTAATGAAAGCATAACTTTTTGCTTTGAAAGTGAAAGTGTAAATAACTGATTATCGGCCAAGATTATCCAACGGTCTGCCAACTGTCTGAGAAAGACAGGGAGTACCAGCAAGGCATGTAAAGGTATAGAGAGACGACTGGAGGTGTGCAGCCAGAATTACAGATAGGTTCAGTTAGGTAAGCAGATTTCTAAGTGTTCCTTAGGGAGTGGAGAGTAGGCAAAGCCAAACACGAATTTCATTTTGGGGAAAACTAAGTATTTTTTATTAATATTATGTTCCACAAGAATTATTTTGTTAAACAATATTAAAATAAACAGTTTAAAAAGGAATTTAACTAACGTGTGGCAAATTTAATCCTGTGTGTAAGACTTTAACAATCTTTGTGGATACAAAATTCCCAGACAGGACGATGAAATGAAATTTTGGTACTGTTTAAAGATGTTGGGAGTGGCAGAGAAGTACTTGAAGGGAGAGCGGGAACTGTAGGACAAAAAGACAATGGTGAGGTTTGCAATCTGAATGACTGACTACAAGACAAGTGAACACACTTTGATTTTTATCTCTGTCAAATCAAAGAGTCCAAACAATGTATTTATAGTGGTGTAACACAATTGTGTTTTTAAAACACATATAACAAATAAGAGGGTTTAATTTACACTTTCACAGTATTTTCACACATTTTTCTCCTCTTATTAACAGCAACTTTGTTAGCATCTACACCTTTGACACCATAAATTATAAATATCTAAATATCTCCAATTACATATTAGAGAATTTATATCTTTTACAGTGAACTCGGGAAAAAATCCTTCTGTGTTCAGCTGCAAGAGGATAATCAACAGAAAAACATTGAGAAACAATAAGCCTCTGTTTTTGGGACACAAGAGCCCGAGGACAAACAGAATCATCGTTTTTCATAAAAACAAAATTAAAGAACAAGACGGGTGAATTTAAGCAGAGTTATGCTTGATGTCATTTTAAAGCTGAATAATATGCAGCAAAGGAAGCTGGAAGGAGGAAAAAGAGCAAAGAAAATCAACAAAACAAAATATAAAATAAAGCAGAAGCTGTTCTAGACGTTCACGCTCTTTAAACCAGAGAGACTAACTTTTAAATGCGACAATAAGACATATCAACTGTTATAAAGTGAGCACTGTTTTGCATCTTTAAAGACGGGTTTTAATCTGATTCCTGAACTGTACTTTACTTTCTGCTGTTTACAGGGATTGATTGTTTGACTTCAAGATGGACTGATGAGAGGAGCAACACTGCATGTGTGAATAAAGCAGCAGAAATGATGAAAGGATTGTCAAAAACAATAAGAAGTGAGCACAAAATAATCACAGAATTTGCTAAAAACTCCATCTGGGGAGAAACATTTCTTAAATCCACCAACGTCAGTCCAGAAGGCACCTCTAAAAACTGTTTGAATAATCACTGAACCAAATATTACTATAGAAAGTAGTCCCTGTTTTTACATGTACTTTAATAGACAGTAGCATATTAGATTATTTGGAGGCTGGCGTGTGTTCCCTTTCATTTGCAAAAAATTAGGTGTTATTTAAATATTTCGATTCAAGCTCCTGTTTTGACAAGACTAACTGCCAATCACCCAGTGTCCACACATTTGCATTTCCCTACTATTTATTTTAATCTAAGAAAGAATAATTTACTAAATTAATGTGTCATCGTATTAAAGATGGCTTGTATTTAGCCATTGAGACCATTGGAAATTAATTAATATCATAAATCAAAAATAATTACATTTATTAACTCACAATCTTAAATGCAAAGACAGAGAGGGATTGAGTAAATGCCCTGAGAAGCAATGAGAAGGAGGGGCAAAATGAGGTAATAACCTCTTTGGTTATGGCTATAAAATGATGTTTCTTTTTTCTTTTTTTTTTTCATCTCCTGTCTGTTTCAACTTCTATTAAGCAAGTACATCATACTTAGTGCCCAGGTTCTTGGGTCTGTGCAACTTTGAGAGATTTTCATATGAAGCTTTTGTGAAAAGTGGGAGGAAGGGATGTGAAAAGCTGTGGCACTTAGGCCCAATTAGAATATGCATATTTGAATGGATTTAAAGCCGTTAAAATATTCATGATGTGTCCCAGTGCTGCAAAAGGATGAGGAAAAGGATGTGGGGGAGTGGGAGGATGTGTTGGTGGCAGTGTAGGATAGAGCACCCTCTAGGGGGCGCCATGCTCCCATCAAGCAGCGAGAGGAGCAGAGCCACAACTGCTGCCCACACAGTCTGCTGCAGAAGCAAGGAGAGAGGATGAAAGGATGGAGAGAGGAGGAGGAGAGGCAGGTGTGATGGACAGGCAAAGAAAGGGAAGAAGGAGGAGGGAGGGAGGGAGGGAGGGAAAGAATGAATGAAAGAAGAAAGGAAGGAATGAAGGAAGGAAGGAAGGAGCAGGAGCAGCTTCAGCGCCTCCATCAACACAAGCACAAACACACACACACACACACACACACACACACACACACACACACACACACACACACACCACGCTCAAAAGCAGCGAGTGCCCTCTGCTCCCTGTACTGCAACTGGACCAGAGTCTACTGTATGAAGCAGCTTCAGGCCCATTTATACAGTCAAACTGGGCTCCGTTTGATGTAGAAGTCGTCAGATGACGTCACTTCACATCTTCTGTACAGTATCTTACCAGAAGGCTAACAGGCTCATGCTATGGTTTGACAGATTATTTTTGATTGGAACCAATGCTTTCCTAACTGGAAAATATTCATGAACTTCAGATTAGAGAGAAAGACGCAAACGTTTTTGATCCACATATGTTTTAAGATTTAGTCACATTTTTAGGAAAGAACTCAACTAAAATCACGTAAACAAGGCTTTGAAAGGCTAATCGGGAACCACCATCATACAAGCAGGAAACAAAATTGGGGAGAATTTCTAATGAAAAGATGATGGAGTTAGAATGTAGGATGAGATATCACGGTATCAGACATGATGAAGACAGCTTCATGCTCTCACGTACCAACACCTCATATCAAAAAACACTGACGTTTTTGTCCTCCTCTTCCTCAATAGACAGAAATGCATATTACATACAGTCTGTGTTGTACCTGTGTTTTGCCATGCCCAATTAGCATATGTAAGTAGTATGTATAGCGTGGTGTAGCGCAACTGGATACATGACGGAAATAAAAATGAGGCATCAGCTATATGTACCCTCATATATGAGCATAGTATTCATCAAAAGTGGTAATAAACAGAAAAAAAGATAACTAACCAAAGACTGAGAACTGCACAACAGTGACTGTCCAGTGATTCCATATGTTTCTACCTGAGGGTTCTGATGGCATGTAGGCTTCTGAGGGCACTGAGCTCACAGTGGCAAGTGTCTTCAAAAAAACAAACAAACAACCCCCCCCCCCCCAGAAAAACACAAAACATTTGTACCTGTATGTTTTCTGAAAACCTTTCAAGGTCCGCAGTCCCAAGGCTTCCCATTGTCGTCCAAGTCTCTGCCACATTCCGACTGCTAACGACTTTGTCCTTGAATGCTGTCTGCGCTGAAAATGGCAAAAGCTGCAAAGGAAACATTTTAATGCTGTTCAGAGCGCTGTAGCGTTTCAGACATTACTGTACTCATCATATTCAACTGAACGTTTCATGTTGTTCGAGGTCAAACTGAAAATAAGAAATCCTACATCACATTCAGTCCTTAAATGGAATGGAATACTTTTCTTAAATCAAGTTTTTGTATTTTCAAAACATACAGAGAAAAGGAGAACATACTGTATAAGCTGCTGCACATTGACCCATGTGGTACAGTGAGTTTCTGACTAAACTGAAGTTTTAATCAAAATTGTAGTGAAGTTTGCATTAACCGTGCCTTGTCCATGTTCTAGGGAACATCGAATGAAACAGAGTTTTTCATACTACAAAATTCAAGAAGCTAACTTAATAAGATATTATTTATTTCATTGATTCATCATTCACTGTTTAATCACAGCTGGTTCTTCAGCCCTATCCCTATTAGGATCAGTTTAGTGTTAGGTCAACAGAGTCCAGTTAACCTAATCTTTCAAGGACCATGTAAGCCCCAAACAAACCATTCTTTATGAGTGACTCATCTAACTTGTAAACAAACTTAATTGTAATTTAAATGCTGTTTTCAATAATCTACCTTAACAGTTCATAAAACGAAATATGTGTTTGTTCTATATAAAAGAACATTTTACTCCTCTTACTTTTTCACAAACACCCTACAAACCTACTACAGTTTGGGTTTAAATCTTTGAGCCCAGCTGTCATACGGTCTCTTAAGTGATCACACAGACAATAAGGTTGGGAAACATTACATCGTACAACCTGGCATTTAACATCGAGATCGAACTTGCAGAGTGACTGACTTCTACTTAACACTGCTGTCTGCTGGAGTTTAAATAAACTGTCAGCTGCTGATTTATTCCAGGTGCAGCCACTTTACTTGATTGACCAATCACATGGCTCCTGCTGATTTTCAAAGCCCTTAAGCACACCTTCACACACGCCCATTCATGTGCCCAATGACAGGAAACTAAGAAAACAAAAGCTCCCTTTCTTCACTCCTTTTCAGGTATGTGTTTCCAGTGTCAGATTAGATTGGATCTGTTTCTAAAGACTACACGTTGGCACAGCAACACTTGATTGTATTATCAATTTCTGTTTAGAAGGCAAACATATACAGTAGTTCTTTAGTAATTGGCTTAAATACTGTATATTTCACCTGCAGCATCTCATCATGCTGTATTTATTATATTTTAATTCTATTTTATTTAAATGCAATAGGACACATAAAAAAAACACACAGATATTATAATTAAATGACTTGCACAAACACTTATACTCATTGATAATATATTCCTGAGCTGAAAGTGCTAAAGAGCCTCCGAAAAACTGTTAGGGCGGTGACAGAGTCAGCTGCCGACAACAGAGAGGCACTCTGCAGGTGTAACAGAAGCGGACATGTGCGTGGAGCCACAGAGCAGAAACAGGCCAGTTAGAACAAATGGAGACATGTTGTGTTCAAGGATCGTCCGAGACCTTTGCGCTTAAACAGCAGGAGCTGCTGCAGGGCAGAAGAAAGACTGAAACCCTGGGAGTCGACTCTTCTACACAAAAAAGTTTTCTTTAGCTTGTACGTTGGCCTCTACTGTGTGTCCTTTAGTTAGAACCAAATAAGAAAACAAGGTAATGCTCATTAATTTGAACATTTTTTATGTTTATATTTGCTGTACTGATGTACAGTACTGTATACATGTAAATACTTATACTTGACAACTTAGTAATACCTTTAATTTTCTAGTAGAAATCTGCTTCTACGGATTCAGGCTGAGCCTGCAGTGAAGTGGTAAAGTCCTTTTCGTGCTACATTTCTTCTACATTATCAATATTTTTATTGATGAAAAAGTGGAAATTGAGTTTAACATTAAAAACAAAAGTGTCAATAAGACATATGGGGAGACGTGGTGTACATTTTGTGTAGACTGCTAAGAAGTAGCGCAGATTAGCGTTGAGACAGTCAGGGAGACAACAGATAATCAGACAGACAGGCAGGCGGCCATGGCGGCTCCACATGTTAGCTGGAAGAGGCCATTTAATCATGTTTCAGCAGCAGTTGGTGGTGAGCGAGCAGCAGATGCCTCACCATCCGACTGCGATTAATCCTCCCATCGGCCGTCAGCAGACTCCAACGTCACAATGGCCGCAGGCAGCAAGAACACACGGACGAGGTGAAGGTGGGGACTGAAGAGCAGGGACGGTCTCTCAACTGGGGGGCGTCTCCCTCTGTTACCCACACTGCTTGCCGGCCGTCTGCTTTTCTCAGCACCTCCTTTCCACAGACAGCAGGCAAAACAGCACCGTGTGTTTGTGTGTGTGTGTGCGTGTTTAACAAGCTTGAATACTTTGTCCAGAGTCAGCATTAATGTTGGAGAATTCCCTGTAGATGCTGTCTCTCAGTCTCATATTGACACACCTGACCAGTTTTTCACACCTGGAAATATTTTGTCAGCATCATCATCCCTTGTTCTCAGGTTCTAAACTAAATTACTTTGTTGTTGCCATGATGTATTTATTTATTTATTTTTGGTTTGGTTTTTTGTTTCCACAGAATCCTATAATACTACTAAGTAAACTGTATACAGTACAATATCTGTTTTTTTTTTTTTTAAAGTTGTCAGGCCTCATTTTTGGCGGATTATTTTAGAAGCAGCAGTTATTGTGGGAAAGTAGCTGTTCTGTCCTAAATAACTACACCGCTGGTCTTTGCCCTGATAACAAATGTTTCCAAACTTTGATCAATCAGGACAAGAAAATCTTAAAGTGGAAAAAGGGACTTCCTTTTTTCTTGGCCTGTTAATTCTTTTCATCAATGCCAGAGAACAAACCCCCCTTTTGCACAACCTGGGAGGCCAAAGTGGAGCATGCTGGGACATTTTTTAGCGAGTTTAAGGATGCACTAACATATAACCTGTGGGGCAGCAAGTGAATATACCTGGGTGTGTTCATCCATTCAGTGAGATATATTTAGAAGAAAACTAAGACTGATAGAAGAGAGAGAGGGAGAAAGCCTTGAATTTTAAAATCTGGATCGAAGTGCACCAAAGATAAACACACAATACTTGTTAGGATGTCTTTAACAAAAACAAAAAACAAGCCAACAACAATACTTACAACAAGTATAAATAGTTAAGTGCTGTTTTCACGGCGTTGTTGGTATGGACACTGCAGCCCATTTCAGCAAGCTGACCAAACCAAATGCACAGTGACAAAAAAGAAAACAGCTTCTTTGGACATCTTCGGTGCGCAAATATACAGCTCCCTGTCCCGAAAGAGGGCGTTTGAGGGACACTAAATTAAACGCCAAACCTCCTTCCATTGACACCAGTGTAGTCCATTGGTTAGACTACAGCAAAAACTACTGACTTCAATGACAAAAATTAAAATGCACAATCTATGTTCTTGAATATTAGTCATCAAATCGAAATAGGATCCGACAGATGAAAACAGAAGGGTCAAATGTAGCTTTGTGACCTCATTGTTATTTTTGGTGCTGTCGCTTCATCTGTGCTTATTAGTGTATGTGCTGTGACCCTAACACTATGAAAAGTTTGCATTAAAAAAATATTGCATTAAAAAAAATTCCATCCATTTTCTTGTCATGTGATGTGGTTTTGAAGTCACAGAAGTCCACCGCTTCAACTTCATTTTGTAAAGTAAAATGCCCAGTAGTTACAGGCTGAAGTGTAATCTCAGGACAAACCAAGCAGAGAGCTGTTGCTTTTTCTCAACAAAGGTCAAGTGTGGGGTCAATTTTACCAGCAGTGATTGAGGTACTTTTGTTGAAGATGCATTACATGGCATTATGGCGTTAAAGGTAAATGGTTCATTTTAGTGATCACAGAGCAGTTTACATTCAAACACAGCTTCTTTACCTGCAGCCTTTCAAGTTTGACCCCAACTCATCTGGACGGACCAACAGCATATTGGTGTATGGGTTGGAGTAAGCAGTATTTTAGATGGTGGGTTTGTATTTAGCTTTGACCTGTTCGACTTTCATATTCCACACTTGATACAAGCTAACACACAAAAAGCCTTTTAGGTGATGTTGATGATAATAACTGGAAACATAAACCACTTCTACTGGAAGTTGGAAGTTTGTAGACTGTTACTTTTCGGCAGTACCCATTTACGTTTAATGCTAACTAGAATGCTAACTCCTAACATCTGGTTTTTTTTTTTTCGGGACACCAAAATGGCTACAGCCGACTCCAAGGCCACTAATCTGAATACCTTCATAAACAACTATACTGGAATACCTAGATTAGAATCAGACACCTGTTTGTAAAAAATCAGTATTATCACACAGAAGCCAAATGTAGAAGAAAGTGAATTATTTGTCATTATGACACAGCACACTGCACACACAACAAAATGTGACCTCTGTTTTTAACTCATCACCAACGTGAACAGTGGGCAGTTTATAAGCACCCGGGGAGCAGTGTGTGGGGACGGTGCCATGCTCAGAGCACCTCAGTGGTAACTTGGCAGCTGGTGGGCTCGGACCAGGAGCCTTTCGGACCCAAGTCCGCTTCCTTAACCACTGCAAAGTGTTCTAGTACTTGAAAACATCATATAAAATCAGTCTCAAATCCCTGTGCTGAAAAACAGCAGAGGTGACATCTGACAATAAAAAAAGTTGAAAATAATTCTAATATTTATAAATCCAACACAGGGAAATGAAGATTATGAAATCTTAACAGAACTCCAGAGAGATGTGAGTCCTCGACCAATCACTGTAATTGGACACTGACACAAAAATATGCCACAATCAGTTATTGATTGTGAAGGAGTCAGAAGGAGCAGTGAGTTCTGACCTGCCTGTGTTTGAGCTGAACTGGCAGGCTCAGTCGCCTCCTCCTCCTACTGCCGCAGCACATTCAGCAGCTAACCAGGTTACGTCACAATTGGATTATCAATTTCTGGGCTAAGTTGAAATCTACAGATTGCGGGCAGAAGCGGGAGTGACGGGCTAAGCAGCGAGCTGTCAGGTCAGATTGATGGAGCTGCTCATTCACAGCGACGCGAGGCCCATTTATAAAGCTGTAATTGCTGCTGACTCTTTCCTGCTTTCCACCTTAACCCCTGCCACCGTCCTTCTCCTCCTTCTCCTCCTCCTCCGCATCCTCTCACAACCAGCCACCTTCATGACTCGTCTATAAGAGAGAAAGAATATCTGGTGTCTTTATTACTGTATTTGGGATGGTTTTTATTTTATAAATGTAAGTTTTTTTTATGTTATTTTATGTTGACTTTCCACCTACGACTTTATCTTCAGAAATATTTGGATCATGGATGTGTCAGTGTCTGATTAGAAATGCCACAGTTTTTACTTCATGTTCAAATAAATAACGTATATTTTATAAACCATTATGCTGTTTACGGCCGTTGTGATGTATATAGAGTGGAGGTCTAGACTACAGGAAAAATTTGGAAATGTGCAAAAAATGTTTTTTCAGTAACCTAAACTCTAAACTCAAAACAAATATTTGTATGCTGTTAGTTAGCAAGATGTTAATTGTAAGGTAAAACTTATCGTCTTCTGAGCTTTTAAAACTGAAATACTTTTCACAATGAAGTTGAAATTAGCTGTTTCCAAAAGACCATTATTCTACTCATAATATGTAGAACTTTTAATTTGTCCATTTTAAGATAATTTAATACAATCCTTGGCAGCACAGCTCTGTAAAACACTGTTTCAAACCAATAGAACAAACGGGAGAAGAACCACAGCGGCAGAAAGGCTTGAGGAAAATATCTGACCCAAAATGTGTTCATCGCTCTGTAGTTCAGCGGCTGAGAATCAAATCACTCGTCTAATTCAGGGTTTTTCTGTCTCATTCTTCTGTCTCTTCTTTTTCCTGTTCGTTCCACTGTGCCTGTTGAACCAAGCTGCCACTTTTCATCCTCTTTCATTACTCACCCTCCATTATTCCCTAATTTCCCTCCCCTCACTCTATGGGCACCTTTTGCACGAAGCAATCAGCCGACAGTTAATGGCTGGGACTATCCCGCTCCGAGTGTCTGTTTTCTCTGTTCTTTCTTTTCTTTATCTTTTATTTCTGGCAAAATGAGAGGAGACAAAGGCAGAAGCCGCCCTCGCTGCCTCAGCTCTTGCCACGATTGCTCAGAAATGACTTTGTCGAGTGGATGGTTTTCTTTATATCTCTTTTTCATGTATCAGAATCATGGTGTAATGAGCTTGTTTGTTTATATTTCCAGGAAAAGAGTCACAATGGCATTTATTTTGTCCCAGATTGTTGACTGTGGTAAAGACAAAGCAGCAGGTGTTTCCTTCACCTGGTCCACATCCAGACAAAATACAGAAAAGAAATCCATGTTTGAAAATGAAAATTGAATTGATCTGATAAAAACAATTGTGAAGCAGACCAAATAGTCAAGATCAGGTCAGTAATGTCAAAGGTAATGTAGAATTTTAATGTCTTCTGTACAAGGTGAAGAGAAACCCAGTGCCTCTTGTCCAAATACACAGTCCTGTAGAGTGGTCTGTCATCTAATGACCCCTCCAATCAGCTCAGTCTTAGTGTAAGTGGTAAGAATCAAGAAAAGATGAAATCTTTTGTGTCACTGGGCTCCAGAGCAGCCTCAGTCACACTGAATGAATAATATTTATTTGCGCACATTTATGAAGTTATTGCAAAATAATTCCAAATCTGAAAATGTGTTGCAGATTTCTTGTGTGTGCTGGACTAGCCTGCCTGCAGTCCAGATATAAGCAAGTGCATTAATGGACCAGTTTCTACTAAAATGGATAATGCACAGATTTTTTATTTATACATTTTATTTTAAATGTTGACAAAGAGTAAATCTGCTCTTTTTTTCCGACCATTGTGAAGTGAGCTGCTCCCTGGGGTAGGCAGTGGGAGGAGTTATGTAAAAAGTCATGTACAGCATGAAAAAAAGAGAAGAGCATCTAATGATTCACACACACACACACATGCATAGGGAGACATTCTATTTTCTATTTACTCTTGATTCTAATCACAGGTATAAGACACATTTCCACTGTACTAAGCTGCGAGCCCTTCATGTAACATCTCACATGATCCCACTGCCATAGGTGTTTGTCATAATCATCACCATCAGCACCACAATCCACATCATCATCGTCGCCTCGTGCCAGTGTTTTCTGTTCTGATCCTCCACATTATCTCAAGCACATTTTTTTTTACAAACATGAGAGGCCTCGTGTTTGCAGTGCTCTGATGAGTTTATGAGCAGTGGCAACTCTAATCTGAAGGAAGATGCTCTGGAGAACACAGCAATTGGCGGCGGCGGCCGGAGGGAAAAGCTCATGTAATTTTACATTTGTAATAATAGTCTGGGAAGTCTCTAATGCGATTCAAAGACAGGCCTGTCAGAAATAATACAGCTGAGTTTAGATGAGGTAAGGGACTGATTTGTGTTGTGTGCGTGTGCATGTGTGAACACAGCAGCAGCTTGTTGTCTGCAGTGCACGGTTGCCATGGCAGCTGTAATAACACGTAACGCTGTGTGACCCCTGGCTTGTCAGTGCATGCACACAATTAGATTGCCATTTGCAAAACATATTAACACATATGCATGTCCGCATGCTGCTGTGTGTTTGTACGAGGTAGTGCATCATACAAAAACAACAAGAAGATACATTTTAATTACTTGCATTTGTTAACACATACGTGTGATTTGTTTTAATTTAATTCCAGAGCTTGGAGTGTGAAGGCTTTCAAATCATATTAGGATTGTTTTTTCACCTTTGCATCATGTGACAGCTAGGATGTTGATGTGTGAAGGACCAGAGCAGCCAGGAGAGTTGAGTATTATACAGTTTGGAACATGTTGGGTTATGTCACAGCTGCTGTGCTACTGAGTATAATCCAACATTTGGTAAAATACACAGTTCTTCAAGCATACTCATACTGAGTACCTAAAAATGCACCTTGGCGGTGAATACACTACTGTCGCTCTAACACACAGTGGCTGGATGGGGAGCTAACACCTCACCAAGTAATATTTTATAATTTAAGGTGTATTATTTAACCAACTACATTTGTTAATTGAAGCATGGTGACACTTTGTTTACAACAACACACACAAGCAGAAATCAACCAATAGGACAATACTCATATTGGTTGTATGAAAAAATGTACCAGAACAACCTTAGTTTCAAGGTTGTAAGATATGATCTGTAAATCTTTTTTAGAACTGGGATATAACTATAACCTATTCTATTAATTTATTTAAAAATCTTAGTATACAACACACACAAGCAGAAATCAACCAATAGGACAATACTCATATTGGTTGTATGAAAAAATGTACCAGAACAACCTTAGTTTCAAGGTTGTAAGATATGATCTGTAAATCTTTTTTAGAACTGGGATATAACTATAACCTATTCTATTAATTTATTTAAAAATAATAAAATACAAATGGTTTTAATAGTGCACAGGAGTTTGGCAACAAGCTATAAATAACACACACAATAACCTGGTTCCTTTATCAGCCTGATGAATTTCTAATTTTCTAATTTCCACATTAGTCAAGGCAATTTTGTTTCTCCGTGTTTACTTCTTGGGGACACGGCTTCTGAGCACTGACCACATTAGGAGTGCAAAAAAAAAAAAAAATTAATTCTTCCCCTAACAACATCCCACAGTACCATCTTTAGGGCTGTGTTTGTTTTGCCCACAGCTCCAGAATATAAGGGTTTAAACTGGTAAAAGAACATTATATTATACAGTACATGTAAGGTTAGACCCTGAATTTGTACACAATATGGTCAAAGAGTTTATGGTGCAGGGCAAATACCTGTAATACAAAATGTGGGTAGTTTTTGTTGCACTGCTGCTTCCAACAGTTAGTTGTTAATTATTTTATGGAACTTTTGTTAAACATAATTTGTTTTATCTGCTACTTTTAGTAGACGATCAGCATCTGTATCCCCATAAGAAAAATATGTTTATTTTTCTGTGCTAACGATATCATCATGTAGTGTAACAGTTGGACGAAAGTCTTTAAAAATGGACGATGTTAAGTCACCTGATGTGGATTTGGTATTAGTAAAGTGGCTGTAAATCAGACATCGTGCATGTTCCACTGTCAGCCATGTTTTCACACATTATAGTTAAAATTGATCACAATGGAAATAACAGCCACCAGAACTCACAGGGACAATACTGGAATTGTCTCTTTATGTCCAACAACAAGTCAAGAGACTTTCTATTTTGATTGACATGTGACTACAATACAGTCACTGGAATGAAACAAGAAGAAATAGTGAAAAAGTAAATGGTCTGTACTTACAGTATAAAGTGCTCTTACAGTCTCAATGACCACTCGTAGCACTTTCACACTTCATAGCATTCAACCATTTACATATACATTCAGTCTAAAAGCACATCTGTGAGAAGTGCTGCCTCCACTACACATCATTCTAATCCAGGGGTCTCAAACTGAAATGAGCTGAGGGCCACCATGTACAATGTTAACTACAAAAAAAAAAGTAAGAGAAATGCACTGTAGTACTACCACAGTGCAAACAGCGAGTACAAATGTATGACCAACTAAAGCATTTTAATAATTGAAAAATACAAGGACGTGAGAGGTTCATGGCTTTGAAGTGGCTCCCGGACCAGGAGTTTAACACTACTATTTAACACTACAATCCTAGAAAAGAAAGCACTGTGGTTAGAACTGTGCATACAGGAACGACTAAGGGCTAAGTCTCATGCTAATTAACACATTGGTCAGACAATGCCTGTGGTCTGGCATCAAACTACCAACTCACCCTTCTGTAAACAGCTTTACACACAGATCAATAAAAAGAAAAAAAAAAGAAAAGAAAAGAAGAAGTACTGTTTTGGTAGCTCTGGTCATCTGAGTTGTTTTTCTGGTCCTGGTCTCATTGATGCAGTTATTATATAAACTCTATTTATACATGATGTGGAGTCAAAACTGCTGAGGCCGACTGTCTCTCCCCTGCTCCTGATTTACTCACGCTTTTCCACTTTTCTCCACCATCTGTCCTCTTTTCATCAGCCATACAGCTGGAAATCTATAATTTACGTCTCCACAAATTGTCCCAGACGAGCTGCCATAGACCACAGTCTCCCTCCATGCGCTTCCTCTCACAATTAGAGAACAAACAAGTGCTCCGTGAATGGCTGCGCTGTCTCTGGACGATAATTCATCCCTCCGGTTTTATTCTTCCTCCTCTTTTTGTTGTCTCTGCCTGTGTGCAGCTGTTCATTCTGACTGTTGGGTGGACCAAGTACAGTAATTAAGCTGCGTTAGCCCACCTTCGGCGCTGCAGTAGCGTGGCTCAACAGCGCAGGCGGCCTGGGCAGAAGGCTATAATCACACGGGGGCCCCTCGACAGTATAATGATACTTAAAGCACTCCAGTCAGCACTGCATAACATGGGTGTTACTTTCAGCATTTTAATACAGACTCGTCTGTAAATGAGCTCTTGTTGAGAAGTGTCACTCTAGATTTTTTTTCCATATCTTTCTAATAGCTGGTCTCTAAATTAGCAATTGTCATGATGCAAACATTTTCTTCTGCATTTTCTTTTTCAATCACAGAGAAGCTGATAATTCATTGTTTCGACTGCAGCTAACAAGGAAAATTCAAGGAAAAAAACAAAAAAACAAACAAAACCCCAAAACAAAACAAAACAAATATTAACATTGTCAGTCTAGTACTGCAGACTCTCCCAGCCCTGGTTAAACACCAGCCCACAGAGGACAAACTAAACTCTCACACTATCTAACTTAACTGCTAGGTGTATTCAATATAACACACTGTACTTTTACAAAAACTGTTATTTTCCTAAGTGAGGAAGCACGGCTGGACGAGGATTGGAGGGCGTTCAAAGCCAACGTACGACACACATGGCTTTAATCAATGGGTTGTGCAGGTGTAGGCATTGGCGGACCTTCAGGTGAAAATGGAAGCGAGGGTCCAACATCACTTCCTCATTTGAATCACAGCCACAGTAAATGCTTCAAAAGTGGTACATGTGCCACAGATCCATTCGTTGGGACATACAGCCTTTCAGCCAATCATATCTGTTATCCTGCTGGCACTATCCAGAGTTGCACAAACCTGACTGGCTTAGGATAGTTTGTATGTGGTCTAAAATTTTCTGGGTCCCAAATACGGACCACTACGGCCTTTCAATGTTAGATGCCTTTGCGCCAATCCTTATGCAAGTCTTCGCATTGGTCTAAGTTTGAGTCAATGGTGCAATTTCCATTGTAGATTGTTTATAACAAACATAATAAGTCTTCAGGTCAGAAAGATAGTGAGGGAGAAGAGAAGAAGGGAAGTAAGTTGTCATTAAGGAGATGTTGATTTTGTTGGTCAAGTTATCAGTTTTGTAAATAAAGAATAATTTGTTGAAAATGTAACACATTCTCAGTTCTGAATTGAAACAAATCAACACGTCATGATCTTTACATAAATATTCATTTTTCTGTGGTGATGAAGGGCACTAGGTTTCAGTGTCCATGTTTTATAACACACAGACAATTTTGTTCCTGAAAGAAACAAAGAACCTAGTCCCCCTGTTCAATGACCGCTCCTCCAACATAACACAAAAAGGCTTTCATACAAAGGCCACCCTGGTGATCCTGGTCTGACCCAAAACATTCCCCTCTGCAGCCAGTCAATGAGTGTTTATGGAAACCTTGACCTCTAACCTCATAAATTGCAGCTTTTTGGGGATAATTATTGTTCTATAAAGGCATGCTTTTAAACCTGACCCCTGTTAGCTCCCGACTCAGACACTGACAGACAGACACAGGGTCAGTCCAGCTTCTAAAATGATGTGTCTGAGGAGAGATAATTGCCGTGTTTGATGGAAGCACACTTTGCAAACGTAGGTGCAGAGCACAGTGACAGTTCAGAGCCAGGTTTTTTCCGAAAGGTGACAAAGCCTAGCAGAATAACCCACAGAGACTTCTCCTGTTATGTACAGACATCACCGGTAGCAGGCAGGACCCAAATGTGATACCAGGAGAGCAGGTTTATTCACAAAGTGAAAATTAACAAAAGAGGACAAGGCAAAAAAATAAATAAAAAACTACCAGGCATGGACTGCAGCAAAACATAAACTAGAGAGCATGGACTGCAGCAAGGCATGGAATTATCTTCTTAACACAGAACAGTAAGAAACACAGAACATGAAACTCACAGACAGGTCCAAAGCACTCATGAACAGGTACAGAACAATGATCCCACCAAGACAGAGTTTGGGACAGAGGTATATATATATATATGTATATATATATATACCCAGGGCACCAGGTGACACGAGTGAGACTAATCACAGAGACACAGGTGAGTGTGATCACACTGATTAACCCACACAGCAGACAGCAGGACTGGTGAACAGACAGACCTAACATCTTCACTACAATTATTCAGGGTTATTGAAGGCACTTGAATTTCTTCAAAGTGTTTTGTTTCAAGGCTTGAGAAATATTTGAAAACTGAAGATTTTTTTCTTCACCACCAAGTGACCTTCTGTTTAAGGAGGTCAATGAAACAAGTTGGAAATAACTAAATAATATGAATTCCATTCTCTCCATCCCTCTGTCTGACTTTTTTCTTTTCTCTGCACATGAGGTTTTCACACCTTGTCAAGATGCCGTACTGTGTAAATACCAGAGAGAAAACTGGTTAAAACTTCAATAATTATTCACTCCATTTGACTTATTTTGTCCAGCACCTAAATATTTTTGGTTTAGTGTAGTGGGATTGAAGTAACCCTCGTAGAACAAATCTGTCTGAGCATAGTATGTTTGCATTTTCTAGATGCTCTAGTGCATTATAATTGGCGATACGTCAATACAACACCTTATGCATGTGTTTGAAGTTCACACTATCATACAACTAATTTATTGAGTAAAGGGGATAATAAAATATAAATAAAAATACAATTCTTAGAAAAATATTTCAACTTCCTGTTTCTGGAAGTTAAATGATTTCAAATCAATTTTATGCGGTTCCAATGACATTTTCAAAGAATTCATCAAATAATTTGGAGTCATTTCCCATAACATTATGGGATGGAAATAGAAAATGAAACAATGAAAGACAATGCATACTGCTGGACCCTGAAAGTGATTGACAGCTGGATGTCTGTGAGTAATTTCCTGGATTTCTTTATGCTGTATATTTTATTTATTCCTACTGTGTTTGCTGTTTTCTTGCGTCTCATCATCCCCTCATTTCTAAACCTCCTCTCCCCTATGGGGATACCGCCACCCACCACCTTTCTTCCCACTAAATGACTTCTGTCACCATTCCATCCTGCCTCCCCGTGCTTGCTGGAATGTGGCAATAATTACCCCACACTTAAGTGACTCTTTATGCATCTATTTGTTTTTATTATGGATGAAAATGCCAGAAATGACTGATTGGCCCTTAAAGTGGTTAAACCTCCAGCAGCTCCTGCCTCAGCTGTTGCTGCCGCCGCCTGTTAAATATCTTATCTCCCCATTCCCATTCACACTCGGTGGTTCCCATTGAAGTGGGGAATCCATTCCCACACTGGGCTATTGTGTCATTGTGCTAGATGAATATAAATTGCATCAATTTCCAGTGATAAATGCAGAGACATTGTGCTGTGGATGCAGCATTAGTGAATAACTGTGAGGAAATGTCAGAGGCACATTACAATATGCAGCAGTTTACTAATGTGTTCGTGAGGCTGCCTCCGTGTTGCTTCACACACTGATGTTGTGATGCAACACTCATTATCATACACAGCCCAGGATGATTGACAGCTCTTTGACCAGCAACTCATGCGCCTGAGTGGACAAACACAAAACACCAAAACCTGGACAGGTTTATATGTTCGGTGTTTTTTTTGAGTCAATTTCTTAGTTTCTCCAGCATCAGCTGTTTTAAAGGGGGTTAAGGGTAAACCTTTTCTTCCCAGTCCAGTGGAAGGACCACAACTAATAATGTCATCGATCATAGAGAAACACACACCCAGGAATTACATGGTTGACATCAGTTGTTAGTCATTTACTATAACATACCCATACCCAGCGTAGTAAGATTTGGTCATAGTTTCTACTATACTACTGTCTATTTTTAATTTTAATATAATCTTTTTTCTTTCTTTTTTTTAAATATTGACGGCTCTTTTTTATTGTATTGCAATACATTTCATTTAATTGTAAATTATTTTAATAATACACAGGTTATTATACTGTATTCATGTTTTTATTATAAACTATAATGACCCCCATGAAGTAATTGTATGATCACTGGGCACATTGAGAACCCTATCTTGAAATCTCTGATAGAAAAGTTTCAGTGTCAGAACAAATGAGGTAGCCTGAGAACACTGGAACCACAACTGCCTGGGTGACATTTGTTATTTATCAGTCATGCAGTTTCCATAATACTCCTGATATTTTACACAATACTGTCACGGTTCAGATGCTTCCAACGGGAACAAAAATTAGAGCTTCATTAGGAAAAGATGGACTGGATAAAAATAGGAAATAACAATTAAACGTAAATGAAAAGTTAAAAGAGAGAGGAGGTCACTATAGGAGTGAATCAGCTTTGATTAGGAGGAAGCTCAGTCAACTGTTGCAGAGTGTTCACCAACAGGAATCCAGTTCTCAGTCTGTCTGACTAGAACAGACTGAGCCTTCATGTTATGGTCAGTGTAGGGAGACTGGGGAGGCGCGGATGAAATGAACCAAATTAAGTCAGAGATCTGCAAGTCTCTCATTAAAATTAAAGTACTCATTAAAGCTAATTGCCAATTTAAGATATCCACAGAATCTGTCCGACTCACTAAACGTGCTCGATTTCTCTGCCTGTCAGTCACACTTTAAGGCTGAGACCACTTTTCTGATTGCAATAAAATACTATATTTTCCACTGACCTAAACTGAACTGGACCAGGGTTATGTTCATGTAACCCTTAAAGGTTTTGAAATATGGACCTAGTCTTGTAGCTTCATATCTCATTAAAGTGATAGTCATATTTGTCTATTAGCATTTAGACAAGATTAACATGGCAAGATTACGTTGGTAATTGTGGTTAAATGTAAGGAAGGATAAAGACTGGTTGTCACCTTGCATCATTCATTTTTTTTAGCTTTGTTTTGGTTCTGGGTCCATGTAGCTGTGTCCACATTGGTAGAAAAACTCATCATTGAGTTTTAACATAACGTTTATTGGCAATGTTGAAAGGTGTTTTGATGTTTTGTGCTGAAAAAACAGGTTTTAAAATGAAAAAAAACAAACATTTTGGCCAAATTTCAGCAAAGTAATGTAGTGTATAAGGTTTAGTCTTCCTTTTACCTTGTCCAGACTTTGCTTTAAGTTCAATGTTAAATAAATAAATTGAACTTCTCCTGTTCTAACTCTAAGCAGCTGTCACTCACTGTAGAGTTCTTTGACAAATCACTTTGCAGGTGGTGGATGTGTTCTACCGGGCTTCTCTCTGTGTGGATGCAATTCAACTCATTCTCTATTGTCCCCGTCAGCAGCGGGACCGTTGCTGACCCTGCAGCGACTCGACCGCTCGACGCTGACACACATGCCACAGAGAAGAGGAAGACGAGTAAAAGGAGGGGCCTCCAGCCCCGCCGTGGAAGAGTCATTAATTTCAGCAGGGCTCCTTCAGGCAAACTATGTGCTTACATACACACCTGAGGCAGAGGCAGAATATCAATAACCTGTGAAGTGGCAGCAGCGAAGGTGAAACACACCTTGGATCTATTTAGCTTTCAGCAGAAAACAAGCCACCAGCTGCTCGTGAACAAGAGTTGGAGTTTGTGTCAGCAAGGTCGCCCTCCAGGAACAAACCCGTGTACTTGTCTCCGTCGGCAGCCTCCACTGACCACCATCGTTTCAGGCAGTGCAGTATGATCTGATGAAGACACCAAACAACGTCCAAGGCAAAGAGTTGAAACTCTGAAACATGACTTATTATAAAAAAAAAGTTTGCTGGTAAACGGATATTATCCGCTTGGTTCAAGCTGATATAGAAATTAACATTCATTGCTGTCTAAATGTTCATGTCGGATGTAGAGCAAGAAACATGATGTCAGTGACCTGTAAAGTTTGAACACAACCTAGCAATGGAATTTGAGCCATGCCAAAGTGATACTTTTCAAATTTACAGTTAAATAAAAAAAACATGATGCCAACTTATTGACTAGTCTGTGTGGTAAACACACAAATGTGATACATATATGATTTGAATTCTTACACAAGCACAGGCTCCTCTTTATTTAAAATATGAGACACTATATAAGACAAAGACTAATGTTTGTAATACAAATGCCATTACAGTTCGCTGCACAAAGAATCCGAATCAGCAGTATTGGTCATTGTGCATATACAGATATATACACACACAGCAAAATTTGTCCTCTGCATTTAACCCATCCCTGGGGATCAGTGGGTAATTTCCGTTGTCTGCTCAACAGCCACAGCAGGATTTAAACCATTAATTCTCAAAAACAGGCCTTATCCTGTTACCATTTGGCCAAACACTTCACTATGTAAGGCAGGGGTCACTAACTATCTGACACAAAATGAAATAAAAATTAAAAAAAATTACTATTATTATTGGATGATTTTTTTAAAATCCAGTGGTGGGCTGGATAGGACAGTTCAGCGGGGCAGATTCAGCACGTGGGAGAAGGATATTAGATCACAGCTTACCATCTAGCCATCAACTATTAGTTATTCCAATGGATACACTGGATATTTTCTGTTCCTAACTTCAATCAGATTTTACTTTACTACATTTTTCAACAATATGATTCAGGGCAAAATAGTCATAATCTATTTTGCAGTAATTTTCAGCAACATAAATTTAACCAGCACAAAAACAGGGTACGTTTAGAGCCAGCCGGGCAGGAAAAAAGCAAAGAAACCAGAGTCCATCATAAATAACTGTTTGCTCTTTTTCCTGCCTGTAAACCTTCGAAGATAAACAGCCTAAGCTCAGCAGCCTGGTTCACTTCCTGTTGTGACAAAATGATGTGGTCAGCGAAGCAGCGGGTCTCGAGCCACTGAGGAAGAGCACGGCACAGTGAAGACAGCGATGGCGGGGGCTTTAAAAATGATGATACTTTATTCCCAAATTGTTTTGAAAGTCTCCCGCCAGCAGGGGTCATGAATCAGCCTGTCCTCCTGCCCTGGGGGAGGGCTTTGACAGGTGCAGCTCCTGCACGACCCCACCTCTTCATCATTTAAGGTTTAATCGAAGCTGCCACCTGTCCCAACCCCAGCCGCCGCTTCCTTCCACCCTCCCCCATCAGTCTTTTATCCTGGGAGTAGAGGCAGGCAAACAGCAGCGTCCCCCTCTGCTGTGGTTAGTGATCAGGTGTAACAGGCTGCAGCAGCGACATCAGTCTACCTGTCATAACAGAGAGTCTCCCCTTCACGAACACATACATAGATAAACAGTCTCTCTGAGGTGCAGCCAATGTGATCAAGTCTCAGTCTGCTCATAGGATAACCATAAAACGATACAAATATATATTAATGATGTGCTATTTATTTTATATACGATGCAAACCTGAAATGACATGTTCTGATGACTGAACTACTTGATTGTTCCACACATGACATGAAAATACAGCATGGTATGACAAAATATGAAATTTCATGAAATGCCACTTGTATAACATACTGTATTGCATATGAATATAATACTTGTATAACATACTGTATTGCATATGACATGGCATAACATGATGTGTCCAGTCAATGCTACTTAACATGATGAGACATTTTTGGAATCACAAATGGTAACACTGCAACCCTGCATAGAAAATACATACAAAAAAGTTACTAAATTTTTTTTCATTAATAATGTCAATGTGATGATTGAAACATGAAGTAATGCTAACATGGGAAATGATGACACAGCACTATACAGTACGGTGCTCTTCAGCTGTTTGAAATGGTCATACCATAAGTGACATTTTTAACTAGAAAAGTAACTCCTCTCTCTCCATCTCTCTTTTCCTCTCTCTGTCTCTCTCCCTGACCTTTTGCTACGAGTGAAAAACAGAAAACGCTGATTAAAGATTGTAGTTGCAGCACTGGTGCGCTGCGCCCAGATGGATCGATACATCTTACTAATAAGTAAAATCTGCAAGCTCCAATTATTGCTCGTCATGTTTACACCTGCCCGAGTGAGTAATAATCCACTTTAGTAAACGCTCGCCTTGGTAAACACCCTGCTGCTGCTGCTGCTTAAGCTGCTATTGCTGCTGCTGCTGCTGCTGATACTGCTGCTGCTGGGGGCTTGTTAAAAACCACAGGTCCTCACATGGCAACGAGTAATTAAGATCCCAAAACATACTTGTTATTAATACCTGTGAGTGTGTATGAGTGTGCATGTATGCGTGCGTGTGAATGTGCAGGTGAGTGTTGAGATTTTGCTGACTTATCTCCCAGAATGCTGCTGGAGAGTGGCAATGGATTTGGCCTTTCATCACATGTAAATAAACACACGTACAGTAATAAGCAACTGGCGAGCAAATTGTCTGTCTTTCATCAGCATCATCAACATGGCATTAGGCATGTCTATGATGGACATGTTTGTTATATAATGGCAGAAACAAATCTCATCAAAATTACATACAAGTTTGACACGTGATGAAGTTAAAGATTGAAAAAGATCAAAAAAGTAAGTTAAAGATACTCAAATAAAATGAGATACTGATAGTCTCAGTAACAAGTCTCCGTTGTTGTTTCTTTCAGCAGCATAAATAATGGGGGCCGGTCATGGGCCAGTTTGGACAGTTTTGCGGCCCGGAATTTGACCGCCAGCCACTGGTTGATTACTGATATTGAACATATAGGAGCCAGAAACAACTGTGATTTACAGGATACTGCTAAAAAAGTGAAACATACAGTTAATCAATTGAGAAGAAAATATAACATTCTCAAGATATACAATGTAAACTTCAGCACCACGGATAGCTCCAAAGAAAGGAGATGACAGTTAAGCAGCTTCCCCTGGTTTCCTGCCAGTAGAATTTACTACATATCCCTGGTGACACCATCTTCCTGACAGTAAAGGCAAGATACTGTATTATAAAACCAATAATTGTTTTTACAAATAGCTAAACTCTGATTGCAGCCATTATACTGTATGTTTAGCTTCTTCATCTTAGCATCCATTCTCCTAAGTCATTTCGAAGATTTTTGGTAGTAACATTTTCTTGGTTTCTGAGATAAGTTGACAAGTTAAAAGTCAGTGTCGTTACTGTATGTTCTCAGTAAGGCTGGCACAAATAGTTGGCACAAAAGTTTAGGAAAAGCTTTTATTTGGCTCAAACTTTGCATGGGCTTCTGGATAACTTCACAGTTGGTTGGTTAAAGACTAAGGAGCTGGAGCTTCATCAAACATTTAGTTTGGTGGTCAAAGGAGAAAACAGTCGGTGGTGGTGTTGGTGCCTTTAGTCATCAGATATGAAGAGCAAAGTTTTGTAGCCTGTCTGCTGATTTTGGTTTCTCCGTAATGACTCTGGCAGTGTGGGTGCAGACGTTTTTCTTTCACTGCAGAGGTCAGAGGTTGTGAAATGTCCCCGAGTACAAACGGACACATTAAAAGTAGAGTTGAGAGAACCTCAGAACTGTGGCGGTTGTTATTTTCTAACTCACTGTGTGTAATTATGAAAGGAAGTCAGTCAGTACTAACACAGATTTAAAGCTAATGAGAAGACAAATGGAGCGGAGGTGAATTTTTTTCTCCCGAGTGTAATCAAAACATGTTGACTCATTACCCACATATAATTACCAAGTCAGGCTTATGTGTAATGGGAAACTTTGCCTAATTTTTTTTCTTTCTGAACTATATTCATCCATTTGATTTCACTCTCAGAATGATTACCTTATTTTTCCTCTCTTCCAACTCTGAATAGTATTCTGCCATTAGTCTAATACTATGTAATTGCATTTTAAAGAGGTGATAGATTATAAATTCGCATAATGAGGGTTGCCACTTTATTCATGGCATAAATCTCTGTCAGCATAATGTGTGTCCTTAATAATGCTTGTTCACAGGCTGCCGAATTAATTAAAATCAATTTAACCTGTCTCATAAAATAAGGTGGTGAATTATTAAATTATATTGTGCCGCCTCGTGTCGACAAAAGAACCCATTTATCTGGTATTTTTGAACGCAGGTGAAGGAGGGGCTGCAGGAGGAGAACGTCACAGGGGAGACGGAAGTGAGACATGACATGACTGAGGTAAAACTGGGTGGCTGCTGTTGAAATAACAGAAAACTGTGAGTCCGTCTAAAGAAAATTGACAGCCTTATGAAAAATGAATGGAAAAGTTAACTTTATTTGATAATATACCCCACAAGGGAAAAACCTCAAATTCTGTTCATTTTTGTTTTGTCTGTTCCACCCTCTTTTCTGCTTTACCTTTTTTCCAGGAATGTCAGACATTAAAAAAAAAGGACCTGAATTCACAGCAGAGGGCAGACCGCACGTCTTTTCTGTTGCGTCTGTTAAAACATTTGCTTCAGCTCTAACACCAAACCCACTTTTCCGGAACAAATCAATGCGCCGCCAGCAACATCACTGTTTTATGGGTGTTCATCGCTGCAACAATGAAGTCAGGTATGATCACAGGTGGCATCTCCCAGAAGCCCGTGCCGAGAGTGTAAGGATGGAAAGGTAATCTTGTTTTCCCAGCATTGATTTGATTTGGTGTCAATAGTGTAAGTGCGTCACTTTGGTGTAAAGCGCTAAAGATCAGCTCAACATTTACACTTTAGTGGTGGTAGTGGCTGACCTGAGTTAATGTACAGGAAGTGGTTTTATCAACAGTGGCAGGATAAGCAGCAGTAAGTTGATTTGTGCAGCAGGATTGATTACAGTATAATGTCTCTCTCTGTCTCTCTGCCTCTGTCTCCCCCTCTGCTCAACACATTAAGGTCCCGAGCTCCTCAAGTGGCTCAGCTTCACGATGAGCACTTGCGTATTGATTTATTACATTGTCTCTATCTAATTTCAGAGGAGGGAGGGCGGAAATGGTGATGGAGAGGAAGAGGACTCTCTTCTGAAAACAGATTTATTTTGATTCTAAACAGATGAAACCACAAGCAGCAATGAAAGGTTTGCCAGTTTCCCTTACGTTTGTCTGATGGAGAGTGTTTAGAGACATTCCCCAACCTGGGATTAGTCTCAAAAGATCAGCTGTTAGGACATAAAGACTCACGCTGTAAATTGTGGGACGAATAAGAGACTCAATTATTATTAGAAATATTAATTCGAGGACCCCTTGTATTACAAAAAAAAAAAAAAAAATCCAATGTTTTTCTAAACGCTTTCCAAAGACTGATGTTTAAACTTAGTCACTCAACAGGCTGAAAAGGAATAGACAGTCTACGTTAGGTAGTCTACAACCCCATGGATGTTTAGCTGTAGTGGGCAACATAAAATGACATGGTGAGGCCAAATTCAGCCTGCAGGCCTTGAGTTTGCCAATGTGCTGTGGTTAATAACTCCTGGACATGTACGTGTATTATAAAAATACAACAGTTATTTATAAAAGTGTCATATAATGGGTTCTAAATAACAAGCCCACGGAGTGTGGGAGTAAATTCGATGTATTTACTGTTGTGAAATAAACAATGACTCTGTAAATGTTTCCACACAGATTTCACTTTAGCCCTGGATTTTTGCCTGACTGCTGCCTCCATCACTGTCTGCCTCCCTCCCTGCACCTGTTGGTTGTGGGCACCGAGCCTGCGTCTCCTCCTTCTCCTCTTTTTTTCTTCTCTCCCACCACCTTTCAATCTCCCTCTCTCACAGCGGGGCCCGCTCACTCGGCTTGGCACAGATGGGTGAATCCAGCAGATGTTCTATCAGGCCATTTTTACCTCCCTCCGTCGTTTCCCCCGTTTTGTGCAGGCAGTTTTCTTGTCTCTCCTGCTGCAGAATGGATTCAGGTTGGGTTGAGTTAATGAGGTGATTTGCATCAGTCTGAAGCTGTTTGCTGTTGATTGTTTGGAAAGAAGACGGGAAGGAAGAACAGGCAGGGAGAAGTGGAACTAACTTTTCTTTCTGACTGCGTCCTTAAAGAGACAATTTAGGGCCCGGGGGCTGTTACACGCTTACTGCATTGATGTAGCCATACATGCACAGTTGACACATTTATTTCTTCATTGATTAGTTCAAATGTGCTAATGTGGATTAGCACTGTCACGCTCCATGTTTACATTGACTTAATTGACTCAAAGGTTCTAAACGAAGCAGCTGGAGATCACCCATGTCACTCTCTGAGTTCAAAAATGTTTTCTTTTGTCATGGATGTTGTTGTAGCTCCCTGTGCCATCGTGGCAAACGTCTTCCTGGACAACATCTGTGGCTCAGCCTGGTTCCTGATCCCAGCTGTAGACCATAAAAAAAGGAAATATGTGCAGTTGAGAGAAGAAAAAATTCAATGGGTTTGGAAGTGTGGAAAACATGTTTGTGTACATGTTTCTATACGAAACTGAAAAGTTAATATTTATCCTTATCCATGAAGTGTCGTGATACATTCAATAAACTTTCCATGTCCATCTGGAGAACTCCATGCCCCCCAACAGCAGGACCATTTGATAAAATCTAACCTTAACTTGTGACTTCTACTGTAGAAAACCTAGTCCCATATTAGTCCCATAGTACAATTCAAAGACAGACAAATATTATCACATGAGATCCCTGAAAATGTTTGCAGACTCATTGTTTCTCTTTCTGCGTCACGACTTTCTGGCTCAGTGAAAGTTGAGAAATGATGGATTTTGACAGCTTGAACACAGCGTAAAGATTCCCTGGAGGAGATAGGATGCTTCCCAACTGTGAACATCCCAGTCTTTTTGGTGCTCACTGATGTTTCGCCACAGATTGTGCTTCATGTCCTGGTTGGTTCTTTCATCCTGTACATTGACAGTGTGAATTGAAGACATAAGTACACCTTTTTGACAACATAACAAAAAAGTTTTGAAAGTTTTTCCCTGGCTTTTAGTTGTGGTGTTTGATATTCAGCTGCCTGCATCTGAGTCTTTGTGGAGCTGTCAGTGTTTAATAGAGGAGCAATACAACGTTTAAAGGCACCGGCTGATTATAAACTATGTTACCTGTTTAGTCTGGATCTCAGAGGTAAATAAATAATCTCATGTATATATATGAACACCAAAATCTCACCAAAAAAACAAACAAACAAAAACATTTGTGTAAATATTTTTATCGGCAATGTGGTTCTTGAAAAGAAAAACATTTCCATCTGACCCTTAGGTCACAGTAAAATATGGAAAACTAATTTCTTTGTCTTGGCTGTTTAAGGGATGCATTTCTATAAACAAATACATTAACTGCTCTTAGCTTCAGTTCAATAACGGAACATGTTTCTAATTAGCAGTGAACCATGGCCAAAAAATGTCACTGCTCTCTCTTGAGCAGTGAATTGAGCAGCAATTTGAGCAGCAATTGGTTAATATTGTTTCTTTAAGTTTTCCAAAATGGCTGATTTAATTGCAAGTTACTACAAAATTCAGTTGGAAACCAATGGGCTTCAGTAAAAAAAAAGTTTCTGTTATCTGTGATTATGTGTGATTGGCTGAAGGTTCTGTCCCAAGAAGGTAAAAACAGGAATCTAAATCTAAATTGTCATCTTTTTTAATAAAGACATTAACTGTAGTCAGTATTACTGTTGTCCACACTGAGATACAAAACTGTCAGAGAATCAAGTGTGTGAAATATGAACTAGTCCTCCCAGAAGCAGATATTAACTAAGTAAACAGGAGTAAACAGGACATGTTTCCTTTTTTTTGAACATCTGTCCAATGTTCAAATCGGGAGTTTGAATGTTTAGCAGGTGAGGCAGCAATGACACGTCACCTGTGCACAAAGAAATGATGACAAAGAGCCTCGGAGACAGTTCACCGTCCCACTCTGCATCTGCATCACCGGGACACATCTGCTCTTTCAGGTTCTCGTTTTCCTTGGACAGAATGCCCGCTGGACGCCAGAGGCATTTCCTTTATACAATTTTTTTTTTTTTTTTTTTTTTTTTTTTTACAATTTCTGCATCCACATGGTGGTGTAATTAATCTGGCTGACAGGTGTCTGCTGTGCAGGTACAAACAGCCAAATAATAGGGTCTGTTCAGGATGTGACGGCTCCCACTGTGGTGTGCAGAAAAAGGGAAAATAAAAACACACACAAAGAACACAAAAAGAGCAGCAGGTGTTTACTGGAAATGAAAGCGACTGGAAATGGCAGATTGCTCATCACTCAGCTTTTACCCAGCACTTATTATACATTTAAATAGGTTAAAAATAAGCACATGGCAGAAATTTTAAAAATTAAAGAGAAATATCGAAACATAATTTTGTATGACATTCATTATCTTTAGTGGGGGAGAAACAAAAAGGTCTGTCCACAGAACCTAATACAGAAGTGTGAATGTTCTGGAATTAGTGATAAATAATCATGACGGTTTGATTATTTGGTTTGCCTTCATAATTAAAATACCTGTGAAAATGAAATGAATGTTTGATAAAATTAAATATTCGGTTTTTCATTGATTGTTGACCTTAATGTTCAATTTACCAAAACATTTACAACATGAACAAATGTCGAATACAAAGTCATAAAAATTGTTGTGGTATAGAAAATTATAACATGTTAACAACTAAATTAAATATAATAACTAAAATCTACTTAAAACTGCTTTTCATTAAAGTTGTCCAATTTCACTTCATACTTTTATATACCTCATATTGAAGTAAATCAACATGAGCACTCGACTTTTTCCTGAGAGCGCTTTGGCTGAAGTTACTGCTGCTGCTTAAGTTGCTGCTGCTGCTAAAAACTGCTGCTACTGCTGCTGATGATGATGCTTTGTTGTCAGCTGTTAGCTGGGACCAGCAGGAGCGCCGGCTTTAACAATGCCGCAAGGAGCAGCAGCTCTGGTCCGTGCCCTGAAGGGACAGGATAACGATTTATATGAAAAGAAGAAAAGATTTATGTGGAGGTTTTTTATTTTATTTTTTTACGCCTTCTTCTACAAGTGAACCGGTGCCTGATGATGGTTCCCTTTGCTTGGTCGCAATTTTCTTTTAAGCTTTAAAAACACGTTAGGGAACTTGAAAAGAAGAAAAAAAATTCTGACAGCAGGAGGAAGATGGGAAAAACATGCCCCGAGTTTCATCCGAATTGCTGAATAAGTCGGAAACTTTGATGATAGCACACTGTATTGTGCGGCGTGATGGAAGTGATCTCTCTCCCTCTTTTTTTTTTAAGGTTCCATATTCCATGGGCAGAGTCAAATGGCACATTTCATCTGTTGGCGTGAAGAGTAGAGATGTGCTGAGGTTCTGAGTCGCAGCTACACAGAGAAAAGTTGATGACATGTTCGGCTGGCTTGTCGCGCAGAGTGACAGCTTCGAATTTGAAGCTGTCAAGTGTTTTTTCTCTACTTTGACAGCAAGTCAAAATGCTCGGTGTGGCTCAGTTTGATTTCCTAAGAGTTTAGATCACGTCTTGCCACTCACATGTGTCGCCGGCTGTAAGGGTGCTGCAGTATAAAAGGAAAGAAAGCATTTAACACACGACACATCCGTGTGTGTGTGTGTATCTGTTTGTCTACCATTGTACTGCACTGTCCAGGAACATGTCGGCCTCCAGACTTGTTAAACACTGATCAGTACACATTAAGCCCTGGAGCTGCTGATGTGATTAGAGGCATAGTTAAGGTTCTTAAGGTCGAACTGTCCTTCTCAGCTTGTATGTTCTGCTCATGTGTTCCTGGGTTTTCTCCAGTTTCCTCCATCAGCCCATTAACATGCTCATTAGGGGATGAGGGTGAATGGACACTCGCTTGTTGACAGCTGGGATGGGTTCCAGCACGACCAGATGCCCTCCCTCCTGGCCAAAAATAAGGAAATAAGAGAAACTACAATACAACTGTTCATCCATCCATGAAACAAAATAAATAAATGAATACTGTATTTTTCAGACCATAAGTCGCTGTGGAGTACCACCAGCCACAAAATGCATAATGAAGAAAAAAAACCCAAAACATATATAGAGCTCTTCGGAGTACAAATCACACCAGCCAAATAAAACAAAGTGCGACAGGAGTAGCAGATACTGGTACACAAGCCTAGAGTGCCCTCTAGTGGCTGTCAGTTTGAAACATGTGAAATAATATATTTTAATATATAAGTCACAGCTGAGTATAAGTCACAAACCCCGCCAAAGGATGAAAAAAAGTACAACTTATAGTCCGGTAAATAAATAAATGACAACCTGTTCCCATAAAGAAGAAACCACTGGAAACAACATTCTGTAAATTCTAAACTTGTGAACAAGCAAATAAGAAGTAGTCCTGTTTTTGTACCGTAGAGCTTCACCGGTGGTCTGGGATTGAAACGTCCATTTGCCGTCAACAATCCACGATGTCACTCAGCGACCCCGCTGCTCACTCGTCTTTAAAAGTGCTAATACTAAAGTGAAAAGAGGAAACAGCCGTAATTATAACAACATTCTGATCCTTCAATGGAGTGATCAGCATCCCGTGGTAATATTCACTGCTGTTTAATACCACAGTGTTTTATACAGTAAGTGACCGTGATATGAGCCATAATGTCGTCTCCTAAGTCCTAATAGACTCCACACAAAGCCATTATTATCTTTCTGGTGTGTTCACTGTAGCAGCTTTTATTGTTTCAGCCCTTGGTTGTGTTTTTTAATCATCTGCTCTTTGCCGGCGTTGTTTCCTCCTCCACTCTTTCATTTCAATGTGGAAAAATGTTCTTGTGTTTGACATTATTTCACTTCCTGCTGTTCAGGCCGAGCACGTCCGCGCAAAGACACTAATCCATAAAGTCGTCCGCTGTGTAATTTTACGCCTCAGAGTCATTTCATGTCTCTGTGACTTTAATGGTCTAACGGACAAACAGCATTTGCCGTATAGGCCGTTTGAGTTGACGGCTCCAAATTTACAATCCACATGTGACATTGAGAGCAATAAGAGAGACGATTAGGCCGTCTCCCACTGGTAATTAAACAATCTCTTTACAACCGGCGTCAGATTTAATCCAGAGAGTTTTTAAGTCACTTTTAGAAATCTTCTCTAGGCTTCGCTGAGGAACACAACAAATAATAAAGTAGAAAACAGTATGATAAAGCAGTACTTCTACCTGCAGCTTAAAGATGATGTATTAATAATAATCAATGTAAATAATAAATAATGTAAATAATAATCATAATGATATAATTTTATGTTATATCATAAATTATATGGCCGTGGTGATTCAGATCAGGAGAATAACCACAAACTTTAGTTGTTTCTATGGGAATACGCTGTCTACAAACAGGAGATCATTTGATGCTACTACAGTTTTTTTTGTTTTTTAATAATTGGCTTCTACTGCTAATTGTCTCTTTTTTAAGCTGTCTGTTCTGCCAGTACATGCCCACATCCAGGATGAGATGACAGCTGGATTTTTTGACATAGAAAATCTGGACGAGCGCAGAAGCCAGGATGAGAGCTGACAGAAATAAACGTGTCAGAGCTGCCAGTACATTTACTGTGAAAGCAGGTTCCACCAGCAGCTGCCGAGCTACTGCCGGGGCCAGCTTTCCATTAGTGATCCATGCTAGTGGGGCATAGCCGGCGGCAACGATTCCCCTCGCCCGCACGGGAAAACAGGAAATGCAAGTGAGAGTAATGTGGAACAGATTTGACTATTCTGCAGCCAGCCACTTCACTCTGCCAACCACCGTGGCTGAGCAGCACGCATCCAGGGTGTCTTTTCATAAAGGGTGGGGGGCTGTCCAGCTGCATGGTTACGGAGCCAGAGACTGGGCTAGGTTTTTAAAGCATGTGGAGCTGGAGAGGAGAACTGAAGGAAACCAGTGTAAAATGTGCTGACTGACACTGTGATGGACGTTAGGAATGTTGTTTCTTACTGGACAGTGTAAGACAACAGATATAAAGTTATTTAAAATGAGCTGAGTAAAGACAGGGAACGAGAAACACATGACGATGCAGATGGCTGTGTCTGTGTGTGTCCTGAGCTTCAGGAACTGTTTCCTGCTCAGTGAATCACGGGTACCAGGACAGACACAATAACAGAACAAATGATTCAACTAACAATTTCTACAACAACTTTAGTCTATGTTCCGTTGATAATAGAACGACTGTGTGTCACCGTGAGTCAGACTGTTAACGGAGAAAACCGAAGTTAAAACCTCTCCTCTCCGTCCCTTCACTTCCCCAGGTGTTTTAATAAAATTAACTTTTTTACATCTTCACACAAGTTTTTTAACCACTGCCATCTACATCAGTTGGCCCTAATTTATTAATAGTGAGGTTGGCAGATAAAACCATTCATTAACAGTTACTTCACCTTAACCTGAGGCACCAAGAGACCTGCTCTGTCCTCGTGTGTTATAGGATAAAAACACTAATACAGACTGGAGTGTGATCAGTTTGCAGACGACAGTTGATGACCTAATGGTTCTCAAGGTGGAGGGCACATTGCAGGTGTGGTACAGCCAGGCTAATGGATAATAGTATGGAAATGACACTTCTTGGTTGTTTTGATTTTGGTTTTAAATAAAGTTTAGTGGAGTTTGAAATGAAAGCTATGAAGGGTTAGTATAGTTTGAGAAGTCACTTTGCTGAAAATACTGAGGAACCACTGCTTTAACCTGTTAAGATGTTAGCATTTCCACTCAAGAATCATGGTTTTTAGGGCTAGTAAGGACGATGTCAAACCTTAGGAAATCTAGACTAATGGTGATTACTTCATTGTTGTTGTTTTTCTTAGACACAAATATCACAAAATATGTCACGTTAACATCTACTTTTATAGCCTGACACTTCACTCTTGACCCTGAACTCATCTTTAACTTCAGTGCTTGATCTCTTTATGTCTATTAATGTTGAATTCATTTCCTTCATGCACATGGATGAAGCTAATCATACAATTAAATGCTGTTTCTCGGGGCATCACTGCACATCTGACTGCGTTGATCTGTGACTGTCGGCTGAGCCGAGGTCAGCTTTAAAAAGAGCTTATTTAAACAATTAAAATCTTTAAATTGGTGGTTCATTTATTGAAACAGAAACAGAATTGAGTTTTCTTAAACATGTGAACAAAATTAAATCAAATTAATTCCTGTGTCCATGTACAATTTTAATTAAATGAAAACTTATTTTTCCACCACCGTTGTTTTCACTTGGAGTTTTCTAACTATGTTTAAATCAGCTCAGAGTTTGTTGGACCTCCTGAGTGAATCAGAAACCTGCACAGTTCTCCGTAATGATATGCCTTTTTTATCCGAGTTAGTCTTTTCCTGTTTAGGCTAAAACCTCCGTTGCCTGTTGCTACTTTCTCAAAAGTCTCATTATTGGTAAACAGAACAAATTAAAGTCATTTACTTCATTAGCATTGGTGCAGATTGATTATAAGTGGCTTGATTGCATGCGGGTTGGTAGATTTTATTACATAATCTCACTGTCGGATATGCTACCAATCAAGGTGATTGTACGAGATAAGATCGGACTCTGTAGGGAGAGTTGGTTTTTAACTAAACTTAATAGCTTAACAGCTTTACCACTTCTGATTTAATTGTTTTTTTTTTCACATCTACACTACATATATCCAGTGAGCACATGAGGAAATGTTTCTGCTATTAATAAATAATGAACAATAGATCTAATTTGTGAAAATATTGGGTCTCATTTGTCACTCGTGAACGCCTGATTGTTTGCATTTTTTTGGCATGATTTTCTGGAAGAAATTAACATTTCCTTCCCCTGTCCCCCAGTCCATGCTTCATGTCTGTATGTTTATTTGGGTTTTTTCTGTGCCCTTTTTCCATTTGTCTGAACCGCCACCGCATTCACGCCGCTCTCCGCTGAGATGCTGCTTACTTCGCACATTCCAGCCAAGCGACTATTTCTTCTCTCTTTGTCACACCTGTCAGGTTGACAAAGGAGCAAAAACAGAAGCCTTTCCTCGTACATTCTCACTTTCACTTACACGCACCTATTTATTATCTCGTGTATTTGTCTCCCTACCGTGCATCAGCGTAGCAGGAGATGACTGACCTCCGCTGAACCAAAACCCTGCATCCCGCGCTTTAATGACGGCGGCAGCGCCGAGCCTCCCAGGGTACCTCGCAATTTATAGGTGTCAGGAAGAAACACAGACGATGTCTATTCGTGAAGCTCTCATAAATAAAACATGCAGGAGAAGGAGGGCTGACAGGTGGATTTTTCCTGCAGATCGAAGCAAGAATCACCCACAGGCTGTCAAACATGAACTGGGCTAATGTTGGTGATACTGCCACTTGCACACAACCACGCTAAAGTTTTTCCTCTCAGCTTGTGACGCCTGGCGTCACCTTGGAGGTGATGTTTATCCTTGCAGTCGAGAATTTAAACCTGCAGCCAAACACTTTTGCTTCCATTCACACAGTTTTGGAAATTCACACAGTCTACAAATGGTTGTATTTTCAAAATAATACTTGAGAGCAGAGGCCACTGCTGCCGTTGTCATTTCACACATCAGTTATTCATGTTCAATACTGTACAATACAACAGTGCAAATTAGTTTTTACTTAACCACAACAAATGAACAAATAAAACAAAATTAATTTTTGTTATTTACTTTTCGTTGCAGGCCAGATTTTCTGCACTCCACGTGCAGGGAGTGGCCTGTGGGCCAGGAGTTTGAGACGCCTGATTTAGAAGTTACATATAAATAAATAATAATAATAATAAATATAATTTTTAACTTCATGCAGCTATCTTGGCTGAAATGAAAATGTTTGCTCTCAGTGAAAATAAGGCTGCCATTGGAACACTTTCAAAAACACACATTTCTCCAGGTCTCTGCACGTGTGTACCTGTAGAATGTGTTCTTTTCTTTGTACAGATGTAAAACAGCTTCTTCCACACAGTATCTGTTAATAAAATATGCTGCGATTTCTAAAGAAAGAAGTAAAATTGATTATTTGGTGCAACTAACAAGAACATTCTACATATGGGTTTCTTTAATAAAGGTTTCAGACAATGAGTTTTTGATTAAGTGGCTGAGAGTTTTTTTTTTTTTTTTTTTTTTTTTCACATTTCAGTATTTATAAAACCTGGAAGCCATATTCATTTTTATGAATTTATTCTTATCACGAATTTCATTATTTAAAACAAAATTATAAATCACATTTAACAGTTTATTATTGAACATATCTGAGTTGTACCAAAACCTCACATTTTCTCTTGATATTTTACAAGCCCAGGATCATAGCATATATACTGTGTGTGTGTTTGTGTGTGTGCCTTTGTAGCGCAGCTGAATCATTGACCTCATCTCTTGTCGTAATGATTCTTAGAACACATGGATTACACTGTAAGTCAACTGGCTCGATCGGGAGCCTCGTGATGCTTCTGTATCAATTAAACTCAGAACAACAATGTTACGCTCCCCAGGCTGAAGGTTCTGCCCCATGTGACACTTCCTGGGAAACAGGGCTGATTTCAAGAATCCTGTGCTTCTTGGATGGAAAAGGTCCCTGAGGTCTGGTGGCTGCCTCCCTATCCTGCCTGCTCAGGGTCTGTCAGGCTGGTCAGGGGCCAGTGTGGAGGCAGTGGGAGATGAGGAGGAGGCATTTGGAATCATCCATAACACTAATTGGACAGAGCGGCAGCCGCAGGCCACGGGATAATCAAAGCATCAGAGGCAGGAGCACGCCCCGCTCAATTTTTTCTACCTCACAACTTCAAATCAGTGGTGATGGAGGTGGCTGTCAGTGGCCCCAGCCCCGGAGCAGAGAGGTGCTGAGAGCCAGGCCATGGAGCAGGCAGCTGATAGGTCCACTGACTCCATGCTGCCACTGCCATCGATCGGGTCGACAAGCTCGGATGGAGGTTCGAATCTCTTTACCAGGAACCTGTGGTGCTTTGAAAAAAGAATCCTGAACACCACAAGGTGTTGTCTTTGACATTAGGACCTGACCGAGATGATCAGAAACAAACATTGCCTGAATAAATGTGCACTGTGTAGCATTTGACAGGGTTTATTAAAAGAGAAAAAAAAAGGTATTTTAGAACATAGATTCCTGATTGTTTTTATTCATTGCTGCTTTTATCAGTCAGTTCACATGTGTTGATTATGTTTTATATTTTTTAAATAAGTATGCATGACATACAAAAGGGACATTTTCAAAAACATATCGCATGTGCTGACACAGAACTTGACCTTTGGTCCAAATGTTTTTATAAGTAACGTGGAAAAGGTCAAGTTGAGGACTTGTGTCCACAAAATGAATTACAAATCAATGCGGTGCTCAGACATGTGAGTGAGGAGCGCTGTGTTGCAGCTCGGCCTCAGCAGCTATGGGCTGTTTTTTCGTGCCTCAGCTCAGCAACATGTTGTAAAGCAAGTGGACGTTCAATAAATGAAGGCAGGCCTACAGCCCTCCTCTCTCACTCCTCACCCTCCTTCGCTTGCTGACTCTCTCTCTCTCCCACTATTTCCCAGCCTGGCTCGTCCACGGCTCGCCTCTGTGAGGTTAGTATTGATCTTCAGGGTCTGACTTGTAGCAGTCCTGCTTTAATTAGCTCCTGCGTCCTAAAGACAGACTGACAGATGGATCGGTGAGTAGTTGTCATTTTTCACTTTCACTCTAGGTTTACATGGCTTTAAAGGGAAAGCATGTTAGATGTTTGGTGGTGGAATGTCAACAATAAATGCAGTGTGAGCGCCCCCTGGAGTGATAACCACTGTGTAGGAGCAGTACAGTACATTTGTTTGAAAAAATAATTTTAAATATTTATACAAATCTTTATTATGTGAAAAAATACCGGCCAAAAATTCCTCAAAAACTACCATCGCAATCTAAATTTTCCCATCTCTTCCTGTCTGTAGTTTGTATTTTCTACTGTGTGTGGGTTTCTTTTTCATGAGACTATGGATCCATCCCACAGTCCAAAAGAAAACCAATCAAATTGTAGTAACTGGACACTTAAAATTAATCATATGCATGAGTGTGCATGTGATAGCTGTTTTTTTGTGTGTTTTTTTTGGCTCTGAAATGGACTGGCCGACTGTCCACGCCGTACTGATTGATGTGATTCACTCTGGTGCCTTCTCCAGCCTGAAACAGCATTTTTGGTAAATGCACATACACACACTTTTTCTCTCTCTCTCTCACACACACACACAGGGGCCCCAAAAGCTCTGTACAACATTTTTAGCCACAGCTGGAGACAGAACTTTGAGCTCATTGGCACTGACAAGGAAGCTGAAGGTAGACTCCCTGCAAAGTTCACTACAACTTTTTTTTTCCCACGGTAACTTTGGAGTCCCACTGATCATTGATCAGGCAGTCAGACGGAACAAACACAATCCACCAAAAACTGTGGCAAACTTAAAAATGACACACCTATGATGCATTCATGGGTCAAGCTCTCCATTCAGCTTTCAATCATGAATAACAATGGCTGCACAGAAGAATGGAAGTTTGGAAACACTGGGGGGTGATATGCAAAATGAAAAGAAACGCATCAAATAAAAAGTTTTCCAGGAGCCGTGCGGGGGAAGAGTGATTAGTGCTTTTGCTTTATAGCAAAAAACAAGCAGATGTAACAGATGGTCTTTCTGTATTGCATATTCTCCTAGTGTGTGTGGGCGTTTCCTCCAGATACTCTGGTTTCAGACCAGAGTCTAAAACATGCAGGATTAGGTTAAACCATTTAAATTGATCAAAGGTGAGAGTGTGAGTCTGAGTGTTTTTTTTTTTTTTTCTCTGTTCGTGACCCTGTGGTACACGAGCGAGCAGTCCACAGTCTACACCGCCCTCACCTGACACTACCAAGTCCCTCTGCGACCCTTAAAAGGAAAAAAAGCTGTAGAAGATGAATAAAATATATATATATTTCTAAGATAAGAAGAAAAGAAACATTTTTTTTTCGTGACTTTCCTCCATCAGTAAACATCCACATAAAGTCTCTTAGAATGACTTCTTCAAATATTAAATATACATGAATATGCCTTAGTACATTACAAAAGCAATATTTTGGGAATAACACAGACGGAAAAACAAAAGTATGAATAATTCAGTGCCTCACAAGAAGATAATGTAGCAGGATAAAACGTAATTACAGGAGATGCTAACGTGGGTCTGAGACATACGGCCCCTGGTTCCCTCTGGGTGAGTGTTGTTTTCTCCTCTGGGTTTTAGTGGAAAGATGATGTTCTGTCTTTGTTCTGGGATTTGTGAGAACAACATATGATTACTCTTGGTTTATTTATGGCAGCCAGCTTTTTTCTCATCTTAGAGCTTCCTGGTCTCTCGCTCTCTTTCTCCCTCTTTCCTCCCCACGCAGCGTTGATGCTGTTGCCAAAGGGTTTAGCCGTGGTCATTCATCATTTAAAAAGTGCCGGTCAATAAATGATATGAGTCAATGATTCATTCAGGCACAAATGCAAGCAAATGCAGTGTAAGCTGAAGTTCGTGCTCATGTTGAGGAGAGGAGCTTCCTGTTTAATTCATCAACCGTTTCACGCTCAAAACTCTCTGGACCGTCCTCCGAGGATACACTGTAAAGGAAAAAGAAAAAAAAGAAAAGAAAAGGCCCTCATTTATATAAGTGGAGAAAACTGCTGCATCTATTCTGAATTGCCAAGTAGGCTGCAGCTTCAAGAACTCTCAGATGGACAATTATTAACACCTGTGTTACCTGTTGGTGAATTTCTGCATAATTTGATGACATTTAAATAAAACAAAAAGGCCTTAATTCAGTGAAATCTAACAATGCCTTCCTGGCAGAAAAGTAAAGAAAATTGTTGTAGTTATTGTTCTAGCTACCTGTGTTCAAATGAGGACTAAATGTAGTGATGATTGTGTGTCAAACTAAATGTTGTAGAACATTGGCAGGAACATAATTCACTGTTATAGAATAATTGGAATTTTACTTTTGTGTCAGGTTGCCGCCGCACATAACATTTAATTTATATTCATATATTTGGTAAATATATTATTTCATCCAAATCTAATACAGCCATTCATTCACTAAATCCTTTCCAGTGTTGCATGAGAGCTGGAGCTCAACAAAAATACCTTCCTGCTTCGACAGCAGCAAATTAAGGAATTATTTTTTAATGGTATGTAACTTTAATTTACAGCAGTTTGCATTTTGCAATCTGCACATGTTTTGTAGTTTTGTATCTTTTTTCATGCAATAGGATTGAAAAGACTATGCAAAAACATTTGTTAAAGAGTGTTGTGCGATACAGAGGAAATTGTGCAGAAGAATTACAAATGTTTGACAAAGGCAGAGAAAGATTTGACTGAAATACGTCACTTCATATTTTCCATGATAGTTGTGTGAATGATGATGCCGATTGAAAACAGATCACATTTCTATCAGTGTTCTATAAAGAGTCCAAATGTAATCCTACAGCCAAAAGATTTTTGAGACACACCCATAGGGAACAACAACAAAAGCTTCAGCTAAAGTGCAGAGACTTCAAATAAACACAATCATAAATTAAGACTACACCCAGTCGTTTGTCTTTTTGTTCAAAAATAGCCAAAATGATCCAAAAACACAGACTTGTCTGCTGTAACTCACAAATCAAGTGTAAAAACAATAAAAACACCTTTTTTCTCTGTCTCAGTGTGGACAGAGAGACACCTCAGAAAACACTGTTTATTTGCATCAGTCTGACTCTCTACACCTGTTCCCCTCTGTTGGCCCCTCCCTTGATTACCTGATGTGCTCCACCTGTGTCCAGCCTCTGCTATATTCACTTCAGTGATTGGTTTTTCTCAACTCTCTCTTTCCAACTCATATATTCAAGAATATTGTGTCATATGACCTGTTTCCTCTCAAGTTTCAAACTGATAGAGCCTCTAATTTGATGCAATTATTGTGTATATGTACTTAAAAAGCTGAAACAAAAATTATAACAGGAGGCTTTTGACTCATGTGCTCACTGCCTGGTCTCACTCCACAGGACAAGTTTGCTTTCATTTGTCATTTTTCTCTGAGAGAACCGTTAAAAAGCACTACTGGGCAGCAAGTGGCGATTTTCTTATGGTCATGTGTTTTCAAAATAACAGCGACAGGAAGACAGGCGCTCTGCACCCGAGGCCATAATTATCCTGTTTGTTTCCAGGACGACATTTTTAGCGTTATTCAAATCTCCGTAAGGCTGACGAGGCTCGAAGGGGGATAAAAAAGCTCTTTTTTGTGCCATGTCAGGTTTGTCAGAACCAGGATGCAGCTTTGCATTGAATATCCTGGAGTCTTTTGTGGCTGAGGCAGGTTTTTACCATGTTTTCCACTTTAAATTTCAATGACAAAGAAGGCTCCGTGTTTATAAGCGCTACATATTCATATTAGCGGTGTGACATGATTGCTTCCTGACAGAGCTGCGCTTTACTTTCACTTTACATATCCTGGAGTTTTATCCAGGAAGACAAGGACGGTTCCCAGAGGAGATAACAGAATCAGAAACAAACAGTTCCATGTTGGTGTTTGCAAGTGTTTGTCTGGCGAGAATGAATCTGCGATAGTGTTAGATGGATTTACGTGGTATTATTTAAACATGTGTTGTTACCGTGGGACCACACCAACACCTCTGGAATTTTTAAATCTGCAATTTCTAAAGATATTCAGACAATCTTTTTTTAAAAAAAATGGTGTTAAGAATAAGATATGTTACTTCTCCGTTTGGCTCTTGACCCTGTCTTTAAATAAACATGATTTAGAAAACCTCTAATATGCCAGCAGTGGCCGTCGGTCTTGAGTTTGAAACCTCTACTTCTGCCGATTGTTTTGCTGTTCTGTTGAACTGTACACCTCCATTATTTGACACAAACTGATGTGGTGAGAACCAAGGAAAGGACTGGGCAAAAGGGATTCTTTATCTTTCTTGACTAGATTAGCTAAAATAAGGAAAGCTAATGCTCATAATCTCCTGACCATATGTTGCAATCCTTCGAGTCAATAACACACACATTTAGAAAATAGGCCTAAGGTGAGAACTGAGCCATTTCTTCTCCTTCTCCAAATTCAACATGATTCTTTGGATTATTTCGTGGAAATTCCTGTATAATCCACCCTTCACATATCATTTGCCCCAGATCCAGTGCAGACTTAAAGGTATCTAGAGACCAAGATTAAAACTATTGATGTAAGATAAAAAAAAAAAACAGATCACTTTTGTAACCACTGTGTTCTTTGCAACGACCACAACCAGAACTTAAGTAAAATTGAAAACTGAAGCAGGAGGAGAACCCGATGGAGAATTAAATCACAGCAGCAGTGAAGGAGGTCAGGAGGTAAGTTACTGGAGGGACAATTTTAAACTGGGTCAGACGCAGCACACTGCAGGGCAGAGCACAGTATGACATGTATGGTGAGGGACAGTTGAAGGGACATTGACTTAAACTGTGGCTAAATGTTAGCATTTCTTGTTAAATGGTAAGATATGATAAGACAGAGTTTGTGAACTGCTCAGTCTGACAGATATAAAAGACAAATTCAGTATTTTTTATGTCTCGACACACAGGAGTCATAAATTCAATTCTGCCACCAAACACAATACAGTATCTAGAGGTGACCAATAACATTGAATAACTGCAGAGAGTAAAAATGAACTTGAAGGAACCTACAGGACAACCAGCATCCCAGTCTGGGACAAAGCAGCTTCACCAGACTGGTGATTCATCAGTGGCTCTGGAGGTACCAGGCTCTTCCTGCCTCTGGGCCATGCCACGAGCTAATCGGCTTCAGAGAAGTTACTGCTGCCCTTCTCCCCACCTTTGCACCTCCTTTCTCCTCCTCTGAGCTAGACCAAGCAGCTGTCCTGGTGTGGTGGATGGTTGGGTGGGGACAAGGGCAGTGGAGAAAGCCACAGTGCAAAAGAAACACTTTTAGAAACAGTGAGTGCACCAATATAGCGTACGGGACAAAAATGGAAAAGGACGAAGATAACACTGCGGTCAGGATGCCTGCAATGAGCTGATGACAGCAAGGACACAGTGGGGGGGGAGGTGGGGGGATGACGACAACGCGTGTTCCTATAGATGAGGCAGCTGTGGCCCACAGGAGGAGGAAGAAGAGGAGGAGCAGGTGGATGTAGGCAGAGATAAAAGTCCCTCTATCAACAGTGACTTTTATCTCCTACTTAGAGAACAGAAGAAAAAAACTGAAGATTGTCCTTGTATTCCAGAGTCTATAGAGAAAGTCTTAATTTTTACTCCTAGCACCGCAGGCACACAGTCTACTGCTGCCCTCTAAGGTCAGTTTGTGTTACTGTAGTGAGACTGAATAAAGGTTATCAAAAAAAAAAAAAAAAGGCAACAGAAGATCAACCAACCAGTTAAGTTGCTTTAGTGTGTATATGGTTTAAAACTGCAGTTGAGTGTCTTCTCCTGCTCATTATTATTCTTGGCATCTTCATCTTAACAAGCTGATGTTGGTGCGGTCACTCGAGCGGTGTCTGATCCTGCGTGGCACTCTCTCGCTCTCTTTCCATGTGAAGCAGAAAATATAGGCCGCAGTGAGCCCGGAGTAGGCGGCCATGTCATAATCTGTTGTGATAGTCTAATAATTAATGGGATTTGTTAATTGGTTCTGTCTGCCCTAGGGACATTTTCTTGTGTAAACCCAAGAACGGCACGGAGCTAACCCTTATCCTAGCGATGCTGCTAGAACCACGCTCCTTCATGTGATGTGCCATAACTATTTTGGTTTTTTAATTTCCATTTTTGATTCAAAACTACACAGACAACAATTTCCATGGTGCTCCTCACTCAGAAGATGCAGCTGTGTTGGCTAACGCCACAGTAGCTTTGGCGACATCTTTGATGGGTTTCCTTCAATTTTGTTTGGTCTTCAAACACAGCGATCCCTCCGGTTTTGGTAACAGATGGAGAGACGGTGTTCGTGCACCGCAATAAACACAATTAGCATATTCGCAAACATGTAGCATCATTAGTGGTTACAGGAGCAGCTTAGAGACTTACTGACACAGAATTCACAGGGGAGGAGGAACAGGGCCAGCAGGAGGCATTCAGGTACTTCAGTAACAATTTATCTTTTTGTCACGTACTGGCATCGCAGGAAGCAGGCAGGACCCAAATGCAGTACTGGTGAGACTCTTTCTGGTGCAGGAAGTTTTATTAACAAAGTCCAAATTAACAAAACACGAAGAACTAACAGGCATGGAACTCTCGAGGAACACGAGGAAAACCCGGAAACACAGAACCCAAGGAAACAGAGTAGGAACCTCACGAACACCTAACACAGTCACAATGATCAAACACACACAACCACAATGATCCAACAACCACAGAGTGAGGGAGAGGGGTATATATACACAGGGAAAACCAGGTGACACAAGTGAAGCTAATTACCAAACAGGTGAGTGTGATCCCATCAGATTACCCCACAAAGAACACAGGAAAACACGGAAACAGACAGACATGACACTTTTGCACCTTGGTTACACAAGTTATAAAGACAACAGACACACAAGCACACAAGTGTAGAAAAACTGGCAGATTAAAGATCTTTATATTCCATATCTTTATTGTCTTATTTTAACACACTGTTCAATACAGGTTTTAAATAAATATAGTAGGGATAAATAAATAGTCGTGGAACACAGAATGAAAACAACAATAGGGATACACGCATACCGGTACTAGTACCAGGATTGGGCCAGATTCTTATTAAGTCAGTGTGGTTTTGTCAAAGTGTATTTAGCTTCTCTAGCAGACTCAGAGTGGACCCTTAAGGGAAACTACCTTTTGTATTTAACACATCCTTAAAACCACTTTAACCCATTTTGGTTGTTAAACTCACTGTAGTTCTTCCATGGCTTGAACCATATAAGTCCATCCTTTAACCACTGCCCAGTTACTGCTCAGTGTTAGTGATTATTAAGGTGAGAGTACACTCACACAGTACAATCATACACAGTAGACATTTTAGGCCTGTAGGGGGCGTGGGTCACACCATAAGAACCACTGTATTACCTGTGCATTATCTGCATCAGTCAATTTTTTAAACTTGTCTAATGATGACTCAGTCCTTCCTGCACAGTCAACTTTATTTGGCTCCAATAAAACGCTCTGACCAACTGACCTCTGTTTACGATCCTGGGAGGTGAGAGCTGTTTTCTTTATGCTGCTGGCTCTCGAACACTCGTGTATGTTTTTGGACTCAACAGCAAGAGTGGAGCGCAGCAGCCTCAGTGTGGAGGCGGTAATGCTCCACAGCAGAAAATAATGCTAATCACACCGGAGTCCTTGACTGGCACAGCAGCAGCAGCAGCAGCAGCAGCAGCAGCAGCAGCAGCAGCAGCAGCAGCAGCAGCAGCAGCAGCAGCAGCAGCAGCAGCAGCAGCAGCAGCAGCAGCAGTGGCGGCTCGCGGCTCGCTGCGGCCTCACAGGCAGAGAGGTAATACATTTTTAATTGCAAGTGTGATTATACGGCATGAGGAACCTGCATTGGCTGATTAAATGCATTTGGGTTAATATTAGAGGCCAATCATTCGCAGTGACAAAGCCTCTAGAGGACGGGAAGGTAATTGTGGGAGGACAATTATAATCCCTCTATTGTAATAACGAAAAATAATGTCTTCCAGCTCCGGCAGGAATTTTTCTTTTCTCTCCTTCGGCGAGCAGACAGAAGATAAACGATTGGACGGCTGCTCATGTGTGAACACTGCTGGCAGGAGAAAAGGTGAGATTCATCAGAAAACAATGATTGGATGCTTATGTCGGTGTGACAGTACAATACAGAAATATTAGTGGCAGTGACACAGATGTAGGGCTGTTTTATGTCTAGAAAACAACAGGGATGATGGTTTCCTATTTTGTTGGCACAGACAGAAGAAGAAGAATCTGGCCGTTCAGTGTCGTGTTCACTTGTATTGCTGCCAGGACACAATCATTTACTACATTCCTCTCCTTATCTAACATAAATGTGAACTCCACTACCATGCTTTTCATTTATTAAATATAATTCAGGTCTGTTTTAATGATAGGCTGTAAAAAACTGTATTTACTGAATGGCATGATCTGAATTAAACCCATGAATCAAACATCTATATGTGCTAAATAAAAGCATGTCAGATTGACAGAGGAGGTGAGAGAAGGAAGGAGATATTTTATGTCCTTGTGTTGACAAAGGTCCTCCGTTAAAACAAAGCCCTCAGGAGAACATGTGTTGTCTGACAAAGCATAAATGTTGTTTATGCTCTTCTGGGAGTTGCTATTTTAGGGAGAACTAATGTACCTGTGCCAATTAGTGACATCAGAATGGTTATACAAGAAAGCATACAAGCAGTACACTGGTGAATTTTGCCATCACACCCTAGATTTGAGCATTTTATTAATTCCCCCCAATCTATGGGTAGTCTACGATCATTAGCATCAATCACAAACATGACGATAACGACAACTGTATAATTAGCCATATTAATGTCCAACACTCTAATGAGCTGAAAATGGTACACTACAGGTTCATTTGATGATGATGAGGCTCACATATGGGCATGGAAAGAAAAATAAAGACCTCACTCTTTATGTCTATGCTTTTTTACATCACTCAAATCCAGCATTCCGAGTTCGTGGGTGGTCCTTAGGAAGCCTAATGTGAATTTAGGACCCATGCAGTGTAAAACAGGAGTGAGTCATTTTACAGTGTAATAATTAAGGTAATGTCATGTTTTAAAAAATGAAGTTTGTTTTCAAGATGGATGAATTGATCATGTTACTTCCTTTTAGTCCCTGGTCTCTGTAGTAGTTGTATTTGAACTTTCCAGGCAACCAGAACTAGTTTCTGCAGTAGAAATGTGCCTTTATGTTCAAACTACATTTAAACTACTGTATGCCTGTGAAGAAACGAACATCCACAGCAAATATTACCGCCAACTGCTAACTCACATCCTGAGTGGATTCCCAGTGAGTCACAGGTACAGAGCAACAAAGGTGGAGGCGGGATGCTACTGTCAATATTGCCCAATAACCAGCCTGTCTTTTCACCATCTGTGGAAGATGCTGTGCTGAACAAGGCCTTGAAAGCAGGAGACACTCCGTCGGAGGGGTTCAGTTTTATTGTTGAATCAGAGCAGATCACAGTGTGACTATTTAACTGCTGGAAGCAACTGCAGAGACATATTTGCGGGGAAAAGGTTAACTCCTGCTGTCAGCCCTAGCACATGTCACATCTCTTTAAATTACTCTTTAAAAAAAAAAAACAGTTCCATTAGTAGTTTTTAGTGTGCTGCAAATTAATGTCGCCTTGCATGTCTTTTAATATTTAAATTAAACACATCTGCAGGTCTATCCCAATTTTTTTCTTTTGTAACACTTACACTGCATTTGTAAGCTACTTTCAACACTTTTCCCCTGGGAATCAATGAAGTACTTCTGATTCTAAATACCTAAACAAACAGGTCAAAACAAATGACCTTGTCTTTTTAAAAAAAAACTATTAACAGTTCAGAGTTTAACAAACCAAATTCAGCATCCCTTGTTGAGTCACACTACTAAATAATCTGCCAAATGTGATGGTTGAAAACTCTGTAGCGTCACAAGGTCTTTTTTTAATGTGTTTTAATCTTTTTTTTTCATTTCATCTCAACTCCAATGAACCCGTCTGCTCCCCGTGTTCTCCACACTCCATCTTTTTTTAAAAATCTGCCTCCACCTGTCTGATCTGCTGTAATTTGTTTCCGCTCCTCAGTGTTTTTGACTTCCTCCTCTCATCCCTCGCTCCCTCGTTTCCCCGTGTTTACATGAACGTTGCTGCAGCTCGATGACTCAGGCCTCCCACCTTCTCTTATGCTTTAGTCCCCGTCCATCTGTATTCACACGCAGCGTCTCATCTGTTCCCTCTAGTCCTGCAACAACACCGAACAGCCCTCATCTCTTTTCTGAAAATGAATAAATAAAATAAAATATACCGTGAGTTTCTTTTTCTAAAGGAAAATAAAAATAAAAAAATAAATGAATGAAAACCTGGCTCTGAATCACGCAGCATGTCGAGGCAGGTTTTTAGAAACAGAAGGTCCTTGGAGAGAAAACACAAAATGATCACAGCAGGCGGAGTAAAGTGTTTTTTGGGGGTATGAGGTGGGGGCTTGCTCAGATGAAATATGTTTATTTTCCCCTTGGAAGATGGAAGACAGGAAAAAAAAAAAAAAAAACACAATAAGGCTGGTGCTGCTGCCGCCTCATCCCAACAGGAAGCTGCTGCAGGAGAATGAAGAAGGAAACGGTGATGGAGATACAGTCGTCGTGTTTTTACAGCGTTTAATGTCTTGACTCTTTAGGGAGCAACAGCTGATGCATGCACACACACAAACACACACCTGCAGTTAGTGTCGAACAGCATGAACAATTTTATTTTCTGCTTCTGTGTTTTAAGCTATATGCCACTGAAAATCAGTACTGTTATGAAAAAAGTCAGTTAATAAAGACGTAAGACGAAATCGTTTTTCAACCTGATGATGTGTTTTTGGTGCTTTGATCACTGTTACCTGGGTTCTCCTCTCTACAGTCACACTCCAAATCCCATAATGTAACCTTATGCACAGAGAGACACTGTGACCTGAAGAAGTGGATAAAAAGACCCAGTAGGTGGCAGTAAGTCAGAGGAGCTGCAAGTTAATGGCAAAGAAAGAAGTGAGTAATAGCGAAGGTGAAACCAGGTGAGACAATATCAATATTGTGAGGTATAGAGCTCTTAATTAGAAGCACCAACAGTATTAACATGGAATGCAGTTGTTTGTGGGAGCACAGTGGGTCTTTAACTTACATAAGAGTTTGGGTCCTACAGTGCGATGTACCTCAATTTCTGCCATTAGTCTGAACCCTATGCCACTCACCTATGCTTACACAGTGGTAACATCACTAACAGTAGAATAATCCAGGACATAAAAACATCAGCAGTCTAACTCACACCTTGGAGCCATAACGAAGGGCAAAAAGTCCCCCAAAAAGAAAGAAAGCAAATGTAGCACAATCCAATGTATCGTGTTGTTAGAGTTGTCCAGATTGTTGTGTCTGATACTGTACTGAAACTCTCTGTGACTAATACTGCAGAACCTTCAGACCTCCTCAGTGTGTTGGTCCAACAAAAATATCCATCACTGCCGAACATTTCTCCGCCCTTGTCTTGTTTTCCTGTCTTACACTTCAGATGTCCAGACATTGTTTACTCCAATTAGCGTCATGTCCCACAGCTCTGGTCCGGGCGCCATAGCCTCTGAATCTGTCCTTGTTTGTTGGTGATTGCTTTACTCTAACTTCAACTTTCGTGCTGCATTTGGCATTAAATGCAGTCTTTACCCCCGGTTTACATTGTACGTCATCGTCTTTTTGTCACTTGCTATTGGTCAACATTTACTATACTTACTGAACTTATATTGTCTATTATACAACAATGATAGATGGGATTGACTGGTGGTTGTCAACCTTCAGATGTGCTTCTTCTTCACAGACACATTATTTTGCAGCACAGCCTGAATGTTTGCCGTTTCAGTTTCTTTCACCAGCTTGAGGCATTTTCTTCCAAAGGGTTTAAATGAAGCTTTAGATTATGTAAATATGTGAGGTAAACAGTTCACTACTCGGCAGCGATGGGAGTAATAACAATTAACAGCAATTGTAACAGTGTTACTTTTTCGCTTCTTCCTGTTGTTTACTGTTACAGCGTTACTTTGTAATTTGGTGTTGCAGGTTTCATCTGACCAGACTCTCAGCAACAAGTGTCAGAGAGGTGTTGATGATGGTGGAAGGGGGAGGAAAATGTGAGGTTGATTCAGTGGTAAAGCCATCAGTCATACAGTTGGATTCCTTTCACTTAGATAAAGGGAAATAATGTTTATGTTTAATATTCAGTATACTTTATTATGAAGAAAGAGTTTTAAAAAGAGCAACAATAATATCTTGTTTCTCAATCTTTGAAACAAAATATCATTAGCATTTTGTGCTTTTATTTCTCGCATTTTTACATTCATTGTTTAATTGTAAGTTAATTATTGTACAATTCACACAATTGTACCATAATTAACTTACAATTAGTTTTTTGTGTATACGTATACACTCATCTCTTCATAATCTTTCACATATATTCATCCTAGAAATAAAATATAATGGTGTCACCTGCAAACAAAAACATGTCAGAATCTGTTTATTTTAGATGCACCAGGTTTTCCAAATACGTCTGTTTGTTGTTGTTTGTCTTTTACATGAACATGTGGCACTTTAACTCCTGTCACCTTACCCCGTTTCTTTTTTTTTGTTCTGGCTGGTTTTCCAAACTCTTTTTCCAGAGAAAACGGGAGCTCAACCTGTCATCTGCATGAATGCACAGATCCCACCTTAAATTCTTTGGCCTCGGGGAAATTTACATGAAGACTTTGTCCAATTATTCTCTGCTTGGCAATGTGAGCGTTACGCTTGATTGGCCCGACACTGTCACACGTAACTGTCTGTGTCTCTCTTTTCCTTTTCATTACAAAGGCCGAGCAGTTTTCTGGGTTCCAAGGACAACGGTGACAGCGGCGGTGTCAGCGTCTGTGGCACCACATGAATGTAACGTCCTGAAACCTAACACCTGCTGAAATCATTCAGAACTGCAACGTTTAAACTACAAATAAGAATGTGTGCAGTGAAACACGGAAGACTTCACAAGGCTGCTCCAGAACTTCACCATTCACCGAAAAGACTGTAGTCAAGAAAAGTAAGAACTAAATACATAATCTGGACAGTAACGTAGCTCTATTCACAGCTGCAGTCGTCACACAAGACACAACAAAGACACTTTAGACAAAGACACTCACTCACACACTCACACACTCACACTGAAGTCAATATGGTGACACAGAAGCTGTAAGTCTAATGCTGACTGAAATGCTGACTGCATGTCACTGAGGTTAATGGAAACGATCTAAAACAAAGTTTTATATTCCGAACTTTGTGTTTAAAGTACAACAGGAATTTAAAATTGATTTTTTTTGGTTCATTGTGGGCCATAGTGCAGGGGAGTTAGGGGTTTGCATACATTTCTTTACTGTCAAAGAACTGATGGAAGAAGTGGAACTGAAGGAAGTGGAGCTAGAACTACTGTCGGTGCCTAAAGGACATAAGATTTGTTTCTCTTACTTGGAGTTTGTGTAAATAATAATAATAACTACTGTATATACTATGTATAACTACTTTAAATCTCAAAATGAAACTGGTGAAGTTTTGAGTTAGCATTGCATTACATTAAGGATTAAGATTAGGCATATATTTGTACCAGAGATTAAGATTACAGAATGTTTTATGTGTAGTTTTGTTTGAACTTGATCTAGTTATACATTTTACAGTGTTTGTGCAGTGTTTGTGGATGTTTTGCAGGTCTCCATGAAGGGCTGGGATAAGGGTTAGGATTAGGCAGATGCTGCACATTCAGGATAGTTTAGGTAAGTGTGTATTTATATCTATGAAGAATCCACACAAATCACAGAATCCTGCATGTTTGTCTGTGGAATAAAATGTAAATGTTTATTTTCCTACTCCTCTCATTACTGGACACACGTGAGTAAACAGAATAACCAGCTCAACCCAGACAAAGACATGTGAGTTAATATATGATATAATTACGTACATTCAACAAAATATATAACCCGTCAAACAGTGGGTCACCTCCTGTGGCTCCAGGTGAAATAATCTACCCACACGTACAGCTGTTGATGCAGATTACTGCCACTATGAGGCACCACTGGCACCGCAGGTAGCAACAGATGATTCTCTTTACTGACCTGCTGAGAATCGCTGTTACAGGAAACATCATCAGGCCAGCAGCAGGGTGGAGAGGCAGAACTGAGCTGAGAGCCGCAAACACACTGCTTTATGTAGTCGTCAGTACGCCTTGGTCAGTGTGTGTGTGTGTGTGTGTGTGTGTAGGAGAGAAACCAGTTTAATTTTCTGTTCTGCTTTGCCAGCAGTTAGATCTGCTGCTTGTTTGAATATACAGTATAGTGATAGATGAGGGCATACACTAACACACACGTGTATGATGTCACACACTGAACAGGTCTCATAAAACTCAACTGAACTAATTAATTGAACAGTTTAGTATTGGTCTAAAGTATTTGACCACACCTGCACTTTACAGTACAGTTTTCTGTACTTTTATACAAGTTTTTTAACCCTTACGAAAAAAAAAGCTTATGAAGTTCCTTCTTCGCGTATGACCTTAACTTCGATCATGAATTTGTCGAGTGGAAATACAGCCTAAAAGTCTTGAACTTCTTTAAATGCCACCCTGTGCTTTTGGTGATAAGTGAAATGTTTCATTAACAGCGACACAGGACAATGATTCACAAAGTGAATTGATGCAACTGTTGTTTCAGAATGAGGGCAGTAACAAATGACATCAGTAACCAAGTAGGTTAAAAAAAAAAAATAAAAGCACTAAACGTGTTTAGCACATATATGAATGATTCCCTGACATAAACAGCAGATTGAGTAAGAAATGACTGTTTTACCTTCAAAATCTCCATCACTCTCACATGATGGCATCACTTTACTGTTATTTGACTTTTACAATCTCAACAAAGCAGGCTGCCATATTTTTATGGGGGTATAAAGCTTAAAAAAGATTTGGGAAAAATTAAGGCCTGTCAATCGGGGTTTGAAACATGAAGCAGAACAAAGCCGCGGTGGATAATCCCGCAGATATAAATTTGCAGAGATTTCACAGCAGATGCAATGCAGCATGGGAAATATATTGGGAGAACATATCATTGGATTCCACACTGTGACCACAATCTCCTTGTACAGATACAAAAACTAAGCCTTAAAATCACAGCAGTTTAGTTACGTTTTTGTTTTTTGATTTTTTTTTCTTCAGTTTTTTGTTTTCCACGCAGTATAAATCGCAGCATTGCTAAGCCCCCTTGTGGCAAAGACTTATCAAAGTCATGATGGTGTTGACAGATTTTATTAATTTTTCTTGAAGGTTCTGCTCTTGTACTCATCTTTCATCTTGTCCTCTGATTGATTTCCGTTTGTCTTCCTGTCAACGATCGTCCTCCACATTTATCAGATTCCCAGTATTAAATTCTTTGCAGCTTTTTCCTTTTTTCAACATCCTTCACCGTTAGATCTGACTGTAACCAACATCCAATATGTCAGACTCATCCATTTTTAATGGGATCAAATTTAAAAACAGGAGCTCGACTTCCAGCTGTGTTGAAGCCGAAGGTCGAAATATTAGCGCCATCACGGTAATCATTGTTGTCATTATCAGGGTCAACTCTGTCGCAGCTCATTTCATTCTCTTCTTCTCTTCTTTTTCTGAAATTCTTCTACCACCGTTTGACCATCTAGTTTGAATAAAGTGGTGTTAAAAATATTCCAGTGGAGTTCATCTATGCTCTCAGATGTTTTTAAATAGAAAATTATTTGAATTTCATTCTCCATTTAGAGGCATCTGCCACACAAGACTTAACTTCAGGTGAGTGACAGACATGCTGTCCAATAGGATCCTGACAAAGTTGCTTCATTAATGTTGTTCAACAGTGTTGCAGACTGTCACTGTGGGGACCACTTGGATGTAAGCATATTACTTTATAGTCTATTTTCTTCTAAACTGCAGCATACGGAATTATTATTAGTTATACTATTGAATTATAATAAGGTAAACAATATTTGTAGCTGAACTGCCCTTTGTTTTCACAACAAAGTGCCACACTTTTTTGGATCCCATTACATGTAAATGATGTCTTAACTAGAACATATAATACAGATTATTGGATGTTTATGGATAAAATAAAAATGCAAACAAATTTAGGCTAATTCTTTGGTTTTAGCTGTGATGCTAATTGCAATCGTTTGCCTTTCGCATTCATGCAGGTGACAAGATGCTCTTTATCCTGTACTTCACTAGGGATCGTCATCGTGCAGAGAGTCGGCATAGCGGTCATCGTCTGCTGTAAAGTTTATTAGATTAACATCATGTTGCACAGTGTGATTGGCAGTGATCTCGGGAGATTGCTGAAATCACACAGACTGTAGGAGGCTTCAGCGAGTGCGTGGTGATCAGCAGAGCTGCTTTAGCAGCAGCAGGTGAGTTGATTGTCACAGCTGCAGAGAGGCGTCTAATCATGCTCGTCACTTTAACGCACTCACAGCTGGACTGCGAAGAACCACATTCTCTTTTACTGCACATGCAGGTTTGATAACATGCGAAGAATTGGCTGTGGTGATTTAGTGCATTATCAAACACCGTAACAAGAAAATCAGAAGCGGGGAGACATGGGATCAATAAAGATTAAAGCAGATTAAATCAAGAAAACCAACGATTGTGCAGAATAAAATAGCAAAAAAAAAAAAGTAGAAGCAGGAGAAAAGAAACAAATACAGGATTTGGTAAAAGACTTAACAATGTAGCAAAAATACAACATGTTTTGTTTTCAAGATTACATTTTTATATTTCTAACCTGAGGGAAAATCATCAGAACTCATTATATAAATCTCAGTAAACACATAAGCAGACTGTATAGATCAATTTTAGTTAGGGAGAAATCTAAGGATAAACACGTTCCGCTGGTATTTCTCTTAATTTTCCATTAATACCTTTAAAGCTTTAAGCAGGTATAATGTAATAGAGGCTAAAGCAAGCCCAGCAGAGCTTCGTCTTTCACAAACATACTGACAGTACTTTAGATATATGCTTTCAAATTGTATTTTTGGGGCATCTATTATCAAAACCCTTCAAACTCATCACAGCGTGGGAAATAGCATCATTTTTATCTGAAAATGAGATGCCCTACAGCCATAGACACTGGAGTAAATCACACTAACATACTGGCGGTCACATGGAGGTTTAAATGACGACGATCCATCACGTGACCCATCAGTGTGTGACCTTTGACCTGTGAGAAACTGCCCTGTGTCAGCAGAGATAATCGAAGCTGTAGTGACAACTGGATTTGTGTTTGTGCTGCAGCGAGAGCAGCTGTGTACCTGGAAATCTGGCTGCATATGTGTATTATTATATACATATACTGCATTTAGATTTATGTGTGTGTGCATACCAGATGGAATGCAAGAAACAACTACTGTATGTAGGTAAATATCTGTTGGTTCTATGGCAATTCTGTGAGTTATTATATGCCTGTGAAAATAAGATAGGGAGTTTGAGTATACTGTACATACAAGTGTGTGTGTGTGTGTGTGTGTGTGCTGGAGTGGCACAGCGCTGGGCTGCATTTCAGTGATAAGTGGTGATGAGTGAGCGGACAGAGGGTGAGGGAGGGCTGGAGTGTGACATTCAGCCAGGGGCTTAGTGGTGATGATGGCAGCAGGGGGCACTATACAAACCACCACTACCGCCACTACCACACACACAAACACCCACTCCTCCACCCACCCACTCTCCCTTTGTGAGTGGAAAAAAAATAAGAGTGGCTGCCGCAAGCTGGTTGACTGTATCGCCATCATCGATGTTGTTACCTCACAGCACTGAAAGTGGAGGGGGAACAAATGGAATCTGTCATCAGACATGCCTCTGGGCTCTGGAATCGAACACTTCTCGCTCCACTTGCAGATTGCGAGTCTAGCTGGACTGCTGCACACAAGACTGTGCTGCCACCAGAACGGAGCCACCATTTGGATTAAGGTGTTAACCTGCCTCCACCCCCACCACACCACCAACACCTGACTGGCTGCTGGAGCGGCCAGGCGTGTTAGTGCTCCACTGTGTGGATAACTTGGTTAAATTAACAGGTGGATAAAATATGGCTACAACTGTGACATCTGCGCTCCAACGAACAGAAGAACTGACCTGAGATCAGAGGCGAAGCATTTTAATGCATTAATAATGAAGATTAACTGAAATGAACACTGTGACAAGGGCAGTGATGTAAAGAAATGAAATCGCAGAAAAGTTTTTCTCTTAGCTTCGTTAAGTTTCGTTAAGGAGTTTGAGTTGAATCACTTCAACTTCTTTGTTCTTTCTGTGACTTAAATACAAACTTTCGTTCGATCTGAAATGAGCTGCCTGTGTGTGATCATCTGTGCGGCAGCGTGGAACTTCATTTCTTTAACCCTCGTTTCTGGTGCGAAGGCTGACTGCTTCACTACGACCTGCCCTGTGTACGCACACACACACACCATCACACACACACACCAAAATACAGGTTTTTACCCATGATTCTACTGTTTTTGCTAGATTTTATAGTGATTCTTCGTTAAGAAATATGGATTTGTATTTTGGACAACATACACGTTTTTAAATGTATTTTAAGAGATTTATTGGCAACACATTACGCAACACTGACACATTCGTAAAAAGACTCAAATTTTAACAAGTAAAATCACATTTGATAAAATCTCAAGATCTGGTATTGATATGAACATTTGGAAATTTAGGAGCCACAGGCTGAATAATGTTGATATATTTCTAAATTTGACTGATAATAATAATAATAAAGCTAATGAATTAGCTTATTGGCAAATTAAAAGAGAAGTTTGTTTTATTAGTTCTTTTCAGAACTGCTATTGCACTGTTCTTCAAAGAAGGAAATAAACAGTAACTATGATTGAATTGTGCAGTGAAAAAATGTTTAGAAAAGCATTTTGGGAATGATCAGACTCCAGGTTCCATTATACCTTAAATGTTCCCTGGAGCAGTGGAGGTGCAGAACAGCTGATGGAGCTCTACTGATGCTGTTCTGCCCCCAACGCTCCCAATTAAAAGCCTCAGGGCAGATTGGCTGGTTGCTCCACAGAGACTGACCTTTGAGCGACATAGCTTTTGACTCTCATTAGCCAACAACGTAGATTGGAGTTAAACAGGATCCAGCATTGATTCTGGAGCTGATGTGAGCTTCTGTGGAGGAAGATATTCAATCTTCACCGTCACGTCCTCTGTACAGCAGGTGTGAACAGGATTTCACTTAGTGATTTTCTATTCTAAAGAAAAGTAGAATAGCAAAATATTAAATAAAGGTGTCCTTGCCGTTTAGTTTTCTTATCGTAGACTGGTCATGTGACTAGTCAATGCTATATTGTTAGGCATCACTTTGCTCCATTTTTTAATTATTTTTTTAATTATTTGTTCTATTGACAGGTCATCTACAGCAATGCTGCTCTCTGCCTGCATTTTCTACTTTTTCCCCGTTTTTTCACATCTAATCAAAGAAGCTAATTCAATGATGTGGACCACCACATACAGTAACAATTCAATGTGTCTTACATATAAATGGGTTTTTGTTTTTGTTAATTATTATTGCACCATTGCATTATTTCGTCACCGAAACTTAGACATGACTGTGTTCATTCCCTATGTCTAGAGTACATTCCTTGTTCTACTGTTTTAATTGAATCACTTTTTAATGTAGAACACACTGCACCACGACTTTTAAATCATGTTTCCAGCAACCCCTGCAGGAGAAGGGTGGCAGCTACATACCTTGCTTATAAATGGTTGGAAAATTACTCAAAAGTTGCTACATTCTTAACTTTTGAATGAGCTTTTGTAGCTTTTTATGGGCAGATAGTTTTAAAGTTGGTGAAATCTACCATCTTTTTAGCTATTTTAAAGTTTTCACTGAAGGAAAAAAAGACAGAGGTCAGACTGGACCGAAGACACACACACACACACAGGCACACACTAACACACGTAACTGTGACTAATAGCTTTATTATTTAATGAGCATCAACCTGCAGTAGCTGAAGTCCCTGCATGTTTTTTCCCTCTCCTTTACAGCTTCAGGACACATCATCATCATCTGGCTCTTCTCTTCTTCTCCATCTTTCTCCCTAAAGAGATTGAAGTTGACGCCACAGTCCCTTATTTTGCAACACAGCCTCCCTTGTGTCACATTCTCTCAGGTTACAAAACACACTAATGATTTCTCATGTTGCACTTGTTATTTGCCCATATAAACACTTCAAAGTTTTTGTGTTTTTTTTCTCCAATCATTTCCCTCCAGCAGAATCTAGAGAAACAATACACGAAGAGCCTCTGCAGATTATCTACTTCATTTCAACCCCGGCTTTATTGATACTCGCAGGCACAGAAATGAATATTAAAAGCAACAAATATCCCCCACATTAGAACTCACACCAATTTTATATAGAAACAGGAACCACAGCGGAGAGGAAAAAATATCAATAGAGAAAAAAGTTTATTTAAAATGTATGATGCCAGGGAGAAATTGTCGATGAAGAAAATAAAAGTTGGCATAAATCCTGCAATAATGTTAGAAAAGGTGTATGGTAGCACATAAATCTGATTTGATGCTTGATAAAAACAGCATTTAGATACCTGTCTTTGATTTTCACGAACGTGTTATTCTGTGTAAAGCACTTTGTGACTACTCTATTGTATTGCAGTAGCTTGAATGTAAAATGCTGATGCTACAGTGCCTGTCAATAGTAGCTGCCAGCAGCTAACAACCATGTTACAGTGACTAGCAAAAAAACAACATGAAATTTAGTAACAGCATCTACTATTGGTATTACATTTAATGGGCTTACTACTACTACTACTGCTTAGTAGTTTCTGGACCGTTCCGCCGAGACGACCCGAAACAAAAATCTCTCCCACCTGCGGGTCACAACCCAGTCTTTGAGAAACAATGTATTAGGGCACTGAAGACCTTCGATTTTTGCACTTTGACTATTGACAGTGAAATCAAAGTTGTTGTTTAATGACTAACAACAATGATCACGTAACTCTCCATACATTCCTTTTGTAGTTAGCTAATTTAGAGAAAACCTTTTTCTTTCACAGCGTCTGCTACCAACGATGGATGTGCAAATATTCCTTCAGTGCAGACTGATGTTATGGCCCATTTTAGGAAGTGGTTATGGCTATTTTGTAAGTTGATGATAAAATATCAGCAAACGCCAATAAGAGGTAGAGAGGGTGTTGGCGGAAGTGTGCAGCTCATGTCAACACATCGGCTGTTCACTGAGTAGACATATTGGTTTCTAAACCTAAAGTCGTGTCTTACTTGCATTTGTGAAATGTGACTAAGAGTTGTTGGTCAGTACACTCACGGCCATGTACGTGGTAACCATCACTGTCATATAACACCACTACATTAAACAGTCTTTAACATCAAATACCATGACATCTGGCTAAAGGAGGTGGTAACAGCTAACACCCAAGCCGTAGTGTCTGGAAGCACAGACTGCTGATGTCCAAAACCACAGCAACTGTGCACATTAAATGCTAAATTAAAAGTCTGATTCCCCACAATGTCTGTGTACAGTAGACACCGATGCCTAATGCCGAAGTCCTAACATCTGGCCACAGAAGCTGCCAGCTGGTTGCAGCAGTTTGTATAAACGTTTACTGCCGTAAACTTGAAACAGAGCCATAACATTACAGTTAACAGTTCCTGCTAATCGAGGATGGCTGTACCCTCGTAGCTAAAAAGATAAATAATTCTGCTTGTTTTAAGCAAATGGTGTTTCACCAAGATGGATTGATATGCTAATTCTTTTCCGAGATAAAAACAAGCTGCAGTCTTTATTTCAAAATGGAAAGATGAAGCATTTTCTACAATAAAAAGTCTCCAATAATTCTATTCTGCTTTGTTTGCTAAAGGTTGGAGTATGATTCTAGAGAATCAATGAGCCAATTAGGCAAATTTCCCAGTTGAAGATGAGGAAAGTAATGAGATTTTACAGCCCAAAATGAAAGGGCCACATCACTGTGACATTCCAAAGCTCTGATGTTAAATCAACCACATCGTGACCCCTTTTTCTGCAGACTCAACTGATTGGCGGAGGCGTAAAAGTGTGACTAGTGATTCAAATTTTCATTTGATTTTCTTTTTCTTCTTCTTAAATCTCAGAAGGACTATGATGAGAGGATGTGGTGCCTGTGACTTAGATACCATCTCTTTCCTTCTCTCTCAGAGTCTCTCGGAGATTAGGTGCTCTCGAGTCTGCTTTGATGTGTTAATTTCATGTTAATTTTTTCCCTAATTCTTTTAGCTTCCCTTAACTTGAGTTTTATTTCAGTCGTTTATGTGGTTAAACTTGTGACCCTCATTTACACACACACACACACTCTTATACAGTAGTTAGGTTTAAGGTTTAACATCAGAGCTTTATTCTGCTGATCGTCAACATTCCTTCCTCAATTCGAACATCCCATAATGCATTGTTGCCACGTCCATAAAATAAAATCAAAGCATTGGCTTACAACGAAGTGTCAACTATAGTAGAGTGACTTCATGACGGTCTGTTCTACCGTCACCTGCTGTCTGCATGTTGTTGCGTGTCCTTGTCCTGTGTGTGTGCATGTTTGTACTTGTGTGTTCATGTGTTGTCATTCCCTCGTGTTCCTTCTCGTTTCCCCCAGCCATGTGCCTCCCTGAGTTCTTCATCAGTTTCCTGTCTATAAATAAAAACACGGAGCCGTCAGCCCCCGAGGTCGTTTTCACACGGGTCATTTGTTCCCATTGGTTGTCTTTTTCCAACAGGACACCTGAGCGTCAGCAGAAAAGAAACCAAACGCAACACAGAGTTGCATTGATGCTTGATTGTTTGATCTGATCTGAGTTCT
>NC_024321.1:12607651-12616863 GCF_000523025.1 Cynoglossus semilaevis
GGGGGTGGGGAAGGACAGATGTGTCATAGGGGGGGGGGGGGGGGGGGGGGGGGGGTGAAGGTTGTATCTGACGCAGGAGGAGAAGGGGAAATGAAGTGCCAAAATATTTGCCCATCTTTGACTTTGACAGTAAAAGAGAAAAATATTTCAATAGCATTTGGATGAACTTAAACCATGGAAGCCATTGACACCAAGTCTAAGTCAACTCCCTTGAATCCTTGAACAAAATTATTAATGTCTGACATTAGAAGTCATAACTGGTCAAATGTGATATGATATAAAATGGTGATATTTCCCCATGGAGTTTTTGTGGTCTTGTGAGAAGTTCACAGATTTATGTTGGTATAACAGTTAGAAGAAGCACTCAAAAAGTATATAGTTATAAAGTATTGGACATTAATATTGAATGTGTTTGGATGCTCGACTTAAAGGATTCAAAACAAGGAGCTGCAGCTCAGGCCAAACAAGACTGAAGAAAATCAAACCCGATAAACTAACACGAAACAGAATACTTCTTGTTCTTCTCTAACTAGACTTTATTCTGCTTTTTTTATGTCCAACCTAAGAGACATCGTTGACAACAAGGAGGAAATTAAATCTTGTTTATGAGACAGCAATGATGTCTGATGCAAAGTGTCAAGGCGAGCGTCACTCGTTGCACGTCGTCAGCGGCAGATTGTTCCAGAAGTGGGGACATGATTGACTAAGTGAAAACATACGGCCAGGGACGTGGGTGACGAAGCCTCACGGGACTTTCGGCTCTTCTTCCGCTGAAGACCCTTTTACCTTTCTCCTTCCTTCTTTTCCAGCTGAGTGGCTCCTAATTGAAGAGGGCGTGGCCTGATCGTCAACAGCTGCTGATGAGGTCATTACCTGCAGATGTCAGTGGCTCCAGTGATTTATTTATTTTTTAGCCTGCTGTTTTCTCCTGTGACATCACTCTTCTCCTCTTCACTGCTCCTCACCTGATAGCAATGCGCTGCTCCTGCTGCTGCGAACACAGACATTTTCCACAGAAACCAAAATAAAGATGCACCTTTTAACATCTACCATCCTCACTACCACCCTACAGTATCTTTCCTCAGTCATTCCATTATTTGTTTTTTTCTACTAACCTAGTTAGGGCCTAATTTCTAGCAACGTCCAATCAAATTGGCCTTCTTTCATGTCTGCAATCATAGATCCACTTAATTCCATCTTATGTATTTCCTGGAGAGAAACAGAAAGCCTGATTTTAGCCAGTTTTTATATTTTGACAACTGAAAGAACAGGGGTCACCAACTTAACAAAGGCGCTAATTAGTTTGCAAACCAAAAATTTGCAGTTGCCTAAATCGATTGTCAAATGTATTTTACATTTCTCCAAGGTTGATGAATGATTTAAGGCAAAAAGCTGCAGCACAAGGGAACCATCCAGGACAACAATGATGGGAGTCTACAAATATGCACAGACAGGCGATGTGTTAACTGGCGACGGCAATCCTAACAAAGGCAGAGCTTTGATGTTTGCTGTAAGAAACCCCCGAATGATATTTCAGACACATGTTCACCTCTTTAGTGTCTAAAGTTCAGTCATCTGTATTTTGAATTTTTTAAATTTAAATTAAGATTGAACTATGGCAGTCTGATTTTGTCCTAGGACAGTTAGGATTAACATTCTCTGTTTTACTTTGGTTCCCTTGACTAAGCTTATGTAAGGCAAAAAAAAAACAAAAAACAAAATCATTTACAAGAGCTGCACAGTCAATTATTTCACAAGGATTGGATTTTTTCATTTCACCTACAGTATTTATAGCTGACAGCTCTAAGCTCATAGCAGGGAAATTCCAGTGTTTTGGTCTGCACAATAGGTGTTGTTTCTGTGCCTTTGTTAAACCCTTGATGGTCACTTATAAAACCAATTGTGCCACTGAAGCCATTCTGAAACCAATGCTAGGAGCAGCAGTAGATCAATAGCCTTGGTTTTTTATATTGTAAGGTAATCAGTTCTCATTGTGGAACTTTCAGCTTCCTGCTGTTTATTTGATTTGAGTATATTTCAACACTAAGTTAATTCAATAATCTGTAATAGCATTAGACGTTTCCTTTAGTTATTGCACCAATGTCCATTGAGATAATCAGTGATTGTAAGTAATAGAGGCACAAAAGCTGGCACCTCATCTGGTGGTGGTGTGTTATTTTGTGGCTGTGACTCGTGCTCGTTCAGATTCAGCCTGATTTTGTGAACAAATACCTGTAGTATGCCAGTTTGAATCCCTGCTCACAACCAGGCCCCAGAAGCAGGTTTCTATAGCTGCTGATTAAAGCGATCAGTGATTGGCTGTCTCACCTACCAGGCTTCTGCTGAGGCCACCATCTTGTTTCCCCACAGATCTGCAGCCCAAGAGGAGGGGAAAGGGAGGAACAGGAGGAGGAGCCGCACAAGCTTGTCTTGTCTGTTAATTAGCAGTGAGCAGATGGAAGAAAGTCCACATCTCGCTAGGGATCAATTCTACCTAAGAAGCAGCAGCGGCAGCAACGGCAACGTTAGTTTATTTATTCTCTACTCAGCAGCACCGGGCCAATGTCACCTCCCCAACATACAGGAGAAAAGAAAAAGAGGAGAAAAAAAGAAAGAAAAGGCTCGAGAGAGTTTAGAAGAAGAGTCTGACACGTGCACAGAAGACACGCGGTGCGTCTCACTTTCAAACATTTCCTCAGAGACGGTGAAAGGAGCAGCGTTCAGCTGCCAGTTCACTCCTGAGTTTACTTAGTTATCATTACTTTGTTTACGGCCATCTGTTTACACACTCCTCCACTCGCTACTACAGACCCAGGTTTTTGTTCAAGTTCGCTTTGCGTCTCGATGAGCCCACCAGTCCTCACCCGCCGGCCTCCTGCCAAATCTGAAGCCTCGTCAACAGCTGCAGCAGCGGCAGTGAAGGAGGAGGAGGAGAAAAAGGACTGTCTCCCTTCTTTTTTTTCCAGTGATACATTATGGAAAAAAAAAAGGAAAAAAATGGGCATCTGTAGAAATCACCTTCATATTTAAAATTTGTTTTTATTACCATTGTAACTGTCTGCAAATACAATTTGCATTTGCATTGAGCAAATACAATACGTCAAAATATGGTTTCCAAGTTATTAACAATGAGATAGTTGTTTTTTTTAATATAAGTGGACATGACACAAAAACAGTACATTTAGAATGTGGCTTCTGTCAAGGAATTTAAGGAAATTGTTTGAGCCAAAGCTTAAACTGCTTTTTAAAAAATTCTTGTAGTTAAAAGACTTCCCAAACTGCTTTTAAAAAAATTCTTGTAGTTAAAAGACTTCCAAAGCAGGTGACTGATGAAGAAGCAGCAGTTCCTGTGTTTACTAACACTGAAAGGTTGATTTTCTCTGTGAACTTTGGTGTGTGAGATAAAAATGTCTCCAAATTTGACTTTCACAGTGGAAATTGACATATTATATTGGGATGGAGCCATGAATAGATTTGTACAATATCAGTTTTATCAGGTCATTATTTTGTTCGGTGAGTAAATCAGATTTCATTTCATCCTCAATTGCTAAGATGTTTTTGAAGATCTTCATCTAACACATTCCAGGCTGAATCTTATCAAAGAGATTCCTGTACTTAACACCTGACCCTGCGTTAAAATACCTCACACAGGACGGAGAATGTAAAACTAAAACCATTCCTGTTTTTTTTTTCCTTCTGGTCTTTATTCAACAGGTGAAATTCAAGGTCATTAACAAATAAGTAAAACTGAGCCACTTTGCTTTGTCGTTCCTTCCTCTGCCACTTTTTTTTCATTATGGCTGAGTGTTTCTGTGCCTTTGAAGCTGTAATTTTTATTTCCTTGCGCCTGTCTGTCAACACACACACACACGTATACACAAGGGCATAAGAATTTTTGCAAATGAAGTTTGGCTGTAAATCACTGCAGCTGTATTCTGAAGAATCAGCTCATTCTTCACAGACTGAACAAACTGGGACTGTGGCTGAACTGTAACTAACAGGGCTGCACTTCCAAAGCAATCAGGTGATTGTTGGCCCAAATTTACTAAAACAAAAGGAAAGACATGGCTTCTCAACATCAACTCATTAATTACATGGATTCAGACGACCCTCACTTTATAAGTAGAATCATGTTTGAATTCTCTTTTCTTTTCTATTTTTGGAAACTGAAACTTTAGGAAACTTTCTATATGGTAAATACTAAAGAACTCACTTGAACTAATTAGGCCAATCAAGCAGTCATATCCTTAACCAATCAGCAGTCAGTCTAACAAAAGTGATTTTCTTTTGTTATATACAGCCTAACCCTGAATTTATTCCTAATTATACACTTCATTTTTAAGTAATTAAGTCATTGTTTTTGACAGTGACAGCAGCACACACACAAAGTTCTTTCAGAAAAATAAATAAATAAATAAATACGTTTTAGCAGGCATTGTTCTGATGCTTTTTTTTTTTAAAAATCACTGCTATTGTTATGTTCTCAACACAGCATTATTCACACAAACTGTTGAATTTCAGATTTTATCATCACCTAAGAAAATCACATTTTACAGGTAAACCTTTGGTAATTAGCCACCACTGCAGCTTCACTGAGGCCTTTCGTTCTTTATTCTTACTCTTCATTAGTTTTCTAATTGCCCATCGTTCTGCTTATTTTATTTATAATTACAAAAGTTTGTCTTTTGTTTGGTCTGGTGCTTGTTTGTCTTTATGCCCTTCAATAAAACGTTTATATTTTCTCCAAAATGAGGCTCTTATATAAGTAAACGTTTAATCTTTAACTTAAGATTTTGCCCGTTGATCACAATTCATCCTATTTTATTTATTATATACCATAATAAATCTACACCAACTGTTGGGAATTTATTACTTTTTGCACGCAGTTCATTTTGAAAAAAAAATCTTTGAATGAAAGCTCACATATGGAAGCTCTTTCTTTTTTACCTGTACTGTTAAATTAAAGTCAAATTTTTGATCATTTAATGTAAAGGACATATGAACGTTTCTACCACATGTCCAAGACCTTGTTTATTCCCACGCTGCCAACACCTGTGGAGCAGAGCTGCTCCTGCCTTCGCCTCTGCCTCCGTACTGCAGCTCTGTCCCAAGGCTTGCATTGATTTGTGAAATATGAACGGCCATTTCATATTTATCTTCTTCGTCTTCGATGGCAGCCCGACGCTGCCGCAGCTAAACTGGGAGGTCCAGGGGAATAAACTTTAATTATACATGCCAGTGTCAGGGATACAGACAGAGCGGTGAACGGACGCACGCGCTGATTGATTCGCTGTCAACAGAGGTTGGTGTGTGAGAGGAAGGGGGCGGGGGGCGGATGGGGGGGGTCGAACAGGAGGGCCCTTCATCACCTGAGAGGCAGCTGGCATTAAGGCAGCTGTCAGGGACTTTGATTTGGAGTGGGAATTACAACACACAGACACACACAGACACACACACACAGACACACACACACACGCGCTTGCATAACACACGGGCTCACACAGTACCTAAGCTTGCATAATGCACTCCCTCACACTTTCACACACACTCTTGGAGTGAGGCTGTCCCTGTAGGCAGCAGCTTCTGTGACGTGACACCCCGATGAATAATTTGTGAGCATCGGTTCAGAAGAGCAGGTGAAAGGGAGACACACAATGCTGAAAAATCCCATGATTATGAAACACACCACATGAAATGACTGAAAAAAAAAAAAAAAGGAGCACAGTGAAAGAAAGAGATGAGCCACCAGAGAGGTACTGCCCTGCAGGCCCAAAAATGTGTTAAACAAAACAAAACAAAAAAAAAAAAAAAAAAAAAAAAAGGGAAAACCTGACTCCAACTTCCAACGTCCTGTACAAAATCAAAAAGACATAATTGTAGTTACTACATCCTAATCAAATGAAGTGAAATGAGGTAAAAGTATATGCAGATGACACTTAAGATCACATAAGGATATCTTTATGATCTAAGTAATAAAGGACGCCAAAAAGTGTTTGTGGTTGGATGCTCACTTTGTCTTCACTATTCAGTGTAATAAAAAGCCACAATATATGAACCTTTGGGGCAGTGGTGGCTTAGTAGTTAAGGAAGGCTTCAGGTTACCACTGAGGTGCTCTGAGCATGGCACCATCACCACACACTGCTCCCCGGGCGCTTAAAGCTGCCCACTATTCACTTTGGTGATAGGTCAAAAACAGAGGTCACATTTGGTTGTGTGTAGTGGTGTGCTGTGTCACAGTGACAAGTAGTTATCTTTCCTTTTCATGCTTTGTAGGACTAAAATAAAAAAAATAATAAATAAAAAATACAGCATGCATCTGTCTAACATTCCTACACTGCCTTATCCGTTTCAAAGTTAGTAGGGCAAATTAAAGCACTGTAGAACAGTGGCTTAAAACTTACTCTTCTTCAGGTAGTTTTCTTAAGTATTTGCTCTTGTTTGTTGTCCTTTAATCATTTTTTTTTATTTGGAAGTAAAGCTCTTCCAACTGAAATGAACCTCCTCTTCCTCTACTACTCCTACTCCATCTCAGCTCCTCCATTTACTTTCTCCCTGGCTGTGGTAAGAACGTGAAGCGTTTCAAATTTGCTGCGATGAGAGGCCACAGATCAGCGTGTCATCACTCCAAGCAAACATTAGCACAGCGAGTTAGAGGGAGATTTTCTCACATACACGCACTCCCGCCTCATTTGCAAAGTAAATGCTCCTGTGTGTTTATCCTTATGATTATCAATAGACACACACACACACACACACACCCACACACACACACACACACACACACACACACACACACACACACACACACACACTCTCTGGCTCCTTTGAGGCTGAATAATGAAGCTAAGAAAAGAAGCGTAAAGATTTACTAAATGTTGAGTCATGAGTGAATGGTCACCCACTCATCACACAGACTAAATCAGTGTCTGTCATCCATTACACAACAATCTAATCGTGCACAGTGTCAACTATCTTAGCACCCGGTGAGATAGTTATTGTTAGCCGTCAGTGAGAATGAGTCAACCGGAAGAACTGCACTGCTGTTAGAATGAACGTCAAGCCAAATGTCTGGAACATAACAATCTGAGTAAAAAAAAAAAAAAAAAAGACATCCTATTGCAGTGATCATCAAATGGCAGCCTGCAGGCCAAATCCCACCCACAACAGGATTAAAAGATAAACATCAAATTGTAATGCTAAACTAAAATGTTTATTTTATTTCATTTTTTGAATGTTTGGCCCCAACATCTATACTACAGAATAGTAGAAGAAGCTTGTCCTATAAACAATGAACATTTCCCAACCATTGTTGACAGATTTGAACGTAAAATTCGTAAGTGATTTTACCCCCATGTTCTAAAAAAAAAAATACCCCCTGTTGTTGCTAAACACATCCTGAAGCCTGGCAGTTATCAGCCAAGTGAGGTAACTACAAAAAACACAAAAGAAATACAAAAAAAAAAAAAAAAAAAAAAAATAAAGATTTTGCTACATTATTCAATCTGTTCATCAGTCAGACTGTGCTTTTGATGCCATTTAGTTTTAAAAAAAATGACTGTCTGCTCCCACAGCCTGATGTGATCAACACTATTAATGAAAAAGTCTGTTTCTCTTTTTTCTCTTTTTTCAAACAAGCCTTAAAAACCAAACTCCCACTGTGGATTTTAATTTATCAGTAAAATCAAGTTTTTCCCCCTTCTTTTCTCTGCTGCTTCTCTGTTTTCCGTTTCATGAATCAAACATTGGGGCCAAGATTTTTTTTCCTGTCAATACAAGCCTGAAAAATTGACATTCAATCTTTTCCCCATGAAATTATATCTTAACACTGGTGTTTGAGCAGCTTTGCTGTCGGCCTCTCAGGACGACGACAGTGTTGAAAACACTGCATATTGATGCTTTTATTATTCAAGGACATGTGGACACACCAGCCTCCGTTTGTGAAATTGGCCTTGCACTGACGTGAATTGATAGACTGTGAATCTGACAGCCTTAAAGACATCAAGAAGCAGCACCTCCCACAATTCTTATAATACAAGTTATTTTTTATGTATAGCCATGACTATGAACATGGTACTTATGTACCAGGGTCAGAGGAGAAAAGAAAACATTCCCATAAATGACTGGTGGTGAGAATGTGATTTGTTCTTCTTCGATTTTCTGCTGCATTTTCTTTTTGTCTATATTGTATGATACATGGTACTTTTCTGCTCAAACAAACAACGATTCACGAAAGAAAGAAAAGTAAATCTGCAGAGAAAGCAGATATTGATTTAGAGAAAACATCTGATTCTTAAATATTTGATTTAAAAACAGAAAACCAGGTAATGTGTGTGTTTTAGAGGAAGAATTGTAAGAACCATCATTTTAAGGCAATCGCAACAATGTAAATAAAAGAAAACAACATAAACTTGAAAAACAGGAACTCTGAATGAGGACCACAGAAAGAGCAGCATACAAGAACACCACAAAACCACACACACAATCAACACAATGGTCTGACAAGAACTGAGTGACAGAGAGGTTTATATACCCAGGGCACCAGGTGACACGAGTGAGACTAATGAACAGGTGCTCACAGGACACAGGTGAGTGTGATGACACTGATTAACCCTTAACACACAGAAGGAGACAGAAATACCTCACAGTAGATTTCATATTTAATTTTTGTTAAAAAAAGAACGAACAAAAAAAACAAAAACTTTTGTTTACTTATTTACTTACTAAGACGTGCAATAATCATGACATTTGTCATGTATTGTTTACCAGGAATTAAAATTTCAGTGACCCAAAATTTAAGAAATTTTAAGAAATGATTTGGTCCTCACTGGTCATTTTCATGTATGTATATCTGCCAAAACATCCTCTATATGTTGTTAACTGAACTAAATATATTCATACAAAGATTCATCTGTGTATTTATTGTATAATAAGATTAGTCTTCAGGTTCAAGTCAACTTTGTTCCTATGTTGCATCGCTAACTATTAATTACACAGCGTTATATTTCTCTACTCCTTTACATGTTGTATTTCCTCTAAATGGGACTATCATTTTCCAAAATTGGAATGTTTTTGCACTGAGGACTAAAAGGATTTTTTATAAACATTTAGTTTTAGATACATTGTTTGGAATCTTATTTTACCAGACCTTTTACCAGACATTCTTTAAATTCAAAAGTTTTGCTCTGGAGAAAGTAGAAGAAAACATTACTTC
>NC_024321.1:12616892-12632419 GCF_000523025.1 Cynoglossus semilaevis
AAAGAGTAAAAGAACACAGAGTGGGTGGAGAGGGACATTACAGTGTAACAAAGGAAGAATGTTTGGGATGGTACTGGGGAAATGAAAAAAATATTGGTGTGTGATACTCGCAAGATGAGGCGAAGCTTGGAAAAAGGAAGACTTAGCATAAAAAAGGTAAACAAAGTCTGATTATAGACAGAAGTTGAGGAAAATAAGGGAGAGGTAAAATATAAATAAGCAGAATTTTAGAGGTTTGAAAAAACGTACAGGGGAGAGATAAAGGGAGAGAAAAAAGAAGTCAAACAAAAAGTTTCAACCCCACATGATAGTCTTCCTATCTTTGTTTCAACACAATGTTTCACCTTCAGCCGGAGGCAGAGATATTTATTTGCCGATCTCAGGGCACGGTCGCCTCAGTCTAAGAAGAAGTGTAATTATCTACGGCTTCTGTGTTTGCAAACAAACTCTGACTTTTATAATCTTATTAGAGGAGATTAAGGCTCGACAATGAGCTTAGGTACAGCCGTCTGTTGAGAAGGGAAAGTAAAAACAACTTCTTAAAACCTAAAAGGTTTTAGATTAATTTTCTTTGCAAAAAATGAAAATGTTTCAGCAAAGCCAAGGTCAGGGAAAAACGCTGTCTTCCCACGTGTAACATCTATTGAACATGTATCACAAGCTAACGGTAGGCTAACGAATATCGCAGGCACTGGGATAAAAGGATACACTGTTGTTTAATAAACTGTTGGTATCTGTAGTGTAAAATATAATACAATTTTACAACATTGTCTCACATTTCGACCAAATGATAATAAACACATGATAAATCACTGTCCTCAGCAAAAGTCCATTGAAAAACTTGATTTTTGTTTTTTAGCTTTTGACAGACAAAGAAACTACTTGCCTTCCGCTGCCTCGTGTGGTGAGTAAATATCAAGATTTGATAAAACAGCATATTTAAATGTAACGAGGGAGGAGTTACATTATTGGCAAGAGTTTTTCACTTTTTAGGAGAAAGTGACTAGTTTAGGTAGAATAACTGTCCTGCACTAAAGTAAGTGTAACACACGGACCAATACTGTTTGGTCACTTTCCTGGGTAACACACAGACCAATACTGTTTGGTCACTTTCCTGGTAACACATTCCTGGTAACTAAATTCCCTCCCTGAGTAGTACTTTTGAACCTGTTTGCACCTCAGGAGTTCGATCCTTCTTTCGCGAGTGTGGCGAAATGCACAAGGGTAAGAGCACCATGTCTGTAGCGAGTGACCGATAAAGTTTAGAAGAAATTGTATAAAAAAAGAGAGGAAATGGGTGAGAGAATGGAGGTACAACATAGTGTGATGTCCTCGAGTGTGTCCTGCACTGACAGATAATGACGGGTGATTGGTTACTTACCATGGAAACAAGTTGTTTACATTGAATCATATTCTCCTTGATGTTTGTATTTCTTCTTAGTAATTAGGCATTAGTAACAAGGATTTGCTTGTAAGAAAAGGTGCATAAGGTAAATAATTTAATCGTAAAACACTAGCTAAGGACATAGCTAGCAAATGTTTATTTAGCAGCAGATCCCTTTAAAAACTTTGTCTAACTACGAAAAGCTGATAGATTGATGCAGAGTCCTGGCACAACTGTACCTTCGGAAAACATCTAGACATCTAGAATCTTTTAGAACCTTAAAATATCAAATTAAGGGTCAATGTTGATTAAACAAAGATCTTGTCTATTGTCTGTTTTGTGTGTTTCAATAATGGCACAACTTCTCATATTTAATGATTACGTGTATCATCGTGTGAATGAGCTGGAGCCTGTAAAGTTGGTATAAGTTTGTGTCCAGAACTTTCTACAGCAGCTGTCACCCACTCAGAGAAGTGTGTTTTCTCCGTGTGACCCTCCACGACCTGAGACGTTCCAAAAGTTGGAGCGATACAGGGTTTGAATGAAGGTCTGCTTGTACAGTGTGAATCTTCCCGTCAGTGGCAGTGTGTGAACAGATGGCCGGGTCTGTTTTTGTTGACGTTGTTTAACCTTTTTACTTAAAAAAGTAAATGCAGGCAGATGGAGCCATCTGTCAGCAGCTTTATTATCGCCGCAGACATCACACAGCAAACATCCATATGTTCCATCATCAGGGTCAGACGTCAGCTGGAAACAAAGCTACGACTGCAGGCTCTGCTTGTTTTAAAGATGATGGCGGTGCAGTCAGTGGCACAACATCGACCAGAGAGAAACTCAAACATTTTAAACAAATCATTTCACAACAAATCATTCTAATGTATGCAACCATTCCCTGAAAAGTCTGGGGAAAGGAGACATGTTTCAGACTTTTATAAACAGATATTAGCGTAATAAGCAACGCAAAGCTAGAGGCTAATACTTGTACTTAATGCGAATAAGGGCTTTTATTATCTTAGCATTAGCAGCATTCCTAATTTACCATTAGCTAAGAATGTGTGAATGTTTTTTAGTCTCTTATGACTGCTGGGACTGGTATTCCTAAAAGGGATTTCAGAATTATATTGCTATTGTCGTTGTGTAATACATTTTTACTACATGTATGGAATTGAAACTAGGCATTAAGAACTTGTTTAAGAAAAGTAAAAATACTTTTATTATACTAAAGCTAAAGAACGCAAAACAATAAAACATTTCTTTGCTGGTGACAAATGGGTTTATCTTTGACTTTCAAAATCAGGATAATAAACCGTTTATAAAAATCTCTGGCAAGCAGATGATGATTATTGGTGTATGTGCTGGGTCTGTCTAATTACTATTACATGGTAATGTAAGTGTTATATACCTATTTGTAACCCTTGACTATCATTAGTAACCATTTTTACTTATAACCCAACTACTATACTGTGAGAAATATATAATTTCTGTTCCCCAAATAACTCACAATTAATATAAGAGGTAGAAGAACCTGATTTTACCTGTGGGACACTGATCCACGTACATACGTTCAGAGTAAGGAGTAAAAAGCTGATGGAGACCAGTCCACAGCCCCGGGTCAGTCGCTGCCCCACATCATCTACACCCTCATACTTGGTGTAGAATCTCTGACTGAGCCATCCAAAAAAAAAAGACTATTTTCTCATCCTTATCTTTCTTGTTTTGCTTCTTTTCCCTGGGAGAAAAAAGAAACCTAAACGTTGACACTCGAGTGAATCGCTGAGCAGCAGGCTTCAGAGCCACACATGAACACAAAGAAACAGAGAATATGTTTGTTTCTGTCTCGCTGCATTTTGTTGTTGTAGTTTGTGATCCAAGTCAGTGATTCAGAGAGGGACCAGTGTGTGTGCGTGCAGGAACGGGTGTGTTCTGTGTGTTTAGCTGTTAGCAAACAGCCTGGGTAAATATGATGAGAGGGAGCGTCACGTTAAACTGACTGTTGCGCAGAGTTTGAGCAGCATTGAACAAACAGCAGTGTTGTTCAGGTTCAAATGCTGAACACACAACAGAAAACACGCTGAGACCAACTCAAATCCACCTTGAAGGAGGTCAACATACGAGGCATTGGAAAAATAGTTTAGCCTTTTTTTATGTCCATGAGTTTTGTTATGTCTGGTGTTGATTTTCACATTTCCCAGTCGCACCTAAAGTTAATAACCAACACTTTTTGTCTAAAGCTTTCCCAATTTCCAATTATGTTAAAGCCATGCCTAACATTTAAGTTGTTAATGTCAATAAAAATGTTTAAATGTAAACTTTAGAAAGTCAGTCGTTTCTTACATTATGTAAATGAGTTGCTCTGAGTGTTATTGGATTGTTAAAAGTTATTGTTATCCATCTCCTGATGTCTGTGACTGGGAAAGGAAAACAAAAATCAACGGATGTGCCTTAACGCTGCATCTGTGAGGCCTGTCAATCTCCCTGGCTTCTGCTGTGTAATCAGTGTCATCACACTCACCTGTGTCCTGTTCATTAGCCTCACTCATGTCACCTGGTGCCCTGGGTATATATACCTGTCTCTCTCACTCAGTCCTTTTGGCTTTGTTGTGTTGTTGCTGCAGTCTTTGCTCATGTGTTCTCTGTTCCTAGTTTCTGATTCACGTCTGTCTTGCTGTTGGTGTCATTCTGCACTTGATCAATGTTTTTCTAGAGCTTCACTTGTGTCCTGCCTTCACCAAACTGTAACAGAATTTCTGTTAAAAAAGATTTTGTAAATGAACATCTCTCTGCATAATATCCAGTGCATGTTGTTTTGTAAAGACAAGGACAAGTTCTGCCAAGTTTACAAGTTTAGGGTTGAGAAGCAGAGTTTCTCCAAATGTGGCAAAGGTTTAGTGCAATTCTTCATGAACCGGTGTTTGGTGTTCATGCTAGTGTATTGCTGTTTTTAACAATGTCCCTGCTAACAGCGAAGCTTTGACAAGTCACTCCTCCAATAACACTTTAATCCCTGTTTTTAGTCAGTAAAGGCTGTTTTCCTTCTGTATAAAACACTGCTTCACACTGTTCTGCTCAGTTTTAGTACACTAATAAACATAGACTGAGCCACACAAAATCGTTAAAGCACACACAGAACATACAGCTGCTGTCAGTTGCAAATTACCACAAGCAATTTCAGAGGAAAATCAAAGGTAAAAGTCCCATTTTCATTTGTCAAAAGCACAAACGCAGAGCTCCAAACACTGTTAAGGCACTGACCTTAAGGTCGCCACACCACAGTGCATCCCAATCCTCTTACTGTAGCTTCCATATTTTACTTATCTGTGATTGGTCCAAGAAGATGCTGACGACTATGCACATCTATGCCCTACAGTTGATGCTGAACTAGATAAGTCATCCTCTACAACCCAAGGGTCTATGACAGTCCTTGGATGATAATCAGTACTCAGGCTCCATTACTGAGCTTCAGGAACCAGAGGGGCCACAGCAACAACTGGCCTTCAGGTTAGAGCAGCAGTCACAGGAAACACCCAGGGACAAAGTTTACTGTCGAAGTTTGTTGCTTGTGATGTACAGAATTCAGAAATCCACCCCCTGGTCCTACACACTCTCTCTCTCACACACACACACACACAAAAACAAAAATACACACACACTAAGACATAATCACACAAAAACACACTGGTGCTGGCTTATATACACTGCTGTTTTGGTATTGAGTCCAATGTTTTCTTTCTCCAGGATCTTGTTTCCCAGCGCTTTGCTAATGCATCTGACAGAACCGGGCTTGTGGCTGAACTCGGATCAATTTATTTATTTATTTTTTTCCTGAGCGTTAACCCACATACACAGACTCAGTGTGTTGTGTTTTTTTTTTTTTTTTTCTAAAAGAGGAACTAAACCAGCGATCAATGCCTGAAAACCATTTCATTAAAATCAGAATATCATCCCCAGGTCTAAAGTAGTTTTACTGAAAAATGGGAGTGATCATTTTTGCTTTTTGAAGAGGTTATATGAGGTACTACTGCCGCAACTCTGTCAGTGTATTTTACACAGGTGACTGCGGTGTGTGCACTCACTGTGCTGAAAAGCCTGAGAGTTGGGCTGTGAAAACAGGCAGCAGCTGCCAGCAGGGGCATGAGTAAAAAAATATTTTAGCCACTCAACAAAAGACTAAAGTGGTAAAGTCAACTCTTTGACAAGTGTACAATATTTTAAAAACATTTCCAGTACTTAGTCCTTTTTAGCCTAATCTCTCCTGCACACCACTATCACTTTTTACCATATCTATTTCAGTGACACTTGGAAACAGTAACTCCTGTGTTTTCTACTATTTCCGTCTAAGATAATTTCTGACTTCAATCCACATTGGAATAGATATATGAGCCTTCTTTTCACTTTTCCTCATTTTACACCAGCCACTTACTTTTTTACTTTTTTTGCTTTACATTTAACCAAACTAGAATGAAAGGCTGGGAAAGAAACACAAGATGATGGAAATAATCAAATTACTTGATTACGTTGAGATTAGGGCAGCAACGCTGATAATCTCTGATGATGGGGTTAGGGTTAGAAAAGTCACCCATGCACACATGAACAAATGCACACAGTCAGAAGCAAACACATCTGTAATGGGAACATTATCACCAGAAACAGAGTGATAACCTCATTTATTTATTTTTTTTTTTTCTGATAAGACTTAACTGCTACCTTTAGGGGTTGCCATAAAGGGTCATCTTCTCCCATCCTACTCTAGCTCTTGCCTCCTGTGGCGTTTCAATCGTCAGCCCCTTTGACACAACATTAACAGGAGAGCATGGCAAAAAAGACTGGTTAATATCTGGGTAGAGTTTCACAGTTTTCAGCTGGGGTTTACCATTACTTTTAAACAATATCAACAAACATTTTTCATTTTCCCCCAACCAAAATATGTCAGCTTCTTCTCAGTACTTGTTTTTAGACTTGGTTAAACTGTACCAGACTTAATGACAGAAGTTTTAAAATGATTAAAGTGCTTTTAATTGTTGGCCCAAAGTCTATGGGACCATGAATTCTGCCCTGAGGAATACCATTGGGTTCAGGGTTTTTCAATTGAAGAACCAGATCCCAACTTTAAGCTGATAAAAATGAGATACATCTGATGTCATTTCAAAAAAATATATATTTTTAGGAGCTTTATATTGCTGTCAGTCTGTTTGACATATTATTGCTAATATTGTACATCAGCAAACCATTAATACCTAGTTTTGTTCTTTAGTAATACCACAAAAAAGGGAAATAAGATATTATTTGGAGGAACCTTATGTGTGTCTCCGTGTCATGCGTGTCATCCTGTCTGTCTCCTATTAGTTACAGCTGCCACTTGGCCTCCAGGGTGCATGGAGTCCCAGAAGATGAAGCCATCCATTATTTACAGAGCAGACCAGCAGACATGAGGGGTGGGGGCAAAAAGGCAAAGGAAAAAGAAAAATCAATTATTTCAATGGGAATATATCAGACATTGTTTTGAATGTGAATGAGGAGGAGAAACTGGCTGATGAAGAGAGGAGAGGGGGACAGGGACAGGTAATTCATAAAATCCTCCCACCAATGAATATGGTAAAAATATGCTTTTCAACAACGGCCGTCAATGTGAACATTCAGCAGGGCATTATTACTAATAATAAATCTGCTCCTGCTTGTGAGGTGTTGTCTGATTAAATATGCACATATATTTACACAACAAAAACCCAGAACATTTGTTGATGTCAAGGTTAAATTTTCTTGCCTTTACATATCTCACGTAGTTGTTATCCCCCGATAAAACCCATAAATAAAACATTTCTGTCAAGAAGCATGAAAATGTTCAATAATTTAGGCTGAATAATTCTGTTGAAATACAGGGCAAATAAAGGAACAGTGAGGAAAAAACATCAAATGTATTCAAACATTTTGTATTGTAATCTTTGTTAATCTGTATTATTTAGATGCAGATAAAAAAAGGGCCTTTAAAACCTTTAATAAATGCAGCTTTATGATAAGATGCACAATGAGAGCAAAGGGTAACTTTGCATAATAACTAGACAAAACAACTTATTTATCATGGTGTTTGTTTGATTTTTATCACTTAAAAATTAGATTTTTGTAAAATAAATCATGTAAAAGCAAAACAAGGTAAAAACCAGATTAAAAAAACATTCTATGCCTGATACCAACCAGGATTTAGACTTTAATAAGAGGCAACAATTTAGTAAAACAATCTATTTGCGGCCAATGTGGAGTAAACTTGTTTTTACGCCACCAATGTTGATTCATAAAATCATTCATCAAGTTGTCACTCAGCCCACAGCACACAGTAGTTGTTGACTCTGAAATGCATCAATCTATTGATGCTGGTGTGAAATCCCACATTTAAATTCATTTGAGTGACACAAATCTACTCCACAGGGCAGAGATGAACCAACTTGTCCTGAGGCTTATTGAGCTACAGACTGCTTTTCTCAACGGCCTCTGGTCCCTGGAGAGTCACATGTTTACACTGCACTCTAAGACGTCTGACAGAGTCAAGAAGCAGCAGACATCCCTGTCATCATTTTTTTTCTTTTTACTTTTATGTCTACTCGTCTGTCCATCTTCTTCATCATATGTCCGACTTATAGGCAGTTTAAATATGTTAATACCTGCTTTTTCATTATTTATTATTTCAGCAGCAGTCAGTGAATAATCAGATTGCATCAGATGAAAAAGGCTGAATTATTCAGGAGCCTGTGATTGGTCTCAGGGGTTTTTCCGTCAATGAGGAGAGAGGGACCAGAAACGGGATCCCCCTGGGTGTTGAACGTCTCCCCTTTGTGTACGATCCCTTCACTCTCTCACGTCCTTCCCCTTAACAGTCTTTCTTCTAAGACTGGGTTAATGATCACATGATGGCAGAGTGCTGAGTGATCAGCGTTGGCAATGACAACAGCAGGAGGCCCTTAGACTTTTAACCTCACTGTGTCCTGCAGTGAACTAGTTGGACTTGATGATCTAGGAGTTGTCTGATCACTGAGCTGCAGGGGGCAGCATCAAGCCTCGTAAGAAGAGTATATACATAAAAAAATGGATGTAATCTCCTTGTTACCAAATAAAATGTGGGTTTATGAGAATAGCATGCTTTTTTTTATTTNNATATGTGTATATATATATATATGTGTATATATATATATATGTATATATATATATATATATATATATTAACTGTATCAATTCAGATGCTCTCCTCCTAACAAGACCAGAATGCATTTTGTTGCAGTTAAATTGTGCTTCAGTCAACCCACATTAGATGATAAAAACTATAATGTGGCTGTCCAAATCCAAATTAATTAAATAAATTAACTGATGAAATTTTGACCGCAGTTTTACACATGGGAACAACTTGTACCATGTTTTCTGGACTATAAGTCGCACCAGACAAACAATGAATAATGAAGTCACACCTGTGCCCTCTAGCATCTGTCAGTGTGAACATAACGAACATGTAATTTTTCAGTGTTGCAGGAGTAGCAGATACTGGTTCAAAAGCCTAGAGTTCCCTTTCTCAGCTGTTATTGATAGTGAAAATAATGAACGTGAAATGATATAGTTTAATATAGAAGTGTCACCTGAGTATAGGTCGCAAACATAGCCAAAGCACTTAGAGTTCGGAAAATACAATACTTTATTTCCACTGTCCATTAGCTTATTGTTGGTCTAATACAGTCGATACACACGTTGTTATTTGGACATATTGCCCAACGTGTGTTGATTTCAACTTAAGTCAGATGCCGCAAGAGGGGCTGTAAATAAGGCCACTGCTGGTGAGAGTGAGAGTAGCTCAATTGTCCAATAGATTTTGAAGAATTGCAAACTGACTTCAACAGGTTTTGTTTTCTACTTTTTCTTGATTTTTCTTGACATCTTTACAAGTGTAAAAAGGCTTTGATTAAATTGAAAAAATGCCAATAATGTTATCAAGAAAAATCATGACTTTTTTTTTTTTTTTTTCCAAACATTGAGAACAACATCCATTTCCTGTCACACAACTACAACTGTCACTTATGGCAGATTGCTTGTTTGCATTCCATCTTGGACCATTCCCTTTTGAATGTGTCTTTTCCATGTACCCTGTGTGTGCATATCATTTATTAGCATTAATTTCTGTCTGTATTCCAAATAATATCCATTGTTGATTTGGTTACTTGGACACCATTAGATGTGAATGTAAAGGTGAGGCTGGATGTTTATCCTGCAATGACCAGGTGACCTGTGCAGATTGTACACGACATGAACAGGTTTATGCTGAATTAATTCATAGCTATACTATATATGTTTATGTTCCTACTAATCGCCACATTTTTTTTTTAAGTTTTGAGTGACTTGTTTGGGTTTACGGAGCAGAGCCTGGCAAGTTCTATCCTAAACTTTATGCCGTATTGAGCCATTTAACAGGCACATAAAGAGATAGTTATACAGCATATTTTTATGAGTGCATCCATGTTTCTGCCTCCGCTGCTTTCACTTTGCCTAATGGTTTTCAGGCAGTTATGCAGGACCAGACCAAGCCTCCATGGAGCTCTGAGCAGAATTTGATTTCATTACTTTACTGCTCACTAATGTGAGTGTGAGGTTGCACTAACAGGCTGCAGCTAAATGACATACTGCTCTGTGTGTGTTTCCTTTATTATAATAAGTCATTTGTAGAAAAGTTTGCCCCAGAATACGTTGCAGTGATTCACCAATTTTGTGTATGATAATCATAATAACTTTAAAGGAACATCAAGCCATAAGTCCATAAGCCTTTAGTATTTTTATTATACCCAGAAAAGGTAGAAAGAAATAAAGCGCAATTTCAAATATCTCAGCAACAGTAATAGATAGATGAGAAGGTATCTCCAGATGCCACTGCATTGTTAACAAAACAATTAAGTTTCAGAGGAAATTCATCAGTTTCACCAATGTATGCAGCCCCAAACTGTGACAGAGCACCCTTTAGCTGTACTCAGAGTAGCATTTGGTTATTAATTTGTTTTACTCCAGGGCTTACTCATCAATTAATATTTTTCGACAATGCATTCCTTCAGACAATCACTAATTGTTGTCGCTCCTTAAAGGGTTTTATGTCTAGAAACACAACTGTACCTGACAAGGCTTCAAATAAGCTGTGTTTTTGTAATAATATTATAACAGCCACTCTTCTTTACCCTTCATATCAATTATTTTGGGTTTTTTAATTATTAATTTAATTTTGAATAATATGTGGCCTTCTTAGGGAAAAGTTCTGTGTGTAATACATTGTATGTGTGTATATATATATATATATATATATAACAGGCACTATATATATATATATATATAATATCATGTAAGGAGTGATAATTTCTGGGTACATGATTTGATTGATCTAAGATTACGATGCCTTCCATAATGAAATGATTATGCAAATAGATAAATCACTACAAATCTTGTGAGTATATTTCAAATCCATTATTTGCTAACCAAATTATAGGATTAATGTTTGTTAGTGGAGCAGCATATTCCTCTTGGTATTAGAAGGGAAAGACAATGAAGACACTTCTGCACGTTCTGTCTTCTAATGACATGAAGGTGAACCTCACTTGTTCACGAATAAATTATAGTCAGGAACAGAAAAGTTAAATGTCTTATAGGGAACAAAGTTCCATAGAAAAAAAGTCATATCCATTGGTGATATTGCATAGAAGTTACATGTGTAATAGACATAGACAAGTTGACGTTATTGTTCTTGAGTTGTGGATCTAGCTCAGCCATATTTACTGAACCCGTTATTCATCGATGACGATGAAACTTAAATATGTAACATATATGAGATAATGTGCTTTTATTCAAAACATAAATATCCTTATTTAACCCTTGTGAGCATCATACAGTCACAATATAAAAGCTCATTGCTTCCCTTTAAACCTTCTACTTTTTGATCAGACTCTACAATCTGTGCTGTCGCTTTAGTACGGCTTCTACCGTTTACTTTTTTTTTTTTGAAAGTTTATTTTTATTCACTGAAATCCTTTGAAGAACTTTTTGAAGAGTGAACCCACTCCCTCAGCATGGTTTTCTCCATCACTCCACCACAACAAGTCTGGATGCTGCTGAAAAGTTTGACTGAAAAGGCTCCGCGTTCCTGCAGAGAGCCATAAAATGTTTAATTGGAGTCACTCTTGATATCAGTCAGGTTGTGTAACAGTTTTTTTTTTCTTCCTACCATCTCAGGAACTCAGGAAGAAATTACCTGACAGCCCCTTTTTACTTAACATTTGGGTTTTGTTGAGGGGGTGTCTTCTTCTATGAGCCAGAAAAGTCTCTGATTTATATCATCTGTTTATTTCCTTTACATAACTGGAATATTCTAAAGGATTGATAGTTTAATCAAGTCTCCTCAGATTTCTGAACAAACTTCACTGCATTAAGCAGTAATTCAAAAGTATTTACTCCATCTGTGAGATGTATCACCTTAGACAACATTGGTCAATCGTTCCCTGTTATAAAATATGGTCATCTTGGAATTAAGGGTCTGGAATGCTTGTTCCAATTTGATTTAATATCAACAGTTTTTATTTATTTATTTAATTGCAGAAGTGCAATTCATTCACTGGAACAAATGACAATTTCGAGATGGAATGTCATTTCGGGACCAGAAATCTAAATTTAATGAATCTTAGTATCTGTTGTCTACCTTATCTGCTGTGTGTATAGAAAGGCTTCTGATTGGGTGATGCAGAGCATATATCACACTACAGGACTGTTTTATGCACAGAGCAGAACTCTGATCTGAAAGGATTTCAACCTAAAGTGCAAAGAGTCTTCAAATTGCCAAAGTGAAATAGATGGAAGCCAGATCAGAGGTGAGGTGACAATAAAAGCAGTCAAATGAGTCTGGTTTTAACCATCAGTCTATTAAACGTGTGGATGAAAAACTGCTTTCTGATTCCCTTTGAAAGATCCCTGCGCTGATGTGAGTGATGGATCTGCCTCTAAAAACAGAAATGTTTCTGCACCTGGTAATTAACCGCCCAGTTCATCCTCCACAATGACAGACTCTGAAACATAGAGAACCCCGTATGGGTCAGGTCTGAATGCCGCAGGTCAGAGGTCAGCAATACAGCGTGGTTGAGCAATTACTGATGAATGAAGTCTCTGTGCCCAGTGTCCTTCAGGTCGAGACTCACGGCAGCACTTAATGTTTCAACACTGACAGGTCATGGGTTTTCTGCCCCGACATACATGGCGAGTTCCCGCCTCTATTATTAGCTGATCTCTCCAAACTGTTTCATTCATAGGTTGACAATGGTTAACAGAGGAGCTAAGTGGATCCTTGGTTTGTGTGATTGTGACCAGTTAAAGTGAACACACCTTTACTTAGCTTCGGTCAAACACTGCATTCAATACCAAAAAGTAGAAAATAAAATCAAGATTAACCACAAAAGGTTAGAAATGTGGCTGGCGGGGTCTGAAAACCTTTTAATGTAATGAAAACAGCAGAAGAGAGACTGAACTATAAAGAAATCCTTTGACCTGACACATCTTTCATTTAACTTCTGTGCTCAATCTCTTATATTCATGTTGCTGAAAACATCGATTTTTCACTGGCTCTGTTATTGTGTGAGTTACTTGACTTCAAACCAATGTGTTTCATGTACTGTTTTATGTGTTTTATGACTGATGTTCATTTAGATTATCTTATTTTTATTATTGTTGTTGTTTTTATTATTGTACCATTTCTGTTATGAAATTGATTCATTAACTTGTCTTTAGCTGTATGGGAAAAAATGGCAAATTATCTAATGTGCAAAGGTGAATAACAAATTGTAGTCTCTCAGAGAAATTGATTAGATTAAATAAAATACTGTTAATTATTTCCTATTAACCCTGTGTATGTTTGTGTACTAAGGACCCATATTTTCTCACATTTTTTCACAGCTTATGACATCATCAGTCCCTTCATTTTCAAAACTTATGTGACATGATCCCTTGGCTTTACTGGGTTCCCTCTCTTCTGATGTTAAGCCGATCTCAATGATGATCGATCGGTCCATTTTATCGGCATATTTTATTTTACCCCTGCCCCACAGTGTTTGTTGTTTGTGTTAGTTTACTCAGGCTTAAATTCATCCCTTGACCAGCTGGTTCCATGGTGTAGCAGTTATCATGCCTGCCCACACCTCTGCCCTACATGCAAAAGGTCCTGGGTTTGAGCCCTGGAGCAACCACATACTAGGGGCTTCCAAGGGGAAGACTGTTGCAGCAGATCTGCTATTAACACAACAATTTCCCCCGATCAGGGATCAAGTATTTATTAACTACCATATTTTCTGGACCAGCCGAAGGATGAAAAAAAGTGTGACTTACAGGAATAGCAGATACTGGTACACACTGGTGCACTTTCGCAGCTGTGTGTGAAAATAACAAACGTGAAATTATTTTAATATCAAAGTTGCACCTCAGTATAAGTCGCAAACCCAGCCAAAGTGACCGATAGTCCAGGAAATACTACTACTATTACTTTTGTTTTATGAGTAACATTACATAGCTTTTCCTAGGAAAATCTTGAAGTATTGATCCTATACCGGATAAGTGATTTTTATCACAAATTATAAACAAGAATTCATAATGTTATAGCTGAGGCTTATGGGGTTATTAAACAGGTAGACTGTGGTAAATGGGGCGTGCCACTTCCTGTGTTATGCTTTTATGTAGTACTGTGATTGGTATAGTGATTGAAGACTGCGAAATAAAACACTGGTAAAAGAGAGAGAATTTCATATGATTTTACATTCTGTCTACTGCAATTATACTAACATGCAAAAATATGCCAACTGTTTGAAAATAAATTGGATTCATACATTTTACTGCACTCGATGTGTGAATGATCAAAGGTTGAAAATAGTTAAACGTTGGTCGCAATCAACGTAATTGCCGTGGTACAGAGAATTCCCAACAGCCTTCGTCAAAAGGTTTTCACACGAGAGCGATGGAGCTTCAAAACGAGTTGGAACACAGAGAAAAGAGAGCAGTGGTGGCAGGCAGATGACTGTTCAGATTGTAAATTGAGTCTGAAATGAAAATACATGTGATTGTGCAGTGACGCGGACACGCTCTATCTCTGCTAATCCCTGTGTGCACCAGGCAGCCCTCGTAACTCTGTCTGTCTGACGACAATTCATGAAGTTTGAACTTTCTAGGTTCGGCTTTGACTTTGGGGGAAGTTTCCAAAAAAAGTATTCGGTTCACGTTAAGTCTCCAACAAAGTCATAAAATGATTTTCTTGTCGTGAGCTATGCAAATGTTTGGCAGTTATTGTTGTAAAGTATTTTATACATTTTTTGTTCCTTCATTCAGTGTCTCAACCTCTGCTTTGTGGGGAAAGCTGGCAAAAGCTTCTTGGTAAGGTGTTTTTCCTTCTGTTACATATGGTGGGAATTGCATTCATAATTTAAAAGAAGAATTGGGTTTAAAAAGAGAGTAGAAATGCCACAGTTGACATGGCTGACATCTCCTCCACCTTCTTGGCTGCTACACGCCTGTTAATCTCCCCATGAGTGACAGGAAAATGTTATTTCATCCTGAAAGTTTCAGTTTTGGGTTTGCCTTTTCCCCTTTCAAAATTGGAAGCATTATTAAAATTGTTTCACTTTAGACAGCCAGCTATGATCATTTTAAGCTGCAAAAAAACTACACAAATGTCAACTGTGAACAAAGCTACGCAATCAGTCCAACACTGAGAAATCCCTTTCATCACACACACACTATACAGTATATATATAATACCTACTTTCAAGCACAATACTGTATGATGAAGAAGCAGAAGAAATAGAAGTACAGTATTAACACTTTTGGCTTCTCTACTAAAAAGCTATTAGATTCACAAGTATCTTAATATTTACTGATTTTATTCATCTGCACAAATTTGAAAATGTCAAATGTTTTCATCTCACCTTAGGTAAGGTAGTAAAACCCCTTAGCTGATCTATTACTATAGATATATAGAGACATTTCAAGAAGAACCAAGGGGCATTAGAAGGATGTGCATGTCGCCACTGCGGAAACATGCAGAGGAACTTAAGTTGTAAGGATGTTGCAGTTACATTCAGGACACAGCAGCTGCGAGTTCACAAGC
>NC_024321.1:12632452-12641945 GCF_000523025.1 Cynoglossus semilaevis
GTGTTGATTAGGCCGTAGTGCGCTCTGTCAGGTTGCTACAGGCTACATTTAGCGTCGCCAAATGGATTGCACTTCCTCTGTCACTGATGTTGAGGTTCTGTTTTTTGCAGCCTGCAGGGATTTTAATTTAAATCAAGGCACTCCATTTACGCTGTTGATACACATAAACAAGGTCTTTGCATTAAATAAGACAGTCTGTTTTCTATGCACTGTCCATGTGTGCCTCTGGTTTGATTGAATAAAGCTTCAGAAACAGATGTTTCCAAGGCATACTGATCAGTACAGTGAGTGTCTCTCTCTCTCTCTCTCTCTCTCTCTCTCTCTCTGTGTGTGTGTGTGTGTACAGGCTACGGTGCTCCCAAGATTTTTAACAAATATTAATGTATTATGTAGAGGTGTTGGGGTATACCTTGTGCATGTAACAGGACTTTCTAAATCTAATTTATCTAAAATAATGTTGCAAAAATAATCTCAAGTTATCTTTGTTGGAACCTTCACTCTCTAACTGTGGGTGAATGAAAATGAAAAAAAAAAGATTTCAGTTTATTTTGGCAACATTTATCAACATGAAACTTAAAAGAAACAAACATTGGAAGAAAGTTGTCTTTCTGTTCTATCTTCCAGGACGGTTTTTCAAATTGACATTTTGTGAATTATGGTGAAGGCTTCCTGTGAGAGTTGGTCTCTTGTGTTGGTCGCTGTTTTCACAGTTTGGCCTCCCAGCCTGCTGTGTCTGTGAACAGCAGTAATCCATTCATCAAAGCAACCCCAGCAACTCCTACTCCTACAGAATGGGGACAAAAGTTACTTTAAGTGACTTTAAATGTGGCATGGTTTTTGGTGCCCTACAGGCTGGTCTAAGTATTATTTTTTTAAAGAAACTGCTGATCCACCTGTGGAGGCATCTCTAGGGTTTAAAAACCCTTTCAACAGCAGTTCTCTGGGCTAAAAACGCCTGGTTGGTGCTGGAGGTCAGAGACAAGACAGGCAACAGTAGCTCGACTAACCACTGATCACGCTGGGTGTCAACACTATCAGCTGAGCACATAATATCAGCTGCTATTTTCAAAATCATCTGTTCATGCTTAGTAGAAGTAGAATCAGCAACATTTTCCACTGACATAGATACAAACTTCTAAAACCAGGGGTGTAGTTGATTTTCATAGCCTTGTCTATATATATATATATATATATATGGTCTATGGTTAGAAATTGCATATATAGATACAGTCAGCTTTGTTTTTTTTTTTGTTTAGAAAACATAAATGCAACAAGAATATCTTTCTTCAAAATGTCATAAGTGACTGTTTAAAATATATACCATTGTATTTTCAACTCAACCAAACCATAGGAAAAAAAATTCAGCAGACAAAGGAGACGAGCATGCTAGCTTAAGGGCTACAACATAATTTAGCTGTGAGTTAGCAAGTAAGTGTTCTTATTTAAAGAACATACAATCAGATAAAATAAAGTATTGGTAAGTCAGTGTTTCTCTTCCACCTAAAAGTGTGATGTAACTTAAACACGAGTTACATAATGAAACCATGGAAAAAAAAAGAATAATGTGAGCAAACACTCAGTGCTCAGCGTGAACATTGGTTTTATATTTGTCAGTCTGTGATGTGAAGGATAATGTTAGTAGAAGTGATGCTAGAGCTGGGGGAGTGTGTGTGTGTGTGTGTGAGAGAGAGGGAGAGAGAGAGAGATGAAAGAAATCAGTCAATGCACTGTTTGATCTGCATGTTTCTGAGTGAAGTGAGCTTCCACTGAGCTTCCAGAGCAACCGGCCCAGAGGGAAGAACGGTGGAAGGGGCAACACCTTTCTCCATTCCCCTACTGTATATACCTCCCCTATTCCTCACCCGCACTTCCACCAACACCACCAACTCTCCACACGAACACACACACCAGTGCTGCGTTTCATCTGTTCTGCTATTTCATCTCACCCCCTCTCTGTCTCCATGTTTGAAACACACACACACATATAGCTGCACTAGTATCACATCTATCATGTTGTTCTTGCATGAACAAAGACTGACTTTCACAAAAATAAAAATAATTCTACATGATTTTTTAAAATATTTTTTACTATGATATATAAATATAAACATTTGATAACAGCATCAATGAAAAATAATAATAATTATTATTATTGTTTTTTTCATTATTGTTATTTCCACAGAGATAATGTTGCTGTCTAATGAAGAATAAAGTCATGGCTGTGATCTGTTTCTTTTACTGTAGGTGGTTTACACACAGATTACCTTAGAGAACAAATAAGAACTCAACTTGTCACTTTTTTTACAAAGTTTACACGACTGTATCTGTATTTATGAAAAAATAATAGTAATAAAATCAATAAAAGGAATGTGTGATTATTTTTTTTTTACACATTCCCAATATTTCTAAAAGAATCCTCATCCAGTTATTCACCTTGAAATGTTTCAGACAGACTCAGACCGAGCCTTGATGTTTGTCTAAGATCTGAACAAAGTGAATGATGTAAGAGTCACAAGGTGAGAAAGACACAACATACCAGCGGCAGGACCAAAGGCCCACACATTAGAACAGAAACTGAAACACATTTATATTAGTGTTGGCATAAAGACCCGTTGAAACCTTACTAACACACACGTCGACTGTTAGAAAGGTCTTCACTCAGACCCACTTAGAGGTTTGTAAAGAAATAACTTATCCTGCAATATTCATGATCAAGCATACAGCAAAAGCACACAAAATGGACACCCACGAAAATAAACACAAACAATGTGTGAGATTTTTCTTAAGCACACACATCTCTGTCACTGGACCAGCATGATACGCACGTACACAAACTCTCCCTTGCTGATGTTCGCAGCTCATCACCGTCTCGTCGGCATCCCACAGTACGGACAGGTCCAGATGGCGCTGTCACAGCCGTCAGCGAACCGCGTCTTCCCAGAATACACCTGTGACAGCTGAAACATGTGCGGCCAGTCAACGCAGCGCTGCCTCTACACAGACTAATTATCACCAGAATGCGTGAGTTGCCGTGAACATGAGGCCCGTGCCTCGCCGTCACCTTACAAGCTTCGCCAAGAACCAGGCGACAAATCAGCGGTGTTGTTAGCGTATGTCTAACTAGAGAGAGAAAAACAGTCACCATGGAGAAGCAACGCTGAGCTCCTCCTAACTCTGAAAATATCATGACATCACAAAACATTTGATGAGTTTAAGAGACTTTTTCTACAAATCCCCTTGTGGTTGTCTCAGGTACTGACAAATCTAAACCTCGACTGATGGTGGAGACTGCAGGGAAAATCTGATTCTTTCTCTAAGGTGTCTTGATCCTTAGAGATTCCTATTTTATTCAATCTCATTGCTCAACACTCCATTTCCAACAAGTGAACTGAAGTCGGGCCTGTAAAACCTTATCACTTCTTATAGTGAACCTAAAAAACAATGCATATATATACTTTTTTTTATATAGTCTTCGGTGCAGGTGAGGATCAGTTCTAATGGGTCAACAGACTGACAAAATCATGAGATTTAGAGATTAGGTTTATTTTTATTTTCATTTTTAAGTTGTAATTAGTTTGTGATAACTGTGTAGTTCCACATTGGCACCATGTTGAATGAATGGGTAATATTTGGATGATATCACTGAAGAGAAACATAAGAAATCAGTGGCAACCCATTGAGCATTTGTTAGTTATGGCTGTACTGAGCAGCTTCATGAGTTACCAAGAAGTGCCATAAAAACACTGCTAAGCTACTTTTAAGAGAAATTAGATGAAAATATTACTCTGTCATAAAGTGAATTTTGTCTGGATTATATGCAGTATAGTCCCAGCCAAGAGAATCATGTTAAAATCAGCAGAACATGATTATAAAGCCGGAACCTAACAGCACTCCTCCTAGCTGCTTTATATCGTGGTTTATCGTCTATTTTCCACCAAATAAGAATTACTGCAATACATACTTGATATTGTTTTTGAATGCACATAAATTTACCCCTGTGAATAAAAATCCATAAACAAGATACAATGTCAACCCAAACCAAAACATGAAAATCAAAGTGATAAAATTAACCCTTTCTAATTAGGCCTTCCATTTTGTTAAATAGATCCTGTTAAAGTCACATTATGACTTTATAATTCAACGTGTGTGTCGCTGTTTGCAGCAGAGTGATGGCCCTACTGCCAGTGTAGAGTCCAGAACAGCGCTTTGCTTTATTGGTTACGCACAATTGCAGTTCAGTATGAGTTGTTCACAGGACCTGAGGCTCCAAACCACCACTGAACTGAGTTATTGTTTGTTTACCATATATAAAGAGCAACATTGATCAGCAGTAGAGGACAAGCTCTGGCGTCAGCAGAAAGAATAGAGTGAGGGTGTACGGTGCCGCTCATGTCCCTGTTAATTCTGCTTTGGTGACAAACTCTCTCACCATTAACCTCTGCCTACAATAATGGCAGCGTAATTACTCCCTTATCCTCAAATTCACAATGTTAAGTTGGGAAACTGACGCTAATCTATATCCAATTAGGCTTTTTGCAGTGCCGTTGTGTCACTTTGATGTAGTGTGGAGCTAACAAGGGGCTGTGAGACGGCATCTGTGACTGAAATTATGTTTGTGTAATCAGGGAAGGACAGCTGTCTGTCTTCTCAGAATGAAGGCAGGTTCAAAGTCAGACAAAGCATTAGAAAAATCAACTTTTGGTCAGTTCTGAGCTGCTTGTTTCTCCGTCACATCGTGACGAGCTAAAATGAGTTTGAACCTTCCATGTTTGATGCGTAAATGAGGGGTTTATTAGTTCATTGTTCATTGGTTTAGATCCCTGTGTTATTAGTAATTAAATCGAATGTGTTTTTCTACGCATGTTTTGACTTTAATGAACAAATCTACACTGTGCTCAATGTCTTCTTCCCTTAGTTAAACTTTAAAAAGGCGATCTGGTTAATGTTTTTCTGTTTTCATTACCAAATAAATAAGTGTTTTTGGTCTGATCTGGATACGACAATATATTTTTATACTTCCATCTTTGACTTGTTTTTATTAATGCATGTGCTGTTTTTAAGATGTATATTTACATTTTATAAATGTTGCAATACCTTTTCATTCTTTCGAGTTAATAATTTAGAAAAAAAGAGGGCCATATTTATAGGCATTTTATGTTGGTGCCCAAATGTAAAGAGTGGTTGGTACTACTGCCCTACTACCTAATACAACAGCTTGATCCCAAGAAGTAAGTGATAGTCTTCCAACTATTTCTTTGTACTCTATATTTCACTCTAGCTAAACTTGTGTGAGTGTTTGTTTGTGAGTTTGTGTGTGTGTGTAACATTCTGTTTTGTCTCCTCCTGACAAGCTGCTATGATCTAAAATGAATCAATACGGTCCGAATCTTGACTCTGTTTGTATGATTAAAGCTGGTCGCCCAACTCACCCACAGAAGCACCGATCTCTACAACATCTCACAGCATCACCAACATGAAATCAAAGAGCTGTGATGTAGTGGAAACTGAAGGAGGATCTGCTCCGGTTAGCGTTATCCACCGCCACTGTATCGTTCACGGTGCGTTTAAATGTGTCTGAATGTGTTCTCTGCCTTTTCAGAGGTCATTAAGAAGCTGATTGTGATCAGTGCGGTTTGCATCACACTGCTTTCAAGCACCGCGGCGGCCAATGCTGCTTATCAAATGGGTTCACAGGAAGGAGACCATTAGCAAATTAGCAAGGGCTATTAGCCCGAGTCCTTTCTTATAGAGATTTTGAGAAGCTTGATGACCACCCCTAACTGTGTGACACAGTATAATAACAGTGAGGAGGTAACTGCAACAATTTCCCGAGGAGCTGATGTTGTCTATCTTCAAAGAGCTCCTCTGTCTTTTATCTTTCACCCCACATCCACCTCCCTGCATTTGTTAATGGGAAATTTAACGCAAAGAGAATACATCCCTCAAAGTGAAATAAAATCTAGAGTATTTATAGCTTTGTAGAGTATTTAGGTTGTGCATGAAATGTAACTATCAAAAGTAATTATTAAAGTAACTAATTACTTTTGAAAGTAGGTAATCAGTAAAGTAACTGATTACTTTCTTGGAGAGGTAATCAACAACTAATTACTATTTCCAAGTAACTTGACCAACACTGGGTAACATCATGATGAACCTTTTTTCTTGAGTGGATTGATTAAAGAGTACGAGACAGCTAGTATTTTTAAGGTACACACGTCAAGATCTCAGAACAGCATCTAAACATGTATAAATAAAGACATTCCTTCGTAGGCTCCTCTTCTGACAATTATTATTGTTCATGATTTTTTTTTTTTTTTTTTGAGTCAAAGAAAAGAGACTTTGAAGATGACACGATTTGGCAGATGTTTGATGAAGGTTAGATTAAATAAGGTTTCTGCTGCATCTGACACTGCTCCTAACTAGAACCGTTTGGTGTCACTGAACAGGAATCAAATTCCGTTTGTTGTTTTTATATGAAACGGTCGACACTCTTCTTTCTCATCAATCATCACAGCTGTCACATTACATTGTCTGACCTGTCTCTTTGCTTTTGCTTTGCCTGAAAATCTTTGACACCGATGCAAACAAAGGGAAAACAGATAAGCTCAACTAGCAGGTGTTAGTTTTTCCTTAAAGGTATATTAGGTCAAAATTATACCTTGTGTATCATGTACATATTTCAATACTTTTATTTATGTTTAAAACTAAAACATTGCATTTTGTCTATATTCATTGTTTTGCTCTAAGTGTTAATAAAGTAATAAAGCTATGGGAGCATTGACCCGTAGCTACAAGGATTTTTCCTCTCTTTGTCCCCAGTTGTATTTCTTTATATGTCGTGTCAGTTTGTAAATCAATAAAATACAAAATAGAAGACAAAAAATAGGTTTTGATTTGTATAGATATATTCACTCTCTAAGAACTCTAAACTTCCTTTGTTTTACTTTTCCTTTTAAATTCCAATTCCACCTTCGCCCCAGCAGCATTAACACAACCTGTCATGTGGATTTGGTTTCCATCTCACTCCACGCCTCACTGTCGCTCAGCAATGTCACTACATGTTTAATGCCAGTACATGAGTTGTGCATTTACAGTGTTTGGCCCCTCAGTGTGACATCAGGTGATATTCACTAAGCTGAAGCAGTGGGACGGTGGTGTCATGTGGAGATCTGTCTGTTGTTTTTTTTTTTCCTTTTTATTGTGGAAGTATTGAGCAGTAACTTTTATTATAGTACTATATAAACATTTTACTGAGTTTCCCTGTTTTGTTAAAAAAATAAAATAAAAACTGAATTAAAAAAAGGAGATGGCAAATGGCTGCTAAAGTAGCTCTGTGGCTGCTCTTTAACATGCAGCATAAAAAAAGAACATAGAGAATAGGCAAAAGTAGTCAGCAGCCTATGCCCAAATCAGGGACAAAGTTTTGTGTTTTTAAAATGCCCAATACTGTTGGCTTATTGTTGCAGCTAATCTGCTGTGAACACAACAATTTTGTGGTTCAATAATTTAGTAGTTGTCACGCCGGCCTTGCACACCTGCTTCATGCACAGATTTTCCTGGGTTCAAGCCCCAGAGGAATCACATACATATTGGCACCTCCTGTGGCAGCCTGTGTGGTTGCAAGGACTCACACTGCAAACTTCCACATTGTGGGATGAATAAGAAACTTCAATTTACTTCTGTAAAATAACTCAAGCCACTGTGTGAAGTGGAGAAGTGCCCTGTTTTTTATTTATAGCAGTTGACAAAGTACATCAGACCAGGTGAGCTGACTGATTAATCTGCCTTCTGCATGTGAGAAACATTTTTCACATTTCTAAAAGAGAATATCAAACACAAAATATGATTTCTAAAAGAGTTAGACCATGAGGACAAATAGTTAGTGGACATATTACTGACACGACTTACTGATAATAACTGTTGGCCATGTTTTTTTAGTCTTGTTTCTCTCAGACTTGTACTCCTTTCTCTTTCTCTGCGCAAGCCCCTGGACTTTCTTTTTACGTTTCCAGCTGTAGGAGCATTAGCAGCAGCAGCAGCAATGATGAAGTGGGCCTGTGGTAATTCTGCTGTCAGTGTTATAAACAGGGTCCACTGAGTCTGACCCGTGGCTCAGCAGGCTGCCCATGAATCAGGCCGGCCCCATAAACACTTGGGCCATAAATAACTATAATTAAAAAAATAGTGGTTATTGCATAAATTAGGTAATCAATTAGACCGCGTTTGATATTCATGCACTGCCTACTTCAGCCTGCAGTTTGACTTATTAGAGTCTCTGAGGCTCCACCGGGCTTCACTGAGGATTGGGAGTTGGTATTTAATGTGTGTGCAAGTGTGAAAGAGGGAGACTAACAGTGTCTCACCCTTTAATTCACACACTAAACAATGGGGGAAAAAAATCAACATTTTTACTAAATATTTGATTTAATATTAAGTCCTATAATTGTCTCCTCTTTCTCCTCCACCATTATGAGTAAATTTGAGGACTCAAGTTTTTAACTTTTTCAAGAGTAACTTAAAGCAGTGATTCCCAAACCACGGGGATGGTACATTAATGAGCTGTGGACAATTGTTCAATTTCATTTAAATGGTCTGAAAACTATTATTTATTTACTGAAAATATATATTTTTTCTGACTGCAACAGTGACGGGTAGCTAAATAAATGATCTTCCAATAGGTGGCAGCAGGTGGCAATGAGCTATTAAAGATCTCCCTGCCTAGCTTTCCTCAATTCCTGTGAGTATAACAGCCATGTGTTCAATTAAACAGGTCTTGGTTTCAGACTTCTTAAGTATTCTTTTCTGACAGTGCTGTTTGTTGGTGCAAATATATTAAAATATATCATGTGTTATAAATTAAGTAAATACATTTCAATAGTTATTTAATTCAGTAGTTGTGAATCTGTGTGTTAGGAGGGGGTGGGGTTCAAGTTTTGGTGTAGCCCAACCGTGTAATTTGGTCTAGATAGATAAAACTGACAAAACCTGTCCACACTAAAAACAACCAGACCTTAAATAAATAAATAAAAACGTGACTTGCTCTTTAAATGTTTGAGATTCTGTTCTTGATAAAGCCTGAGTCAGTGAGTCGGAATACTGACTTTTTTAATATTGATGTAAATGAGGCCTGGTTATCTAATATTGAGATTGAAACACCGTCTTTCTGTGTTTTCCCTCTTCGTCTTTGCAAACAGGTTTTCCTGTACTGGGGCTTCTCCAACATATTGTATGTTCCCTGTGGTGCACGTAATGTAGAGACAATGAATACTTGATGGGTCACAGAAACAACAATTGTTACTTAAATCTTCATTTAATATTTACAGGACAAGTGTGGCTGTTTTGCGATGACAGGAACCTTGTTGCCTAATGCACAGCAGAATTCTGTGCAACTGGAAAAATGCAAGTAGGGGAGGAACAAAGAAAAATGTTTTTTTATTAGAGGATGAGCCATGAATATATTAATGCAAGTGCTCAAACAACTCAAACATTAGCT
>NC_024321.1:12650257-12688013 GCF_000523025.1 Cynoglossus semilaevis
TTAATTGGAGCCTCTGAGAACTGTGCAGGAATAAAAGTGGAGTCGATAAGCATGTGTAAGCCTGATAGATTGCCTCATATCAATGCAGCCGCCGCCTCAGCTGCACATTTAGAATGGCCTCGGTGTCTTCTTCCTCCCTCTGAAGGCCGCTGCCGCTGCCGTGGCTGCTGGAGCCTTGGTAGCAGCTGCTTTTGTTTATTCTGCACCCAACATGTCCTCCCCAAAAGTTTACCCTTGATCAACAAACAGATTAGGTTATGCTAATATTAGTTGTCATTATAAAGTCTGCTCACGGCACCAGTTTCCTCTCCGCTGCTCGCTGACTCGTTTATTTTGATTACCCAGAGTCCCCCGCTCCCATTCCCTTCCATTCTAAAACGTTGGCAGGAGGCAGGGTGGGACCACTAACAGAGGTCGAGGGGTTAAATTCTGCACATGGGTGGCTCTTGGGTAATGAACAGCTCCTACCTCTGGCTCAACATGACAGAGACATGCAAATGGATAGTTGGATTTAATGTGGTTGGAAAAGTGGCAGAAATGATCACACATTTAAACGTAATATACAAATTACCATTCAACAGAAACTGCTTATTACATCAAACAACTTTTAATCAGTGCATGTGCCGAATATATTTAAGAGATAAAAGAGATAATCAACCAAAATGAAGTAAAAAAAGATTACATAAATTGTTGATGTCTTTGCTGGACATTAAATATTTTCAACGACATGTTGTAATATAACATTAATGTCAGTTTAAGTGAACAACATGTCTTCAATAGAGGGTCAGAGGCCTCTGGAGGCCTGATGCGGAACTGCATAGGGTCATAAATAAAACAGTTTAATTTAATTTTCTTTTTACCTAAATCTATATATAAAAAAAAAACTATATATATTGTAATGGTGTCCCTGCTCCATCTCTCCCACACTTTGGGAGTTCTTGGACTGAAATGACTAACACCGTAATATCTTAAAATGAGTGCTGCTCTCACAATCAAAAGGAAATGGTTCCTTCTTTGGTAAATAATCATGAATGGAACACAAACTAGTCAGTGCCTTTGAAAACAGCTGCAAAAAGTGACTTTTATGGTTTATGAAAGATGATGTGTCTCAAAGACAGAGTCTTTGGTGACATCATAAAACATGTGTCTCTACCAATTAAAGATTCTGTTATTTTTCTGGAAAAGAACTAAATGAGCTTCACTGAGATGGAGATGTTGAGTTGTGGTGGCTGAAAGCTGCCTGTTGACTCACCAGCTCCCTGTAGACTCAGCTTTCACCTCCCTCTTTCTCCTCCTCCTTTCTCCTCCCCCTTCTGTCTCTCTTCTCTCACTCAACTTTTTACTCAGTAAATCCTGAGAATCACTGGTGAGCAGACACGCTGAAAACAGTGGACATCATCAATGTTCTGCCTCTCCTGCTAAGCGGCAAATCCATCAAATGCTGTGTTTTCCAGTTGTCTTTTTCGAGACCCGGAAAAGATTCACTGTTGTTGAGAATGTGATTGACATCCATATATATATAAATACTGTATTTAGACATATAATGTCAATAGCCTGTCTAAATAAACGTTATCTTAACAACTTGGTGTCATTTTTTATATAAATATATATATTTTTTTTAAATTAGGAAAAATGGTGGCAAACATGGTTTTGAATACACCTCATTAAAAAAATAACACAAAAATCGGAACAATTTAAGTACAGAAGAGGAAAATTCTAATAAATTGAAATAGTTGGTCTGGGCCCAGTGATAGACCTTTCATTTAAGACAAGTTATGACAAAATATTATGACACTAACATATTACTCTGACAGGATATTTTTAATTAGTGATGAACTGACTTGTTTTAGTAAAAATATAAAAATGTTAATTAAATCAAATTGAGGAACTTTTTTTTGCTTTAAATGTGTGATTAAAACACACACTTGCGCACTATTTGCCTTTAATTCTTGTGTTTTTTGTATAATGTGATCAAAGGCAAATTATCACATAATGTGTGCACTAATGTGATCAAAGGCAAATTATCACATTATACAACACATTATTCTGCTGCCCCTGGACTCAGCTGACTTCCATTGACAATTTTTAAATATTTTCTGTCCTTCCAATGAATATTTCAGTCATTCATGTTCCATTAGGATGTCCACATTTTGCAAAATCAGATGTGGACACCTGATATGATTGCACTTGTATCAGTATTATTTATGCCTCAGGTAGCATTAGCATAAAAAAGGCACTGCCTTAGGCCACACTGGTTGTAATCATGCCAGCTGGAGTCTCAGGTTGATAGACTTACGATAGGAGGCTTTATCCACAATGATGGGAGGAGACCTTCACTGATTTTCAAACCTCTCCGAGGACATAGAGGACAGAGACAGAGAGATGAAAGCAGCAGGAGCCAGATACATTTATATTATGTGATTAAAGGCAAAGGAAGGGGCCGATGCAGCCGTTAACACAGTGATGCAGAGGGACATGAACAGTGACGGCAGTGATGGCAGCTCTGGACTCTTCTAATTGACCCCAGTTAGGATCATCTCACACCCCCTTGTCTCCAGCTCACACAGAGTGGACTAATTGCTGTAGCTGATTGGCTCCTGATAGAATTACAGCTGTCAGCGAAGGTCATTAGGCTCAGATTCATCTTCAGACTTAGGGGCAAGTGAAATCCACCCTCCTTGTTCCACACACGGACCCCTTTAACAAGCTCACCATCAGCCCTTTCTTGTCAGGGAGTAAAATCACAGATAAAGCAATTAAATAAAATAACCTGCCATCCTCATCTATGTGTGTGCCTGCATGTGTGTCTTGTTTTGCCTGTGATCTGCGGACACGTGGATCAATATTTGTGAGTGAACAACTCCCTGTGTCTCTGAGGAGTGGCACAGGCTTTAATCTGCGAGGTCAAGTCAAAGCTTCCTGATGTCGTTCCGCAGGCGTTGAACGGAAAGAAGTTCCTTCAGAGAAAGACAGAGCAGCACACAACCTCCAAACTACCTCTCCCTGTTAACATTAGCGAGACAACTTGACAGTTGGTGTGCTCAACAACCAATTCAAGCAGACAGAACTTGTATTGTTTATATCCATCCAACCAACCATTTTCATCTATTGTATTGTTTATATCCATCCATCCAACCATTTTCACCCGCTTATCCGTTACCTGGTCGCAGGGGCAGCAGTCGCCACCCAAATCACACTGCACCGTACCAAACCCTCTGAACCTTCCTGCGGGTGGTGAGTCCACTGGAAGTTACCAACTGCTCTAACCGGGATTCAAACTTGCCCAGGAGGTGAACCCTGGGGTTCCACACCAATGACGTGAATGAAGTGCCACTGTATTGTTTATAATTATGCCTTTTTGGTATTATTTTTTCTTTTTTTCTTTCTTGACACAAACCTATTAACAATATTTGAAACATGGACCTCACATGTTAAAGACACCTTCTAAGCTAATTAGCTTGCTGCAGTGCTCAGAGTTAGCTAGGTTAACTAGGATCTTAGCATGGCCATACTGGAGAGAACAGAAAGAGTCATGTGAACTTCATTATATTAATCAGTATTAAGTGGACTCATTTGATGATAGTGTGGCTGAAACCCTCTTTCATTTATAACAAGAAAGTCACCCGCCACACACTGGAATGACTCAACCGCTGCTTATTTAATCAGGAACGAGCAACGCCGGAGGCTTAATCAACTTAATTCATTTATATTTTAAAGTTAAAACACTGCAGTGTTAATCAGTAATTTAAAGGGATAGTTCATGCTTTTGTTAGTTCATTAGGTACTAGCACATTATAGAAGATAACTGCACAGCAATGCTACTAACACATAAGGTGTGTCTCCTTTCACTGAGAATGTCTAGGGACATCAGACTGAATTAAATAGATTATAAAACATTCATCTTCAGTCTATTGAGCCTGGGTTGCTTTCATTACTAAGTTCAAACCTATCGTTTTTTGTTTTGTTTTTTTTTTATCAAAAAGGTTGGAATTATCTTTACTGACACCAGCTTGACACTAAAAACAACAAAGCAGTGGCCTGTGGTCTATTGCATGACCTTTAGACCATGTAAAAGGAATGACTTAAGTTACAATACCGCTGCATCTCTGCTTCTACGGTATGGTCTCCTATGGTTCCTGGAAAGAGATTAGTTTGTTTGTTTATACGTATGTGAGTGCAAGCGCAACGGTGACTGAACACTATTCAGTGTTCATTATTCTATTGGCTACTACTGTTCCCGTTCTCTGCTTCACCTGTATTTTGGTTTTATTTTACCCCCTTATATCAGGAACTAAGGAATGATGCCTTGTGGTCACGTGGCAAACATTAATTTGGGGTTATAAGCATGTGGGAAGTAGAGCTTTTTACATTTTAGAGGCCTATATGTACTGTATATAAACAAGGCTTTTTTTATATAATTAATTATTTAATAATTAAATTATTAAATGCTTTTTATGGCCTTATTCCTATGGGGATATTATTTGCATGATGTCATGCGGCTTTTTATGGCCTTATTCCTACGGGGATATTATTTGCATGATGTCATGCGTGATTGTTTAAAAAAACACCACTTCCTTTGTCTTAATAAACAATATTAATGACTGTAAAATATCTGAAAATAACATATATTTGACCAAAGGCTTTTTTTTTTTTACATTGTTTTGATCTATATTATTATTAAACATTGGTTGAAGCACCAAGGCTGCACAGTTAATCATTATAACTCTGTCCTGTCCAGAAAGGGGAAGACAGTCCCTGGAGACAGTGTTGATAAATGGGGAGAGGGAGCGAAGGGGATCAGGGACGGCCCCTGACTGACGTTGGATCCAAACATTATTAATTTATTATAAGATGAATTCTTGTAGTGGATATCAGTTTTTAAACAGTGAATTCTACATGACATGTAGAACTATATTTATGTTCCTAAGTGTGTAACATAGGGGCTTGCTGTCATATCCTTCCAGGAAGCCCAGAATGCCTGGCAGCACCCCATGTCTGAAAGCATTGCACTGCACACAGGCTATCGGTTCTTTACATTGTGCTTGTTATTGGTCGTCTCTGCTGGCGCTAGATTCCATGCCTCTGTCTTCACCGGTGGCAAACTCTTCACTGAGCTGGCTGCAGGACAAAGAGCACTTCAGCAGCAGAAGAGAAGGAAGATAAAGAGGAGTCAGAGAAAGAAGTGAGCAGGAGAACCACCATTGCTACTACTAATATTTCACACCAGGGATTTCACTTTCTCTTCTCATGTTGTGCTCCATCAGCAAATGCAAAGTTTGACACTTGATGCGGATCAGCTGAAATCCCTGATGGAACTTGATCAAACACATGAAAGGCCACGCCCCCTTGGCTGTAATCTGGTAACAGTTGAGTTAAACTTAACAGCAACCGACTCCCATTTTACAGTGGATCAAACCACGCCACATGAAGCAACTTTAGTTTGTTTTTGATGTCAAACTCTAAGGCATTCGACAGCTGAGGGACTTGCGTGTTCTGTGTGTGTGATGGCGTGCGTGTGCACGTTTTGTTTACCTGGAAGAAAAAAAAAACACTCCCTCCAAAACCACTGGCGTGCGGAAAGAGAGAGGTAAATAGTAAAGAGGTAATTGCACACCAGGGGACGAGTGTGTGTGTGTTTACCGTGTGCAGCGGTGTGTCGGGCATGTGCAAAGAGCCGCGCCGCACACTTGGCACAGGTGTCAGAAAAATAACGTCCATAAACAAACAAGCACACACACAAGCGTCAAGCAGGAAGTAGTTATAGACGTGAAGAAGGTTCTGTGGAAAGACAAGAGCCAACAGTGCAGGAGAAAACACACGATTAAAGCCGGAACAAAACAAGACGACACCAGCACAACATGCAGTGATTTAGAAATGACGTGTTGTCGTCATCGTGTTCTATTAAAGACAGTGCGAAAGATTATACCCTGGCAGACACTGCAATACCTTAATGTACTGTAATATCACAGCCTCAAAACTTGTACATGTTGGGAGGATGAGTACTTAGAATAAGTCATACGAATACATTCTTAACCAGTCAAAGAGATTTAAAGGAAAATCAGCTACATTTCAACTTAAACCTTTGTTGTTAGCATGTTACTCAAGAGTCAACACAGCTGGACTTGTTGTACTGGCTGTAAAAAAAAAAAAAAAATTGAAGCAGAGCCAGTCAAAAAATCATAAATTGCAACTTTTGTTCCATTCTGTGAATTTCATTACTGATTGTTTTCCTTTCACATGTTTCACTCTAAATGTTTCTTTACAGAGGTAAGAAGAGTAGACTACACGTTTCCTTGCAAAATTGTCTAACTAGACATGGGGACTTCCTGTGTCCAAGTTTATTTCTTTGTAAATATATATTACACAATTTCACCCTAGACATTTTAAAGTTATTGCAGTCACTAGGCTGATGGGTCCAGAACACCTAGTAATGATTCAAAAACTGCAAAACACATGCTAAGAAGACAAAGCCTGAAAAACACTGGTTCTACTTCTGCAGAAAAAATAAATTGGTAGAGGAAAGGCCAGGTTTACTCAGTAACAGGGGAGGAGTTAACGTGACACAGGTGGGGAAGGTTAAGTAATCACTGTGGAGGGAACACACAGGAGGCAGGAACATATAACTGAGAGGTGTGCACACAGGAGGAGTAGAAACAAAACTTAAAGATGAGACACAAGAAACAAAGACAGTGAGTAGAAAAAAAACCTACTTGACTGACTGAACCAAAGACTGAAACAAACTTTACCAGTTTCATGTCACTAAAACATTTTCTGTTTTGTAACTGGAAAAAGAAATGGACTGACATTTTTTGAAAATATTGTCACAAATAGTGTTAATCCTAATTCGGTCAATTAAGTCCAACAACAACCCGATAACTCTAAGTTTCAGTTTGGCAGCCATGTTTTTACAGCTGCTGCTTAGTGTCTCCAATAGGATGTGCTCAAAAGACAGTGAGGGCTGTGTCAATACTTCTTACAACCAACCTCAACTGTCCATTGTTGAAAGACCTAACTCTGCTCAGACGTGTGTTTTGGACATTGAGCTCTGCTGGTGAGACTTTGTCATCTCCATTCTCAGGCCCTGCTGTTTCACAGGGTCTTTTTTGCAATTCATTTGTTCTGGTTTCCATGACAGCGAGATCTGAATGTCTGGTTTTTGTTTTACCGACTTGGTGTTTTCTTTTTGCCTCGTGTGTAAACAACCTGCAGCAGGACGACAGGCACCTTAAAAGTCTGACATTTATTATCTGTGCAGGTGTTGGCAGCCGCTCGCTGAGAGTCAGCACAGCCCGGGCGTCTGACAGCGCACAATGTAGTGTAGGTCGACCTCAGGTGTGTGTGTGTGTTTGTGTGCATGGACCCAGGTTCTTGCCAGATAATATATATCTCAGCACAGGTGAAAAACAATGTGGGAAATATCAGAAGACTGCCTGAAATAACCTCAAAGAGCTCCACGGCTTGGCTCCGCCCACACAGTCCACTACCGCAAACTGGGTTGGGGGTTGCCAAAAACTAATAGTGTAACATTTTTAATTGCCCCCCACACACAATTTCCTGACACATGCCATCACTGCTAATTAGTTACTGACAGCGTTATCAAATTGTCGTCTCGTACAGCAAGGCCGATCCCTAATGCCGCTGCCAGATCGAAGCGTCTTCAACTAATGAGCACACAGAGATGGCAATTAAGAGACGAGGTAAGATGGCTCAAACTCCACTCTTTGACGCCCCCCCTCCCCGCTGCCCTCTTAACTGAAAACAGGGAGACTAGGAAAACAGATTTTAGCAACTCAAGACAGGGTTCACCAAAGAGACGGAGACTGTTTTTGATCTCAATGTCTGCAAGCACAAACTGTTCGGATGGAAGTTGAACAATGAATTGAAAAAAATATATATTTTTCTCGAATACACATGCAAACAATACGAATAATGTGCTGTCAGAGGTATGTCTCAGTACCCTGTGGCAGCATGTAGACCAGTGCAGCGATGGTTCAACACTGACCAGAAGACGGTGAGACAAACTGTTCCACAACATATTGAACCACAACATTCCTGTGACTTGATGTCATACACAGTCACCTGTTGAGTTTAAAAGCTCTTGTGAATTCAGGTGCTCTTTAGTTATTTCTAAAAAAAATGCAGTCAAATTTTTTTGTTTTTTTTAAATGCCCACCTCATGTGCGCTGGGCTTACGTCAGTAGCTCATTACAGCTGGATCTCCTTGCTTCTCTGTTCCTCCGCCGGCTGCTTTTCCCTCAGAGCGTCACAGTTGAAGCTCACCACCCTCTCTTCATCAGGGGAATAGATCCATTTGCTCCCCTGACTCTGGCTGTTAGCGTTGATTAACCGGTGAGCCCTGTCACTTCTGCAAAGACAACATTTAAAGCTTTCATTTAAATTTTTTTCCTCCCTTTAATTATTTAGAGACAGAGAGGGGCACGCTCACCCCAGGACTCATACATCATGCAAATGACTACAACTGACAACCACACCACTTTCTGGGCCTTCTGTTTTTTTTGTTTTTTTTTTGTTTTTTTTTCTGGTGTTTGTTTTAGTCGTGAGTGCTGGGGCAGAAGGTGCAGTTAGTGTGTGCTGTGATGGAAGGCTGAGAGCTGAATTAGCGCTAATGGCTGTAGCGACTGGCGGAGGCTGAGAGGAATGAGGGATGTTTTTTACAGCTGAAGTCGTGTATTTTTCCCCCTAGATTTAAAGGACTGCGTGAGAGAGATGGCTGCTCACTGTCTTGTTGTTCGACTCTGGCGCGGGTGTATGTGCGCAGTTGTAAAACAACATTAAACAGCATGATTAAAATGGTGTCATAAAAGCAGAGAGAACAAGAGTGCTGCAGCTGTGGGTGGTTTATACGACCACAGAGAGCATCAGCTAAGATTTATTAACGACGCAGGTGAGTGTGAGGAGCGATAAAGTTTTATTCTACAATGTTTCTTGTGTTAAAGCCACATTTATCAATATTTTTGACATGGTTACTGAATCACATGACTCAAGGCTTTCCCCAAATGTCAAGAAAGGCAGTAAGGAGGGAATCATCCCATCTGTTGGAACATGCTGCTGATAAGAAGGTTTTCCTTAGTGGCTGAAATCTAACTTATGCAGTAATGGCCACATATGCATCAACCGACAGATGGATCAACAAAAGTTCTTGACTTTTTTTTTACCGATGAATTAAAGTGCTACGTAAATGAAAAAGCTAGCTTTTGTTTTGAACCTGTGTAATAGAAGAAATTATTTGTTATCGTGTGAAAAGTTAAAAAAGGTAAAAGCTTGTGACATTGCAGCGCGACCTGTACGCAGTCACTTGCTTGTGGGCTGTAGAGAGACCAAGTACAGCTGTGGGATGGGCTGACAGACAAAGACAGAGACTTTTGTTGTGGTCAAACAAGAATATGCCCCTAAATATAATATTAATGGTTATAAATACACTTATTAAACATGGGATTTTATAATGATTTCTCCAGCGCACGTTTGTTCTGTGGACATGCTAAACCTCACAAGTGCAATGGCTTACTCTCACCAGATTTGACAACCTGTTCTGAGGCTGTAAGACACATCTTCAGGTCGGATCACCACGGGGCTGCTGCCTCACTCGTCCTTTAATTCCTCCAAAAGCGGTGTCACTGTGATACCGCTTATAACCAAAACCCTCGTCTCTGTTCTCAATCTCCATGGCGCCCCATGTCTCAATTCGAATACCATCTAGGAGTGGAGAAAAAAAAAAAACTGAGCCGGGGAGAAGGAGCGAAGAGAAAATCAGAGGCGTGTGGTGTTTGTTTGACAGGTACATGTCTCCATAGGCCAGCGCCTTTCCAATTTAAGAGACCCTTAAGCCATGAGCAGCAACTTAAACATTATTCTCTGTGAAGAGGAAAAAAGAATAACACTTTTACCCCCCTTCTCTTCTTCTTATATTCCCTCCTCTCCTCGCTGCGTTTAGAACAGGGCGCTGTCGACCCTTCAAGGACGCCTTGCTGTAAGGGTTTCATCATTTGCTTGAATTTTAATTATTTTCCAGCCTTGTTAAGTCCCAGAGCAGAAGTTGAGCATTTGCTGTGAAGGCAAAAGGAAGTGAAGTGACAAAGGCTCGGGGTGACAACTCAGGATGACAAAATATTTCATTAGCCTATGAAATGTTGGCTCAGTAAAACGATGTGTGACTTTGGTCACTGAAGCCGAAACAGACCGTTTTGCACAAATCAAATTCTTTAATATCAGGGAATGTAGGCTGTAAGTATTTGAACATAAAGTGATTTCAGTTTAACTAATTTCAATTTTCACAGATGCCTGAGATTCTGTACATATAAATGTCACATCTAGTACGATTCAGTTGAGCAGGAAAATCTGAGCTTTAGCAGCTTACCAAATGACTCAGCTCTTTCTGCTTCATTCCAATGTTCGATTCTACAAAGACTAGAAGAAGAATCCTCTCTTAACCAAAGCTCTTTAAATAAAAAAAATGAACTTCATGAAGTGAAACATTAGCACAACAATTGTTTTGATGCTTTTCAGTTCCAAAGTCTTTGGTATCCACATCGCTCTCAGCACTCTCCCCTTTAGCCCTGCTTTACCCACTGCTGAGCCACCTCCTCCTTCACCTCCCTCGAGGGGGCTCTTCCCCTTAACCCTTTTAATTACCTCTCATTAATCGCCAGCTCAACTGTGAAAAACGCCGTGTCCCCATCGTTTTCATTACCAAATCCACCACTGTCACCAACTTAGCCACTCTGGAATGAAAGCTCCTCTGCCGCAGGAGGTGAGGATTCTCTCCCAGAGGATTATCGGCTCCTCCAGAGTTTAATTCTCTTGAAATGTGCTGCAAGCATTGATATCTCCTCCTCTGTGTGAGCTGATCTAGAGCTCTCCACAGCTATGGCTGGCCTCTACCATCAGGGGACATCAGCATCAGACAAGCTTGTGCCTCTGGTCTGACCGAGCTATTTTTTTCAGACTCATTTAAAGTTGGGTCACATCGTGGCTGACGACTAACGCCTATTTATCTGATGTGACAAAACACTACAGGAAAGGAGAAGAGGCAAAATGATTGCAGTTCACATACATTGACCTCTGTAAAGTCATATTCACACTCTCAGACATGTCTGCGCTAAAGTGCTAGTGGCGTCTGGACAAATGAGTTCTAGTTGTAATATATGGAAGTTAGGATGATACATCTTTGGTGTAAAGCATAAGAGAACAATATTAGCATCATGGATTTTAATGTGTGACGCTTTGAAAGAATTTATTTTCCAAAAATAATCTTCGGATCATTAGGGACAAAGTGTTTCCCAACTATAGCAATTTTCTTTGTCCTTTTTGACATTTTTGACAGACCAAAATACATATGCATGAGGTTGAAGTCATTCACCGTTGCCACAAAATCTAAGGAAACCAATGAGATGGCTTCATATTGCTCATCGCCAATGTTTGACTTGGCCTTGTACAACACAGTGTACACTAGCACAAAATGATACACTATTGGTTCTACGAAAATGGTATACTCCACTATGAAACACTACGCAGTCACACTCATGCACAATCTAACAGTTGATTTTAAATGGTCTCTCTCCAGCTTGTCATGCCTATGATCTCTTTTACATAGTCACAATCTATGATTCAATGTTGATAAGCAATGTTGTTTAAGAAATACAACATATTTTATTATTATTAAAACAGCCTTATTGTTTCACTTTTTGTTTTTGTAATTTAAATTCTCACGTGTACCTTTGTCCTCACCACACAGACATCTCAGAATCTCAGAACCAATTTGGCATTATCTCCATCACGGGCGACCCTCTTAAATTTGCATCAGTAGAGTGGGTTTGGCAAGCAATTACCCCAATGCAGGACATTGGTAATTTGATGAGAATCTGCTGTGACAAGTCTGGACGTGGTGGAGGAGGAAGAAGATGGAGGAGATGGAGGCGTCCCCCTGGGGTGGAAGAGTGCGGGGTGAAGGCGAGGGAGGGCCCTGAGTCACAGAGACAGACAGTCAGCTGTTCTGTGGTAGAAGACAGTGAGAATGACAGCAGGGCTAACTGTGGTTTTAAGGTCACTTACTGTTTCAAGTTTACATCTTCAATTTAATTATAATTATTATTATTTAATACTGCAGTTATATTTAGTATCATAGTCCCATGTTACTGGTCTTTTTTAAATGTAAGTAGTACTGATACTTGATGAGGAGGTCAGGAAAAAAATATATTAGTAATAATAGTAAAAATAAAATTAAACTTACTGCACAGTTAGCACCGACAGCTGGCACATAATCTCAAATAGGAGAACTTGAAATAATCAGCCCATATACTGATACTGATATTGGTATTGGTGCATCATTAAAAATAAAAATTGAGACCATTGAAATGCTTGAGAAGAACCACAATTTCCCTTTTTCCAGCAGTGGCTGCTATGTTGATAATAGGGCAGTGGCTGTACCTGAACAGTTGTACCACAAAGTTGTGGTTTGGTTCCAGTTGCTGACAGTTTATCCCAGTACTTTTTATTGCTTCTTTTATATTGCACTTGCTGCCTTTAGTAGGCAACAGATAAAAAATGGGCTCCAAACATGTTTGACGTTCAGTGAGGTCCTATTTGCTGAAGTTGCTGGGTTGAGTTAACAATTTTTCTCCCCCCTCCAGAGTTCAAACACACGCAGAGGAGAGTTCTAATATCAGGTTCCTCTATTTTCTCCTCCCCATTAAGTACATTCTCCATCTCCTCCGTCTCTGCTACTCTATTTTCATATTTCCATGCATGGCTGCCTTGACATTTCGGGGCAAGAAATTGACTGTTTTCAGGGACTCTTTGGGGAGCGATGTAATGCTCCATCCTGTCAGGAAAAAGATGTCATGAGCGGAAGGTGATGTCAGGTTCCCCACACTGTTCATTGAATTTACGGCCCCATTATTTCGTCACTCAGCATGATGGTATTCATATTATATACACCCCCGTTTCTCCAAGGTCGCCCTTCCACCACTCGCCTGTTGACCTTCACTGGAAGCCACTGGGTTTAACCCGTCATCTCTCTAGTCCGATGGACAGTTGAATCAAGCTTTGAGTTTTATGACGCCCCAATCAGGTAGGATGTGAGCTATGTTTAAGTTCACCACCACTGTTGACACAACGAGAAAACCTGCTTGACAAAGAGCAACTAGCTTGTGACCTCGAAAGATTGTCCTGGAAAAGACCAGCAAACAGGGAATTAAACCATCGATCAAAAGAGGGAATGATGCCTGGAATGTTAATTTTGACCACCAGCCACAAAATAAGAGAAATAAATAAGTGACTCTACACATCCATACCAGTGTGTTGCTTATAACTTTATTGACAAATAAAAGATAGAAACAGGCATCTACATTGTATATATCTTTAAAACTGCTGATTTATTATTGATAATTTCATCAGCTGACCTGACAGTTGGTTTTACAAACTTGTATTACTGGCCAGTGCAGCTGGCCATGTATTTCACTGAGCTTCTCTGTATTCACCCAGCTGTAGCAGGAGGTCATATTCATTCCAAGTCAGCTGTCTTAGGGCCTCATATAACTCAGCATATCCAAAACCAAATTCTACTGACCTTAATGAAATAATTATTAACGCACCAGGGATTACAGAGACACTGTGGCTGGACCCACCCTAACTGTGTGATCTAACTTTGATTTACTTTACTTTTATGTAGACCGACTGGGTCCCTTTTGCTAGACTTCCATTTTATGGGTTGAAGGGCCTGCTGAAGGTTCCTTTTACTTTAGATAAGGACTGAAGTTAATTGTTAGGACAATCTCTGTCTCTTTTTTCCACTGATCTCTTGCAGCTGTAGCCGAGAGATGAAAATCGCTAGATTCAGGCGAAGTCTTGTTCACACCAGCAGAGATATGGAAGTACACTCTCCAGCCTAATGGCATTTTTCATCTTTTTCTTTTTACCTCCTGCCAAACGCCTGTGATGAATCACTGCTCAGCTCTGCTCTGTTCCAGCCTCACATGTGCCCTCCCCCTGCTCCCCTCGCAGTCCGACAGTGGAGACGCATTATCAAATGGCAGCTACTGTATAGTCCTGCAGTTATTTAAAGGTTGTGTGATTGTAATTAGTGCTCGACAACAGCCCTCATCCATTGCCCATTGCCATTCTCAGGCTGTGTTCAGGGTCAGTGTGTGTGTGGGGGAGGAGGGGTCGGATTTGCTCCTGATCCACTATCATACAAGAGCTAATGGGTATTTTATGGATGCTTCAAATAGTTCTCTCACTAATGCAGTCATCCGCAGGAAAATGGTTACATTGAGTTAGTGACTGTCAGGATGGCACCTCCATCCATCCAAACATTCATGTCCGTTTGTGGTTCACATCACACACAAGATAGCATCCCTGTTTTGTAATTAGTGTCATTAGCATTTCTCCTTGGCAGGTTCACTCCAAGTATTTCTTCCAAGTTGAGCCAACGTGTCAGTAATGATAATGGCGGTGGAATCACTATCTGGAGGTTTCATCAGTCACACAGAGATTAAAAATACACAAATTTGTCCTTCCGAAGCTGGAGGTTTTTCTCAGTGCACATTTTAAAAAAACTAGTAGTGGTATATGATAATCTGACAGTTTCAGAACCATAGTGTGAATCTTCAATGTCATCAATGGACGTTTCACAGAAAGCTGTAGATACATGAAAAAAAAAAGGGAAGGCAGCATTTAGTTCAAGGGCCTGAAGCTCAGGAGCTGCAGATCACTGCTTCCGTCGTCATCTCATTGATGTTCTTGGTTCAATACAAAAGAAGTATTTGTGTATAATAAATACTGTGCAATACTACAATGTAAACATTCAATATATAGTCTTTTTGGCCCTAGTCTGATGGCCCTCGTATGAGTGCACCCTTAGTCAACCCATGGAATATTTGCAAAGAGAGAACGGCGTTCCGAGAAGTCTGACCCGCAGGTGTCTCATATCGCTGATAGACGGACTGTGCGCACTGTGATGTGCAATTTCACACCTCGAACATAGAAGAGAGACTCTGTTTTGAGCCACTGCTGCCTCAGTGGTAAATTGGAATATAATTATTTGGTGACTCAATGAGACACAATAGGGATGTGGTAACACTTAATTGTCAGTCTACGTCATACTATCACTATTACTACTACTACTGCTGCTAAAGATTATGTATCTGCCTCTTCACTTTGCTTCCATTAGTGCAGCAGAAGTTGACAAATGTTTGTCCTTCCATTTTCCAACACTGGCAAATAAAATCACATAATGCAAGACATCTTGCATCCTTACCTTCCCCTTTACAGCAACCACCTTTCCCTGAACCAGTGCATTGATAATTGCACACACTGCAGTTATAATACGACCCCAATTCAAAGAACATTAAAAATGTCACTGCATAGTAACTATTTCAGCAAACACATCTAAGAGCGAAGTAAGTAATCTGTAATTTTACAACAGAGTGTGTGTGCAGATTATTGAATATGTGATGAGAAACCAGGTGCCGAGCAGTTTTTTCATGAATCAATAATCTGATAGGGTCATTAAAACAGAGATCCATTTTAAACCGTGCTGATTTGTAGACCTGTGCTTTCTGTTTTGCTGACTTTTTATTTTCTCGCTGCAGGAGAAGAAAACATTAAAATGTCTGTGCAAATGTTTTAACTCCACAAGTTGAGAATTGACTTTCCAATGTGAGCTCTGACAATAGCACTGCAGAAGAATGAATGTTTCTTCATTAGAAGTTAAAGCCTCTTTGGTATACGTTAGGTAAACCGGCGCTCGATATACCTCAGGTGTACACTTAATTCTGCTCTCCTCCCGACCTCACCAGTTGCGCCATTAAAACTCCATTACGTGTAATAAAGAAAGTGAGGGAATGCTGAGAGACAAAATATACAGCACTCGTCACTGAATTGCTGCAGGGCTGAGAAAAAACAGAGTATTTGAAAAGACGCTCAGAAAAGAAATGATCAAAGTGAAAATGATGAAACTTGGACACAGGGATTTTCACATTTGAGTTATGTCTCTGGTGTGGATCTGATATTTCAAAGAAGTATCACAATAACCAGTTTTGTCAGAGAAGCAGAAAAGAATGTCCATTAAAAGGGCATTTGCATTGTACTGTGTCGCTTTAAGCCTTAAAGGTGGAATTGAACTGATGATGACCTTATGACACGTAAATAAACCCACGGTTTATGTTTAAATATTACAGGTTGAGCTTATGCTTGTAATTTGCGCATTGTTAACAAAAACACCACATGTAACCCAGTTTTATTTATTTATTTTCCAATCTCATTTTAATTTTTTTTTCTAGTGAAAAAAAATGTAAAAGTTAAAATTATGTTAAATTCTCTTAAATAGAGGTTATAACTTCCCAACAGTTACACATTTCCTACATCTGATTCATTTTAGTTAAAGACTATTGCTTTAGAAAAACAACACTTTAAAAAAAAATATTGTATCTACCTCTCAGTGTATTTGCAGACATCCTGTTCACATGACAGAACAGTGAGCAGTTCATAACCAATGGTAAACCTAAGTAGAGTCGTAAAGTGGAGCGCACACTCCAGAATAAAAATGTCACCAGGAAAAAGCACGTTGTGTGTGGCTCCTGTGTGAAACACGGTGCTGCCTCACACCTGTGCTGCTGCTTTCACAGACTGTGATACTGTCTGACTGACTGACGTTCATGCTCTTGGTTGGAAGACTCTCCAGACTCCTGTGTGTGAAAGTGGTGTCGACTTCAGGAACTCAGTGGTGCGTTTAGAGTTAGATTTTGCTTTCGCACTTCAAATTTTTGATGAAATACTTATACAGAATGAATAGAATTAGTTGACCTACATTTAGACAATCATTAAGATCAACGGATGATGTCCAGGTTCAGTCCAGATCATAAACCTAACAGAAGATTGCTCTCTGTAGGTACGAGAAGATCTAAGTTTGTAGCAGCTCTCTGGTAAAAGCAGAAAGGTGAATCCAGGTTAAAATGTGATGTCCTTTACATCCTTTCTTACTGCAGCTTATGTGCTGAAAAAAAAAAAAAAAGAATTATTCGACTCCTCAGAGTCGGCTCGGAAAAACATGACTTCCTGTAACACCGGGCGTGACAGACATGACAGGCTGAGCGGTTAAGCTGACACTCAGCCTTCCTTCGCTGTCATGTTGGGAGCAAAAGGGAGGTCAGACATCCTGACAGCCTCAGGACACACGACAGATCCTTGCGCAGCATGACGGGTTCACCTTTCATCCACCTCACTTAAACAGGCCACTTCTTGACACAAGTTTTTTCGGTGAACGTCACCGCGACGTTAAGTGTCCACAGTGGCTGTCAGAGGAGATGACGAAAAGGCGCGAGGGTCAATGTGAGACAGAGAGAGTAAGAGAGTTAATTAAAAGTAAAGGGGGGCAAAAGAAATCACTGTCACTCTCACTTTTGTTTTAGGGGTCACAGGTTTTTGGCAGGTCAACTGCAAACTAAATGAGTCTGCCAACATTTTATCAAATTATCACGTGTTTATTTAAAAACTGTCATTGACAGCAAATTGTTTAAGGGATGATTTGCCTTTTTAAATTTTAAATTTTGCTTTTCATAGACCAGTGGTCACCAACATTGTGCCGATGGGCATCTGATAGCCTGTAGGCAGCCAATAAGGTGCCTGCAGCACTTCTCCAAAAATAGACAATGTGGACTAAGAAAGAGCCTCAGTGTGTTTTTCAGAGATCATTGTTCTTCTCTTCTGATGTCAGGGATTAGAGTGAGCATTACATTTAAATCAAATTGAACAATTTATGATACATTAATTTGAGTTATATACATCAGAGTTAAAGTGTCTAAAATACACTATTGACCCTTTTATATTTAACATAATCAACCTTAATATATTAAGTAATTATAAAATATTAACTCTATACATCAGGACTTGTTAAAGTCCAGACTCTGATCTGCATTTGGACATGGCCTGGACTAGCATGGCATTTGCATTATAAATTCAGAGCAACAAGAATTCATTTTTTCTACTCAATTATGTTGAATGCACTGTGATTGAAAAGCATGAATGTAAAAAAAATAGTTTGTAAAAAGTTAGGGTGTTGGCTTAAGTTTGAAGTTAGCTGCTCATTTTTAGGACAGTCACTCAGTGGGAAAAACATGAGCGGCTACACGATCAGAAGATCACCGTGCGGTCCGTCCAGGAGGATGGAACTGTCACAAATACAAGAGTAAAAAGTAACTTGTGGTACGTCTACATCTCACCTGGAGTTAATAACAACATCTGACTGCTGCATTAGCAGAGCTATCAAAGTAATGTATGTAGAGTTACATGATCATTGTTGGGCCTGTGTGTCCATGTTCTTCCGCTGTCATAAATTACTTGTCGACTCGACTTTGACTTTATTGTCAGATTAGTCCACCTAAAAAAACATCAAAAGCCATCAATGTCCTGCTACTTTGCCGCTTCCAAGAATTTGGATATAGACACATTTGTGTGTTTGACAGGTAGCCCTAGACAAGGGCTGATTGTCTCAGCAGAGGCAGATGATTGGAGAGCATGAAAAGCTTTTTGACCTCCTCACCCAGACATGTGTACATTATTTAATATTGACTGGTGCCTTGTTGGCCTCAGCAGCTCTCTGTCATTCATGCAGCGGCTAAAAAGAAAAGGTAGAGAAGAGAAGGCATTCTGTTGCCACTGTATCGTTACAATACCCACATCATTGAGTAGCACCTTGCGATAATGATGGAGGTGCTACTTAAGTGGCTCTGTGGTCAAGAGGGAAGCGAGGGCTCATCACAGTTGCCACGGCAACTAGCAAGAGGAGAACATCAGAACAAAAAGCAGATGCCTAGTCTCGTTCGACGTACTGCTCGCCTGGTCTCGTTAGGGAAACAATTCTGAGGGCCACCTTTCATTTGAGAGAAAAAAAGAGGCAGAGGCACGTTGAGCCTGAGCTGATGATGAAGAAAGTGTGTGTATGTGTTTCTTTTTTTACTTTTGCTCACGCTTCAACAAATATTGGCAATTTCATCATCATATATGAATTCATGAACTGTATTAAAATCAATTGGTGCTGCTGCCACCAGGTAGACAAATTAGAGTTTAATTGGAATCTCATGCAGTGGAGGATAAAAAAAGAAAAACACCTGATTTTTGTTCAAGCAAAATGAAAGAGCAAAGGTTCATGTGAGAAAAAATAGAAAATAATAATAAAAGGAAAACTCTTGGGTTTGTTCAGGCTTTTATGATTATTCCAATTTGTGAGAGAATCTCAGAGAATCTTACGTAGCAAGTTGTACTTTTAGTTTGAACAGTTTGAACTGGAGTTTTTATCAGTCGGTCGGCAGAAGTCCTTCAAAAATTGCAACCATCTTGGTTAGAAATGTCAAACGTACTCACTCCTCCATAAGCCAAAGAAAAGTCTTGGTTAGGCAGTAGCAGTCTGCACAACTTACTAAAACCACTGGCAATATTTTTTTCATTGAAATTAATAGACCAACTTGATTTTTATAATCAAACAAACCTATTCGACTGTTAGGTTTGTTTTTTACTCATATTGTCTGAAATAGCTAAATAAATTGGGGATTTGATAATTATTAAAAATGCAACATGAACTGATGTTTACAATGATTAGCACCAATAATAAATCAGCCAGACTTAGTCTGTATTAGTGTTTCATCTTGTTGAAACTAGTTTCTCGTTCAAGGATGACATCTTGGGTGTGGCCCGTTTAAAACAGTCATTACTTTGAAGAAAGATTAATTTCAAAGTTTTTTTTATTTCATTGCTATAATAAGTTCTCATTTTGGAACCTTGACGTGAGCAAATGGAGATGTGGGACTGTGAAATTCACATGGAGCCACGTGGGCACAGAGCTGCAGCCACCGTATAGAGCCCATTAGGCAGCAATCTGGAGGCGATTATCTTATAACAATCACTGTCAGGCGACTGGCAGCCGGCACCACAGAGATCTACATTTTAAAAAAACTAGTAACGTTCTGTCCAAAACTCTCCCAATGTCAGCTCTCGGGACTACTGTTGTACCGTGTTTGTCTGGATGATTTAGAAGATTCAAATGAAACGTAATGGGCCAAGTAACAGGTGTATTCCTTCATAATGACTGTGAGAAGTCTGCCTTCTTTCTTTTGGTGGATGGCCCTCCTTTGACCCTTCAGTGGTCAGGTTATAGCCATTTAATGCATCACCATTTTCCACATTAAAGAATGTTTCGTTCATTAACAGATATGACAGTAGAGATTACTGATCTGTACATGCTAACGGGCAAAATGACTGACTATTTTTACATCTGATGCATGCTGTGTCGCTAGTCTGGGTAGTATGTTATTATTCTATCTCAATAGTGGTATTTATTTTAATATTACTTGTGGGATGTGTGTGTGTGGTTTGTTTTATTATGCAAAGCACTTTAAGCTGCCTGTGTATGATAGTGTTTAATCGATTGATTGAAAAAAAAAAAATTCTGTTTGGATTAGGCTATTATTAGAACGTTTTACTGCTGTGTGAGAACAACTGCAATGAAACATTTAATTTGCATAAGACTTTAAACAAACACATGATTTCAAGTAATTCACTGGTGTCAACTGTGTGCAATAAATTTCAGTGAAACTTCAGCCTCAAAGTACTTCAGGGAAATTTCAACTTTGGAGTGGCTAAGAATAACTTTGGTTTCCTTAACTGTGCCATCTTAAATCAAATATTTAAAATAATAATAATAAAAAATGTTAGTTCTGCACCTTTCTCCATATTTTTGTCTCCAATCCTTGGCTCATGTGAGATCTGCAGCAGTCTCAGGCCCATTCAAGGTGTTCTCACTGGTTGAGACACGTACCGACAGCAGTCCCTGGCCAATGCTAATCATTAGCCTATGGCTCCTAGTGGAGGTGGTGTTTCTATGTCTATTTATAGCTGGTGAATTAGAGACTAATAAAAAATATTAATGTTAATACAATAACTAAATAAACAAATAAATAAATAGTAATAATAACAACTGTTTCACCTTTTTGGGAATGGCTTCAGTTCAATGGACTGAGCAATCATTCAGAGGTGGACTGTCAGCTTGTTCCTGATTCTACAGGAAGCCTAACATTTGGTGATTTTCTGCGGTGATTTAACCTCTGATTTAAACACACGATTCCCCGTGTGACTCTGTCTTTCATGCTAAAGAAAAATACATGACAAAAAAGGCATGCTCTTTATTGTCCAAGAAGGTTGTTTGACCTTTGAGCTGGACAAAGCCTAGAAGAAGCGGCAGCTGCGGTGGTGGTTGCAGCAGCTGTAGTGTCAGGCCCTTCAGACTGTTATGGCTTCTACTATGGAGGATTCATCTCTCCCTCCCTAACTTTACCCCCTGAATGCAAATACAGTTTCAAATCTTTTCAGACTGCTTCCTTCTCTCTCTCTCTCTCTCTCTCTCTCTCTATCACTTGGGTCTCTTCCTCAAATTTTTTTTCTGTAGAAGCATAGCTCAGGATTAGCAGCCGAGTGTGACTGATGAGGAGAAGATACACCATCAGAATAAGTTAAAGGAGGAAGATCTCTTTTTTGCTCTTCACTTGATTTCTTTGTGCATAAGAGAGGGGAGAGGGAAATAGAAAGAGAGAGAGGGAAACGCTCAATCGCTCACCCTCTGAAGTGTCATCTTCCCTGCGCGTCTTATGAAACAGGAATAAGTGGCTGGTTGAAGTGGGGAATGGAGATACTGTTTGGGCGTGAATCCAATTGCTGCATGCTCCCGTGGCTGTGGCTGTGATGCGGGGTCACCTGGGTTGCAGCCTAAAGGCCCTCATTACTATTAGGCTTTGACTCACGGTCTCCGTGTGTGTGGTTTTATGTTCGCATAATGGCATAACCTGGAAATAAAATAGCCATGAATTACCATCTAACACCTGTGCATGACAATATTTTATCTGAATATACCACAAGGTTGAGCTGTGTTTTTTTTTTCTACAGCTGAAAAAGAAAGGCACAGTCCATTGCCTTATGGTAGGAGAATCAGGCTTGTAATCAGAGGACTGAAGAGGTTTGAATCCCACCCAGGGAATTCTTTGACTAGTATGTGTGGTGATGAGATAAATATTGAGGACAATGACATTGATTTTTCTGTAGTTCGAAAAATGTTTTGCTTTATCATGTATTTCCCTCTAAATAGGTAATCGTACATAATGTTACTTACATAATAGAGTAATAAAAACATTTATATAAACGTTTACTGCCATTCTGTTTAGTGGTGGGGTTGCCCCCTGTAGGCTAATTTATATTTTTATGATCTTATCCTTCCATGATCTCATGTTAAGTTTTAGTTTTTTTCTCTCAGGAAGTCTGTGTCCATTTCCTTTATACCGTCTTGTTGCAAATGATGAACCAGCTGTTCCTGCAGAACATCCTCTCGGTGCAGCGCCCTATCTTTGCCATCTGGACATTCCACCCAGTCCCTCTGCTAATTAAATGTACTGCACCCTCATTACCCAGAATCCCCTCTGTCTGTCACCTGGGATGACTACAGTTATTTCTTTCTTTTTTTTGTCTTTTAAGATTAATTGGCTCTCCCGTTGAGTGACGTGTCGGCTTTGTCTCCTTTCCGCTGGCCTTAACCTGGGACAGAAAACAATGTGTGATTGGTCGGCAGCACTGAGATTGGGCCTCATTTGTCACATGAGCTGCTGAGTCAGCAAAGCGGTTTTCTTACACACGCACATACACTCACATGGCAGTGATGACCTCTCAAGAGACAAATGTGACCCCGCTGCACCTTTTCCCCCTTACTTTTCCGCCAATGTCCCTGCGTTTTTTTGTTCCTCTTTTTCTTTTCTTTCAATGTCTTTTTTTTTGACACATCCTGGTTAAAAAATAACCGGTTGTGTGATTTAAAATGTGACTCAAACATTTGTGATGTACTTAACCTTATCTTAGGTACAATCTGCTAAGGTTACTCTTTATAGATTTACATAGTCAACCAGTTTACTTTATGTTATATGCTAGAATTTTATGCCAACAGCCCCTGAAACTGTCTAGTGTTTATTTCCAACACTTGGCTCAAACCAATATTGATTGAAGGTTTTGGAGACAAGCACTCACAACATAGGCACTGCTGCTGCCATTGCTGCCTGCACCCTGGGTGAAATTAGTGTATGGAAACCCCCCCTGTAATTACGAGCGTCTCTGCTGGACGCTGATTGATGCTTCTTGATGAAGTGGTTCAGTGATTGAAGAGTAAAGACACTCAAGGAAAATCCATAAGAGGCCTTTAACTGCTGCCATAGAAGGGAAGCATCACCACTGGTCTACCCTCCATTCTTCTGGTTAATCAGACCTCTATCACACACGACAGATGAACGATTGCCTTGCCTCATCAATGATATCGATCCATCACCTGATAGAGCTCAAACACACTCGACCGTGGCTTCACCACCACCTGATGTGATTCAAATCTCGGGTCTTTGATGGTGCAAGACAAATGTTACTGCTGTGTTTTGTCAATTGATAACATATCTGTACGAGGCTAAGCTTCCTAACAAGTCTAGAATCAGTGAGCGTATGGAGGTGTTTTTCTGTTCACAATTTTGTCAGTGCAATGACAGTGATTATATCTTCACTACTGCAAAAAAACACTTTTACCAGAAAAACTTAAATGTCTGTTAAAAGTTTTGCATTGTCATAAATCTGCTTTCTGCCAGAATATCCTTATCCTCTCTAAATATGTATGTTTCAAATTTCCTCAACAGGTAGGAAAATGTCACTTAACTGGTAATGCTAAGCATTTAGAAGGTGTGCAGATTACAGCCGCACCCTCACACAGCTTTGCTTACCTGCAGTTGCCTTTCCTCCGTCATCTCTTTGGCAGCTGTTTTCCCTCCACTTTGCCTTCTCTTCCCTCATCATCTTAATCGTATGCGAGACATTTGTGACAGGTAGGTATTTGCACGAGATTAGGGCTGTAATATTTTGGCATTAAGGTGAATTAATACAGAAATGAATATGGAAAATGCGGATAATTACCAGCTTGGAGGCGCTCTGAGACATTTTAGGGACATGTCAAAGGATTTTCTTTTTTGCTGTCTTCTTAACCCTCCCCTTAGATTCTGCCATGTTTAATCTCCCCTGCTGTTTTCTTCCCTTTCGTGGATTGAAAGCAGGGTAGATTTCCAAAGTGCGCACCTTCCTCCTCCCTTAACAGTGTGCATAGTAATGGTTGGAAAACATTGATTATCCATGGAGCGTTTCTTAATGGAGCTATTTGACTTGATGGCTGCATGATTTAAAGTTGACATGGTGATTGGTTAACAAATGCCCATCACACTCTTTGACCTTCTTCTGCTACTGTAGGTGAGTTAAACAGCTAGTTTATGGACGGGTGGTTTGACTTTCAAGGATTCACGCTCTTCGCAAGATGTAAACAACCAACCAACATTTGGACATACTGGCCAAACTGAGACTCAGTAGGAAAATAATTGTGTTAAAAAAACATGTTTTCCAGTTTTAATGGATAAACCCTGGTAACTCATTGCTGAGATGAGCTGACTGTTGATGACAGATCTACATGAGATCTGCAGCAGATGCACAGCTTAATTTCCACCGCAGACTCTAATGGAGACAAATGGAAGAAATGTGGAGAAACTGAATTCCATGTTTATATTCATCTACATTCATCCGTAGGGGTAGTTTGCCCAAGCGTACTTCATCAGGATGTCTGGACAGATGATTTTTCTACACTTTGACTGCTGCAGAAGCACAAGTTTAAAGGCACACCACCAATTTGGACCTGGTCATGTGGACCTGGAAGACACTGTTTCCTCGAAGGATTACCAGTTTGATTATAGATATTCTGTTTGGAGTTCACGTGTTTTGCTTGTGTGATTGGAAAAACAGATTTTATAGATTTTAAACAGGTTGCTTTGAAGATATATAATACCTCACACAGCTACACAGTAACATCTAAACTACCTCGTTCAGTCGCTATAAATTACAGCAGTTAACATTTATGATATTTTGCAGCAAGTATTTGGTTTTTATCTCTCTTTAAATGAGTCAATTTCAGACACATGAGTAGCGAAGGATCCAATTTTCCAGCAACGTAAATGCTTTCCGAGTACTGGTATTTTTACCAGCAGATAATACCATCCTTTGTTAGGATGTGTACTGTATGTGTTGTGTCTCTAACAGTACATGTTTTTGATGTAGCAGAGGAACTAATCGCTATAATTCTTTGGACGCAACAAAGCTCAATTAGTGACAACTCAGTGACCTTACACTCTGAAATGTCATCCTGTTTTGTCGTCGTTGGATGATTACAGTTAAATACCCTTTGTTGTTGTTTGTGCTCATCTTTCTGCTCGGGGACTCAATGGCAAAAGTGTCATTAGACAAGATGGAAGTAATTGTTCATATATCTCATGTTCGCTAATCAACAACAAGTAACAAGAAAGCTGAGCTGATTGGACGAGGAAGGACACTTAAATGAAGGTAATCTTACAGTGGAAAAACAAACAAATGTGTTTTAAAGCATGGAGATTAGTGACTTGACAGACACTGTGTCAATTTCTAGTTCACCTTCAACCAGGCACTTAGTAAATAATATTTTCTCTGAACTGCACGCTGTCCAATCCCAAACATTCTGTTTCATCATAGATTTTCTTTAAAATGCAAATCACTGACAAATTGCGATCAGCTTCTATGAAGGAAGAGCTGATGAGCAATTAGGAAGCAATTAGGGCTGTAAACCACTTACAAAGAGTTTAGACATATATGTAAAAAAAATATCCTTAACCTAAATTACGTTAAATTGTCTAAACAGCCAACAAAAGGTACATTCTCTGACGCTTCATACGAAGTCGGGGAATATTTTTTTTGAGATCTCTGAATTTACATTGCAATGACTGAATTTGTGTGTTCACAGAGAATGTGCATTGTTTTTTATCAAATAATGTAAAACTGCACCTGTTGGTGGTTGAGCCCAGAGCCTTGGCTTCCGTCTGATGAAACTGTGGCGTCTCTTCACACTTCTTCATTTATTGGATTTACTCTCAGAGACAAAACAGAATAAATGAACGAGAGTAAATCAGTGAGCAGAGACGCCTCAGCAGTCACAGTTACACCAAACTCTGCACTTGGGACTCAACCGACATTCATAATGTTCATGTGAATTACAGAAATGTCCTTTCCCAGGTTTTATAGCCTTATTCCAGCTTTACTGTCGCGGCTGTGTTCCCTCGGGAACTGTTCGGAAAAATTAAACTCTGTTGCTCGAAGGCACAGCACAAGAGGAAGTGTGGATCATATGCCACAAAGATGCAGCAAAGAAATATTGGAGAAGTTGTGTAACAGTTTTTACAGCAGTATCTACAAGAATGACAAAGTGCTCTGTAGCGACAGTCAAAAGCCAAGGCTGCGCTGTTCGACCGTGGAGCTTTCTAACCTCACACGCCTACGCCACACTGTATGACTACGGCTGATAGAAGCAGTTACTTCTACTTATCCCGGAACCTTGAATCTTTTATAGCAGGGGTCTCAAGCTGCGGGGCGTTGTTGGTCCTGCCATCTCACTAAAGGGCCAAAACCAACAGCAGATAAACACAGAATGACACTCCATACGAAAAATTTAATTCTGTTATATTGTAACCCAACAGCACTTACTACTGCTACTGTGTGGCCAAACTGTCTTATTAAACTTTTTTAACTTAAGTTTGATTGATGACTTTGAAAAAATCTCAATTATGGCTTTGATAATACTGTCTGAAAGGTAGTTGAATGTATTTGAGAGCTCATTTGATTTTCCTTCTCTCATGACAGTAAAGACTGGTCCAAATTAAAGGCTGATTCACCATCAGTTTGTTACCGCCATCACTGAAAAGCTGTGTTTCTTCTGTTGAACCCTCAGCAAGCACGATCCTAATTCTGTTTTTTTTCCTCTCTGGTTATTACCATTTTAACTCTGAAAGCATCCGATTTCTTATTCCTCCAGTAAATAAACCAACCTTAAACTGCCAGTCTGGAGTTAATAGATTTTTTTTTAACTCCTCGTAAAAGCCAACAACATTTTTACATCGATAATGTCTCCAAACGAATCGCTCGTCATGAGACAGAACATTTCTGTCTCTGTGTTCGAGTTAATCAGCTCCCGCAGTGTTTTATTGATTGGCGCTATGATCTATCAAACTTAATTCAGATCGTGTTCGTACTGTTAACATCCAATGTTGATCGTCTGCATAATTTAGCATGACGTTCTCGCCTCGTTGACCCGGTGTTATCCTCTTTCCTCTGCCTGGTAGAGTGGGACCAAATACACCTTATTGGTTCTGGTTCAGCCGTCATGAGGCAGACAATGGTCTTCAGGGGGAGTAAACGTCCATGATACAGTGGACTGGAAATGGAAGCACACCATTAAATTAGTGCTGCTTGGAAATGAGTTAACTTGATTTTACCTAAACAATCTTGGTTCTAATAGTCTAAAAAGACAAATTATAAAAATAAATAACCATTTTTCTGTCAGAGACTCAAGTAATACTTTAAATCAGAACTAATGTGTGTGATTAGAAGTAAAGGTAAATTCACTATTTATTATTGTGTTATTCTAGGTTGATAACGTCCATGTTTGATTTAAGTACTTTTGTCCTGCTCTATTTAATTTTTTAATATTTTAATTATAAAGGATATTGACTTTTTTGTGTGTGTAGAATGAGTTTTATATTATTTATTATTACATTTCTCTAGGTATTAGTTAATTTTATGGATTATTCATTTCAACAAACATTTGTTTCCTCATTCATACAATTTTTTGGTTTTACTCACAGAAAAAGGTCTACTTTTTAGACCTCGACTCTAACTGTCACTCTGATTGGTTCATTTCTGATACTCTACTGTATTCTAGTCACTGAAAATCTCAGCACAAAGTTAAACTAGTCATGGTGATTATGTTTTGGATTTTAATAAAACTGGTTGGTTTGTATTATATCTGATACAGTCATGGAAAAACCAGTACAGAAACATATGGTCAGACACCAGGGGGGACATGTGGACCACACCTGAAAAGGAGCTCCATTTGAAACACCATTCTTATAACCTTCACTCAATTTACCACTGGAAACCAGCATACAAACAGAGACAAGATCCCCACCTGGTAAAGTCTGTCAGATGTGAGACTTTCCAGCTCTTGTTTCTTTCAATTCTTCTGACTGATTAACAGCAGATTAGCTCGCAGGGATCTGGCTAACGTTACTATGGCACAACCTGAAACCCAATTACTGCTTCCTGCTTCTACCCCACCTGTCATTTCTTATCCACCCTAATCTTTATTAACAAAAAAAAAAAACAAACAAAAAAAAAAAAAAAACAGGCATTATGTGACATGGTTCTGTTCATGATTATGACACTGCTGTCGGAATATAAACACCTTGCCCAGACACAACTTTGTACTCTTCCTTACTTTCTTCACATTTTTTTTAAATATTATCCTCCCACACTGCATCTCTTCACTGTTGCTGCTGCTGTTGTTTTATTTATTTATTTATTTTTTACAGTTTTTTTCATTTTTTTTCTCATTTTCTTTTCATCCTGGCATTTTTCATATTGTGTTTTTGTGTTTCGTCTGACTTTGTTACGTGCTAGAAGTACGTCCATTTTTGGCAGCGGTTTGTTTTCACTCGCATGTGACTGATGTTGGTTGGAGGCACAACAATTTGAAGTAACCACAACTCACTCGAGTTTTTAGCTGGGCTGAGAAACAGTTGGAAATTGGTCGGCAGAAGTTTAACGATTTCAAGTTTAACAATTCTCAAAACTTGTCCATGTATTTTTACTTTCCACTGTTTTGTGCACACTGTACTGGGTTTACTCCAACTAAATCACTTTAGTTGAGTTGGTCTCCATCTCTTTGCCTGAACACAGACACCAGGCTAGTTCACCACAGTAATGATACATGGACAACAACACTGAACAGATTTTTCTATGAACCCAATTAGTGAAAACCTTGTGGTCTCAAATACAGAAGAAGAAAAAAAATAATCACCTAAATTTGAAGATATGGGACATTTTTCACATCATGACCTACAGGCTGGTTTAGTTTTTAACTTCTTATTGTTTTATTTGGTGACTGTGTGAGGTTTCTCATCTCCCTTCCCTTCTGCTGTGTAGTGTAATCAGTGTGATCACACTCACCTGTGTCTGTCATTAGTCTCACTCGTGGGATCATCTGCTCTGTGTTCATTCTTAGTGTTTGGTGGACATGGTGTGGTGTTGCCTCGTGGTTCATGTCTTGCCATCCTGTGACCCACTGAGTTTAGTAATTTTTACACTTTGTGAATAAACTGCCTGCACCTGAAGAGAGTCTCCTTCGTGCCACATCTGGGTCCTGACATGTCAGGACATAACATAAAGATAAGTTGTTTAAATATTTTTGTGTTCCTCCTAAATAGGCTAGTTTACTTGTTGTACTAGATTTTTATCTTACTTGTCCGGATGCTGTTTTTTCACAATCCACCAAACACAAGACAAAAGAAAGCAAATATAAATATAGAAAATGTTCAAACTAACACTGCCATGTCATTATACAACATATATCAATTTAACCATGGAGACCAGTGCACAACACTTTTACACCAGTTAATAATCCTAAATGCCTTTGTCCATTTCACACTTTCTTGACCATTGTGTCTCTCAGCCAAAGGGATTTTACTTTTTTTTAAATTGTCTTTTACATCAGTGTCCTGTGACACATTTCTAAAAATCCTTCAAAAGTCTGTGTATTCAGACTTTTAAGGCTCAGCTCCCTGCTCACCCACTCCTGCGACCAAAAACAATCCAGGAACTGTTTCCTAATGTATTTTATTCAGATTTCTTTACCTTGAAAACCAAGCCCTGCACATCAAAACCCCTCCAAACATTGAGAATGTGCTCCATCACAACACACACCCTCTCGAACCCTCTTCTACCCTGAATTTGACCTACAGCCAACTGTACTGAAAACTTTATACATTTTCACTATGAACCTAGTTTAAAACAACTGTTTTCGACATGTCCAGCTATAAAACACCTAAAGCCTTTATCTGACTTATTGACATTTATTAACATTCAGCTACAACTTCAGGTTAAATTATTAAATCAGGATCATATGTACAGCAGCACCTCACTGCACCCAAGTAAAAAGAGTTATTCCTGCCTGGAAGACTATTGCACATAATTCCATCAGAGTTTTTTTTTTTTTTTTTTTTTCAGGCTACTCTAAAGCTGTCTGGTCTCCTCTCTGATTTCCTTCTTCCTCCCTTTCTTCCTTTGACCTCACATCCTCTTTATCCTCATCTCTTTCATTCACAGTCTCCGTCATCCTCCTCCTTCTCTGCGGCTGCTGCTGTCTGGTCTGACGCCCCAGAGATGACACTGGTCCCAGTGGGACGTCACAGACTGAATATTAAAGTCGAGTCTGAGCAAGTCAAAGTGGAGCTCTGCAGCTACTGCTTTTTGAAATAATAGAAAAGGTAAAACACAGAATACGTATGGACTATGTAAATATAGTACAAACCCACAGGTGTAAATTCATTCATTATGACTTGGCTTGACTCAGGTCGGTGACTAAAGAGACAGCTGTGGGCTTGGCTGATGGATCCTTTTATGGTCTCATTGACTTAGATGTTGAAGACAGTATTTTATGAAAGTATAACTGTACTGAATGTAGGCTGCATCTGCAGTCTGTTCTACGGACAGCAACAGAAAAAGATGATATATTGATGTGAGTGGCACAAGGCAATGTTGCCTGAGAGGGATCGGAAGTCGAGAAAAGGTTTCGACCGTTTGTGTTCCAATCCACTCTTCACATCTGATTGGTCTGTCCTGGAGGAGGAAACTGTCATAAAGCTAGTGTAAGAATGACTTGAGAAATGGAAATCTCACTAGGAGCTGATGGAACAACTGACCGCTGTGTTCATTAGCAAAGGCTATGAGTCACATGATCATTGTTGGTCATATCTGTGTAGTTTCTGCTCTGTCAATGTGATGACATCATAAATGACTTGTCAATTCGACTTCGACTTAATTGTTAGATTAGTCGTGGCGAAAAAATGAAGAGTCATTAACGAAGTATGTATAATGTATCTTATACATTTATATGTAGGACTGTTGAACATGAAATGTTTTAATGTGACTGATCACAGTGTAGCTCTGGATTAACAAATAGCAGCAGGTAGAAGTTGAAGCTTCTGCAAAACAACTTGTGTTTAACATTTTCCTGCAGTGTTTGCAAACAATTCTTATTAAATTAATGATAAATGAATGGGCAGACAGCATAATTATTGGATGAACAGTGTGCACCACTGCATTAAAATATTTATTCTGAAAAAAAAACCAAACATCAACAATGGCTCTGATCTGCAGCAGCCACTGTTAGAAACAGTTTCCTCTTCATATAAATATTTTTTTATATTATATATTATATTTTACTTTAATTTTCATAGTGAACATTTATTGGTTTAAACACTTATTTGGGCACTTTTAAAAGGATTGTTAAAATAATATCTCCTGTGATTGGAAATCCACGCTGAGAGTGTTTCATCCTCTTTGGTTTCCAAAATCTTGAATCCAAATTGGACGATGAAGAGTACCAGTTGATATGTGATGCAGTGACGCTCTGTGGTCGTTCTGTCTAATGAGCAGCGCCCGACAGAGAAGGAGAGCCTCCCTTTAGGAGACACTGCCTCTGCTGAGCAAGCCAAGAAAATGTTTTGCCCAGCTGGAGATAACCTAGAAGTCACCAAAGATTAGCAGAGGCTGTGCTCTCTGAACAATGGAGTCTAAAACTGTCCAGAACACACTGACAAAGTACCAACTCCTCATCTCTTTTCTTTCCCTTCCTTTTATTCCACCCCTGCAGCCGTTAACAAACTCGGAGTTTGACAGCATCTTGGCAGCCGACTCTTCATCTGAGAATTTTGTTTTCCCCTCCCCACAATGCACCTGGCTACATTCCATTTAGATTCAACTTTAACCTCACATAGGTTTTTTCTCCGGCTCCTGTATGTAGGAGTGTGAAATGTTACATCACAGCTGACCTACTGTTCCTGGGAAATGGGAAAACAAAATAGCGTTGCAACAAGAGTTCTAGAAAAGACTACAAAAAAGCCGAGTTGCAGCTGAACTCTGGTTTCAAAATTATATATATATATATACATATATATACACTTGAAATTACATATAATAAAACAATGAAAGTTTAAGGTAACAAAAATTTATCGAAACTTAAAATCCACATAAAATGATGTTTGCAGGATAAAGTTTAGTTTACAAAACAGGTCTGAATGAAGAAAAAAATAAGACAGAATAAAATCAATATTTAAACATAACAGTTCAGTCATAATAAGGGATGTCCCCCTTCTTTTTTGTCACATGACAAAAACACATGCTTTAATTAGTTGCCAATTTCTCTGCTGTAGAACGTGGTTTGCATTTGCTCAAGCAACCTAATTTGTAGCTGCAAAGGCTAGCCAATAAATTCCACCACATTAAAAACAAGCTTCATTTGTCAGTTGTGCGACATTTTGATGTGAAAGGAGAAGAAGAACATGAAAATTGAAATCACAGGAGGATGAAGATTCATCGTTGTAACTGGGGATTGCAATGGAAAAGAAATCAAAAGGCTTTCTCACAAGTGGCATTATGTGTGACTTTATACAACACTGGACCCCACCCACTTTAAATCTGACCAATCTGTGTGTGGTCTACAAGAAAAAACATTCTGCTCAAATGGTGGAGAACTCTCAAACCAGGGGAAAAATACCTGCAGTCGATGTAGAGGGAACAAATTGCTCCATTTTTGTGGTGTTTAGATTATATTTCTGTGGTGATCTTTTTTTATCTACTTTTTTTCTTTTTTGCAGTTGTAATATGTCTATTATTTCTTCTCTGGACCACATGTTCTCTCACAACCCCTCCCCCAAGCCCTTATCTCTTCTCCTGGAGAAGTTTTTGAGGTTTTGAGAAACTTTGTTCTCCTCCTCTGCTGCTGCTAATTCTCTGTCCTTTTCACTGACATTTGCACAAATCATAAATGAGACCCAGGCTGTTTGCCCTCCTCCATGATGGAGGATGTGGAGGCAGAGGCACAAACCTTGACATATGCATTAGGCCTGATCTCTCTACTCCACAGCCGCAGCTGGAGTGAAATCCATCTTTTCCTATTGAGACAATGATTTTCCCGGCACATTGTGGTGGCGAGAAACAGGGAAAGGATGGCAGGGAGGGGGAAATTTGCATGTAAATACACAAGGAAAATGACTGCTGCAACAGCAGGGGACATGGAATTCATCTTTACCTGCTAACCACCAAACACCTCAACCAGCAAAATCACAGAAAAAAATGCCCATACACACACATACACATCTCATCACATGAAAATACATTTCCATATTTTTCGGGTGTACATCAGCAGCCTCTCCACATGTACTGTATAGGAAGTCTCTCCAGATAGTTCATCTGAGTTTCCTCTGACACTCCATCTGTTCACTGCCCACATTCTTGGCTGCAGCTTATTATATTAGAAAACAAAAGTGTCTGTTGACTAACAAGATTGATATTGTTCTTTAGAACACCATTTTTTTTATTCCGACTGTTGCTAACCAACAACAGGAGTCTGGCTTCAGTCTGCAAAGAATCCTACACTGATTTATCAAATTTATAAAATTATGTTAAACTATCAAGTTCATACATATCTGAATCGTATTGGCCTGCTCCACAGGTCAATAGCATGTCTTCTGTTTTCTAACACAGGGGGCCTGTATTTACGATGTTCTCGTCCTACAGAGTTTAGCTGTTTATCGCCAAAAACCCTGTATAAATTTATTAAGAAAGTCTTGTTTACTCATTCCAGTGAGGAAGACCCCTCTGTTTACAATAATCATTAAAAATAAAAAATAAAACGTTTTGCTCTTAATAATGGCACAAAGTATTGTTTTATCAGATTAAATTGTAGGACAATAAAGAGCAATTCAACAGCAGACTTTCGACTCTTTGTATAAGAACTGGTTTCCAGCTTATTGTTGCCTATTCAAAGTCACAGATGTTAATGACATTTAAACAAACAAAGCTACGTGTTTCAATCAAGGAGAGCTCTCCTATAAGATAGCCATTTGTTAAGTGGCGAAAATCGTTTTTTAATGTGCACCTACTGGCAGCCATTAATTTTCACCGAGCCAGTTTGTCTTTAAGTGGTTCATTGTACAGGGAGCAGTCATATTTTAATCTGCGCTTTGTTAGTACATTATGCCAAGCCTGCAATATCAGCTTAATGAAGTTGACATTAGACAAATGCTAAAGTTTGAAGCAGACGCCGTAACTCAGAAAACACGTACGTTCACCTTTTCCCTGTTTCCACTGCACATGGCATTTTACTGAACTTTTTCTAAAGTAGAACCAGTTTTTGCTGTTTAAATCTCCTGAAGTTGAAAAAAATAAAATAAAAGTGAAACATGCATGACAGCACTTCCTGTGTGTTGTTCGATAGGGAAACAGCAACGCGCAGGATTAGGACTACGGGTTCATGTGGCCCTCACTTTCACATCGATTACGTCTCGGCTCGCTGCTCGTTCAATACTTTCGTCATCAACAATCCTCCATATGGATTTGTCAGATAGCTGTGGATGAATGGGAAGACAGAGATAGAGAGAGAGTGAGAGATAAATGCAGGAAATGCTATGAACTCTGGGAAACATGTCTCTCTGCTCAGCACCAGAGGAGAGAGTCGTTCTGCTCCAGCGACAGGAAAATGCCACCGAGCCGCTCTGCTTCCCTGCTCATAAATACTCTCAAGGACCTCGGCTTTACAACAAGTCAATAGCTTCTGTTAGCAACACACGCAATGCAGGGTGTGCACACACACACAAATAAAGAAAGAGAAAAAACACACCTCAGCAAAAATACGCAGATGCATGCTGTCAAAGTATAAATCAACAATCACAGCACAACATAAACACAAGTGCCAGGCCAGCAGAAAGGGCTGCTGGGATAAATATGGAGGTGGGGAGAAAGAGGGGGGACGAAGGGGGAGGTAAATCTGTCGGGCACAGAGGAGAAAGCAAAAGAAGAAAAGGAAGGATGGAGGAAAGATTAGAACACAAATCTTTATTTAAAATAAACTTAGCTGGAGCTCTGGAAACTCAAACATTTTACCCTCAGTTTCTTTTGAAAGGTCTCGTCAGAACAGGAGATGGCGCCGTGGCTAACGTCAAGACAAGGGTTTAGTAACGTAAGCAAACTTCACCTTAAACGTTTGTCCCTGCCAAACTTAACTTTAAAAATGGTCAGGTGGGATTGGATCACTTGATCATGTGACCTCAGCAGGACAAATCGGTTAAAGATGAAGGAAGAAATAAATGGTTTAGACTGTGTACTGTCAAACTTCAGAAGAGGTTGAACGCTGGTCTGAGAGATCAGCAATTTGTTTTAATGTATGTGGTCATTTTTGAATGACACTATCATTTAATTTAAAATTGAAGTCATTGAGACATATTCTGGAATCTTATAATCAATCTAAACTATCTGACCACCTTGGTGGGTAAAGTCCAGTGAGGGGACATTTTGAAACACATTTTGTGTTTTTGGCTGGATTGAAGAATCCCATCACCAGTGCAGCCTTTTAAATATGTCATATTTTTGTTGGACCTGTCATGGTCACCTGGTCTGGGGCCAAGGCAAACTTTGGCACGAGGGCGGGAAGGGCAAGCGCCTGACTCAGGATTGTGGGATACTATTATTTTTAGCCCAGTGTGGCCCATAATTACCCAAGCAACGTCTAACAAAATTGTTCAGGCTCGGCTGGGCAATTAGGCCAGGCAGAGAAGCTAATGGAGGGAGAATTACACGGACCTTTCCCTATTAGCCCCCATTTACAGCAGAAAATTCAGTGGGAGAGTATGGACTGGCCATGAAATCCCAAACCCTTGTTGTGTTTAGACCTGTTCGTTGTGATTTAGTACAATTTTGTATTTCTCTGTCCTTGTCATCTCCTGCTTCATCTGCTTGATCTTGTTCTAAGTGATAAAAACATTCCAACACCAGGTCATGGAGTAGAAGGAACAATGTATTTTGTATTTTACACATATATCTTTCAAAAATGTCTCCCAGTCTGTAGAGAGCAGTGACAGAGCTGGGCTTTAATCACAGTCTGAAGTTCATCAGCAAACATGACATGTGTCATTTAGGGACTGAGTTATAACTGTGTCTTAACTCATTAAGTTTAACAGTTGTTCCAAAATTACACTTCAGTCTGAAACTTTAGGACAATGTGCTCAAATTAGTTTTGGACATTAAAAAAAACTGCTTGATTAAATTCCTGAGATTCAGTTAGACAGGCATAAAATAGAGTTGTTTTATCACCAACACCTTTATGAAAGCACTGTCAGCTCACAACATAAAATGTTTCAAGAAAAAAAAAGAAAGAAGCATAATCCAAACCATTAAATAAACTATTGGGAAAACTATAGCAGCTGATCCAAGAACAGCATCTGGTCCTGGTGTCATCCATCAGCTTCTATGTAATTTACATTATATAGTTAATATCATTAATAACAGGTCGTACTGCATGAGGAGTGAAATGGAGGTGACATTCACAGATGACATTTCAAAGATGAACATCTAATTAACGTCCCCATGTTAGAAGTTAAAGATTGATATAATGTAGACGACTTTTTGATAAACTCCTGCTCCAGCATTGGTTCAGAAGGTTTTCTACCTAAAGATTTGACAAAAGATGATGATGTTTCCAGGATGAGTTATTAAAGCACTTAAATAACTATCACCAATCCTCATCATTTATGACTGAAATGATCTATGATTTATATAATTTTATTTGAGTGCTCAGCATTGGTGACACCTGATATTTATTTTTACAATTCAGTAGTCAAAATGTAAATAAGAAATTTGTTTTGATGAAAAAATGATCTCCTGATTGGGAATTGGGAATGATTGACGCTGCCACTTTGACCGTTAATTAAATCTTTTTAAGCCGTGGGCCAAAATGTGAGTGCTTTATAAGTGACTGTATGTGTGTGTGTGTGTGTGTGTGTGTGTGTGTAGGGTTCAACTTCAGGCTGATACCTGTGGAGTTACAGATCTGCTGCACCAATGCTAAGAAAGAGGCGAAACATGTAAGTTAGGTGCTTCTTTTCCTCACAGCTGGAAATGATGAATATGAAACGAGTGTTTGAAAAAAACCTTGTCTCCTGACAGACACATAGACTTCAATCTTCTTTTACTGTCTTTTACTTGTAGAAATCCACAGCATCTAGTGCGGAGGCTTGTTGAAGAATCAAAGGCACAAAAGAAAGAATTAACAAGGCAAAAGTTCTTGATCCCATTTTATCAGATGAAAAAAGGGAGAATTGCAGACAAGGAGATTTTCATTCCAACATTCATTCAAGCACTGGTGAATTTCCAGCGTCAGCTGTCATCAAGGCCTGTCAAATCAAATGTGACAGAGGAAGTGAGGAGAGAAAATACTCCAATCGTCTTTGAAATATTTTTCTCTTTCTCTTTTTGAGAGAGACGCAGAGGCTGCTGCGCGTTCCACTGACGGCTCTGACAATTATATTTTTGTGGTACAGATTATGCAATGTGTCAATGCTGACCCCTATAGGAGACATGAGTGTGATGTAAAATTTACACTGAATCTGTGTAAATTCTCAGTCATCACCAAGTTTCAAGAGTCTTCCTCAGCTGGGCACTAACAACCCCCCCCCCCCCCCCCCCCCCCCCCCCCCCCCCCCCACCCTCCGCCCAGCCGCCC
>NC_024321.1:12688020-12691799 GCF_000523025.1 Cynoglossus semilaevis
ATTCCTCCCTTTGGTATTGGAAGAACATCTTCATTGTCTCTAAAACAACCATCTGGTTCAGGCTTTCAAAGATAAGAAATACACAACAGTGGAGAAATCAGCAGCAGTTTTTTTTTAATGTAACTATGCAAGTTTGAATGTTTTTCTGTTCATTTTGTTTTGCACATCCCTCCAAAGTTCTCTGGCGCCCCCCACAATTTGACAATCACTGCTTCAGAATATTCTGAACTTTTCTAGACTGTTTACCACTTCATAGTTGAAAGAATACTATGGCAAAGGCACAACTCAAGAGAATAAAGAAAAATGGTGTCCGAATGGGAAAGTAAGTAAAATTTTATTATAAATATCTGCATCACACATCGTCCAACCCTTCAAGTGTCTGGCACTACCTGTTGTTCTTGTTTAATGTCTGAGCAGAACTTATCATCTTAGGTTTGTTAAAAATGATCTTAGCAGTTTCTAATGCACTTTAATATATAAGTTGAAATTCTGTATATTCATCAGTGGTCTGCCTTTACATAGAAAACTACATGTTCTCCATTGAATGGTGAGAGGCTTATATGGTTATCTGTTGCTTCTTTAACGACAGATTTGCTACATTTTAACATAGAGAAGTTTAACTGAGTTTGTACTTCTTGGGATTACAGATGGAAATGAGCTGAAGGTTTTTTTGTTTTTTTTTCCCAGCCTCATACGCTTGTTTACTTTTTACCTTGTTGCAAGTTTTATTTTTTTTCTTTCCCAAACAGCAGCTCCCAGCGACGGCTTGTCAATTATGCATATTGCATATTAATACTTAATTTTATTTGATTTTCCTTCCCTTTGCAGTTAATCCGTGCACAAACAAGCCACGGCTCCTTCAGTGCGGAAGAAGGAGCTCGGAAATCTTCCCCCCAAAAATTGCAAAATCTTAGTAATTAACTCCTTCTTTCACGCTTGGCTGAGATGGATTTTTTATTTTAATGATCCAATTCACTGAGCCTTTAAATTTAGGCCCTGGGCTAGAAGATGTAAATAAAAAAGGAATTTATTGTCCTTGAGATAGAAAAAAAGTCTAATATAATTAATGGTATCCAAGGAAAGAAAAGCAAACAAACCAGTGGTCAACCTCACAGACGTTCCACAGTCTGTCCATGGACAGGAGGAGAAAGAAAATGTCTGATTGTAAATTGATTGGAAGGTGATGAGAACAAGTGTGTTGTGTTAGGTCAGAAAATGGGGGGGGGGGGGGGGGGATAAAGGGCATTTATACCTGAACACTGACAATGATCTGCTGGTCAATTTCTATTTACAGTAACCAGTACACATGACTCAACACTTTTTTATTCTATATTTACTGTATTACAAAGTATATATTATTTATTCTATATTCACTAGATTAGGTGACTAAAATGCCTTTTTTTTGTCAGACATGGACAAAAAAATAGCCATACATAACTGTGTTTTGTATAATGAGAAATAATATATATCTAATTAAAAAGAAGTAGTAATACACCATGTATTACTGTACAAGAGCAAATGTTGCTGTTGTGTTTCCTTCTCTCCACCAGCAGTCTAACAGAGGCCATATTGAGTTCAATAGTCATTCTGATGATTAATCATAAGGATTGAACCTATGAGCCTAACAGTTTCTTTCTGTCTGTTTGATTCTTTCTGTCGTTTAATTTTATTTTTTATTTGTTAACTATACTAAATTACAGTTTTAAGGAGTGTGTGTGTGTTTTTGTGTGTGTGTGTGTGTGAGAGAGAGAGAGAGAGAGGGTGAGAGCGTGGGTGTACTTTAACCTCCTCTAATTGCAAACGCCGGCTGTGGCTGGGCCCATTATCATTCTGACAGTTTACAGAAGTTTCTTTATTAAAAGCATCAAAGTGGGTTAGGCGTCCCGAGCCTTTGTGTTGGCGCTCCTGACAGAATCCAACTTCCTGCTCCTTAATTGCTTGCACCTCGGCAGGTCGGGGCGGGCGATGCGTTACGTCAACCACCATTGCTGCCCCACAGAGGACTAATCTGGCAGCAGTTAATGAAGCGCAAAAACAAATCTGATGAAAATGAACTCTCGTCACAGGAAAGTAATGATACTTTAAAGTGAGGTTTTGATTTAAATTGTTTGATTAAAAATAATTTAGAGTAGAATATGTGAGAATATTATTTCATGAAAAAAAGAGCAGAGGAAGAATCTCTGTGGAAAACCAACGTCTTCAGGTCAGTGTGGTTCACAGATGTGACCTCATGTAATGGAGTTTGCTTTTTAATGAATTTCTTCTTAATTAGACCGCCATCACATTCTTCATCTCATGCACCCCCTAGTGGCAGCTCGCACACCCCCAGGGGTGAACGCACCACAGTTTGGGAATCTCTGTCTTAGATTAATGGACACAGCTCAACAGAGGAAAATAAAAAGGTGAAGGCAAAGAGGGATGGAGACGATCATTGGAGATGATCTATGTCCAGTAATGTTCACAGTGAATGTTAATGATGTATGGTGTAGAGCAGTGTTTCCCAAACAGACAAAAGACTGAGGTGCAGGTGGAGGAGATGAAGATGCTGAGATATTCACTGGGAGTGACCAGAATGGACAGGATTAAAAATGAGCAAATCAGAGGAACAGTTAAGGTGAAGCAGTTTGAAGATAAAGTTAGAGGTGAGGTGATGATTGGACATGTACTGAGAAAGGAACTGGATATATCAGGCAAAGGCAAAGGGGAGAATAGGAAAACCTCAGGAGATTTCTAAATGTCATAAAAGAGGACATGGGAATACAGTTGGTATAAAACTGAGGAGGTAGGAGATAGGACGGGATGGAGTCAGATGGTCCGCTGTGGCGACCCCTGAAGGGAACACTTCACGCTAAGCCCTTTATTTAAAGATGCCTGAAAATCTGATGATTTATTATTATATATTATTAGTTGTATAATCAAGCGTTGGTTTATTGAAAGGAATTTCTGTTGTACCTGCCCCTCACTGCTACCTTTCTGTGCACAAAGAACATGAAAACATGTACAAGCTTCTCTTTTTATCTGCTGGCACTTCAAAGGGAATTCATGCAAAATTTAATGTGTCTGCTTTACCACCAGTGCGGCTCAGAGACGTGTCCTTTCAGCATCAGAGGGAGGATGTTTCACCGGGGAGAGGTGGGCGGCAAGTGACGAGTGTTCTAGATGCTGTTCTTCCAAAACAAACACACGGTTACCTCCTTTAATGGTAATAATGCCACGAAGGGATCATAAGCTGGTGTTCTCCTGTATGCTGTACATTTAAGCATGTTAGTTTGAGTCAATGCAGGTGAGGGGGATTAATCAGTGACATTTTGTCCAATCACTGCAGTCCTACATTAAACTTGAACTTGAAATACTAGTTAAACTAGCATGAGCTTGTGGGTGTGGCTTTGCCCAGCTGCTGGTGGACACAGGTGATGGTCATCTGCCTAATCAGCTGTGTTTGGTTTGCCAAATCCTGCTCCTGTCTCTGTCTTTAACACCAGGTGGAAATATCATCATGATAAAATAACAATAAACCCCTCCCCACCTCAATTTTCATTAATTCAGTTATTTAAGTTAGTATATGTTTTCCTGCCAAAGACTAATCAAGCGGGGGCAGCTGCCACCATTGCCGAGTGACAAATAGAAACAATTTTCAGACACAACACTGCTCAATAAAAAAATAAATATATTTAACCTTTGTAGCACAGTGCACTCTCTCTCTCTGCACTCCAAACATGCGGAAAGCCGCCGGGAGCTGCGTGTGATTTCTTCAGAAATGATATTAAAGAGAAGTGGCG
>NC_024321.1:12691859-12750734 GCF_000523025.1 Cynoglossus semilaevis
CACGACTGTCATTGTATCAAAGGAAATCTTTATCTCAGCCTGCTGCTGAACGCTCAGTCACAGTCACTTTATTCTCCAGACACAGTAAATGTTCAAGAATCAGACTCAACACAGATGCCTGTAGTCAAGGCAGCACACTGTACAGTACTGCGACGTGCTTCCAAACATACTGTTAGACATTAAAGCACTTTTTGTAAAGTAAGAAATGAAAACGTAGCAACATTTTCTCCCTTTAGCTCTAAAAGAGGATACGTAGAAATTTATAAATGTATGTAGCAAATCTTTTAAATATTCCTTCACTGTGATGCTCTGTCTTTGTGTCCACTTGAGTCAAGTACCTCTGCAACAAAATCCCAAATTCATCTCATTCCGGGTCACTCTGCTTTTGATCAGAACAGTCTCCTTGTCTTTTATCGTCTTTTTTTCCTCGTTTTTTTTTTTTTTTTTATTCTAAAGTGCATGTTGAGTTGAAGCTGATGAGAATAATCAACACGAGAGGGAGAAAAAGAAAACTTTGAGATGGGAGAAGATAACGATGATGCAAGTCCTAGGCAAGACAGCAGATACCCCCGGCCGACGATCCAGCAACGGGAATGTAAACTCTGAGTTCGCTCAGGTGCAGGGGTCTGGGTGGGAGAAGAGAGCGGGGTTGGCACTTGGTCTTCTCCAGAGATGTGTTTCAGGGTGTAGGCACCAATGATCAAGGAGGGAGATTTAAGATGCAGACGTCAAACCGGGAAAGATTAAAAAAAGAGAGAAAAACTATTTTATGCTGAATTTCTTAGACATATGCAAAGATATGTACATCTTAATCAGGCGAGCAGTTGGTAGATTTTTATTCATAAGCTTTACTTCCATGAAAAATGTCAAAAAGAAAAAAAAAATAGTCAAGATCCAATCAAGTTTTATCCTCAACCTAAGACAGAGTTGATTTTTTTGGACTTGTCACAACAGAAGGCGAAACTTGAGAAAGTTTGAATCATGTCACCATCAGAGCATTTTGGAAGTTAAATGAAAGTGTTGTTTTTTTTTAATACTTTTCTGACGCTGACTCTTTGGTGACTTCACTGACAGACGAGGAGAAATTTAGACTTAATTAAAGTTGATTTAATATATTTAAAATGAGAGAAGCTTTGGCATCCAACATATACTCGCCCTACACAGTTGGACTGAGTCAGCTTACAAATGTTGCTGCCTTTATCATGCCTACGAAGATAAGAAGGATAAGAGTTAAAAACTGAATACATATGGACGATCCATATATACAACATACTAGGACACAAAAAACAATGTGTTAGTGTGACTATGAGTGCAATAAGTTGGCATGTTTTTCTTCTGTGTTGGTTAATGTATTATTTACCTCTGATTGGCTTGTGCTGATATTTTATCCTCCTTTAACCAATAATCATAATCACTTTATGAACAAGCGATGATGTTACTAGGCACAGAAGGAAAATTTACACAAGAGTGCATCAATTGAGTTGTGCATTAAATCAAACAAAACTTCAAAGTGACTGTGTGCTACATTGAAATTTCCCTTTATGTAATGCTGGAGCAGCTACATGAACACAGAATCACCTGAAGGATAGGACTGTTACAAAGTGCAAGAAAGTGACATGAAATACGAGCATCTCACTGTGAGCTGATGGACCAACTGACTGCTGTGTTCTCACCATTGGAAAAAGTTACAAAAGTGTGAAATATTGAGAGTTACATGATCATTGTTGGTCGTGTCTGTGTAGTTACTGTCAATGTGATGATGTCGATCATGATCATTGTTGGTCGTGTCCGTGTAGTTACTGTCAATGTGATGATGTCATTGAATGACTCGACTTCAATTTTATTGTCAGATTAGGCTACAAATCAGACTTAATTTAAACCATAGAAAAATTTAATGTTGTATTAGAGTCATGTCAGTACATAACACTGGAATCCATCTCTTTCACTAGTGAAAAACATTCAAATTTTTTCCAGAGAACCAGGCGTGTTTGCTGCTGTGCTTTTAGATCAAGACACTACATTTAAAAAATATAAATAAACTCACAACAACAACAACACACTACTGCATTTTATTTTCTCCTGTTTCAATGATGGCTCTGCCAGATTAGGATATCAGGAGCAATAATTCTGTGATGAGAGTTTGTTGTGGCAAGATGTGCTGTGATTAGTTTATCAGGCCACTGCAAATCAAAGTAACTGCTGCAGCCTTACTAAATCAAAATTAGAAAAAAAAAAAAAAAACAACTCATAAGGTGGTTTGGAAAAAGACAACAAAAGGGCCAAAAGTCACATAAAAATAATTTTGTTTTTATAACACAATAATTTTGATGAAAGAAGGACAACAAATTGATTTATTTTGTTTTGGATGAGCCACACTTGGCCTTGGACAACTTGGGGAAAATAACACATTTTTAGATAATTGTTTTAAATAATAGTATTTTTTTGGCTCACACATATGTGAATCATAAATTCACCTGCTTTAACCCAGATGGTTAATTAATGGTTTATGGGTCTGGAGTGTGTATTGTTCTCCCCGTGATTGTGAGGTTTCTCCAGGTACTCTGGTTTCAACAACATTCAGGATTAAGTTAACTGGACACTCAACTATATTTGTTGGGAGGGGCCACATTTTTTTTCTGGACAGACGCCATAGGGGCCGGAGGCTCAAATAAAATGGAATAAAAATCACATTTTTGTCTAGACTCGCTATGCTATGCCTTGAAGTGTAACTCCTGGATCTGCTTTAAGAAAGTGATTAATTTTTTTCTTTTTTTAGCTCTAATTGACCCTTGTCTCCTCCTCCTCCTGATAAGCTGTTTTAAATCTGCCCCTCGTGCTCACAGACCACTACAGCACGGCCTTTCTTTTATATTTAATTCTGTATCTATGATGAAATTGCTTTTCCCTCCATCACTTGTGGAACTGAGCTTGACGTATTGATCGACCGGCGGTGTGGTCACTTCTGTGCAGCCTGAACGTGCTTTGGATACAGCTGATCCCGTTTGGGCCAAGTGCAGTGCTGCTGCATGTGTTGACCTCGTACGGAACTCTGAGTCAGGCTGTAATTTGACATGGGGGAAATCTGCTCTTTGTTCAGAACAACCATTTGACTTTTGACACTTTTTACTTACTTCTGATATCATTGTTTCCTTCTCCTCAGCACTTGCTGAAGGGAAAGTTCAGGATTTTTCATAAGTCTGTCCGTATGAAGTACTAGAACATAACCAGTGCAGACCTCACTGTGAAGAAACTCTTCACTTACACACTGAAAACAAAAACAACACCAACAGGTCCTCACCCATTTTCATTTATGTAACAAATAGGTTCTAAGAAAAATTGCCACTTCACAGACAATCATGGCTATGTCGTCACACAGCGCTGTATTTGTTGTATTCTGTTTTCGTTTCTCTTTTTATGGGAACTTTTTGCCCTTCATTATGGTTCCCAGGTGTAAGTCAGTCACTTCTGATGATTTTATGTCCTAGAAAACAATCACTGTTATCACTGTGTTAGCATAAGTGTGTGACACGTGGTAAATCTAGTTATGGCACACCATACGGACGGAACTCTGCCTTAAGTTGAGGACCCCCTTGTTTTGTTTTGTCTATGGTTGTTAACTAGTGCGACTTGTTCTGAATGGCTTCACCACACCTAGATGTCACAGTAATATCTAGCCAGTTACACCCATGTTGGCTGATTTTCAATGGATGTCTTAACAAACCCGAGTGTTTTTTCTCAACTTTTTTCTTTTTCTCAACTTCATAATGACAATTTGTCTGATGTGTAATTCTGTAATTCACAAGCAGCACAGATTAGATGTCAGTAACACAAATTTACCACACGGGGCAGCAGTGTCAGGCAGATCCTGTGGTTTAAATTTTTGTTTTTTCAATGGAGAGCTTTCAGTGGGAACTTTTCAGTGTAACTTTTGTATTTTGCTGTTGCAAATGTTATATGAATACATTTGCATTTCTCTCACCTTAAACGTGTGAATTGGACAGAGATTGCAGGTGAACGTGTGGTTGTGAACGTGTGGTGTCAGAGATGATCAATCTTTTAGTTTGATGCAACATTGATTCCTTATTGTTGACCTCATACTGTAACAATTACACCTGTGGGTGTTGTAATACAACACGGTGCATTATGGAGACATCCAGCATACATTATTTATGGTGCACATGTGCATACCTCCACTCCTCCATTTTTTTTTTCTCTAAATGTGTTTTTATATGATATGAAGAAGCCATAAGAAAAATATTGAAGTTCTTATAAAGACATTGATTTTAGGTTCATAGACATTCTACCTAAATCACTGAGTTTAAATGTCTAATTTTTAATCCATTTATAGCTGTGACAAAACAAATTTCTGGTGACAGTAAAAATAGCTATTTCTATTGAATTGATTCCAAACAACTCCTATATTCTTATATATATATTTTTGTCCTAGCATGGCTTATATTTAATGTAGTCAATATTTTGTCTCTACAATTAAAACATTTTGTGTCCACAATTAAAAAATAATAATTATGTCTTTAAATTATAAACTGCTGCTGAGGTTTAGAGCCAAAGAGAAAAAGAGATACAATAGAAAAACAAGAAAAGCCACAGTCTATCAGTGGCTCACATCCTGCAGCTACACCATCATCAACCTCCATGGGTGCCCAAGGATTTGATGTTAATACCTCTTTTTTTGTTTGTTTGTCACCAACAAGACATTAGCAGAGAAGGGGGAAGAAAACACAGAACCAAATGCTCATTCCCCTGATTTTGTTTTTATCTGTCGGGGGCTTTGAGCGTCCCGAGCAGACAGTGTTGCGGGGGTAAATGTGTGCACAGTGGTAAAAAATCAGCTGGAGGAAAGCGTTGGAGGAGGAGACGGAGGAGAGATAATGGGGAATTTATGTTCTCTCTAAGAGAGGCCTCTTAGATGGATTTAATTCTCTTAATAGTGGCAAAGAGCATCAGCCGCTAACACTTGGGCTCTAACCTGCCACGCAGTTGGAGAGCCGGATGTTTGGGGCGGCAGCAGGAAGCAACAAATGTATAATAAATGAACTATGGAGTGATATAATTGCTCGCAGCGTCATTAATGTTTCATTATTTGAATAGTGGCTTTGAAACAGTTTTGCTGATGCCACCATGATGATGATGATGACGATGATGAAGTGAGAAGACCTTTTCATAATGTTTTCCGTTACACATCTTACTACAGCATGGCACGACGTAAAGGTTTGTGGTTTATTCCACATCCATTACTAGATAATGTCTACTCCACGGCAGATTGAATTATCTCTCTCTGATTCTGGACTAAAGATGGGAGGAAGTGACAATAGTTCGGCTCAGCCACAAAGAAAAGCATTTGCTTTCAAGTTAATGGAAAATATGGCTGCTCTTCAATCGATTTATTTTTCAGTAAACAGGTTGAAGGTCTTTAGTAGCTCATGATTTAAATTGATGGCCATTGCATTTGTTCAATTGAACTGTGGCTAAGTCTCATCCCTTCTTAATTGCTCTTGCTAAGGTCCAAAGAGTTTCGATGATACTGGCAGCAACATTATACTATACAGTACTAAACATAGAAACACGCTTGGTCTTATGGCCGGTATACCCTGCCAAATTTCCCAGACCTCAGCAGGTGTAAATGCTACTATGTGTCTGTGTTACGTTCCTAAAATCATTTCATTTTGTGAGTTGCACTGAAAGCAACTCCACAACCAACAATGATTTGTCATCGAGTTGCCAGCCATAAACAACATTTACAGCACAGTCAGCACATTTTACCAGACTTCCAAAAACCTGAAATGCCAATTACTAGTTTACAAATTAAGGATGCTCACATCCTGTTTGTACTAGGAACCTGAACACCAGCACCTATCTAATTCAGGGTGCAGCACATCTGTAGATGAGCACAACAATCTGGGGTTTTATGTTTGCAACTTTTTCCCTCCACTGAACATCATTCTGTCACCCACCTCTCTCTCACTCTTCCTCCTGTTCCTCCTCCTCTTGTCTCTTCATCATCATCTTTATGTCCCACTTTACTATAGTGATATGAGATTTCATTTTGCCATTACAACCAGTGGTACTCGTATCCAACTGCACTTCCTGGTTTCTTAATTCCAATCCTTTCATTTGCATAGAAATAACATTTTTGGCAGGAACGGTTTTCTCCCCTCCAGACCTAAGACCTGCGTCTGTGCAAGCACTGGGCGCATCTTATTTGTGTTCCAGCCCGCTTGCATCAGCATCGACATTCATTTTGTGAAGTGAATGAAGAAGCTGATGGTAAAGAGTGACTGATGTGATCTCTCTCACTTTATCTTTCTTTCCCTCTTATTTTAATATTGCCTTTGGCCATGTATTTTTATTACTCTCATATTTCATCAAACAATCTCATCAACAAGCGCATAATGACATAATTAACCTGCAGGGGGGAGCCGCCTCCCCAACAGATCTGTAAATTTAATTGGGGTGGGAGGTTTCAAGTGGTCCAAAGAAGAGGTCGCAGGTAGAGGGAGAGTGTAAAAATGATAAAGGGAGGTAGAAAAAGGGCAACTACAGAATAGATAGGAAAAAAAGTCAGCAGGAGGGGGCGACAGTGAGTTAATGAGATATTTTAAAGATAAAATGATGGCTGAGGTTCTTGATAAGCTCTAGAGAAATCATTTTAACCTGATTCATAATATTGTTTTTTTTTTTTAATCTGGTTATTATTTCAAAGCAAAATATACCTGGAAATAAAAAAGGAAGGTTTAATAATGCATGCTGATGAGGATATGACAGCACAGTAATTTCAAACATGTCCAAGTTTTATTAGATATTTCACATTTCTACAAAGGTTGTTTTTTAATGTATTAACCATTCTATTTAACGAGGATCAAAACTCTCTAAATGTTAACTCTAAGCGTTAATGACTCTGCTTTGACATGTTTTCATGTGGCTGCATGATTTCTTAGTTTCCCTAGTTCACATGTATCCATTTGAACTACCCCCAACCCCCCATTCAATAATAACCAAGCCAGGAGGGAAGGCATGCAAAAACAAAGAGCTGCATTATGTCATAGGAAATTCATGATGCATTAAAAATGTAGTGGTTTTATTTGACAAAAATGCTGAAGGAAGAAAAACGCACAGCACTATTCTACCCTTTTCCCTTTCTTCACATGGTTCCACTGTGGTCTCCAGCCAGGCACACTTTTATCCTGTGATTCATAATCTGTCAGTAATAAAGGAGCACAAAATGCAAAAGAAAAAAGAAAAGCCTAAAGGTATTATTTGATGTTCCTATAAGACTTGAGGTGTAGCAGAGTAGGTACAGTGGGTCATGTTGTAACTGGTCAGATCTTGGGTTCCACAGTGTCAGGCTCACCCGCCTATCAAAACCTTTAGCTCAGGACCAAAACCAGCAGTCAACAGAAAAAAGACAGGGTTCACACTGGTTAGTTCACCATTCATTACAGGGTCGTTCATACTAACAGTCACACCTGCAGTCACTCATAGTCTCGTTACTAACACGTCAAAGTTATAGAAAAGGCTATTAGCAATTAGAGGAACCCTGTATATGTATTACATGTTTGTACATGTTTGCTTTTTTTCTATATGCATATGAAAAAGAAGAGTTTTAACTGGGGGTTTAAACAAAGTGCAAGAAAATTAGACATAAATGGAATGGCTTCCTCAAAGCCTGCAGAACCTTGATCTGTTCCAAAAAGTATCGCAAAGTACTTTTTATATATACTGATGTGACTAGATGTGCAGAACAGGAGGATGCAGCTGCTTTTGGCTCTGTCACTTTGCTTATATTTCAGCAAAATATACAACATACAAAAGTTACAGTTAACATCTGGGGTGGATCAACATTTTTTTCCAGCAGCATCAGCAGTTACTAGCTGCATGTTTGTGTTGCAGTTTTGTGACAATCTGGTACAAGGCGAGTCCTTACCTGAACAAAACTGTTGATGTCAGGTTGATGCTCTTGCAATAATATCAGTATCTGTATCCGTTGATCATGACGTTTCTCCCAGTTTCACTCCCTTGGTACCCATATCAATCCTGTTAGTTCACCAGGTAAAATAAACTTGTGTACTTTAAGATGTCTGTGTAGGTTCTCAGTCAGTTACATCGAAAGCAACTGGACAATTTTTTTTCTTTTTTTTTTTTTGTGAAGACGTTTCGCCTCTCAGAGTAATAATGTACTATAATGCCTTTGATCAATACATCAAAGTGTTGGAATTCATGACAAAATCACTCACTGTGTCTTTTCCAGTCATCATATGCAGCAGGCATCTGTAATGGTCAAAAGATCAGGGCCAAAATGTCTTCCCAGCTGACGGAAGACTTTGAAGAGAGTCAGCAGAGATTTAAGGAGCTGATCCAAAAAGTAAAAGACTGGCGTCTCAGGGAACAGCTGAGGGCCAACTTGGATCAATACACAAGTGTCTTGTTGAATGGAGTGGATGGCCTCAAAAAGAACGTCCTGAAGGTCACCAATGAGTGCGCACTGGAGAGGGCAGAGAGGGAGTCGCTCAGGGAGGAGAGGGATGAGCTGCAGAAGGAAGTCGTGCAAATTAAACTGCAGCTTCATCTGGAAAAGGCTTTTCACGTAGAGAGGCAGCTGATGGAGCCAGCGCAGGACAAAGAAAACAAAGACTTGTCTGCAAATGTGTTTCAACCCAGCACCTTAACCATGGGAAATAAACACTCTGATGAACTGTGGCAGCGTCACATGCGCGAGAGGGCAGAGTTCCTTGCCAAAGCTGAGCGGGACCGAGTGCTGACACCAGTGGAGAAAAAAGAGAAGGCCTATTTTAAAGAGCTGGATGAGGTACAGCTATGTTACCACGCCACGAAGCAAACTTTTAAGCATAATTTAGAAAAACTTAAGGAAGAAATTGCCCAGAAGGAAAACAGGAACAGAGAACTGGACCTTCAACGTGGTGATCACGAGATGAAGCAGAAGCTGAAGGCAGCCAAATCTCGTGTGCTGTTCCTCTCTCTAAAAGTGCAAGAGCTTGAACAACTGCTAACTCGCTACGAGAGCGCGGTGCACACAAAATTGTCCGGCAGGTGGAGCTCAGAGTTAGAAAGTATCCCCAGTGCCCCCAGTGATTCTCTCCAACTCAAAACATACAGAGAGAAAAACATGTCCAAGAAACGGAAATTTCTCCGGAACATACAGCCGTGGAACTGGGGTAAAAAATAGATTATAATCTGTTCCTGGTCATCCTACACAGCTATGAAGTTGGTCAGCGCCGTTTGCTCAGCAGTGGACGCTTCACTTGGCTGATTCAACCTGCGAACCAGTTTAATTATTCACCTGGTCAATTTATTTTGTTTATGGTGATCTTTAAAGTAAATGACAACCAGCACGTTGGCCTCACTCTGTCATGTGGTTAGAGCATGTGGTTTCTACTCTCCCCTTTTGGAAGTAGATTCTTTAACCATTAATTTGTTCTTTCTTTCTGAATGGAATCTTTTTAACCGTATGCGACAAACATAACACAAACTAAACACGCAACACGCAGTGACTGTACAAAAACTGTCTGCTTGCCAAACATACAACCTTTTTTAAATATATTTCTCATGTGTGAGCAACAGTCAGGAGATTGAAAGTGTGTGTGTGTTTACCCTCCTAGCCACGAACATGAGTGGCACCTGCTGTCAAGTCGGATTTTGTTGTCTGAGGTACCAGGTCTTTGACTGCTATTAAAACAAAGAAAGAAAGAGATACCAGACATCACTCCAAGAACAACAAATGTGGAGATGTCAGTGCCCAAGGTCAACTCCACACATCTGTTTCACCTCTAATAAAAATAACGTTTTTTGGTAATTGATTTGTTATTTCTTTTCAGCTCTGACGCTGCCTCCTTTCGCTATACCTATCTGTCTCCTGCTCGACTTACCTCAACCCTCCCCCACCTTATGATCTCTATTTGGATATGACAACAGATGAATCTAGCAGTGTCACAGATGGAGTCAAAGCCCAACCCATTTAAGGCGATTAAGTATTATGGAACAGATTTTCTTCCTTCCTTCTTTCTTTCCTTTCTTTCTGGGGCTTTCAACAACCCTTCCTCATAACCTCTGTCATCAGACCGGCAGTCAGCAACGGCATAGATGTTGCAGGGAAACACAAAGCGGTTCAATCCTGATGATTAAGGATCAGCTGATTAGGCCCTTGCTGTGTAATCTTAAATAATGTAAAAAAAAAAAAAGATGGAGAAGGGATTTAAAATCACTTGCTTAAAAACCGTAGAAGTGATTTTCCTTTACAATGGCGTCTGGTGAAGCTCTGGCTAATCAGCTTTATGCCACAGAAAAGCCACCAAATATATGAGAGCCTTTTGTACTCCAGTGATAATATAAGTGAGGCAACGCGCTGTCTTTTCTCAACACAAACCAGCTCCACCCTGCCTCTCCCTCCTTCAATCCCTTGCTCTCCTTCTTCCCTCCCTTCTTCTGTTATTGGTTTCCACAACATCTTTTTTTCTACCACCGCCGCTGCTGTGGAGGAAACTCTTGTTTAGTTAATTTGTCTGCGGGTAATTTGACTGCAATGTGTATCAAAGACGATTGATCGAGTCGAATCGAGACTATTGACTCCTCCTGTGCCAAAACACATTCATTCATCGCCCTGCTGCCGACTTCTGTCTCCTTTCATCAGCTAGCAAACACTCTGACACTGACACACCATGAGTGGTGGAGGGGAGGGAGGAGAAGGTGAGGCCACGGTTTGCTATTTGACTGTGGTGTGATGTTTTCTACCACATTTGCCCTATTAATCTATGCTGAAGCTCAGACAGGATCATCAAATCTCTTGAGAAAGAACTGAAATGTAATCAACGCTACCTTTAATGTTTTCACATCATAGTCAAGTCACAAAGGTTTACTTGCAAAAGTATGTGTTTTTGGTGTTTTTAGTCTTGGTCAAATACCTAATGTACATAGCAAGTTTATTATTAAAAGTAAATCTTAATGAAGTACTTTATTAGCACATCTCAAAATAAAGCATTAGAACTTATCAAGAGAGACATATGTGATTCAACAAACCATGATGTAACGTAGTTAAAAAACACTGTTAAAAGAAGGATATGTTTTTTGTAAACTCAAGTTGGGAACGTCATCTCATCTGGATTTGAAAGAAACGACTAATCAGTTGTTCAAAGTTTCACTCTCTCAGTCATGTAAAGTTAATTTTCAATTTTAAACTAATACATTTTTTCACTGTTGTATTAGAAGTCAGTAAAGTAACAAACGTTTCATAGCTTACATTAAGCTTTGTATAATTTGAAAACAGAAAAAAAAAAAAAAAAAAATCTCCAGAGAAGAATCTGGAACCAAGTCATGTTTTCCTTCAGGCAGAACCAACAGGCAGTTCAGCTGGTGCTGATGAGTTGCAGCAGATTTTCCTTCTCATTTACTGCTGTCTTTGTTTTTGTTTTGTTTTTTTGCTTTTGTCTTAAATAAAGTTCTCTGGCCAATCAGCATTGTGATGCAGCAGCAGTGGCAGCAGGAACACGTCTTCCTGCGTGCTCATTAAGACTCTGGCACACGCAAAGCCCCTGAGCCTGTGGGTAATGGCGGACCCTGCGGACGTGGGTAATTGGGCAGCTATACAGCGGAGTACAGGTGAACAGTAGCTCATCTGAGAGTTCTGGTTGGCCAATCAGCTGGTGCCTCTGCTGTAGCCAAGTGAACAGCGGGTGGGTGGAGGGGCCTCCCGGGACCAGGAAGTGTGCAAGAATGCTGTAGGAAAAAGTTTTTTCGAAGCAGTGATGCCGAACTGCTCTGATTAAAAAAGTGTCCGTTCCTGTCCTGTGTGCTGCTCCTGCTGGTTTTCAGCTAAATATTACTCAGACAACATGGAACTCTGTGAATGGTGTTCAAGAACAGGTCATAAATAAATACTTGCAACCCTAGTGGTGTATTACAATATTTTAATATTATTAAAGTAAAGGCAGTGGCCCCCAAATTACAATGGGGTAAATTTTGCACGACACAGTTACCAAACATTAGGACCCAGTTAGAAAAAACAAACCAGCTTCTGCTATAGCTAGCTTAGACTACAGTTTGTTTAGCCCCAAGGGAAAAGGCCAGCCAGGAATACTCTCTGGGACGAAAATACTCAATTAAGGCAGAGTTGTCTGAAGAAAGTGCAGCAGAAACCGCAGCTGCTGACAAAGTGCCGTTTTCACCGTGATGACTTAATCATAGTTGTGCAGAAAGTGTCCTGGCGCTCGGTGTCAGTTCACTCACTGATTTGGAGAGTGAGAGTGGGAGTGCTGTGGTGTGCTGGGAGTTTGTTGTGATTTGTCATCCTGCTGCCACCCGTGTTTGGAGCTCGCTCTAATGACCACGCGAGTGCCGTGACAGCTGCCCCCGTTTGAGCCTCAGCCGGGGGATCCATCACTCTCTTCTCAGTGCCTCTTTGTGCTCCATCCAGGACAATGTCCCAATGCTGCCTCCAAAGAGAGTAGCAAATAAACATGACAGCAGGTTTTTACGAGAGGCCGTGTCGCCTGGGAGCAAAGGTGACAGTAACGGACAACGTGACGGACTTCCGTTTATCTGCAGCTGTAGTTGATGGTGTGATGTCCCACTGAGACTCTCTGTCACCTCTGTCACGCTGATCCTCGGACAGAGGCAAGACTTGGCTGTCATGTCTGTCTGTTTCCGTGTTTTCCTGTGTTCTTTGTGGGGTAATCTGATGGGATCACACTCACCTGTTTGGTAATTAGCTTCACTTGTGTCACCTGGTTTTCCCTGTGTATATATACCCCTCTCCCTCACTCTGTGGTCGTTGGATCATTGTGGTTGTGGTTGTGTGTGTTTGATCATTGTGACTGTGTTAGGTGTTCGTGAGTTTCTTACTCTGTTTCCTCGTGTTCTGTGTTTCCGTGTTTTCCTCGTTTTCCTCGAGAGTCCCATGCCTGTTAGTTCTTCGTGTTTTGTTAATTTGGACTTTGTTAATAAAACTTCCTGCACCAGAAAGAGTCTCACCAGTACTGCATTTGGGTCCTGCCTGCTCCCTGCGATGCCACATGACACTTGGCAGTGTGACTTGCAGAGACATGACCGTGACTGAGAGGCAGAACATGTGAAGTTTCAGACATCTTGGCTTAGTGGTTAAGGAAGCAGACTTGGGTCTGGAATGTTGCAGGTTTGAATCCACCAGCTGCCAAGTTACCACTGAGATGTTATGAGCTTGGAAAATCTCATAATTTTTGTTGCAGGCATAATTGTTGTCATATCTGCTTGTGAAAACCATCCAAAAAGTTTCTCCATGTCTATGGTAAATAATCATACCAGTGAATTACCAACCTGTGCATTTCAGTTTCTTTTGTCATTTCAAAAAAGTTTACCAAATGTAAAGTTGTGTTTATACAATTAGAAGATGATAAACCACAGTGACTGAAAAGTCAGCAGACACGCGTGGAGGTTATCTAATAGCAGGAACGAAGGCGGTAAATACAGCAAGGTCATTTTTGCAAAACCCTGAACTGATAAGGGTTCCACCCAGCAAAAAAAAAAAACATTTACGTTGAACAAAACAGAAAAATATGGACAATGAGGAAGAATCTGGCGAGCTGCACCACCATCCAGATATGCATGAGGTATGAATCAATATTTATTGCACATAAAGGAGCAATTTTCCCACCATGAATGATTAAACTTTCCAAATACGCCTGCAGTCTGCTGGTATTATCACTTCTTCATTCAAACTGAAGAATAAGGAATCACATGGGCGACAGCAGCGGCGGCGTGGATGTGAATGCGCTGTCGTACCTGAGCGGGTGTTTACAAACTGCTGGTTATTATCAAGGCCATATCGCTTTCCCACACAATCGTGGTTTCACCTTTGAATATTTCATGTCTGGCAAAGCATTCTGGGTACGACAGGGGGTGGAGGGTAAAATGAGAGAGACCATATTTGTGAAGTAGTTGAGTATCTTGGGAGCAGGAAGAATGACTGTTTGTTTTTGTTTTGTTTTTTTTCAATGGTATATGCTGTTTTAGTTTTTTAAGTTTTGCTTCATTGAGTAAAATATTTCCAAGTTAACTTAAATTTTGAAGTTCTCTTTTAAAACGAGTGTCAGAATTAATTAAACTGTTAAAGTTGATGTCTTTACAAAACTGTTAGCGGCGCTAAAAAATCATTTTCCATTTTGACTGTATTTTTAACATTCACTGATTTGTTAGCATATGTGCTGAAATGGCGTAATCCTCACTAGAAATCCCATATAAAGCAGAAGCTTCAACTTTTCTCCTGTTTCAGAAATGCTTTAATACAACATTATGTTAATGTTGAAGCCCAACTGGAGCTTTAGTTGATGTCACGGACGTCTCCTCACTCCTATTGGGCAGTCCAGCTGCCAATCACACAAAACTAATCCAAACCTATCTATTCACGTGATTTGCCTCCCTGTCATATTTACCATCGTCCACTAAATTGGTTGTTAGAGCGAAGCAGGATCTGTCATCTGGCTCCCTGTTCATTGAAACATTTATTGAAAAAGAAGTTTAATTCTTCGGAACAACAATAGTGTGATGTGTCTGTGTCCACCTCCCAAGTTGTTGACCGTTGTTAAGTGAGCTGACAGGTGGACCAGCAGCATCACGATATGGGGGAGGAGGGGAAGGGGTCTGTGGCTGGTGGTGCATCTAATTCCTCCTTGAAAAAAAAAAAACTCACCCTAATGATGCAATCATGCAAGAGTCTGCCTCCCGCCACTCACCTGTCAAATTATGAAAAGCACTGTTTGTGGTTTTAATCTTGCTGAATGCCATTCAACAATTTTCTATGCAGAACATTAGAGGGTAAGATGAATTAATCAGAGGGAGAAGAAATCAATCGGGCCCTGACATTTCAAACTGTGCCACACACGCACTCTAACGCACGCCAGCGCACACACAGTCCCATTCATTTTGGCTGATTTGATTACAGTCCGACGGCAGCAGAAGTTTTTCGGCAGTCACGTGTTTGATGCTGAACACAGATTCTCCTGCTCTCAGGTCTGCAGCTGAAGTTGTGCCATATTTTAGACTTTTACATTTAAGAGTACAAAATGTTTTATATGGGAAACCCTCTTCAGGTTGTTGCAATTATGGGCTGAAATACTATAACTGTTAAACCAACCAACTTATTGATTAATTGTTGTATTCACAATCATGTTTCTCCCGTAGAAGTAATGGGTAGGCTGATGCCAAATCCTGTTGTTATTGGGGCGAAGAATGGGTTGAGCACGATCAGTTCACCAGTCCATCAGTGCCACAACGACAAACAGACTTTTTGGAACAGGAAGTTTTGGAACCCCTGATTTCTATAATGTCCAGTTAGGAACATAGAATCCACAACTGTATCTTCAATGGCTGTCGTTCAGGTCTGTGTTTCTTCAGGTTTCAGCCGCCGTGTGACTCAGCACAAGTTTGGCGATAGCCGTTGCCCTGGTGATTGTTTACTTTACTAATCCAGTCTGATGTCTTTAAAAAAAACCTCTGTGTCCTTGTCAAGATGATGTGAAACTGACATTAATCAGAGGCGTAATTTAAATATTCATTCATTTTTCTTCTTCTGAGACGTGGTGCTCTGTTGTTTTCTGGGACAGATAACTGATTTCCTGCTTTTAGTCATCCTGAGTGCGTCTCTGATGGATGTGTACGTACACGCGTGGGTTTGGAATCATGACGGATGGTGCCTCGAAGAGCAAAGAGCATGAGTGCGTGTACACCAGGACTCTGTACATCTCCATCCATCTCCTGTTAATGCAGCCGCCGCAGCTCTGACGCTTTGGGACACGTTGTTGACGTCCCTGTGAATCCTGGGTGATTTATCATGTGGAGTCAACAGAGTTCAAGCCCCTTCATGTATGCCATCCACTGCTCCGTCTTGATATTCACCCGTGTTTGTCTTACTGTATCGGTCCTGATCTCTTACTGGCTCTTATCTCTGCTCCACATTTCCTTTTCCATCCTTGTCCACTTTATTTCACTCCTTCTCACGTCTTATCCCTTCCTCCTGGTTTTATTGTTATATTTCCCATCGGCTTTTCAATACCTCGTCATCACATCTGACATGCTGTTTCCATTTTAAAATTCCATGTGGCGTTAAGGTAGAGTTCAGTTCCAAACAATTAAGTATGTTTATTTTAATTTTGGTTGGTTTTTAAGGAGGCAAAAAATAATTTGTTTTGGTTCATCTGTTCATTTTTGGTTCATAAAAGCTAAACACAAGAAGTATTATTAGAGTTATTAACAACTCATTTGGCACTGTGACTTAAAAACGCTTTATATAGTGTTATCCGATTTATTTGCATAGCCCATATATATATAGCAATGCCCACTAGCTCTCCCTGGTCATAGAAGCAAAGCATAATCAGTGGAGCCAACACAAAAATAATGTTCTTCCAAAATCAAATTCCATAGACAAAAATGAAGGACATTGCAATTCTGGTTATATAGTGTCTCATGTGGTGAGTGTATGTGATTTTTAACATTAAATTCAGGCAGCAAAACTATTATGATGGCTATGTTGAGAGCTGGATCAAGGTTTAAATTATAATTAAATCACTGAATTTAGCAAAAATTATGAAAAATCTTTTTTTTTTACCTCAGTAAATCTGAACAGTTGCACTGAATCATGATATTCTCAATCCTCAAGAATTAAAAAAAAAAAAAAAAAAGAAATACAGCTCAGTTCAATTTAGCTAATTTCCAGACATTACCAAAGAGGCTTGTCGGCATCTGGAGACCAGACAGAATACGCTTCCTGCACTGGGATGAAGAGAAATGAAGGTTTTAATCCAATCAGTGTCCTGGAGATGTTGCGTGTGACAGATGAATGGAGCAGGGTAAATTTGTTTGTCTTTCAACCAATTTCATCATGACACTTAAGCCTCAGAGGAGCTGTGGTGAATTTCAGTGAACTGAAAGTCAAGGGCACAGTTTTCGGACGAGCATCGCTGCCACAGCTTTAATAGATGTTACGTCTAATCCAGAAAAAGAGGGTTTTTCTTGCTGCTCTGAGATATCTGCTGAGTCTTAAAGGTCCAGCATGTAACATTTAGCTGGGTTTCTTTCCAAACGGCGCATATATTAGTCAGAATTCCGTTTGTTTTTGTGTGCAATGACTAGGTAACGTGGTATAAGCCGTTTGTACTGTAAACCAGCGACTTCCTCACAGAGGCCACTGAGAGTTTTGAAGCAGAACCTTGCTACATGGACTCCTGTTCTTCTTCCTGCTCAGTTGTAGTGTTTTAGCTCAGTGTGTTTTTTTTTTCTGTCACTTGGTTTGTGGTGAGGTTTACTGTTGGTTTGAATCATAATATTGAGCTGTATCATGAAGCGTGATGGCACTGTTGAAGGTACATAGGTACATATTTTTACTGATGTCATAATGGAGAAATCTGTTATAGAGAGATAGAGATTTTTATTTTTTATTAATTGTAGTTATGGTGTACAATGTTACACAATTTCCAGCTCTAATAAAGACAAGCCGGTGTGTTGCAAGGATTTAAACTATTGTAAACTAAAGATCATATATGTATTGTGGTAGTTACCTATTTGGTTAATGTTTACCATTGGAGATGTGAGTTACTGCTTACTATCACATTCATTACATGTTGCCGGGCCACATTGTTGAATGTTGTTAGTGCTTTTGTTCTGCCTTGCAGCAAGAACATCGTGTTCCATGTTTTATGATTGAGTTCTCTTCAGGTAATTTTAACTTTATGTTTTGTCGACAAATTCCAAAGACATTGAACACTCTACTTTGACCATTGTCACCTCTTACAATCTCATTGTAAGAGGTTGTTTGTCCCCTTAGGTGGTCAAGTGACTGACCAACAGTGAACAACGTTCTCATCCAATGACTACTGTGACTGGCTGTGGCTCCCCAGGGAACTGTGAAAGTATTAAGGGTTGCAAAATAAACACAGATAAACATCGGTGGCCAAAATTTGCTTCCCTTAAGTTAAGGCCCTGGCCCTAAACTCCACTATACAGTAGTTACTGTAACTTTAATAAACATATATTCACAACATCGTGGTAAGTGTTGCTGTATTCCACACTTGCAGTCCCTTAAAATTCAGAATTGTGTGCTTTTTCTACACCATTAAAAACAATCTTTACCATCGTAGCTGGGTTTCTGACATTATCTCTATAAATTAATTAAAAAAATCTTTCTACATTTTTTTGATGCACGCTCAATAAATAAATCTAAAATATTACTGCATTATTAGGGGGCATTGTGAGGTTTTAAAGACGTACAAAGGACTGCGCAAGCTGTTCAGTTGCCTGTTTGTAATCTTAGAACATTTGGCTTTAGATAATTAACCCAAAAAATACAGCTTGAAAATACACTTATTCTAGTTACACTGTGTTGTAACTAGGTCATTCCCAGTTTTGTGTACAATGCTCTGTTTTGAGCACTCTTCACCTGTTGCTTCAAGGCTCAAAAGAAGTTGAGGCAGTCGGCTAAAGTGGAGCAATTAGGGCTAATCAAATGGCATTCTCCTTTAAACAAATGATGGGAAAGGTCAGCGTGGCAGGGATGTAATTGATCAGATGGCAGTTCCCACTCAGTGTGAAGGTTAGCTGATGGTGACATTTGTTAGGATCCTTTTCAGCACTGGCTTGGAGCTGCACACTGACAGTTTCCATTTGTTTGAGTCATTTTAGCTCGATATGCTCTAAATAACTAAAAGCCACAGGTTTGGGGGACACACAGGTAGTTGATCAAACACATTTGTATGGCAGTAACTAATGTAATTTAATCATTGGATTATCATGTTGCAGTGTAGTTAAGTGTATTACTGCGTTGAGATAACAGGTAACACATACCTGTTTTTTTTAGACTTATCTTAGACAGGTAGCATATTTATTAGAATTTTTTTCAGATTAATTTTGTGCTACATGAGTTCCAGTAGGGAGTGTAGTTTCCACAATGCCTTGTAGCATTTCTTGCTGTGTGTTAATAGCCATACATTTGGTTTTTTGGTAATATTACATCTATTAAAGAGGAGAACCAAGAGTCAAGTTAAAATTACATTTGAAATATTCTGTAAAATAAACCATAAACTTGATGTGACAAGTGAGTACGCAGGGAAAAATTGTATGTTTTTTCTTGCCCAGCAGTGACCCCATCATGGTGGGAGGCAGGCTCTGTTCGATGAACTGCATGTGTCTGTCCTGCATGGAGGAGAAGGAGAGGTGATGGTGTTCATCCCTCATCCAGAAATAATCCAATTCCACGGGAGGATGAACCGAAGGTCCACCCTGCCGCTCTCAGCTTCAGCACCATGAAAAGAGCTTTAGAGTCAAAGCTGCTGGGGAGAGACCCCAGAGACTTTCGCTGTGACTCTATTTCACACACACGCACACACACTTTATATCCTCACTGTTGTGGGGAAACCTGGTGCACTGGGACAGTGTTGGTATTCTCCTACACAAGCAAACACAAATAAAGGAAACTGATACAATGACATGTTACAGTCATTAATGCTCCTAGTTTTGTGTCATTTGATCTTAAAAAAAAAAAAAATTCTCTTCCATTCACATACATTTTATTTACTTTATTCTCTTCAAATCTCATGGTAAGCCAAATTTAATGGGCATTTATATACAAACATCAACTCTAGGGCTAATGCTAACTGATCTAAAGCATGCCAGGGGCTATTGCAGGGTAAAGCAGTAACTTTGTTTGTCATGGATATTAGATCTTTTTGTTACTAAGGGGTAAGTTAAGTTATTGTTCCTGGAAGGCTAAAATGAGAGAAATGAAACAGAAACATACTGTATTTAGTCTAGGTTTGTAAAACCCATCAATGGTTCCTACACCATGACATGGAAACTGATTTTTCTGATTGGTCAAACCAGTCAGCCTTGGAGATGCTAATAGCACCAGGCCACGCATAGGACGTGTAGGGTTTACATTAATGCCTCCCCATCACAGTAGCCAAACAGCAACTGTTGGCTAAGGGAAGAGACAGAGACAAAAAAAAAATCAGGGGAATGAAGTTGTCAATGTGTATTTAATCTAATCATGGGGGGGGGGGGGGGGGAAAAGGGGGGATAAAGGGAGAGACAGAAGTCCAGTAAGAGAAAAACAAGCATCACATTTTCAGAACCCTCATAAGGAAAACGTATCATGGTCACAATAAAGTCGCCTCACCTGATGATTCATGTCTTATGTTGACTGTACATATACAAGAGCTTAAATTACAGAGAATGACTTTCTTTTCATGAAAGTAACCAGTGGTGTCAGTAAATGACAAGGGTGAACCCCACTGGTTAATTGTGTCTTAGTTAACAGATTGTAGTGTTTCCTCCATCTGTGATCTGACTCTGTACAAACAGCAGCAGCAGCAGAACCAGAGCTGTCCCAGAGACCTGTTTACCACCAACACCACCTCCTCCTCAGCTTTTTTTCTGCCATTGCCGTAGGGAGTCAGTGTCATCCATCCATCACCCTGATGACAGGCCCACAGGCAGCCATTTGTCTCCTCAACCTATGTCTCTTTCTCTCTCTCTCTTTCTTTCTTTTTTTTTTTTAAGGGAAACTGCTAATTAGCCAGGGCAGCAACACTGACTTCTGTTCTGTTTTTAACTTTTTAAACTGCACATCACCACCTTGGACGTAGCTGCTAAGGTGACATTGGCAAAAAAAAAAAAAAAAAAAATAGAACTAACTTTGCAATTTCTGGAAGTCAGCAACTTATTAGGGAAAAATAAGAAGTGAAAGAAAATCATCTGCATAATCCTGTAGCATTCATACAAAATATGGAGTGCTTCAGGTTTTAATTAGCAGTGAAGAAAGGCTTGTGTTTGACTGCAGGCCAAAACCAAGATGTGGTTATCAGATCAGTGTTTGTCAAGGTGAAAAGTAAAATCAAATTCAGTTGTATTATATTTGTTATCTCAACCGGGCCCCAGGTCGACAACGCTGCTGCTGCTGCTGATGTCACCACCCTCAGTTCTGCAGGCTGTACTTTTTTTGTTTAACATTTTTTAGGGAAGCTTTTTGATCATGTAGAGCAAAATTAAAGCTTTTGACACGATGTGTTTGGTTGTTATATGTTGGATGTACTGATGACACACATCGCATTCAGCAGAGTGTGTACATGTGTGTTGTTTACGTAGTCACCTGATCTGCCCTCTCAATCTGCAGACATTCACAACCAATGTCTACTGATTAATTATTTATTGTTATTTTTAAGCCATGCTAAAAAACAAAGAACATATAATATGACGTATTTACTAAATACCCTGATGTACCCAGCCCTGTTAGTGAAGCAGGGACTGGATAATTAAAACAACTGAGTGATCAATCAACAAGACACTTCATGACCAGTAAGCAGCCATATAGCTATTTAAGTGCTGGCCCATTGCCAAAATCAGGCAGCTTAGCACTAACAATAACCTAATTATATATGTTAGGCAGGAAATTGAAATCAGAGGACCTTAGATTTCTTTTTTCTTTTCTTTTTTCTGCAATTACAGTTGCTGCTTATCAAGGAGGTATGCAGTTTGGTTAAAATGAATATAGTATTTTGGGGTTGTTGTTGACCTGTAGGTGGTGCTGACCACACATTTAAAAACCTTAATCATTCAATAAATAAATAAATAAACTGATGCATTGTTTTAAATCTAATTTTTCCAGATAAGAATGAGTTAAACGCTCAGGTTATTAGGTGCCGGAGATAATGCCTAAGAATTTCTGGTCCTGTTAGAATACATACCATATTTTCAGCAGGTCAGTGGTATGCTATTATTTGTTGAATTAGCAGCGTGTTGGCAGAATGTAGCTTTGTAATGTTAGATGTTAGTCACGAAGGCTATGTCAAGGCAAAACTCCTTCATTGGGCTTTATGAACAGAATATGATCAAATGAGTCACTTTACTGCCACCTACAGGTTCAGTTTAAGATTTCTATATATTTCAACAAGAGGAACTTGTAACAGAAACCAAAACAGAGAATCTAGAAACAAGAAGATGCAAGGAGAAGGAAGAAATAATGATGTCCACTGTGCTAAAATCTGTGACCTGATACTTACTAAAGGGTTGAGTTTTAAATTACTCTGGGGCTTGTTATGGCTTTAAGCATAATTATTGCCATTAACTGTGTTCCTACTGCTGCATAAAAAGAACCCTGCGAGTCCAGAAATGTTCTACCTGCATTGGTCTCAGCCATTTTAAAATGGACGCTGGTTTTTAGCCAATTTCAAGTGCTACACACCCAAACATCCATTTTGTAGCTCGTATATTCAATTTCTTCTATTAAACCCCTCTAAATGTTCCATGTTTGACCTTCAGAGTGGAAACATCTAAACACTTTTCAAGGGATGTGCTTTTTTTCACAAATGTGATAATTATAAAGACATAATATAAACTGATTCCTCGCGCAGCAGAGCGGCCCCTCTATGTGTCGGTGCCATCAGCACGCCAACTCATTAAAATCAAAAACAAAGTGTCTGTTTGTGGTTTCAAGTCTCTGTCGTTGTCGGTGCAAGCAGGTCATGTAAATGTGCCAAATTTGCATATCAATTCAGCCCAAATAAGAAAAAAAAAACAACCTCAATTACCTCCTCTGCCTCTGCTTCCAGTTGATTACGTAGCACTCTCACTTCAACAGACACAGGGTCTAATTTGCTCTCTTTCACAGCCAATCGACAGGGTATTTGTTTAGTTTTCAGAGGAGAGTCTCTTAAGCCGCTGCATGAAAGTCCTGTGCATCTTATCAGCAGCAGAGACAGCAGAGAACCTGGCTACATCCACACTATGTGCCGTTTGTCTATAGGAGAATACTAAAGGTTCATTTGAGCAACCGTATAAATCTCTAATACGATCAGTTTCAGTATCCACTGTTTCACCGAGAAGTTTTCTGCCAATGATTGATTCTCACTTCATAAACATGTAATTGCAAGCAAAAGATCAGATAATATGTTAGCTAATGACCATCTGATAGCTGGTCTACAGTTGCTAATCTTACTTAGTTGTGGAAATGTAGAAAATGAAACACCAAACCATTTAAAAAGTTGTTTATTGTCATCTGTATTTTGATTTATTTTGTTCATAGACTTAGGGCATAGACACTTAAGGAATGCTTAAAGAAGGTGCTAAGGTACAGTGAATTCCTCATTGGAACCAGAATTTAAGCGTTTTTAAATGAAGATGAAATACTGTAGCTGTAGCCTCGAATCACCTCGGTGCTGTGGGACTGAGCAGGTCTTGGTTCAGAGCCATGATGTGGCCGCCAAGGCCTCTATTTGAAGTGTGCTGCTGAGAGGAAAAGCCTTTAAAAACGATTGCTTTTATGCTAACGGCTTCTAAACGGAATGATAGGCAAGCAGTGATCGTCTGCTCTGGTCTGGTCTGGTGCTTGGAGCAAGGCATCAATAAACAATGAGGTGCTGGATGTGAGAAGGAGAGTGAGTGGCGGGCAGAGGGGAGCTCTTCATTAACTGTCACGGCGGCAGCAGCAGAAACGGACTTTGCTTCCTTCTTTTATCTCACATGAGTCATTCCCTATCTCTGTCTGTTTCAATCCAACGGGTTGGCAGAGTCACCATCTATACACCACCCCTCACCTCCCACCTCTCCCCTGCCTTTCATGTTTTAAATCCACACTCTTGTTCTTCATGTGTCACCTCCAGTCATCCTCTGGCTTTTTTCACACTCGTTCAATTAAACCCTGTCCTTCTTACCCCTGCACACTCTTTTTTCATCTTCAAAATAAAATGAGCAAAAAATGTGGGGTGAATTAAATCCAAATGTGTCTTGCGTATTCTCACACACATGAGAGTGGAGCCGCAACGACCTGCTGGAGCCAATTAGAAGGCAACGAGTCGCCTCCCTTGATGTGCATCCCTCGCTGATTTGCCATTTTCACCTCTGGGCTGTGTGATCGTAGCTGTTTGATGGGACAAGTGAGCCAATCGCTCATCTTTGTCATGTTAGAGGTAAGATGTGGTGACTCTTAATACAATAGTCATACTCCATTTAAAAGATTGTTATGGTTTTTTTTTTACACTTTTGTCCTTATAATTACTACAGTATCTGTTACCGCAAGAGAAATTGCTATAAAAATGGTCATACTTAAACTTTGTCACATGAATTCCATTAAGTAAAAGCCTTATTGAAAAATATATACAGTATATATCTAAGCTTAGTCTCTCTGCTTTGTCTGGCTGTTTGATACATGTAAGATCTGTTCCTCATTAGACCCCGGCCAAATCCAAACCCACAAGAACAGAAAAAAAAGAAACAGTCACACTCAGTCTGCCATGTCTAATGGCCTCGCCCTGCTGCCACCTCATGCTTCACCATGTGGAAATAAAAAAGTCAACCACAGTTAGGGAACTCAAGGGGATCTACATCTGCTAGATGCTGTTACATGGTGCAACTCACTGAAATTCACTGCAACCTGTTGCTACAGTCTGGGATATGCTGCAACGTGTTGCTAAATGCAACAACACTTTTTTGTAAGGGCTGCCACACGGTTCCTACAGGGAAGGGAATGAAGGGTGGGCTTTATGTCCATGTGGAGGCTTGCCGTGGCTGATCATATATGACCGGTGTAAACCATGTGTCTGAGGGACAGGCTGAAGCCATAAGATTTGGAGGTTTGTAAATTACAACCACATGTATACGGAAAAGAGAAAACACAATTGAAAAGATGAATATCTTTAATCAATTAACTTTCACGTTCTCTCTCACTATGCAATCACCATAAACAAAGCAGACATTGTTTCATACAGAAGACCTTTTACTTTGATTTACATCACAAGGACATCAGGAAAATGTTTAGTCACTTCATAAATAAAATTATTTTTCACAAACTCCAGTTTTCAATGTCCAGTCTGTCAAACTGCACCTGTGTGTTTGTGAAATAAGCAACATGCTGCTAATGGCTGCCTTGTGCAACTAATCTTTGTGAAGTTGTTTTATTCTAATATACCACGCTTCACACATGATGACACACTGTTCTGGCTACGATCCATGCCTTACACATCGCCCTTGCATGCAAAATGTCCTGGGTTCAAGTTTCAGAGGAACCACATGCTTAATGGAGCTCCTGTGGTGCTGTGTGGGTTGCAAAGACTCACTGTGGATTTCTTCACTGTAAAAATAAGGGAAAAACAAAACAAAAAAAAAAGTTGAGTTAGTTACAGCATTTTTTGTGTTTAAGTCTAAGTCCAAGGTGCTAAACAAGAGATTTTCAATTCTGACTACACTAGGCATACGATTAATTGTTTAACTTTCATGCTAGAATTACTGGGATAGTTTTCAATAAGTTGAATGAAAGATATTGAATTACAAATTCACCTCAAAGTTTCTGAGCAAGTTCTCAGGTTTCAGGAGGTCATTAGGTCGAATCCCAGTTAGTTGCCAGAGTTTGAGGTTAAAGCAGAAGCACTAGTTATGAGTCCAATAATTATTAAACTGGAAAAAATAAATTTCACAATTACTGTATTACAACTACGACTTGAAAAAAAGCTGATGTAAAATTCATACATACTTTATTATTTGCAGGTCAATCAACCCACTGCTGTCTATAACCAGTGTACAACTCCGGTTTTTACCATTTTCAGAAAGGTGGTTCCACTCTGTCGTGTGATGTATGGTCCAGCTTCTAGAACCAGAGACTAGACCTACACTTTATTTCTACATAAACCTGATGGGTCTCAGTTTGTTTGTTTTTACAGCCACCAAAGTGAAACTAAAGTGAAGATGATGAAACTCTGATGGAATTGGCGAAATAGAAGATGATTTTAAAGAAAAAAACAAGTAAAGGGGTCAAAGAAGTCCTTATCCTCTGACTGGAGCAGCGCACCGACGTGCAGCGCTTCACATGATTAAATTATAAAACCTTGTTCTTCTAGGTAGGTTTTCAAGGCTCTTTCATCACCTTTTCCACATGCTTCCACTGGGCCTCGTGCAAACAGAAAACCTAAACCCCCGAAAAACAGATCAACTATATATTGCAGTTTTTTTCACTGCCCTCCTCAGTATTTATAGTGGGTTTGGAGGTTTGTACAGATACAGAAGAGGAACAAGACCACAGTCAACCACCAGGAGTAATAGAGATAATCTGCCCTCGCAATTTTGAAATCCAGTGGTGGGCAAAGTTTGGCTGATCTGATTTGGTCCTTTGATGGTCACTGATGTAGGGCAATTATGGATTTAATGAATCTGACAAGGTGTGCTGTCATTTTATCTAACAGCGGTTCGATCACAGACATGACACTGTATTGTTAGATGGATTAAACCTTTGTAAATCCTCATTTGTTCATGATCTGCATCTAGAAACTTTGTCATTCCAAATATCCACAAATTTGCAATATGCAAGTCATTTTCCTAAAAAAATTGACACCGTAACATTTAAATAGACAATGTTGGCTGCAACCGAGTTAGCTGTATTGATGGAGGTAAATATCACAGGTCCTTGCCCACTGTCACCTGCCATCTCTCAGCCTTTTGGAGAATGCCAAGGACTACAGGTTAAAAAACTCCAAAGCTGAAGCTTCTTTTGTGTATTGTCATTCCTGGGAGTGTAACGCTTGGCAATGCATTTGGTCCAAAAGTGACATGGATTTGACTTTTACTTTTAATGACCAGTAACAGGTCAGCTCGAATATCAACTGTAAAATAAAAGCTCCATTTACAATCACTTTTCTTTACTTTGTTTCAATCAAATCATTTTGGTTTTGATATTTTTTGACCCTGTGGTTTCTCTGGAGTTTCAGACAAGTGCAGGAATTAAACTTTTTGACAGCTGCGTGCACATTATTGCTTACAAGTGATTAAAAATGCTAATGTTATTCATGCCTTTGTGTACTGGTACATATTCTTAGCACTGCTAAAACAAAGGTGAAACACAGCTTGATTCTGCCTAAAAAAACAATGTGAAATAAAATATCAAGGTGTGTATTTTAGACAATGTCTAAAGTACACACACATCAACCAGTGTGTACCTTCACCTTTAAATTTATGCACTTGTAATCTTTTTGCAGTTCTCCATTTCCTTTTAAATTTATGCACTTGTAATCTTTTTAATCAGTGTTCTCATCTGTCATTAATAACGTAACCGTAAAAATCATGGTCATCATTGTTACTGTCACCATGTCAGAGCAGCCATATTAACAGTCACGATCAAATGCGTGCTGCGTGCTGCTGCCAATAAAATGGAGAGACATCAGGGGGAGGAGGAGTGGAGGCAGGGGGAGAGTCTTGTATCTGTGAAAACGTGGACATCTGGCTCAGTTTCAGAGCAGCAGAGGCAGGGAGCGGAAATCTCCCGTGACAATACATCAGTGAAAGATCCTCGGCAGCCATATGCTGCCTTTTAAAAGCCGCCTCTTTCCCCCACTTTGCATCAGGATGGCGATGTTTAAAGGCGGCTGGCAGAGACCTCAAAGTGCTCATTAACAGGGACACATTCAACATGTTTGGGAAGGACCTTAAACACCTTCCTCTCTCCCTTCCTCTCCCTTTCTCTTTCCTCTGTCTCTCAAACTGCTGACCCAAGGCTCCCTCCTTGTTTTTGGTGACATTTTGAAGACTCTTGTTGCTGTCGTTAACTGGCCGGCACTTTATGACAGCAGAGGGAGAAAAGATAACACATCTGCAGAAAAACGACAAGAGCCAGTCCTCATTAGCGCTGGGATGAGTGCCAACGTTAAATGAGTAGTGGAGAAAGAGGAGGCAGAGTAGGATGGCAGAGCAATGTGATGGCATCTTGTCTTGATAGTGATGGATAAAGAGACATAGGGATAGAGAACACCCTGCCTCTCTCTCTCTCCAAGTCCTGTCTCCTCAGGGGTTTCCCTGATGTAAAAGTTTGACAGAACTTCAAAGATGGTGTACAATCACGTTGGGGACAATCTATTTTAGCACAGACAGACGTTGACTGATGGTCCTTCAAGTAAGACAGCTAGTGTGACAGTCATGTGACTAAACCTGAGTCTGTTTGCAGCAGCCCTTGTAAATCTATATAGTATGTCAACCATTCTGTCCAGAGTAGCCGAACCTCCTTATCCAAACAGTGGATTTAAAGAAGTCTGGACATTTGTATTTGTCAGAAGATTGTTCCTAACTAACCTACTCACATTTCCATCCCAGGATTTAAAATTGTTGCACGTTGTCATCAGTGCTGCCAGATGTATTAAAGTGTTATGACCTCTACGATGAGAGATAAACAGTTTTTAAAGAAGGCTAAATCTTTTGCATTTCATTCGTCCAAAAAAGGTGTTTGGATTTTAACACCCGCTCATTACTGCAAATTGATTCCTGCTCACAGCCAATCGACTTGTACTGTACCAGGAGTATTCTCTTCTCTTCTAACTGCTAATTACAAATGTACACAAGTTACAAGGCAAAGTAGATGAAGAAAATAGTTCCACCCTGGGTACTAGACTTTCAACCGCCTGTCAACATAGTAGGACACTAGGTTGAAGACATTACTCCCACCTGTTGCTGGGGACGAGGTGTTTCGCTGCAGCTGCTGCAGATTTTAAATATGGATCTATTCTTCACATTTACCTGGTGGTCTCTCTTTCTCTCTCTCTCTCTGACCCTACCAAAGACAAATCTGACTAAATTCATTTATGTATTACACATTACCACAGCAGGTATTTGAAACAAAGAAGCATTGGCAGGGATTTCATGTTAACTCGTCATCATTTTAATGCTAAGCTCAATTGCCTTCTGTAGTAAAAGGGATTTAAGTACTGTGGTTCAATATTCTGTTGCAAAACTGTGCAATTTCTCATAAAAAAAATAAAATAAAAAAATCCCAGCACTCCACTGAAGCACTTTCAGCCTCCATTCTACGTCGGCTGTTCTCTGTCTGTGGTAAATCGTCGGCCCTGTTTCTTTTTGAACCAAAACACTTTGCCTGCCCATCGACTCTGCCTCTTTTCTCTTCTCCTCCAATTCTATAACCTCTCTCCTTCCCATTCCTCTCCATCCTATCAATTGGAAATCTCTCAGCATCAGACCTCAGACACCCAATCCTAGGCGGACAACTCCACCGAGTATTAAACAAACATAAGCAGAGAATGGAGTGGCTGCTGGAGAGGTAGATGGTCGTGCTGATAGGATTGCCAGACAGAAGGAGCAGAGAATCACAAGTGCTCTGAATTGTAGGTCTGGAACGGCCAGGAAGGGGGGGTGGGTGGGGCGGGGTGAGGAACGTGATGATACTGAACGATTGAGACACCATGGTGGGCTTTATAATAGAAAACAAGAATGTGACATGTGAAAAACAAAAGATCAAATGAAACAAAAAAAGAAAGAAAGGAAAGTTTCAATGAGTGGTCCCAAATGTAGTAAAATGGTCCAAGTAATGAGGAGAGTTAACATAAAAGATCTTCCTCCTGTTGCCAGATGATGAAAATGTTTCATTGGCTTGACATCATCACTATTAAGCTGGTGTTGTTCCCCACGGTTGACGGCTTTACCTTCATATGAGCAACGGCTGACCATGCTGGGTTCAGGGGAGATCTGCCAAGGCTGGAGAAATCAAAAGTGGGCCGGATGTAAATAATGAAGGCTTAAAAGAGCAAAAAGTGTTCTCCGTCCGTGCTGACTCCATAAGCGCTCCTTCATTACATGAGCTTGAATTTATTTTCAGAGCGATCTTGTTGGTTTTCTGTTGATGAAATTGTAGTCACAAGAGGGCAAACGGAGGAAGACGTGCAGTTTTTAACCACATGCTGCTTAACTCCCACTCGGGGAATTTTCCCCCATTTGAACACTCGTCTCAGTTTCGTGTATCTTGCATTTGAGCAGGGGCTTTCAAAGCAGTAAAAATATTTCCAAAGGCATCACATATGTTCAACCTTAAGCTTTAAAGACCCACAATCATATACTTTTGTTCCATCTGACAGTGGAAAAGTTGGAAATTACAAAAAAAAAAAAAAAAAAGCTAATGAAACGTCATTGTATATCCACACTGTCATATAATCAAGACTTGGGGTCACCTCCCCAAAAGGGGTCAGCTGGAATTCATGTCTGTTAATTGATTTATAAATTAGGATTAAAAACACCACACACAAACTTAAACAACTATAATCTTTCACCTGCACAACCAATAAAATGTTGGGAGCAACAGCCTTAGTACAAGCCTCAAAGTCGCACCAGATGGTTCATTTCCATGATATTGTACTGCAGAAACACTCCCATTTGCATTGGTTAGACCTTGGACTTACAAGTTCTCAAAAGTGAAATAGAGACATGCTAACAACGGGCACCGCGGCCACTTCAGTACAACTCACGACTCACTGTGTTGTTCACTGCCACAGTGCAGAACTTTATCTCTGACATAAAATGAGCACTACCGTGTATTCAGATTTCTCATGTTTTCTCAGTTCTGTTGCTACGGTAACCCACAGGTGAACATAATTATTTTTGGTGGAAATGTTGTTTTAACTAATGCCTTTGTCCTGAGTTAAATATGTCCTTTTTTGTCCTGTGGTTGAAATCAAAGGTCTGGCCCTAAAGCCACATAAAAACTATATTATTTCGGTTTGTTAGCGCAACAGGCAGAGAAAATGATTTTTCTACTTTTACGGTGCTGTTATATGGTTGTCTAAAACTTGGCGATGTCACAAAAATGTGTTCACTTTATGTGCTTGGTTACATCTGTGATTTCCAGATGTTGAGTATTTCCGAAAAGCCCTCGTCATCGACCTAACATCATCCACTCAACACATCTGAATATTCTTCTAGAACTTTGTGTTTGAAGTTTGCCGGCTGGTTTCCATTTAGCCCTTTGAGTATCCTCTCTTTGATTTCCTTATGTGAATGCTCTAGTTGGGCATAAAGCTTGGACCTGCAGACAAAAGCGAACATTAAGCTGAATAGTGTGGAGTTTAACACCCTGACAGTTGAACATACTGTGTTTCTTCGACAGTGAGACAGTTAGTTTTACGAGTTAAAAAAGTACCTTTAGCAGACGACCAAGCCAGAAAACCTCTTTCATATAACAGAGCTTTGTGAGATTTCTGTTGAGATTTCACACATGACTACTCAAAATATACCACCACTGTTCAAATTACAAACTAGATATAATAAAAAAAATATTATGTAATCAAACAGGCCTTTTGCTCAACATGCCTATAATAAAAAAAATATTATGTAACCAAACAGGCCTTTTGCTCAACATGCCTATCTCTGTCTCAAGTGTTAACACCACATCAGCAGCAACTGTGACACCACAAGAGTCTCTGTACGAAGTATGTAAATTAATTTACAGGAAACAGTGTCCCCCCTCTAATTTCACAGGGATAAAATGATTGTGTTTTGCTATGGGATGAAACAAGCCTTCACTCTGTTGTTCCCCGTGTATTGCTGAGCTCCACTGAGGCTGACGGAGGAGTGATGAGAGCAAGAGCCTGCTGAGAGATTTTCCAGGCGTATGGGTCCATTTTCTGCTTCAGATCAGGTTAGCGCTGTTCTAAAATTGAGTCTATTTGGGCGTAAAAAAAGTCAAAACATGAGCCGATGGAGGCGGCACATCCCTCCTGCAACAGGCATGCTGTCCTCTGTGTGTGCTGGGGTGAGGCTACGGTTTGCGATAACGAAGCTTTGATATCCCTGTGTTTCTTATAATGCCTAGTCAGTGTCTTGTGCACAACAGAGTAAGTCGCATAATCTCTGTTTCCAAGAAAGTTGGGGGATTTAAATAAAACTGCAGTGGGACAGCAATTTATGAGTCAGAGCTCAGTTTGTTTGAAGTGTGGACAAAAAAAAAACTTTGGGAAAAAACTTGGTTTCAGGCACTAAAAGCTTAAGTGATTTTCTTATTTTACATCCTTGTAAAATAGCTCTTTTTACTGACACTTCCCCTGTTCACAATATAACACAGGTCTTTGGGTCTCTGCATGTTAAGAGTAAATCTGGCAGGAACATCTTATTTATTAAAAAAACAAACAAAAGAGCAGGTTTTTCTCCACTCTTGTGGTTAGTTTATTGAATAAATATCCCAAACAAAAATAGATGCTAATCCCACCACAATAAATCTAAACAAGCCAGTCTGTAGCATCTACAAAATTTTCAGTGGCAGTCAATTGTGCTTGGCTCTGTTTCTTTTGTCCTATCGTTTCTTTGTTACAGAAATAACTCTGGGTTAAAATATGTGATTTTTAATTAAAAATCAAACACGGTTTACAGCAGTTTCAAACCATTCTGATCTGCATTTATAACTAAGAAATAAAACAACATGTGTATGGTTAGCATGGAAAGTTTAAGACAGCCTTGTAAATATTTAATTCTAAAGTGCTGTGCTTACTAGTCGTAGTTCCAAAGCTTCTCTGTGATTGGTTGGATCCCATCACAGCCTGACTTCTGATACAAATTTTAAATTCAGAATCCAGTTTAATTATTAAAGCAGAAGTGGATCAACAATGTCACTTGAAGCCATGGTAATATTCTTACCAAATGGTGGTGTAGGAGAGTGAGCAGTTTCTGGCTGTTTAAGCTCTGGACAGCTCCTACTTACATCTCTGCTTGTCTTACACAAAATCAAGACACAGGGGGCGCTCACAGAGCAGCCACTGCCAACCATGCGTCAGTAACTTGTACAACCACACATCAGGAAAAGAAAAAAAGAAAAATACAGTTTGATTTTCAGAGCTAATTCACTCACACTTTTCTCTCTTGGGTTAACACAGGGCTATATTTTCATTCTCATTATCTTTTTTGTCATGTGTTCTGCTTTAAATACTTTCTAAGTGCAATCTGAGGCTGGCACTTAAATGTTTTATGAGTTAAACCTCTCTGTAGTTCCCGTCTGGGCTCCGGCTGATATGCGTTTGTGCAGGGCTGTCAGAGTCGGGGCACTCACACAGTTCTCAGTCAGCCTCTCACTAACATGGCCGTATCTCTCTCTCTGCTTCAGATACTGCACATAATGAATGGAGAGGGGGCAGCCACCTTTCAAAGAGTACTTTAGAACTTTTTTTTAAACAAATCAGCTTCTTCTCTCTATCTATACAATGAATCCAATTGCTCCTGGGGGCACAAAGAAAATGTTCTTCTCCCCATGCTTGTGACTTCACTCTTTTTGCATTCACATTCTCCAGTCACAGTTCCTCACAGACAGAAGTCAGCAGATGTCTTCTTTTTTTAATGCTGCAGCTTTAATGCTTTGATGTCAATCCTCGGTATATATATATATATATATATATGATATCAAATTAATTTGATATTTGGGACCAAATAAATTGACAGAAAACTATTTTTATTTTTTTTCTTAATATTTTTCTCTCAAATATCAGCTCTTTCATTTTCTTCCCCCTCCTCTTTCTCCTCTTCAGCCCTGAGCATGGTACAGATTTTAAAAAAAGTGGGAGCTGCTGTTTAATTCCAAGTTGCGATCAATCTCCAATCAGCAGCACCATATAGGTAATCACCAGAATCTTCTGCAGGAGAAGAAAGCCAATTTTTGGCAGCCTATATATCAGTGTGTGCAGGATCACCACATTGATTGGTGTGTGAATATGGGCCTGAAGCGGCAGTAGACGCCCGGTTGTGTGGCCCAGTGCTCAGAGGAGGAGGCAGCCTGTGTTTGTTTATGAGGATAAGGTATTTTCTGCAGCAGATGGCTGCCAGAGGGGCTTCATTTCACATCAGTGCCCTGTGTTTGCTGCTGTCGCATTCAGGCGAAGGTGTCTGACTGTACATCATTATTAGTATCAATAACTGCTCCACACACTTTTGTATTCCAATAGTACCCTGACGCCTAATTAAAGGAGTGGAATGACATTTTGGGAAATGCTGTTTGTTTGGATTCTGCTCGGAGATGATCGATGTTAAATTCATTGGTCCAGACGTGTTGATATTGTTGGAGTGTATTTTTTTTCTTGAACTCATTAAACAGAAATTGATCCATTTTTGGCTGCTGGGCTGCTCCAGTGCCTCAGACATCACTGTGACAGTTAGTTGTTGTTGTTGTCGTTGTTGTTGGCTGATTAATGCCAGTCTGAAAGTCTCATTGATGAGGTGGCAACTGAGTTGTTCTTGGATCAGGATCAATGAGCCTTGATCAGCTTGATGTGTCCAGTCTGTAGTTCAGAGCAGATCTGTGATTAAAGGGTACAGGTTGGAACATCAATGGTCAAGTACTAGAAACATGTTACAAACCAAAAATGTAGGGAATTACAGTTTAGCAAATAACACTGTTATATGACTGAAGCTGTTGTCTTTTGATAAATATATGTATAAGTGTATTTATATATTACACACACATATATTTAAAGTACATACATACATATTTAAGGAATGGTTTTAAAAATATTTGTTATTTGGTATCTAACCACGATCTTCACCTCTTATGTCTTATTTCCATCTATATTCTTCTATATTGCATCTTTTAAGTGATGTGGATGTTTGGCAGCAGAAATATCACACTGGACTCACCTGCAAGATTGCTAGTTTACCAGATTTTATTTCTCATAATGTTGTTGTTGTTACGTTTGTCTTATGGTCGGTGTGTTCTATACAAATGGGAAGTCTGTGATTTCAGACCTCTGGTGGGGAAAGGTGGAATGACACTTAAAGTCCAAGGTTATACCAGCAAAGTCAGGGCAAATTGATCGACACCATCTTCACCAAGAGGAAGTATTTGGATGCAACAGAACAATTGCAGCTACGCCAAATTAAAAATAAATGAATTTAGCCCATTGTCATAAATATGGTATTTAGGTGGTGACCTTATTTTAAATAGCTGCATTTCAGTAAGAAGGAAGAAAGAATAGACATGAAGAAGAAAGATAGAAATGGACAGGGTGTCCTAACTCCTCAGCCATTTGTCCTGACAAGACTTCTGGACTTCAAAGTACATCCTCAAAAACAATACAAACATGTTTGTGTCACTGTCAGCCATGCATGTTTTTTTTTAATTTTTATTATTATTAATAGTCTTCTGAAAGGCTTTGATCTCACACCCAGAACACTCGGGGTCTGCAGCTGAGATCTTGGCTTTCTGGAACACAGCATGACACTTCTTCACCAACCTGTCTCCACCTACTGTGTTCCCTCCACAATCAATGCCTAACTCTTCTCACCTGTGTCTCATTAACTCCTCCCCTGTCTCAGTATGTATATGTCCACTCTCTGTCAGGCTCTCTTTCCATCCTGAGAGTTTTAAGCCTTGTTTTGGTTTCCATGCTTTTGTTCCTTTTTGTCAGATTTGATTTAACCTCAGTGTGGTGTTTTTGTGATTGATCCTTGGTCCCTTTGCTTGCTTTTTAATATTATTATTATAATTTTTTTTTCTTTTGTTGTTTTTCTTCAGAACTGTGTTTGAGACCTTCAAATTCAGCCATAGAACCTTAGGAACAAAATTGAGTGGAAGGAAGAATGAGGAGAGCACCACATGCACACCTTAAATTTGGTTGACCATGATCTACAGGGGGTGAGGTTCAAATTCACAATTCACATCTTGTCTCCTTCACCTCTCTAAATTTCCTCGTTTCTCTGTTTCACTAAAAAAAAATCTGAAATAGAAGAGAACAAATAAAAATAGAAAACCCTGCATCACTGTGACATATAAATCAGTTTTATCCAGCCGCATGGTCTTTTATTGTGAAATCCTCTGACATCTACTTTTACCCCTTATGTCAAAGGGGTGACAGTGATTCCTCTGACTTTGTGAGCTGGCTCAGGAAGCTTGATGTTTTCCTATGCAGCTGCTGCTCCACAATTCAAATACAACCTTCTGCAGCCCTTCAGAATGTTCTGATCATGTAGGGTAAAACACAGAGTTCCAGAGCATCAGCTCCCCGCACCAAATATAGAACCCTAAAAGAGGGTGGGCCACAGGTCAGACTTGAACAGATCCATGCTGCTCTGGATTTTACTTTTTGTTATGTCTTCACCTAAAATTAAAGTTTAGAAAATGTGGTTGTACCAAGGTTTATTTGTCGTCATCATGGATTCTGCAGGGTCAATTAAAATCTGAGAGAAACTGAATCGTTGATTCTTTATGTTCTCTGCGTATTGACCTGTTAAACAACAAATAAATTCAGGATAACTTCGCCCACGACCTGTCCTCTTCTTCCTCTGTCTCTCTATCTCTCTCGCCATCTCTTAGTCTCTTTTCTACTTTACAATAAAACCACGATTAGATTCACTTGCTACCGCTGCGGCTTGTAGGCGATGAAACACATTGTTAAAGTGACATGTAATTACCCAACCTCTCTTTTGACTAATTAAGTCGCTGCTGCCTATTATGTGGAGACGTATAAGGAAGTCAAATGATCAATAACAGCAAGAGAGAGGGACAAGCTAATTTCTCAACTCTTGGATCGCTGATTCCTGCAATATCCCAGCAGCCATGTTTATCATGGTTGAGGGCGGCCGACGGTCAGTCCGCTGCTACGGCATTCGGCTTGAAAAAGCAGGCACGGGGAGCCAGTGAGTGATGCCCCCCTGCAATAAAACAAAATCTTTTTAATTTCATGCTGCCATAAACTGCCCGTCATGTTGATGATGGGAGCAGAGTGAGAGTTCGATACATTGAGTCTGTGGATATATGCTCTGTCACAGCCTGAAGGCTGACGCAGGCGAGTTTCGAGCAAAGCACTGGATGCTAGGGATGGCGAAAGGGATGTATTTAAAGTGATTGATGAATGACGCTAACATCCACTGGCTCCACCCAAGTCGAGCTGCTGCAGACTAAAACAAACTTAGACAGAGGAAAGTTATTCCCAAGTTTACAGCTGCTATGCTTTTAATTACAATTGTTTATCAATTTGAAATTGAACATTAAAGTAGTAGTAGTAAAGTTGACATCTGATTCATCTTCTGTTTATGTATCAGACATTATAACAAAGATATGGACTGCAGGCAGGCCATTTAAGCACACATGCTACATCTCTAAAGACACTCACTGTGGTGCTGGGGTGTTGGAACTGCACATGCAACCGAGGCACTTGCGTAGGACGCTGAGCTGGAGCCTCAGGGGCCTGAGAGTCAGGATGGCCTCCATGGCTCCTTTTGCCTAGGGTCCACAGGATGTCTAGAAACGCCCCTCGGTGCTGGAAAACAATGTAGTCCATGGTAAACAAATTCAAAAACCATCTTTTTCTGAAGGCCTTAAACAACTGGCTCAGACAAATGGCACAGAAGTGAAAATTAGTGAAACCTGTTAGGTTTCCATTAATGCAGAGCAACTTCTAAAACCAGGAGGACTTTACTTTGAAATCACAAATAGCTTTGCAGAAAAATTGCTTTTTCCTTGTGCTGTCCACAGGATAAAATACTCCATAAATATTTGCTTGAAGAACATTTAGAAATACAAACACTGTAACATATAAAAAAATATATTTGTTAAGATGATGGTTTAAAAAGAAAAAGTCTTAATTTCCTCTTTTTATTGTTGGAGCTTCACATTGCTAATGACTGCTCAGCCGTTGTTTATTCCAGACAGTTAACAGCCGGCTTTTAAGAGACTGCGTGGTCCACATTGATTTTGTTACACTTACAGAGCGTCACCCAAACACTATAAGACATGAGTCGATGCTAATTAACAAATTAAACTGAAGACCAAGGACATAAACGCATAGGAAGAGCACCCACATCACTTTGCCTCTATGACACGGACACACCCTCTTCCTTCACTTACTCTTTGACAGGACTTGATGAGATTGCCCTTGATTTTTTTTTTTTTTTCTCCCACATGTCAGATCTGTATTTCTGGGGCAAGACCAGAAGGAATTAGGTTTAAAAAGGCTCACTCCATATTCAAAAACTCATTTTATCGTGGGCTCCCTTCACTCACAGCTCCACAGCCTGCAGCCAGAGTCACGGCCACCGCAGACTTCACCCTCCTCCCTCTCCCTCCATTACTTTTTTTGACAAGCCGCTCCATTTATTCAGAGGATCAACTGTCAACGGCGTCAGTGTCAGGAAGTTTTAAATGAGCTCCTGGGCCTGGTCGATGTTTTGGAAATGGATCAGACTCCATTTTTTAACTACAGAGCCATCAGTGGCTCCTCGTGGGTAAAAGCCACTAAAAAGATTCTTTTCTCTTTAACACAGACGAGATTATTTGATTCCGATTGTATGCATTAACATACATTATGGCCCATGAAGCGAGTGTGAGTGAGGACAGTTCAGATAGATATATATATTTTTTGAAGTGAGGTTATGTGAAGTACTGACACAGAGTCAGTGCTCAGTGACCAGACTCCGGCTCAGTTCACACTAGGAAACCATATTTCTGTGCATAGTTTAAGATATCAACTACAGCTATAGCTTAACATCAGTGTGTGTCCCAATTAGTTTTGGGGCCAAACTGTTGTGCTTCTGCTTTCCATATTTTGTTGATAAAAAGCCACTAAAAAAAGATAAAAAAGAGTAATAAAAAACATACTCTTTTACCTGAAAAACAATGACCACAGCTAAGGTTGAAGAGTTCCATTAGGCAACTGGAACTGAAATTTTCTCAAGAAGACGTTTCGCCTCTCAGCCAAGAGGCTTCTATAAAGCTACTTTAAGTCCCTCCTGTTGGGTGGGCCGTTGGGAACTCTTCAACCTTGACCTTGATCTGGATGACTGGGTGCATCTGGGTCCATCTTGAGCAGCAAATATTTAGGAAAAACACCATTCTTTGGGTTTAAGTATGTTGAAGCGGGTATGACACAGCGCCACAGACATGCCCAGCATATGTACTACAGGGACTGGAGTCGTATTCAGTGGCTTAGTTTCAACCTCAAATTTTCTTGTGCCAGGTAACAACACCCACCTCAGACTCTGACCAGTCACATAACAAAGTTCTACGCTGTTGATGTATAAAGAATTTTCTGATTGGATGAGTGGTTATGAAGTTTATAAGTTTTCATTTTCAAGACCCTGTCTACCAGTCTTTTATTGTGTCTCTCTGTGTCTGTCTTCTATTATGTGGCATATTTGAAGCTTGATGTTTAATAAAATATGTACCTGACACAAACACCCCAACTTTTCTCATTATTTAAAAAAAAAAAATCTGCAGAAACTTTGAAGCGTCCCACATGTGCTCAAGGTCGCTTCACTGAAGTTGTCCTTTCATTCCAACTTGGTGGCTGAATAAAAGCAAGTTGTTAACCTTTACTGTATTCAAACTTTAAATGGCTCACTTTGTGCCCTGACTTTAATTATAAACAGCAGCAGAAAGGGCTTTTAAATGCAGTCAATCTGTAAAGATGCACTTGAGTCCGGCCTTGACGAGTCTGATGAAAAGCTGCGGTGCCAAACCAGCGAGATGCCCAACGAGGCTGTTGCACACTACAGCTGACTAATTAAAAAGTAAATTACCATCATAATTCCTTTGAAGAGATGGTCTGAATGCACCGGGCTCCAACGTGAGCAGTGAAAATCAGTTTGATTCTAATAAACTTTTTAAAATCAATGATAAAGTGATTATAAAGTTAAACTGGAAGATAATGAACTGCAGAGCTATGGCAGCAAGCGGTCACTCACTCAAGTGTTTTCTTCTGTCCCTGTTCCTGAACCTGGATTCACACATAGGTGAAGGTGAAATCTCGTTTTTTTTTTACACGTAATGTGTCTCAACCTGAGAGCGAGAGACTTTTCACATTCACCTTCCATTATTTTATTTTACTTTAGACATGGCAGTGCATCTGCTAAATCTTAATTTTACAGCACGTATTATATTGTAAGTGTATCATTATTGTAGTAGTTAGTTGAACTCATAGTTTTACTTTTAGTGACATGTTGCTACAAGAAAATAATAAAACAATAAAGTCAGATAATGAAATATCATCTCATAACCTGTTACTTTGCACGTGGGTAAAGGTGTAATTTAAGGGTTCAGTACTTACTACTTACTCCAACAGAGGGAGCATATTATATCTCAGTGATTGGACTGTGATTGCTGTGTCAAAATGAAATGTCACCTAATTTGTTAAATGAGTTCACACTTAATGAGTTGATATGAAAAACAAAATCACTTTAATGTCATTATTTGAATCCTGGTTCTATCTACCATGAAACCCTGACACTGACACATTACACGTGTAATATAATCAGACAGAAATGTATAAGGTCTCATGTAAGTTCAAATATAGAAGTAGAATTGTATCTAAAATGTCAAATCCTGGATCAACTGTCGGCAACATGTCAATATCTGTTTCCAGTCCGTGCATGTTTGTCCATCAACAACCAATTACGTCCCTCATCTTTCCTTTCATCCCTAGCTTGTTTCACCCTCCTTCCTTTCCTCTCTTCCTTCCTCTCGGGGGTCATCTGCCCCTGAAACCGGACCCTGCCCCTCGAACACTGCACCGCCCTGCTCGTTACATCCATTAGCAGCTCCCGTGGGAGAGATCTTGACCTCTGGTCCAGACGCGTAACGAGAGTCTTCAGAAAAAGTGGGACCAGAACCCCGTGCCCAGTTCACCTGGCGGCAGGTGGATGGCGAAGAGGCGGTCGTCATCCTAGACCCCCGTTATCTAATCTGTTGTCTCCTAATGAGTCATTGAGACCTCCATCTCCCTGAGTCTGGTTTGGTTGAAGTCTTTGTGTCCCTGGGACTAATTACATCGTGGACGTTTAGTGCAGGACAAGGCTCTGGCTTCAGGTGGGAAAAGTGATCTGGTGTGAGGGGGGAAAGTTACCTGTAAATCCCCCTCTGAAGACAAGAGGGTCCTTGTCTTGGTCTTAGAGGTGGGAGGTGGAGGAAGGGTTGTTTGATCCAGCGCATTCCTCCTCTCTGCGTCTCTTTCTTTCTTTCCGTTCAACTTCTCAGGAGGATTAAAAAAGGAGAGAAAGGATAAAGGTTTGAATGTCTGGCAGGTTTAAAGTGGCAGCAGACCACTAGCCGTTGTTCAGGAGATTGGATGGCAAAGCTGCGGACAATTGCTTCTCTCAAGTCTGTTTTTTGCTCTTTCTATAAAACCGACTAAAAAAATAAAGCTTTGTTTGTGTATCTTTTGAGACTTTAAAGTCACAAATATGTATGCATGTATCTCAAGTGTTAATATGAATTTACTTTTTTATTTTAATGTTAATGCCTTTATTATTGACCAAAAATCAAAATACCAAAAAAAAAAAAAAATGTCAAAGTCAAATGTTTTTCTTGTTTTTAATACCACTGCTGGTGTAAATAGGTGTAAAATGACTTTGTAAACACAAATAAACACCAAAAAAGTGAGTTGGTTTCCTGGTGAAGGAACTACTGTCATCAAATGACTTTCACAGTAATATCTATTTTCTAGGAAGGTAATTGCCCCCAAACTTCCCACAACTACCCTCCTGCATTATTAAGCGAGGCAGTTGGGCCTTCACACTCTGTGGACATCCGAACATCAGGTTGAGCAGCTAGTGCATGTCAGATGCTGGCTGCAGAGCTGCACTTTGCAGGTGTGTGTAATCACACACTGCGAGTCCACCGAGAGACTGGTTTCCCACCTTCTTCCATGCCTCACCCCTCAGACGACAGCTTGTTTGGGAGACTTACCGTACCTTGGTCAGAGATCCCGCCGGCATGGAAATAAATGTGAACCATAAATCCGGCATATGGTTCGCCCGGAGCCACCAGCAGGTTTACAGCCACTCCGGGGGGGATGGGTGAGCCGCTGGAGGGAGTCGAGCTTCACTTCACGGGCCGATCCAGCCATTAAAACAGGCCACATGCCATTAGAGTGGACACACGGTGGCATAATGTTGTATAATTTCTCAGTACTTCAGACTGATTAATTATTCATTTTTCCTCTCAGTGCAGAAGAGGAGGCCAAGTCCCCATGTCACCAGGGACACACAGGAAGAGGACTAATATGTTTGTGTGTGTGTTTGTGTACAAACGTTTGTTACATACACTAACCCTATATGTTAATAATATATGTGAATAATTAAAATATTGTCCTCCAAGAGTTCAGTGACAAGGGCAACGTCTTTACAATTTACAGTTCTCAGCTGCAGGTTTTCATGGAAACAATATGAAGGCGATGAATATTTGATGTACAGTTAAAAATAAACTTTTAAGTAGCAATTCTGTTTTTCTAAATGTGTAAATCTAACTGGAACTTCCAGATACAATACCATTAGAATCACACTGACACATTTTCCAAAACCATTTTTCAAACCAATTTAACAGGTCACGCTATACTTTTTGCTTGCTTCATAACAGGGAAAAAAATAGCACTTTCCTCTTTGACTACTGCCGTATGTCTCCTTTTAGTGTTTAGACCCCTGACCTAGTGGCTGGAAATCATTGATTATTTTTACCGCAGTGCCAATGATCACCAGTCGGGGCAGCAACAACTGCCGTTAATTTAGATGAGAAGTTTGGATTTTTACTTTTTTGTTAGTTCCTTTTAGCACTTATTTTATCGGTAAGAATAGGATTCCTCCAAGAGTGGTTCCCTGCTCTGTACTGATTATGGTTAAATACAGTATGTACAGTTCTCCCTCAAACCAAAAATATGTTTTTCAGTGGTTAAAATCTGTTATTTCTCCTGGTTTTATTGACTTTGTTTTTAATAAAAGTGAGCTTCCATGTCTCGTCATGTTCACAGCACAGAGAGCGCTGAGCTGTCACTGTAAAAGTCTTTTGAAATGTCCTTTTGAATGGGAAGGAAATTCAAACAAAACTGTTAAACATAAATTATGTCAGTCATTATGAGTGACGAAACCTGGGGCGTAGAGATGATTGACTTTGTTTAAGGGAGTATCTTGTCATATTTGATGTTCACTCTGAAGCTGTCGACTCCTGCTGTACATGGCGATGGCTATCTGCCAATAAATCCTCCTTTAAGTTTGGTGCTAAATGTTGGCCCATTTAAAATTATTTTAAATTTTTTCCACTGACATCTGCACCAGAAGACATGTCTATTAGAAATCTGCAGACATTGCAGAGGTCAAAGTTTAACCAGCCTATGCAGTTCAATGTCAGCCTTAGCCTGAAAGTGTTCACTGCTCATCCATCACTGTCTGCTTTGGCTGCGACTGTGAACAGATGAAGAAACAGCCAGTGTAGCAGACAGGGTCACGACTGAAGAAGAGACCAGCCAAGACCTGGAGGTCCATTCATAACGTCTGAGTTGTCTTTGAATATGGATCATCAACACTTCTGATTATGTTTTAGAATTTACTATCAGGAACATTACAAACACCAGGCACTATGTTAAAGGTATTATCTTATTTTCCATACCTTCAATAAGAATGTAACCTATTTATTTTTAAATCCGAAAATTTTCAGACACCTGTTGTTCTTGGTTGACAGCAACTCTCAACAGATGTATGTCCTGAAACGTGAATCTTTGACCTTTGGTTTTCTTCAAGTTGGTCAAAAAAAACAAAAAAACAAAAACAAAAACGCCATTAGGTCACCTCCTTCCTTTTTAATGCAAATACATCTTACAGTTTATGAACTCATGGTACAAATTGTTTCAGTTTTACTAGTGTAATATCTGGTGAATTACAGTCCCTACTTTCAGACGGCAAAAACTGCTCAACACTCTGTGAGCGCTGTTGTATGATTGTCCACTTCCATGTTTGCCAGACTTTTTCATTGTGAGACATCTGGACCGCAGGCAGGCCAGTAAAGTTAACTGCCCCCTGTCTCTCTCTTTTTTATTGAAAATTTTGATTAAAAAACCAACCAAAAATGTTATTTTCTTCAGTGAGCCTTCAATAGGCAGCTGGGCTGTGTGAATTCCAGAAAACACTGATTATTGACATTTCAAACACGGCAGCAGTGCCATACTCAGATGTACTTTTTTTTCCCTCTTGCTGCCAAGAGCATGCCGTGGTTCTGTTTGGTCACGAATGAGCTTGTCACCTGTGAGGGTGACAGTGGTGCAGAGAGGAAGTGAATGAGTGATCACACCCGTCCCACCTTCCTTCTACCGCTCACCGCCGATTAAGATGCATCTGACGTGCCTGCTCAAGCCCCTGGCTCCTTTGTTGCATTTATCAACATCGGTTTAATGAAGTGATCACAGGCTGAGATCCGACATGGCACAGAAATATTACTCCATTAGCCTTTCTGAGCTTCCTGCAAGACAGGATACGGTGACCCACGAGGTTGGTTTTACCTCATGTTGTTGGAGCAATAAATGAAACTACAGAGTTAAATAACTCATTGTCTGTCTTGTCTCTAAAAGGTGAAGTGCTGTTTTGTGATTAACAAAATATTTTTTCATCGTCAGGCGTCAAGCAGGAGGAGCAGAGCACGCCCACGGTGCTGCCATCACTGCCACCTTGGTGACCCCCTGCCTCCCTCTCTTTGTTTCTATCTCTCTCTGAGATGATGTTAATAAACTGTCAGCGTGTAGCACTTTGTAATTGGGTTTGTGCCTTGTTTAACAAAGAGGGATCGGATAGTTAGGAGGCAGAGCAGCCATCTATCCACCTCTTCCGTGAAATGAGCCGAGCATCGCCTTCATGAATGTGTTATCCTGGGAGGAGAGACGTCTGAAAATGCATATCTGTTATTCCTGGTAAATAAACTGAGTCACAGAGAGACAACCCAGGCCCTCCCTCCTCCTCCTCTTCCGTCCTCCTCCCCGCTCCTCTGCTCTCTTCACTTCTACTCCTGACATCATAAAGTCTCAGTAATGCTGTCATAAACATGATACGTTGTACACACTAACAGTTTTCACCGCTACATTCACAAAGCAAATGAGCCCACGGTGGTTTATTGACGACGTCTGTTGATTTACTGACGGCGGTGAAATGTGCAGACAGTGAATGGTAACAGGAACTCCAGGTGTTAGTACAGAGGAAGGCCCATGGCATGCATAAATGCATCAGAAAGATAGAGGGCGCTAAAGTGCAGTAACCTGCAGTATCTAAAAGTAATATCTCCAAATTTTTACCATCATCATAAAGCAGACAGTGTGGATTAACTAGACCTTGTACAATATTAAATATAGTGCTGTAAAGTGAAGATGAACTCATTCATTAACTTTTTATTTCATGAAGGAAAGTATTCTTTTATGTACGTTTTGAGGCACTATACTCACTTTCATCAACCAAACCCTAGGGTTTTTGAGATTATTTATTGCTATTTATCATGATCTATACATTGTATAGATTGCATTACTGCCACCTTCTGGGCCTGCTTTCCATCTGTAGATAATTCAAATCCAGGGGCATCTAGCCCACTGGTTTAAAATATGTATTAACATAAAACTTTGGCAGTTAATTTAATAAAATGTTTTTTTAGAAGTGAAAATTACTGCAACTCAACTATGTAATCATTAAATAAGTGCAGCTAGACTATATTAACATTTTATTTAGTTTTCTAAACACAAAACTACCACTGGAAAATCCAAAGATTTTACATGCAGCCTTAAAAGCACAGACATTAGTGTCGCCTTTGGTACAAATACCTGTGTCAAGTGACCAGGGCTCTGACATATCATTTGCCCTCCTTCATGGCATCTTCCTGCTGTGATAAATCCATCAACCACCGGCTGCTCCTGCCTGGCTCTCCCTCTCAACGCTGCCTCTCTGGCCGCAGGTAAAGAAAGCACAACCCAGCGAGAGGTTGATGGGAAATGTTTGGAAACAAGTGACAGCTGAGAGAGTCCCCCCACCCCCCAACAGGTGAGCACTTGGACCTGAAGCGCAGACATCTCCTTATCACTGCTGACATGACATAAAGTGCCACTGCTTCCACCTCTCTTCTCCTGAATCTGCAGTTTCTCTGCAGTATTTAAACACAGATTTCCTCCAAAAAAAGACTCGGAACAAAAACACAAAACTCTGCCTTCACACTTTCTGAATGCAGGCCCCGCTACAGCGGCAGCAGCTGTAGCAGTGGATGTGGTTTAAGAGAGTGAGCATGGTGGCTGGTGTCAGGCCGGTGTCAGGTGGTGCAAATGATGCCAAAAGGAGGACGAGGAAAAGGAGCGGGGCTTTGACAGCTGTCAGTGATAGTTTCCTGTACGGGGCGTTTTTAGGTGACAGGCAGCAGAGCCGAGCGGCCGGCAGCGCTGACAGCCACCAGCCTTCTCTGAGGAGAAAAAAAAAGAACGAAAGGAAGATATTCTGCCTCCGAGGCTCTACGGGATGCTGGAGTGTTTCAGGAAGCAAGACTGGTGAGGCCCGGGCTGCTGACACTGGGCTGCTAACACTGGGATATTTGCAGACAAAGAATTCTATAGACTGGAGTATCAGGTGAAAAGTGAAGAGGAGGTGAGGGTTTTGTGTTATGGTAAATCAGGAGACTCCCATAAGACCAAGTGTCCATGTCGGAAAAAAAGCTGTCCAATTAAGAGTTGGAGGTGGACAGCCATATCAGGGTGTCATGACCTGGAACATCCCACGTCTGGGTGTTTTTTTTTTTTAAGATGAAAAATCAGCTGAAAATTATTAGATCGCCAGTTCACACGTGAAGTCCTCATTCAAATTATAACTATATCAAATTTTGTTTATTCGTAAAAAAAAATAAGAAAATCATATGACAATTCACGGCACAGAAAGTGGAAGTTTTGCCTGATTCTGCTTTAGCATTTGGCTGCTTCAACGACTACAAAAACAGGCAATACATCTTAATTAAGGATGCAGACCTTAATTAAGATCTATTGCCTGTGTAAAAATACTGTTTTATTATCTACGATATTTCAATTATAGTTTTGCTTTCATACTTTGTTATCATGATGTATCATAATTTATTGAGTCAGTAATTTATCACAATTATTCCAGATAAATCAACATTCCAAAATGTGACAAAAACTAAATGAATGACAGCAGATCACTGTATGTTTTTATTCCTGTTTTTATTTGTGACTAATCAAAATGATGGAATTTTTAAAATGGGAAAAAATGCAAGGTAAGTGTGCACGGTCAGGATGAAGAAACAAAAACCTTTTTCCTGCAGTGTGTGTGAACAACATGTGTAGCTACTGTGTATTAGGAGCAAGAATCAGTGTTAAACATTCAGGAACTTCCTGACTTTCTTGTAGGACTTCTTGTCTGGGCCTGTGGCCTGGTGATACAGTGATGGAGGTAGCAGCGGTTCAAACCAGGATCTGTCTCTTATGTTAGCACTGTGATGTTAAAGCTGCTATTTTCTCGAATCAGGTGCGGAGGGCTAGGAGGGAGGGAGTAAGGAGCACAGTGAAAAAAAAGTCCAGCAGCAATAGGCGAATAGTGAAAATTCCTCTAACTTTAATCCCCACAGTCGGCCATGTTTTAAATTAGAGCCAGCATCTCTCTGGCTCTCATGTGGAAACAGCATGCTGCTGAAGTCTGTATAAATAACTTGTGAGTTTCTAATATAACCAAGCATCAAACACATATTCAGACATTTCACGACTCAACACATCTTAATCCACTCCCAGTGACCCCCTCCTTCTCCCATCCTCTCCCCCGTGCCTGGCCTGAGCCTAGCGTTGCCATTCGGCAGCGTTTTGACCGCACACAGCAGCTCATCAAGCAGTAGGACGTGGAGGTCATCCATCTCCGTCACTGCACTAATCCACCATTCTTCCTCTGAATGGAGCATTACCATAAACGCTTGGCAGCACAAGTGGGCATTGTGATCCAGAAAAATCTGAGCCTCTCAGTTGGGTATTGTCGAAGTTCACCTGTTGCATTGGTGATGAGAGTGGTCCCCTTTCCAGCAGCCTAGTCCCATTATGTAACCCCTGTGAAGGAAGAACAGGGGTGGCAGTGCCAATGAGCTGCCCTGTAACAAAGACAACTTTGTTTGGTTGAGTTGACCATACCAGGCTCAAAAGAAAAACAATGTTTAAAATACCAGTGTGTTCTCCTGCTTCATCCTTTTCTCCTGAGCTGTTTGACTGTACGAGGTCTGGACACTGCTGTCTCCAGCTGCTTCACTGCAGCAGAAGGAGGGGAGGAAACGGACAAGTCATACATTAATCAGCGCTCATTCCCTCAACCGTATGTGTCTGCATCTGCTGTCCAGACACAACCCTCTTTATCACGATTTAGGGGCAGAGCGGCGCGGTTTGGAGAATTATAGCAGCACTTCACATAGATGTGTCGTTATTCAGAACGTTGCAGAGCAGCCTCCAAGTAGGGTCCATTTTTTATCTGCCGAGGGGAAATTGCATATTGATTGCAATCTGTGTGCGTTAGTGAGCATGTGTTTACTGGTGTGTGTTTGCCGTGTTCAAGCATGTTGCTGGACTTGATGGCGAGCCAAAAAACAAGAGTAAGAAGGAAGAAGATGATGTAAGGAAAGGCTATTCTGGTTTTTTTCTTTTTTTTCTGAAACCAGATATATTACTTGCCTGAGGTTATTTTTATTTTGTTTCTTTAAAAATGAGGCTCACTGATTGTTTTACAAACAATGGCCACAGTCACAATTTAGCCTTAAATATTAACTCAGATGATGTTCAGAAAAGGTGCAAAGACTGAAAAATGTACTTTGTTTGTAGAGGTTTTGTCTTCTACATTCTACATGCTTTCAACCACACTTCTATTCTATGCATGACATTTGTGGTCTGTTCACCATGATAATTCCCCCCCTTCATAAATGATGTTGCCTACAGAACTGTTGTCATGCGCCTTTGAAATCTTAAATGACTGATTGCATCAGATCATCTGAAAGCTTGATTGTGGTGATGGAACATCTCACTTCCGATTGTTGTCTGTGCATACAGACAATATTAGCTTCAACAGAGACAAACGGACAGTCTTTTTGACTTAACATGTCAGAGATTGTATGACGGCTCTGCAATTAAAATACGTTTGTTTTTCTGGCATCATTTTTTTTTTTCTTTTTCTTTTTTTTTTAGTTCAACACAGTCAGCGTCCATGTATATGGCCGATTAGTCTCTCATTGTAAAACATCTTGTTTCCCTCTCGCTTGTTGTCTGCAGCCAATTTCCTGCAGTGCTTTGCATTTTCCTGACGTCCTTATTATGTGGCGGATGTATTTGCTGATCAAGGCCTCTTGATGCTAATTGCTGGCAAATAAATATAACAACTGTGAGATATTTTCACCAAGAAGAAAGAAAAGGGGGTTGTGTGTGTGGAAAGGACACTGGAGAACTTGCAGCCAATGAAACGGTGATGTGACTTCAGAAGATTTTAAAATGGAAAGTTAACATCCTCCACTCCCTGACACCCCCTCCTCCCTCCAACCTTACCAGGGTCATCGGGAGCCTAAATAAAGCCAGGCTTGGTATTTTTAGAGCCCCTTCCTCCTGTCAATGTGTTTATTTGTGCGAAAAGAAAACAAAAACTGTTTTTAGATTTATCGCCAACTGTCATGTTAACTCTCGGCAAGTGACGGTGAGACCTGCTGGGAAGCTTCACATCAAACGGCCCCTTTGGAAACACCTTTAATTACTCACCTTCTTTTCTGCGCGCTGAGAGCTTTACCGCTGTGTTTGTCTCTGCCATTGTTTTTTTTTTTTCTCAAATGTGGCATCATCTGGATCTCTCTCCCTTTCTCTCTCTGTCTCTCTATCCTGCACATCCTCTACCACAGCATCCCTCTGTCTTGCAAATTTAAAGCAGCTCTAAATGGCAGCAGCTGCTGAAATGCACTGAGTTAATTTATATAGCACCGCTGAGTTCACAAACAAAACCAAAGACTTGTCGAGTGTAAAAATTACAGACTCTGTGTCTGCAGGAAGATTTGTCCGTGAACCACAGATTAAAAACGTTGACTTACTGCGCTCCTGCTTTTTTATGTTCCACCACAAGACCGTATTTTAGGACCGTTCCTACAGTAGGTTTATGGTTTGAAAAATGCAGTCGAGAAAGTTATAAGGAAAGAGCAGAGAGAAGCTGTGCTTCAGTGGGAGACTGTGTTAAAATAATGCTATTTCTCAACGGCTAATAACGCAGAGCGTTTTCTGGTTCAGGTGTGAGTTCCATTTCCATCAGAATGTAAATTTTTAAAATGTTAATCACTTTTTGAAAAATAGAGACAAAAAAAGAAAAACAGTACATATGATAGACACCGTGTGATTGACAGATAACACCCTTAACTTGGTGTCTTAGCTGCAGAGTGACACAGTGATGGCTATTTTTAACCATTTTCTGGAATCAGTGCAATCAGAAAGTACTAGTGTGACATGGAAATGTCAATCTGTGTCACATTTTTTTCAATAAATTAATCCTAAAATAAAACAGCATGTTGTTATTTCAGTGAAATGTCATTGCCAATGGAGTAACCAATAACAAGTTAAGGAAAACTTGCATTGCATTAAAACTTTTTACAACTTTTTTTCCCTGTAAATCTGGCTGTTGTGGAGTTTCTGTTTTAACTAAAACCACAAACACAGCACGGGTCGACACCAAGCAGCACTGAAAATACAGAATTTTAGTCCCTGAAACTTGGTTGCGAAAAACCTTGGAGATGACCTGAATAAGCAACATAATAAAATAACACTTTTTTTTTTCAAAACAAACTTCTTTACCTTCACCTACACTTTGTGACTTTTCTTTCTTTCCCTCCTGTGTGTTTATTTCTCCACATTTCCGTCTTAACTCTTAACTGCAGAAGATGATATCAACACTTTACTTCCTTGGGTTATTCTGGGTGATTTTATTTTTTTCAGTTTCCTGGTTAAATAGTATTTCTCCTTCTCATTAAACTATTGTTTTTCACATTAAAAATTTTCCCATCTGATCTTAGTGTTGCAGATCATTTGAACAAAACACACACGCAGTGCTAATTAAGTCAATTGTGCAGATTTAATTTTCTCTTTGTTTCCTTGTAACACTGCAGCTTCTCCCATAATTATTTCTTATTATATCTTGTGCTTCCTATCCCATTTCCATTTCTTTCTCCCGCTGTTATTACCTCTCCTCGCTTGACCAGGTGACCCCGGGGGACCCAACTACTTTAAATTGATTCTTTCAACGTCGCCGCCTTAAATTGAAACCAATCCCCAAATGTTTAAAAGCTGAAAGTGCGACCTGACTTTCTTCCCCTCAGAGAGAGAGAGAGAAGAGTTGGGGGGTAATGTTTGACAACGGCACTCGCACAATGAAGCGACAGGGTTCGTTTAGTCATTTTCGAAGGATTTGGTAAATCCGGAAACTGTGTCGAGAGGAAAAAGGCCCGCTGGAGCAGAACTGCTGAGCATGACAACCAGCTTTATTTTATGTCATTGTATTCAAATTTACTACATCCCCAACACTTTATCACCACCAGCCTCCTTCTCAACCTCAGCAGACACAGGCCCACTTTGAAGACGGATCACCGTGGAAAAGGAACACATTTCCTCCCAATTTTCCCAAACGTTGGATTGACATAAATTGCAGAAAAGGAACTTTGCAAGTGTGTGTACATATGTTTGTTGTGATGCCACCAACAGGAAGCATGCAGTAAAACCTGGGTTTTCCTAAAATGATACACAATTCATTATAGAAGAACATTCTAAAAAAGATTCTGAAAAAAAAAGGGACAAAGCCGAAAGAAAAAGAAGATTCTAAAAAAATGACTGCAAATCTCCTGACGTTATTAGAAAAGGTAACAATGCTTTACTTTTTTTTGTGTGACTGTCTCTCTTGCCTTTGTTCACTTTGTGTATAAATCTACAAAAACGTCTACAATATAAACGCTGAAGTCCTCCATTTTGTCAGGGCCGAAGCAAATGTCTTTAAATTCCATACAGCATGTGTCTCGCCTGCAGAGCATGGCTCCTCTAGACATCGATGCAGTCGTTGGCAAAGTATTTTAAAAAACAATTAATTATTATCAGAACCTGCTGAAATGTCATTTTTCCAAATGTCCCCATCATGTTGATTTTCAAAGATTAATTTTATTTTACAGCTTGGTAAGCACACACAGAGCCAAACACAAACTCTCTCTGCATCAAAGCTAATGTGGCGTGCAGGATCCTCCTTGCCTCAAACGGGGCCAGGCGAAGCCTCCTGAGATGAGGGGAACACTCGGTCCTCAGTAATAAAAACAGTAATTAGCTCCCTCCCCCCTGCCTCACATTGCTCCCAAACCCTCACCCCTCTCATAACGAAAGCCTCGCCAGGAGATCCCGTGCCACCCGCCTTAATACCGTCATTTCTCTGCATGGAAATGTGAGCGTGGTGAGAGGCTGTCGGGGGAAATGCCGCAGAATCCACGGTGGAAATCATCAATGTTCTCAGTAATGATGTGAAAAAGACAGGGCTGTGGATAGACTCCTCAGTCATTTGGACGTGTCAATCAGAGCACGCTCCAGTCTGCCTCCATATGTGTGGAAAAAAAAACACATGCTGTGCCGGTGCTGCAGATATATACACAGCTGAGTGCAGTCTGAGCCAACAATCGCTGTCGTGAACCTTAGCTATTTTGGGTTTTAATAAAACTACTTTTTTATTATCAGAATTGATTTGCTGGTGGAGAATTTTTTTTCACCGATTTCTATTTTTTCCTCTTCTACTCATTGCATTGTGATGTTTGCTATAGACAATATTTTTACAACTTGGTATGACATTTTTTTAAGCTAAAAACTTGTAAGGGTTGTATTCAAATACGGCACAATTGCTATTCAGATTTTACAAAGTGTGAGTGTGAAAAACGAGAGTAATACTTTGTCGCAGAGTGTGGTTCATAGAGAGCGAAGGTTTTCCTTGATATATACATATATATCAAGGAAAATGTGACGAATTCAGCTAGCCACAGTGTGGCACACTGGTTAGTGCCCTTGCCTTATATTTTGCTAATAATATACAGTCCTTGATTTAAATTTTGGGGAGTTGGTGAGGTAACAGTAAGTCGAGGACGTCCTGACCTGACGATAATACAGGCGGTGGAGCGGTGACCCGTCTATAGATCTAATGGTGGCCTCACAGAGGCATAGAGTTACTTTTAAAAAATATAGTCAATTTGGAACAAGAGGTTTATGTTTTTAAAGTCTTGCTTCTTTTTAAATTCACAAAAAACTGTGCTTCTTTCAGAACAAAGGATGAAAAACAAAAAACTGTTTTTTTAAAGAATTTAATCCAGTTTCCACACAGTTGCTGAGTTTGAGTTTAAAGTCCAGTGAAAGTAAATAAAAGTTGAAGTTCAAAAAAAATAATAATCAGACTTAAATAACACCGTCAGAGTCAAACGTACAAAGACCTAATCCTTTTTCACTCAGTGACCTTCACTTTAATACTCACAGAAAACAAAATCAGCCTGTGTGGACGCTTTAATTATACATTAGAAATAAAACTGTGAACATCTTTCTTTCGTCTTCTTGGCACCTTATTTTTTGTTTCAAAATGTTTTCTTTTAAGTAAAATCTCTTCACACTCTGCTGCAGCCACGGCAGCACAGCTCCTGTGATATTTGGATGAAGCTGTGGCACAGACACACAAAATAATTTCATCAGCAGAGTTGTCTGCAGTGTAAATGGTGTTATAACTCACATCTTAGAGATAGCAGATGCCTCTGTTCTGTTGTTGTTGTTGTTGTTGCTTTTCATTGTGGCCTGAGACTCAGGCAGCATCACAGAGCGGCATGTGATTTGATGTGATGTCTTTTTTTTTTCCTTTTTAATCTGAAGATGGAGGAAAACAAGGATGAACCAGAAGGACAGAGAATAAAATCAAGCCAGAGGAAAAAACAAAGCAAGAGACAAATTACGGAATTTTTGAAAAAAAATTTGTGGAAATAAAGATGTTTTTTGAGTTCACTTCTTCCATCTGGGGTTTAATTACAGTTGCAATAAAAAGTTTCAACAATTTGACCGGATTATGCCAATGCTAATTATTTGTGCTCTCTCACTGATGAACATCACTAACAATCGATGTCACACATAAAAGAGAAATAACACACATCCTAGTTTCTCTTGGAGGGATGAATTGCTTCTGAGATGTGGTTTTGATTGTTGTTCAGTATGACATGCAACACGATGAAATTGTTGATTTTCAAGGACAACAACTCCAGAAACCCTGTGTTTGAGCTTATAATGTGTGGTTTGACCTCGGCGCAAACAGAACAAACAAGAATAACATGTCAAAACATGTCCCCAGCAGTGAGACGTTTTGTCGCTTTGGGAAAAAGTTTCCAGGTGAATACCGAGATCTTTTTTTCCATTCGGTTGTTGTTTTTGTTCTCGCTGACAAATCAAGGACACGAGAAATGGTTGTGTTTGTCTAAAAGTGTGTGTGTGTATGTATGTGTGTGTAGGCAGAGACTTAAGCCTCATACATATGCATGGCTACGAGAAGGTAGTATGAGAACACAATGCATACAAGTTGTGAGGACGTGCATGTGCGCGCACACGCTGGTGGAGCATTAGCATGCGCTTTATGGCGACGGCGGAGGCAGTCGTAGCAGCCGTAGAGCCACTCAGACGTGTCAGTCTCCCCTCCGAGCTTTTTCAAGCCGCATCAGTTTTCACCCTGATCTCAAAGATTTATGAATTTGGAAGCGAGCAGATAACACATCCCCTCATATCACCGTTAAGCCTGTCACAGCGCTGCTCCTGAGCTGGGGCAGGGAGGGAGGGAGGGGTGTGTTCACGCCTTTAGAGATTGGTGGTTCTGCTGGCCAATCAAATCCAGTGAAGGCCACAGCATCTCTGCGGTGTTTCTCCTGGAAAGGATTTTTGTGAAACACATCTTTTTACTTTTAAGGAAAAGTATAAAATCAACTGCAGACACCAGTGAAGGACAGGGGCGTGGGTTCTTTTTCAAATCCTGTATCTGTGTCTAATGAAAGCAATAAATAAGAAGACGCATTTAGGTTGATTTAAGCAGAGGACAAACAAATGGCGTTTATGTTCTGCTGTATATTCATTGAGTTTGGATGTACAATTTGCAACCACTGCCACGGATCCTGTTAAAATGACGCTCTGTCTTATAGTCCCTATCAGCAAAAAACAAATGTTTGGTTCAATACAAGAAATAGATTCCCATTTACTTTACAATACAATGACCAACAGCTTTTATCCTTTGACAATCACACTCTTGAACGCCCCCCACTGACACATAAAACCCTTGTCCACAAACATTTTACTTTTATTTACTTTTATTTCCACAGTGCAAATCATTTTATTTTATTTTTAGTTTAGTGTATTTATTTCTGTCACTGTGTTTTTGTTACTGCCTTTATTGGTTCACCGTTAGTAGGTAGTTTTTATTCTTCAATGTGTGTGTTAAGGGGGAAAAACAAAATAAGATTTTCATTACACTTGAATCCTGAATCTTTATTGGAAAACTAACTTCTTTAGTGCACGTCCGATTTAACAAACGGTCATGTGATAGTGAGGATGAGCGAGGAAAACGGAGACGGTTTGAGCCTTTGAGCAGCGTACGAGCCTCGTCTGAGCAAAAAAGCCTCTCACCCAAGTTCATCTCCACTGCTCTGACTGACGTTCGACAGAACAGACACCACCACGGTTGTTGACAGAGCAGCTGTTTGAGCCGCCTCTGTTTTGACAGCCCTGGCTGTCTTCAAAGAGCAGGCCTCCTCTGTCTTTCTTTGCCGAGGTGGATCTGTTTCTACAGTGTCCTTCACCTTTCTCGTCTTGTTTCGTCTCAGCCCCACACACCCGGCCTCCCTTTGATTCCTTCGGCAGGGCCAGCGTGCACACTGGATTTGAGCTGCCCGACACGTCCATCGCCCAGAGCGAGCATGCTGTTGTGGACTTTACCTCTGAAACACTGAGAAACAGGCCGGTCCGGTCTTACCATGGCATGAAAAATATATCACCTCCGAGGTTCAAAGGGTGTCGAGGTCAAAGACAAACACTAGTTTCAGGCTTAAAAATAGATGATTGTTTGTCTTAATAATAGTTCTTTTGCATCATCTTGATCCCTGTGAGGTAGGGATATCTCAGGTTTCATACATGGCTAATGACCAGGTCCATGTAAACATACATTCACCAAAGACTGCCTCAGGAATAACCAATGTTGCTGCTGCTAGTAGGAGAGACATATATTGCAAACAACAATGCAGTGAAATCATCCCTTACACTTACAGTACATATGTGGGTCCTTGTAGCAGTTTATGAAGTGTGAGGCCTGTCTCTCTTGGGGGTGCCAGAGGGTTTCAGGGGAGGGGCAAAATGAGAACATTTTTTGAGGAACAACTTGAACATTAAATCCCTGTTGTAGAATGTACTTTATTTTGCAAGGTCGTTTACTAATGTGTTTAATTTGGTTAGTGTAGTCACACATGATGCTAAATAATGATAGCCTTGTGCATTTTTTTTCTAGAAGCATTCAGTTTGGAAAATCTCAATGACTAGTTAGCCTAAAAACTTTGCCATGACAGGAATGAAAAGCCTGACCATTCTAAAAAAAAAAGTATATACTATAAGTGCAGACAGTGAATGAGACTGACCTTCAAACATGCCTCTTTAAAAACACTCAAGTAATTGTGTTTTCAATACTCATGGATGACTTTGGAAAGTACTTCAGAGTCTGATTTCCTTCTAGGAAAATATTTTTAAATTATTTAAAAAAACTCAGCGTTTTTTTTAATCTTCCTCTGTCTCTGCTTCAAATGATATTCCGGTTTCATATAAAAGAAGACAGCTGTAGTGTCTACCTCTACCTTGACATCACTGACAACAATAACAACATTCTCCTGTCAGCGTTGAATTTGAAACTAGCAATCTGCAGGACTTTAATCACCGAGATAAGGAGATGAGAGACACTGCAGCTGCTGCTATAACTGTAGAGTCAGGGAGGAAGAGGGAGAGAGGCCGGTGGAGTAGGGGAGGAGGCAGCAAAGTGAGATGCAGACGGCAAGGATGGATGATGGAGAGGTGGAGTGGCCGGGAAAGGAGGGGTGGAGGAGTCTGTTTTCACTCTAATCTGTTTACTTTGCAATTTGTGTTTTCAGAGCGAGTCCATTCATTCTGCTTAACCTGACACTTCACTCACCAACAGTGAGTGTGAGTGTGTGCGTGTGTGCTTGAAAGTGTGTGTAAGTCCTCTTTTTTATTGAGATGTGTGTGTGTCTGTGTGTGTATCTGTGTGTGTGCAAGTGCCTGAGTCCATATGCATACGTGGGTGTTTTTGGAAGCTCATTTACATCCTGTCTTATTGTAATTTTGTGTGTATATTTGTGCATGTTTGTGTGTGTGTGTTTGAATTAACAGTGCAGAGCTACATTGTACTCATTCGGCATCGTAGCCATTAGCTCAAGAAACAAACATTGCGTCCTTTGTGTCTTACTGTTTCGTCTGTGTGTATTCTGCATGTAAGCAAAGGAAATCATTTATTTCATTCACTCATGACTCAATAATAATTGTAAAGATTGGGGCTGTGTACAGCATTAAGGTGCATTATGGGATGTTTTTGAGGCTGCTCTACGTGGTGAGATGTGTCTCAGGAGACTCTCACCAACCACTCAAAATACACCACACAGTCTGTGTGAATGATTTCCCACAATAGACACTATAAAACATATGGAGCTAGCCTTCTGCTTTGAAAAGTGAAGCACAGAAGGCTGGAGAGAAGAAACAATTTGCCACATGGGAGCAATCTTTTCAAGCAAGCTGCAACAAATTGCATTAGTCAAAAGAGAGTCAGGCTGCTTTACAATGGATTTTAGTTAAGGCAAACATTCCCTTATAATAGAATATACTGTTGATGGTTTCCTAAAATAGAGAGGCCTTTAAAGACTAAAAGATTAGAATATAACTTATTTAAGAACTGATATTGCCCAAATATCAGAATTTGTTATTTTGAAAAATTATTACAGTAAAATAAAAATCTATCTGTAAAGGCTAGCCTCGGCCAACTTGTCAAATGACCTTGTCAGTATCCTGTCCGGTATATTGTTGTCGCTGTGTTATTCATTGGTTGAACCTTGTCTAAAGCCCCTTCATTATAAATATAAACAGGAAACAAAGGTTCTACATTTGACATTTACTGCACTAAAATGCCTGTGCAGCTTCACTTTAGCAGCGCAAACATTTTGATTCATCTTTCAAGAAGAAGAAAAAATACCTGGTTATTACTTCTGCAGTAATATGGTACACCAACTGAAAACAAGTTCTTATAATAATTATATATTACCTATGTAATATACAAGTACAAGTCCAATCACCTTGTAGGCAATACAAAGGTGACAAACAAGTGCACAAAATATGGAAAATGTATAGGGTTAGCTTAGCCTTGCTTGACTGGGGGTGATATTGGCCTAGCAGTGTCGATACATTGCGTGCACTCCCTTATGTTAGGCTTGTTTTCACAGGACAGCTCTATCTGCTGTGTGTCAGTACCTTATATACAACAACATGCTCCACAAATACTAATGGAATTTCAGTTAAAGACAATAATAGAAAAGCTTCAAAATGATTTCTAATCATGTCTGTCTGGGTCTATTTCCTTTTCTTTGTTGCTTTTCATTTTTTTTCATTCTTTGTCCAGCTTGTTCCCTTTTCTCCTTCTTCCTCTTCTACGTTCACCTCCTCCTTCTTTCTTCTCTTCTTTTCCTTTATTTCTCCACTTGCTCTTGTCTAAAATTGAGAACAGAATGGCTGGTAATTGAAGATCATTGTCTTTTCTCAGGCCCTCAGGATTTGCAGAGCCTTTCACCACAGCTTGTCTGTGCTAGACTGTTTCTTCGCTCGTCTTTTTTGTTTGCTCCCCTTCTTCCCTTCCTCCTCCTCCTCGTCTTCATCCTCATCTTCTTCCCTCCGCAAGTCCTTTCTTTGAAATTGGATTTTCATTTGAGATGAACCAGAAGCACCCGTCATGTTTATGCCACCTTCCTCCCATCAATTTTCCTTTCTCTCTTTCTGTGCCTTTTCCTGACTTCATTTTGCCCCCCGTTCTCCCTTCTCTATCTTCTCATGTGAATTATCTCCCCTCAGTCCAACTCGGACAGAAGCTCCATTTTACTTCTGATGGTTCTTTAGAAGAAGAAGGAAAAGAAGGGAAAAAAAATAAAGAACTCACTTAACAGTTTGGAGTCAGACGATGGCAAGAGGAGAAGCAAAGATCGAAGCCCATGATTGTGCAGACAGTGTTCCTGATTCTCTGTCACCT
>NC_024321.1:12750767-12762609 GCF_000523025.1 Cynoglossus semilaevis
GTTCCTGCCCCAAAAAAGTTAATTTGCTGTCATCAGAACTTTTTAGGGATCCCCTGATTTAAAGTTTCTCCCTTTGTTTCAAGACTTTTTTCTGAAAAAAAAAAATACTGGCAGACACAGTGGAGCCGGTATTTTCTTTTCTTTCTTTTTTTTCCCTCAGTCCTCAGTGAAGAAATAACAAAAATCTACTAAGACCTTAGCTGTAATGACAACTTCACTGCAACACCTATAGTAACATAACATGGTCTCTGTTTCATGACTGAATGAGTTTTGTCAAAATGGACAGTTTGCAAGGGTTGTAGTAAAGTCTGTAGTAAGGGGTACACTAGTTGAACAAGCCCAATAGTCTACGTACATACTGCACATACATTCCCTAAAGGATGCTGATTAAGCTGTGGGAGAAAGAGAAGTCCATCCCAATTTGACCCCATACAAACACCCGATAGTTAAGTGTGCTATCTGTCAACAAAGAGTAACAAAGGTGTAAGAACGAAGGTGAAATACAGATGTAAATGTTTAATTTCCTCAATAACTTTTATTTTCTCCGATGGCCTTATTGGATTAAATGAAGCAACTACCCAAAGGTTATGTATTCTATGCACAAATTCTGTAGTCATTTTTATTGAAGTATATGTTTCCAGAATGTTCCCAAACTATTGTTGACTTCTTTTTCGTACTTGTCAAAGTGCAGACATCAATTCCTTTTCATTTTTCTCCCGGCATAATAAACATTTCTGTGCGATATGGTCTGACAAAAGTAAATACATTAGTTGTGAAGACGTAAGAAAGTAGAGAAAAAAATAACTGCTGATATTCACTCAAGTCTTAAAAGAAAGATTTAAACCTTAAGGTATAAATTATATAAAAAAACAACCTTTCACTAACACCACTGTAATGGGAAATGAACAGTTTTGCTTTTGTTTGGGAGAAATTGAAATTTTTGAACCATTTGTCTTTGACTAAGTGCAAAACCTCTAAATCCAGCAGCAGAGATATAACTTTCCACGGGGATTCAGGTAATGACTGTGAAAATGAAGGAAATGAAGTTGGTGAATAAAGAATGGCTACTTATTATGAAGGTAGGACCTTACTTTAGAAAAGTTTATTCATTGTGTTTTTGGGTTTGTTTTTTTCAAACAAACTCAGTTTGAAGAGCAAAAACTCTTAAGTAAATGCTTGAAATGCACCAAGGACAAAAGCCCTGAAGCCATTCCTCAGAATATATATTAAAAACGGTTTATTTGTGTATGTGTGTGTTGTTTAGGAAGTGGAAAGAGTTCACTTAAGTTTGGACTTTTAAAATATTCATGTATTACTATTAGTGCTGTACCACTGTACCAGTAGAAACATATTCATGTCTCCATCATACTGTATGTGGTGCTGCCACACTCTTATAGTGATTGGTGTTAGGGCTGGATGTCTGTTTTCCCTTCCTGTCTTGTCTGCTGGGTGGAGTCAGTGTCATCACACTCACCTGTGTATCTGATTAGTCTCACTGGTGTCACCTGGTGCCCTGGGTATATATACCTCCCTCCCTCACTCTGTCTTGGTGTGATCATTGTTTTCTAACTGTTTGTGAGTTTCCTGTTCTGTGGGTTTTTTTTTTTTTTTTTTGGCCTTTTCCTCTTTTGTTAATTTGCACTTTGTGAATAAACCTGATCTCCTGGTATCGCATTCGGGTCCTGCCCGCTTCCCATGATGTCGACACGTAACAGGTGGTTTCAATCAAAAAGGGCCAAACAGACGTGGTGCGCTTTACTGCTTATTTTATTTTCCTTTAAATCAATCACAAACCTAGTGTTGCACTGACACTCCACGGTGGAGCCCATAGTGGGAAGAGCCAACAGTCTGACATGGCACAAACTCAATGCACTGTCAGATGTACAGTCTTTAGATGTTGTCAATGACTCTTATAGGTCTTGTAATGTTTTTCTGTGTCATATATGCAACAGTGCTTACGTGCTTCCTAAAGGATGGATTACGCAGAGCCTAATATATCACCTGTTTGTATATATATATATACCGAGAGAGATAGATTTTAATTCATGGACAAAACAAAGGAAGATCAACTCTGTACAAAGGTTCTTCTAGAACAACTACAAAGTTGCTGGTACTGAGTTAGTATCTTATAAAACGTTATACGAGAGTCGGTGTTATTTTTACTGTATGACTCTCAACAGATGGTGGATGGGAGGAAAATACAGTAATCAGAGGAAACTCATTTCCTCTTCTCTTCCCTTTGTCTCTTTTTATTACACATTGACTTTTCTGCAGAAACTTTATTTCAAAAACTGAAATGAAACTGTCGACGGAACTGGGACAGAATGCTGTTCACTGTTTATCGTCTATTGTGTTTGGGTCTCCATTGTGTTTGGGTCTCCATCATACAGACCTTGTCACATTAATTATTTCTTTTATTAAACCATAGATTTTGCTTTGTTACATTTAAAGTCATGAAACTGTTTTGGTCCACCTTTTATAACTTACACATATATTACTGTGTAATTTTCCAGCTGTCACTGTCAGGTATTATCGCTGTTGAACAGTTACCATTTTATTTTGGATGTTAAGTGTTCTATTTTTTTTTTTCACTGTGTGTGCCATCACACAACACCTCAACTACTTTCAAAAAAATAATTTATTTTCATGTATTTATTTTCTCCTGCAGTGAAGCCTGGATGATAATAATACAATATGTACTGTATTGTTATGATGGCGATGCTGATCACAGACACGCAGCGGTTGCTGTCACAGTCAGTCTGTGGGTGAATAAGGTATTTTTTTTACTTCAGCCGGTGTTTGAGTCCAAAATGTCATTAGTTAATGTGGAAAAATCTTTGAAGCTTAATGTTTTATTTCATATCTTTGAAGGCAAATTCTCCAAGGTTTACATTGACATAAAAGCCTTGATTCTCATTGATGTTTGAATGGATCTTAGGGACTTGTCTGCGTCAGACAGGTATACTCGGAAGGACTGTTAAGTTTAGTAACTGCTACATCGCCTCCACCAAAGTCTATGAAATATTCTGCAATGTTACATCACAGAACACTTTTGTATTCCAAATGCATCACCTCTTGTCTCGCATAAATAAAAGGATCAAAGAACTTCTCTACAAACATTGGTGATGCGACGGTATATTAAAAAAAATAAATAAATACGATTTTCTGTTGGCCAAGACAGTTTAACAGCAGGTTTAAGGAAATTATGTGTAAAATATTGCATTCTAGTTCATTCTGTTAAAAGGCTAAAACAATTAATCCTTTGTTTCTTCTTTATTGAAAAAGAGAGCAGCCAGTTTTGGCAAAACCTAGCTTAATGCAAAGCTTTGCCAAAATCACTTCTTTGGTGTTTATTGTATGGACACTGATACACTGATTCAACAAATTCATAGCACTTGACACCAATGAAAGTGAGGCATACACTAAAACATCTTTTTTTTCTTTTAGGCGCCTGGGGAGCAGTGTGTGGGAACGGTGCTCAGAGCAGCTCAGTGATAACTTGACAGATGGTGGACTCGAACCTGAGGCCTTTCAGACCAAAGTCCGCTTCCTTGGCCTCTAAGCCACCACTGCCCCCCAAAACATCATCAACTATATGCATTTTTCTTCAGAATAATTATTGCACAATTATTGAGCTGTTTATGTTTCTCTCTTTTTCTTGTGGGAGAGGGTATTAACCACTGTTGAAGCTCAGCTTGAATTAGGTTCCATTGGGTATTAGCATAGCATTTTAATTCCTTTCTAGCCTAAAGTGAGCTTCCTTGATGGTCCAAGCCACTCATTCATGGTAATATTTCCATGTTCTTGGATCTTTCTACTTTTCTTTAAAGAAGTAGATTGTGCCTATAGCAAGGAGGTGATGAACAAAAGCTAACGACAGGATGTTAGGGATGTGTGATATATGGACAGTAAGATCTTGAAACAGTGCCCTTTCATGGACGTGGGCTGCTTCAAGTCTCCCCCTGTTACTAACGCATGAGGCAAACAATCAAAAGTTAGAATGAGAACTAGGATTACAGTTTTGTCTCAGCATCCCACATGAGGAAACAGAAAAAAGACATGTAAGAAAACAAGTCTCACTTTATTCCCAGGCCAGAGCTGGTTGATGTCCTTCCAGGTCTGAACATGTTGTGTCACATCTATTTTTCAATTTTTTTTTGGTGCCAGCTTTTGAGTTTTTGGATTTCACAGCGTGCGTTCAGCTCTGTTCTGGTTTTCACATGCATGTCGGTGAACGCAGCGCAGCAGGGCCCGTGCTGGGAGATATTTTTGGGGATCAGTTAGGACGTTGGAAACGAACGCACCCAAAGGACTTGGCATATCTGTGCCCAGGCTTTCAAAGACAACACGCCCTCATAAAAGCTTTCAAATAAGGACGTCTCGGCTGAAACGTGTTTGAAGTCACATATTTTTACACCTTCTTACTTGATCTGCACTTGTATTCTGATTCATTTTTGTCTCATCCTCTTAGGTGAGTGGTTGGTAGTGAAATGCTTTTCATAAAACTGATGTGTTTATACTTTGCATTGACATTGACATAGAAACTAATGGAGGTGAAATAGGCAGAACAAAAGCAGCAGAAGAGAACTGTAACGACTGAGATGGAGGAAGAAATGAAACAAAAACAAAATACTTCAATGCAACAACAATTGTACATCCAGGGTAATTACAAATAAAAATGCTAACTGGAGTGTTTTAAATTAAAAGTTCTTGTTTGTTTTATTTATTAGACTACTTATTTACTTAAGAGATTTTTACAATTAATGAAATATAAAAAATAATGATAATAACTATTTTGAAGTCTATTTGATGCCTTAGACAAGGGGTCTAAGGGGTCAAATTCAAATAAAATGAAGTGAAAATCTAAATTTTCTCAAATATTATTATTTGATCTTTAATTTAAATCCAGACCAAAAAAAAAAAAAAAAAAAAATCCACAAACGTAAATCACAAACGTAAATCAGACAGTGATATACAACTGGTGGCCCATGGGCCAGACTTGGTGCACGAAACCCCTGATGTTCATTGCCTTAGATGTTAATTAAAGAATTACCCCCAGTAACTTCATGAATTACCTTTGTTTCTAGCTCTTGGAATATGATTTGTTTTTTAAATGACAAAAAACAGAAAGACAGAAAAGTTAATATCTTCCCTTCCCATCCCACTGTCCTTCAAACACTGAGATGATATTTATTTCATTGTTTTTTTTTCTTTTTAATAAATTCCCATTTGCTTTCCTCCCTTGATTTCAACCATTCTCTAGGACTTTCTTTAAATGTCACATCACTTACAAAAACTCCACATTTAGCAGAACTGTCACTGTGTTGAGCCAGAACTGTCAAACCAGACCTTGGAAACAGTATTTTGATTGAAAAATAGGACATTTCATTTAAATTTCCAGTGACAGTTAGCAGTTGGTTGTCAGTGCAGTGACCTCGCAGGTCACAGTAAAAATACCCAAACTGTGGGGGATGATTCTGCAACTTTTTTTAGGAACCATCAGTCATTTTGTGCAGTGTAGGCAGATTCTACACAGAGGGAAGCAGTGGAGATTTTTTTTTTTTTTTGAAAGTATATTATGTAATAAATATACTGTACTGAATCATCGAGTGACCATGATATGTCATCAGAGGTGGTAAAATGTTCAATCTATGCTGATTTGATTTATGGCAATGGCACATCCTGTAGAATTTATTTTTAAATTTAAAAGTCTGGTCATTTTTAGTTTTTATTTCCTTTTCTCTCTCTCTTTAACGCTTCAGCCTAAAATAAAGCTAGATCCAGTGTAAGTAATATTGGAAAAGTGTGTGTACTATTTTGGTATCTAACCTTGGTGAAGTATCATGTGTTGATAGATGATTCACCACTAAAGCAGGGACATCAGTAGAATCTGGCTTCTGCTCCTCATCTGAGATAGTAATAGTTGGAAATCCTGACCACTGGAACTGGATTCAGCCATAGCGTTTGTTCTTTAAAACTGTAATTCCTGTAGCTAAGAACCTGTTTGTTGAATCAGCTGAGATTCCTGCTCCCCTGCCCTCCATCAACTGTCCATACGTCCGTCTGTCTGTCTGTCCCGGCCTGGAAATTTACGGCGACTGCTGCAAAAACTCCCGTGAGTTTAGAGAATTAAGGTATCCATTCCGACGACAGTTTTACAGCAGCTAAGTTCACTTAGCACTAAATCCTCCTCCTCCTCTTCCTGAGTCAAACTCTCCTCATTTTTCTGAGCAGCAACGGTGAGGAGGGAGGGAGAAAGAGACGCTTGGATTTAGTGTTTAATTTGGTTAATATCGTCGGCTCTCTGTAAATTTACTGCTACCCTCAATTTGAATTAGACTGTGGGGAACGGTTAGAGAAAGAGAGAGAGAGAAGTGGCGTCTATATGAATGGACACTAATGCAAATGCACAAGAGCGGGTCAATACTGCTGTGTTTGCTTTTCTGCCCCGTTTACCCACTGTGTGTGTCTGTGTGTGTGTGTGAGTGTGAGAGAGTGAAATATAAAAAAGTACAAACATATTTGACTTTTTCTCTTCTCTGGATTAAACCATCTCTGTCCCTGTGCAGGAGTCTGGAACCTGGTGAAATGTTGCAAATTCACAATTTTCTGCACAATTGACGGCACAGTGTCGGTGGTCGATGTTTGTGTCAGCAGCACCTTCATCTTGCAGGGACAATACGTCAACCGCTTACTGTACTGTGAAGACCTTAACTGCTGTGGTTAAGGTGAAGGACTGAGAAACGAGCAGATCAGAGGAGCAGCTGAGATTGACCAGAGTGGAGATAAAGTGGGTTTGTTGCTGTACAAAAGTGTGCTGAAGGAGAGATGGTGGAGATGTTTGGACAAAGGATGTGAGAGATGGAGCCCCCAGGGAGGAGGAAGAGAGGAGGGGTATACTGTATTGATAAACTGGAAAAGGCTGATCTGCTGTGGTGACCTGTGAAGGAAACAGTTGGAAAATAGAGGAAAAAAGGAAGATTGAGTCATTCACGTTTTTAAAAAAATGGCAGTTAATACCATGCTAAAACTGCCGCACTCCATTCCTACTGAATGCCAGGTTGTGTTCACCAGCAGCACAGCTACAGCTGTCAATCTTCAGAACAACCATCGGTTCAGAGTTCTGATGTTTAAACTGACTGAAGTTCACCTTAAACATTTGATACAATCTCTCCACATGTGTACAGTATATTTTCTTTTCCAAGAACCAGTGCCTTGTGTTTCCTGTAAGTGAGGCCAGTCTTTCTTAACAGTTATAGACTACCTTTCTTCTGCTTTTATTCAAATGTCAATCCCTGAAGCACTGCACCTCAGGTGACTGAAAGAAGGATTAATTTTCTGCTGAATACATCTTTCAGGGTCTCCTTTTATTCCCTGGAAACAATGAAATAGACTGGTGTCTGCACTGACCTTGCTCAAAATACAGTGTTTGTTTTTTTTCCATGTTTTTACTGTTAATATTTCCCTCTTTTTTATTTGACTGTTGAATTTTAATGTTTCAACTTTATCAACTGAGACAGCCAATGACAAAATAGTAAACCTCGGCATCAAACATATCTGAAGATTTGTGCCTGACATAACCGGGCATTCAAAATCTAGTGTTCAACATGAATGACATTAGAAGTAAACACATCATATAACGTGTCTGCAGAATTGTTGGTGCTTTAATGTTCTGTGAGTTTTGACGTACTAAAAATAATAAATAAAATAATAACCATCTTATTGTAATCTTATCATAAAAAAATGTGATTACACTTGCTGTGAATTCACCCTCCAACCAGGTATAAACATTTATAACACATTTAGTTCAAGCATCAAGTACAGCGAATGGACGATGTCTTTGTCTCTGAGTCAATGGGATCGCAGGCTATGAGTCTTATTAATGTTAAACTTTTCACCCAAAAAAAAAAAAATTATATATTTTCAGCTTTTGGGTCATCAATTTTTTTTTTTTTTTTTTTTTGCGGTGGAGGTCCATACACCCCCCCAACCTCACCTCCAACACCTGCAATAGTAATATCCAGTATAATGAGTCTTTGCCAAGCAAACACACCCAGCAACAATATTGAGAGCTTCTTTTCTGTCCACAGACATTATTTCCCAAAGGAAAATGAAAATTAAAACAAAGAAAAGAGAAAGAAATTCATCCAATTCACCCATCACCGGGAACTATGTCTGCAGCAGACTCTGCTCCAAGTCTGATGGGATAAAGTTTTATGCGAGGTGAACTTGAAAAAGAGAGAACATGTTAAGGAAGTGAGGGGGTAGGTTAATTATTTACTCTTAATTGACCATAGGTGTGAATGGAAGTGTGAATGGTTGCTAGTCTCTATAGGTGGCACTGTGATGTTCTGTCGGGGGCATTCCCTTGCCCTGCTGGGCTTGGCTCAAGATGTGTGCCCAAAAAAAAATGAATTTGAGTTCTTATGATTATGTTTTCACATTTAAAAACTAAACACTCCATAATCTTCTAAACTTAGATTATCTTGATTATTCAGCCTTAAAGCAGTGATATGTGTCACAGTGTCAGACGAAGTCAGACTCTGATCTGAACCTTTGCCTGGGACTTCAAGCTTTACAGAGATCGTGTCACATGTCGGGTACTGTTGTTGTTGCCTGAGGCCTCCTCAAGCAACGCATTAATTTAGTCGTGACCTCTGTGGAACCTCAAAACCAAAAAATATATATATACAGTACATATATATATATAAGAGGAGAGAGATGAAAACACAATGATTATCACAATTCTGATATCTAGATTTTTACAAAATGACACCTTTTGTATATTATGGCCAGATGTGATCAAAATCTTTAATTTGGTTTACAAAATTGAGAACCAAAAACCAGTTGATTAATATGAACAGTCGTCATTGAACAGGTGGCTAATGCACTGTACTGTAGTGATGACTACATTTGACAAACATTTGACAATTTTATATCTCTTTAAATATAAAAAGTTACACTCTTAAGAGTAAAGTATTCAATTTCCTCAAGTAAGACCTTCATAATATGAACAGCTGGCCCTTTAAACTAACCTTAAACTACCCAAAAAAAGACCCAGAATTCAAGTAGATTTCATCACCTTGAGGCTTTCGTGGAAATTCAGCTCAGCCTTTGCAGCATTTAGTCTTCAGAAAAAGTGAAGATATCTCACCTGGAAACAGCCTGTGGATTCAGGGACGAGCAGGTGCGCTGGGGGAGATGACATTACAGGTGTGCGTCGGGATCAGAGAGCACAGTAATTTAGACATGGTAACCACAGTGAGGCCTTCGCTGCCTGGAAGCAAGCGACAGGATTATTAAAATGAATTCAGAAGCTCTGCAGCAGCATGAAGAGCAGCAGCTGCTGAGCCAACAAAGTGTTTATCAGAGACTGTGCTTTCCTGCAGGCTCTTCCAGTTTTCCAGGAACCTCTGAGGAAACATTCAGGTGTTAGTAGTCTGTGGGAAGGATCTGCTTTTCGCCAAACATGTGACCAGATGGTTTTTAAAGAACGCAGGATTAAATGAAGAGCACGTGGCTGCTCTGCTGGCACGCAGGAGGCCCATCATCTGATTGGACCCCAGCCAGGAGATGCCCCGGTATCGGTTCACACGAGCTTCCACGGTTTCAGATTTGACCTTTGGGAGCGTTCAATTAGAGCGACAGACATTGATCTTCATCGATCTCTGATGGGGGTTTGAAAGTTTGCCAAGTCTTTTGGAGCTCGATCAGTGGAGATGTTTTTTTTTTTTTTTCTTTTAGCTCTCACCAGAGAGGAAATCTGAGCAATGCCCAAATCTGCGGGAGAGTCTTCAGTGAATTTAGATACGACCACATAGACACTTTATCACTCTATCATAATGGAGAGACTGTTGGGCTGAGAATGAATAAGAAAAAATAAGCAATAAAAAGAAACCTGGGAGAAAGAAAAAGGTACAGTAAAAAACACAGTATGAAACATTGAAATTGTTGAGCATTTGCTGCACTACAGTGCATAAAAGATATGTGTTATTATGTGACTTTTTGTGGCTTTAGAAATTCTTCACTGAGATTCACCTCGCTGACACCAATTTACAACACAGCAGCAGCAGTCAGCCCTGGCTCAGACCTGTTGTTTTCTTTTACACACTTCTGTGTGTTTTTCCCTTGTTAGTCCCCTGTTTTAAAAGCTATCATTAGAACATATTTTATGCAATTAAAATTATGAAGCAGGTTTTTTTTTACATGTGTTGATGATCGATGATGAATGTGAAGGACAAAGGCGTTGGACTTCCAGGTATAAGAAAAAGAGAAGTCCGAGTCGAGAAGGCAGATCAGTTCTAACGATGACTTCGGACTAATTTCATAAATGTCTGCACAGCTTCCTGTGTTTCTATCTCTGTCTGTTCCTACAATACACAACTTTTGTACCTTTGAACTTAAATCTAATCAAAGACTGTCATCTCCTGACTTGTATTTTGGTCGGAGCTCAACCAATATTACACAACAGCTGCTTCAGTATACATTTTCTGAACTGCAAATAACCATCAGAGTGGGAAAAAGAACATTTAATAATTGTGCAAACTGAAAACTACATGTGTTATGTGGCTTTTAGGCCCAGACAACAGTGAAAATGAAGTAGTTACCAGCCAGAGTTCACGCCGACGCCTAAAAGCGCAGCAGATCTTCATTAAACCTGAGGATAATGACAGATATTAGAGCCTCGTGGCTCATGAAAGAAGAGCGTGGGTCTTTTAATTGTTTTGAAAATAATTATTAACACAGGCAACTTTAACAAGCTTGCCGAGTTTAGCAGTTTTTTCGTGTGCTATGAGCTGAAATGAGTGGAAACTTCTAGGAAAATCCTGGAAAAAATCCTGAGTCAGCCTCCCACACATTACCCAAGACTTTTTTTTTTTTAACTCTAAAAATGCATGAATTATGATTATAAAAGCAGGGTAATTTTCACATTGCTCTCTGTGGTGAGCAGATACGCTCTGGTTCTGCCGAAGCCTCCACTCTGATAAAAAGCCTCGTGGTGGGTTGATAAGAGTTAGCAGAGATAGTGGCCCCTCTGCTGACGCTCGGCTCTGCTCCAAGGAATAATTTGTGTTTTTAATGTAAATATGCATTATGTAAACTGGCCGACTCATTAATCTTTCCATTAGTGCTGCGGTTATTAATTTTCATTTACAGGTGCACAAAAAGGAGACTTGGCTGCAAACCTGCAGCTGATTTATCACTCCAATCCAGGAGGCGAGATAAGTGTTTGCACCAGAAAAGAAAACACTCACAAATAACAAAAAAAAATAAAAAATTTAAAAGTGTGTAGAAGTACACGCTCAAAGGACAATACTGCTGACTTATCTGTTTTTTGGGTTAGGTTTGAAATGTTATCACATTGAACTTGGACTTGAAATGACACTTACTTTATATTATTCTTAGGAAGAAACAAATCAGGTGTTTCTTTAAATCTGTAAGTAATTGCAAAGAGTTACGTTTAGTCCCAGTGCAATTGCTATTACTTTAAAATCCTGTGTAAAAACGTATATATGTATTAAACAACAATGAACGGTAAAATTAAAATTGATTTCAAACCATATCATTCACCAACACAGATGAAAAAGTTTGAGGTTACGATTCCAACCGCAAACATTGGGCGCCGTTTAGTCCTCGTTTTTCTTGCTCCTCATTTCCTCCCTGTCCGACCCTCCTGACTTCCCCTCGGTTATTTTAGACACGGCATGCTGTGGTCAGGCATTTGGCAGCGCAGCTTCCAGCCTCACCTCGGCTTCCGTTTGATTAAATCGTAGCAGTAGCGGCGAGACAGTTCCTGCCGAGTCGGGTGCAGGAATATTAACCTTTGCTGTCGGAAAGGACG
>NC_024321.1:12762860-12788519 GCF_000523025.1 Cynoglossus semilaevis
CCAAGATGGACGACATCGCCGCCCCTGACCACAGTGCAGGACTGTATGCGTGTGTGTGTGCATCTGTGTGTGTTATGGAATGAATGAAGAAGAAGCACGTTGGTGAGGTCGTTCCTCGGAATAACACAAAGCAGGTGTCACTCTGACGGATAAGACATGGGCAACACACTGGACACAACATAAAAATATTGTGTAGTTAATATAGTGTCCACTGCTGGAAGTCCATCCTCTTCAAGGTTTTATGTTTTCAGAACTATTTGAAACAACATCCTTGTTTCATTGGTCAGAGGGGTCACATCCAACATCCATGGAGGTCATTCATTTAAACAGAGGAGAACTGATGAGGTTACAACCAAGTTGAGATGCATGAGGTTTTCAGAACGTCGCCTCTTTTTCATGATATAAATATACTCACTAAGACTAACCTTCTGTTCAGTTGTTCTTATTTCCTAAATCTCATTAGAAAAAAAATTTGCCTCAACAACAGTATATAACATACACACATATAGAGCCACATCTCAGGTTATTAGAGAGTCTACCTGTGTAACCTGGTATTTTAGTTTGTATTTTTGTTTGTTTGTTTTTAATTCAAACCTAAAGGTTACATGTCTCATTAAAAATAAAAATATAAAAAAAAATGAGAATACCTCTGAAAAAAACATATGCTAATGGGGGTGTTTAATATTGCTGTTGTATTTGCTGTTGGTGTATAAAACCAGTTTTTGTCTTCTCTGGTACTGTCCACACAAATGCCATTTTTCCCTGTGAAGTCACCGTCAGCGTTGACAGACAGTCACACTTTATTGCTTGCCATCTGGGACAAACATCACTCCACCCACGGCTCTTTATTCCTTGTGTCTCTTGTCTTCATGTATATTTAGTTATGGTGTAATGGCTAAAAGTTATCGGATATACTCGGGGTAAACTTGTGCTGTTGTAGGCGTGCGGTTGCTTCCTGCTCCTCCTGCATTGAGGGAGCCAGAGGTGCCACTTTGAAAGCAACCATTAAAGGAAACGGCAGTCGGCTGTAAATTCACCATCATCACAATAATCTGTGGCAGACGGTTTGTCCTGACTGATTTTAACTCTCACTGAGTGAAAGCAGCATCTGTGCCTCTGTAATGTCGCCCCGACCCAACTCGATGCCGGCTTGTAATTAGCCTATTAACAGTAAACAGGTGGGTGTTTGGTTTTTATTGTTTCTTATTTTTCTGTCTTTAGCGAAAGGAAAAGGCTGTGTGGAAAAAAAACAAAAACATTTCAACCACAAGTTGCAACTACAATGGAATAATCATCCATGGGGTTTACACTGATAATTGGCTGTTATACATTGTAATAGTACAGCGTGAAGGCATTGTTTGTGACACTTTGACACACAGAGCCACAGATGAACCTGCCAGCCCACGCCGACAGACTGGGAACGAGGTCGCTGAAGCTGCTGCTGCAAGGATCCAGGTTCCTGGCAACAACCAATTAGATAATGAGTGAAGCTTCAGGCGTAACGAGAGAGAGACAGAAAGACCCAGAGTGTGTTGTTCCGACAGCTGGCTGACGGTTTGACAGGTAATGTGGACGGCCTTGGCGATAACGAGGGCGCTCCCTGATTGTGCCGATGTGATTTGCGGTTTAACCTCTTGAACCCTGACTTTCCTTTTTTAACCATATTTGTCATCATCACGACAGACAAAATAAACGAAACTAATTGAAGGTAAAACACCATAACTACAACATGCAGTCTGTGTGGTCATTTGCAAAACATTCAACTGTCACCTTGCACCACTCTCACACAAATATATGAGTGAATCATTCCCTGTAATGAAACAGCGGTAGAGGTGTGAGTGTGTATGTGGATGATTTTGTTCACTTTTGATTCAAACTTCAGCATGAAATATTGATGGTATATTTGGAAACTTCCTTACAAAGTTTGGCCAATGTTGGACATTACTGCAGTAGCACAGGGGAAAAAAAGTTGGAATTTACCTCGTTACATTATCATATACTATAGGTGTAAAGATACACACATTACATCAATGTCAAATAATGGAATTGTTGGTAATCTTGAGCGTCCCCTGCTGTTAAGATTAGTTCTCTGGACACAGATGCTACATTTAAGAGAAAGAAGAAATGGAAGGTTTAGCCACTAAAGCCAAATCACACAAATAATTAAATGTATAGCGGCAGCAGTATCACTGGAATTATGTGTAAAAAGATAAGTTGTAGTTCCCCATCCTTTCCTGATGATGGTGCTGCACAAACATTTGAAGGCCTTGCTTTCTGAGTTGATTATGCTGCTAAAAGAGTATTGTTTTGTTTTCCACCAACTGATTTGTTTCAGATATGGAGGTGTGAGCACCCATACATACATGACTTCTCTTTCATTACGGTACAGAAAACTTACTGCTATATTCTCGTCCTCAAACTATAAAGCACATTTTTTTAAAGAAATGTATTGGTTACCATAGAGGTTTTACTAACTAAAACCAATGGATTTATGGTTTGTGAAGGTCATGTTGATTATCCCTAGCATAACAGTATGGGAGGGGGGAGCAGGGAAGTCAAGGTGTCACCATTAAATGAAATAATTAAAACACATTTAACCTTAAAAACATACTCCACTACAATTATGTTTCATTTTAAGATTTTAAACCAGTCTAATGTTTTATCCTCTGCACGTATATCTGCGTGTGTCCGTGTGTCAGTATGTGTGTGTGCCTATCAGAAGGAAGTAGCGTGGAAGACAAGTGATGATGCTGTAAGGTGAGCGTAGGAGCGTGAGGAGCGGGGGACTCAGGTGGCGACCTGATGCATGATGGGAGTAACTGCAGCTCAGGTGGGAGTTAATTCAGTGTCAAATGAGACGGAGAGACGGGTGGAGGGGGATGTGCAGGAGGGGGTTTGTATAGAGTCCTGCATGAGCGGTGCAGCTGAGCCCCTCTGATGCCTCTGCACATAGATCACACTGACAGGTCGACCAGGACAGGTCTGTGCAGCAACATACTGATAAATTTACATTTATTCTTTAAAAGTAGAAAACAGGACAAAAAAAACTAAACACAAACAAGGTTGCTAATATTTTTATTTTTTTATTGATTAGTCGAATTGCAATATATAGTGTAGAGTTATAGCCTGTGTGCTAACTACAGAGCTAGCCTGTTTGCTAACTACAGAGCTAACCTGTGTGCTAACTACAGAGCTAGCCTGTGTGCTAACTGCAGAGCTAGCTTGTGTGCTAACTGCAGAGCTCAGACATGCCTCCTCTGTTGTTGTGTCTGCTGTCACAGCAGTTTCCAGGTTTTCCAGGAATGTCAGAAACCCATGAACAACAGAACCTCGGACTTGAAGGTTCCCTCTGAAACACTGGTGCATCCAAACCCCACCAAACAAAAACCCACAGAGAAGTCCAAGTCTACAAGTGTGATAGTTAATGCTGAACCCACAAAACCGGCCTACATTGGAGATGCCTACATGAGTGAAGACAGCGTACTGCGGACAGTGAGTTGTTTCTTTTTTAAATTATTATTCTGACAGTCATTGAAGTCAGGGACAGAAACATGGAGCGGGTTCACAGAACACTTCCATTCTGCTGTGTGTGTGTGTGTGTGTGTGCGCGCGTGTGTGTGTGTTTTCGTGGCTCAGAGTAACCATATCCAGAACCAGGAAGTGTTAATCATCACCTTGGTTCATTCATTGTGAATCCAGAGTCCTTGAAAACACACTGGCATTTTTTAAAAGTCTGTTAATTAAGTAACGTCTGTGGTTTAAAGACACTGGAGAGACTTCTGTCATTCCTGTTTTAGGACAGAGTGGTCATATATTGCAGAGCATATCTAGTGCAATAATATATTGCACTACATCGACAAATGCTTGTTAATACGTCTGTGGAATTACGACGTAACCACGAAATGCCATAGATTTAGGACGTCATAAACCAAGGACCACCTGAAAGTGACGAGATGCAACAGAGTTACTACTGAAGAAATCACTGCAGGTCATATTCTGTAGCTTCACTAATGGGGTGAGAATGATTGTGTCCATTTTTTTATTTACGGCCCATGAGCACACCAACTTTGCAGCGGGTGTACCATACAACAGCCTCACTGAGATTTTGTTTTGCTCTTTTAAGACTATGTCAATCTTTAATATACAGCCCATAGTCTTAGCTGTCAAGGGCCTGTAAAAGATAGGGAACGCTGGAGTGAGACTAATAGAGAGAGAGAGATTTGTGTAGTATGCATAGAAGACAAGAGCGATGGAGCAGTCATGCAGTAAATGATGTTGGTTTAAGGCGTCATACCGCTGTAGATTGCCGCCACTGCCTCCTCCACCTCCTCCTCCACCCTCTCCACACTCACACTCGCACTTAACACAGATCTGCTGCCTCTTAATGCTAATGCTCTTTAAATGGCTGTATTGATTTTAATGTAGCCCGCCGCACACATATATTTTATGAAAGTCAATACGGTAAGAGGGCCACCTCCCTAATGTAAATAGCCGGTTGGAAGTCTATTAGAATGGTTATCGATGGAGGAGTGGTAATTACCTGCCTGTACGCACCGCACTCACGAGCCCACTCTTCCTTTCTTCTGCCGAGTCTCAAGACTGCCGACACTTTCAGAGCCACAGCGGAGCTGATTATCAGGGGAGGGTGAATATGTAAACCAGAGACAGCTGAGTCCATGTGCTTTGTTAACAATGCAGTAAAGCAGCAGACTCTGGACCAGTTAGGCTACACCTCCATCAGCTGTTTTTGTTAGAAAACTGGTTTAAATACAGTTTCAAGCCTGTTCCTTGTTCACACTACCAAGAGGCCGCTCAGGGAAGAAGTCCAGGTTGTCAGACTGATTTTAAAACTTGTTCAGACATGTTTTTCAAACATCCCCAACCATTTGACAACATTTAACCTTTTTCATTCTCAAGTGTGGAGCTGTGCTGTGTTCACATGTTGGAACACTTGAAAGGTACCCATATGTGCGGTTCCATATGCAGCAGTTAGCACACCTGCCTTGCAAATACAGAGCGGAGAGTCCTGGGTTTGATTCCCAGAGGAATGGCAAATCCCTAAAGGCACCTCCAGTGTGGCAGCCTATGAGTTGCCACTGCAAATTTCCCCCATGTTGGATGAATGGGGACTTCAATTCATTGTTTCTGTTGTTTCTTTTTCAACCTGTTTCTAACCGACCTGTCTGCTTGTCTCTCCTGTCCCCGCCTCCTTTCTTTCCCTCTGTGGTGATCACCAAACTGTCCCCACCCGTGTCTTGTTAACTCCGCCCTGTCTGTGTATATAGCGGCCATTTTCTTTCCATCCCTATAACTTTTGACTGCAACCAGATCAAGTTACTGAGAGTGAGTGTCATTTTGTGTTGTCTCATTTTCTTTACTTTCTCTGTGTAAGAAGAAACTACAAATGTTTTTAAAGGCAATTATTTTAAAACAGGAGTTCCATTTCCTTGGTTGGGATCATTTTCAACACCAGTCAAAAGAAACTGGGTTGTCACATGTTTTCAGTTTATTCTAATCTACAGAACAGATAAGCTCTTGTTGAGCAAATCATTCATTGGTAGAACTCATGGATGGATTGATTTTAAAGCACTTCTGCACCTGATGAAGGGTGAAGAGTGTTTGCTCGGTCAGTGTATGTTTCAACTTTTTTTAATTATATGAATCAACAACTTTCCATTCCAATGAGAATGTTAAAAGAGGGTTTTCTTACTCCACTGTTGCAAAGGTGCTTTTCTGTTTCACTATGTATTGTTAATTTAATCTTGGCTGTACATAAATGTTTTTTTCTTTTGGTGCATATTTTGTTTGATTTGAATTCGTACCTAAAAGTGTAAAGGCAATGGAGACAAATGTGTTTTTTAAAAACTAAATATTCTCTGTTGTTCCTCTATAAAGAGTATTCAGGGTTAGGCATGGTTCATTTGGGAGAATGGTTAGCCTTCAGACTGGAGTGTTTAGAGGGTTTGATCTCAGGTCCAGCTGGTTTAGACCAGTCCCACGGTAACACACTTAACCCTGAGTAGCTCCAGTCAGTGTGTGAACCGGAGTGTGTGGGAGGGGCAATAATGTAAATGTGATGTGTGAGTGCGTGAGGGAACATGTGTGAATGAATATAAAAGTTGTGCAGTGTGAAGTGCTTTGAGTGGTCATTCATACTGTACTAGAAAAGAGCTCTACAAGTACAGGCCATTCATTATGCACAATGTTGTCCTATTTTTACCTGCAGCTAAAGCTCCACACTGCTGTTATAAACACTGCTTGTCAATGCCCTCATTCATAGGGATTGAAGCAGTAAAGACAGTAGTTGTGCTGATGCTATTACTCTTGGTTTTGCTATGAATAATACTACAAGAACAATTACACTTAACAATAGGTACACTTATTAAAATTGCTATTATAATTTCTTCTTCTTTTCTCCTTTTTAGTGTATAAATGTTTTGCTAAGACTGCTTAGCACTATCACTGCTGTTAATACTTCTGTTTTATTAGTGCAGTTTTCTTCCTCACAGCTTGAATATCACTAGTTAAACCATACTGCAGTTTGTGGTACTAGCGCTGCTGCAGAGCCTGTCAGCACTGCATGTACTCTGCGAGTTAAAAGTGAATGCCTGTGCTCAAGCAGCAGCTCTATCCAAGTGAAAAATAATTTAAAAAAGACTGTCATGCATCTGATTCACTTCACCTCTCTGCTTCCCTCACTCTCTCTCCTTCTTACTCTGTCATTTCCTTAAGTCTTAACTTTCTCCCTCTCTTTCATTCCTCCTCCTCTTCATCCTCCTCGATGTCCTCCTCCTCATCCCCCACTTTCTTCGCTTTCACCTTTTCCTCTATGCTCCCGGCTCCACTTCTGGGTGACGGCGCAGCTTAATTGGCGACGACACTGAAACATGTCCTGTCCTGCTCTGCAGCCTCCTCTGCATAATTAAAACAAGAGCAACACTTCATCTCTGAGTGAGAGAGATACAGAGACAGTGAGCGAGAGAGCGAGAGCGAGAAGATGAACAGTGGGAGACAGAGCGGGTTGGTGAAGGTACTCTGTGTTACATCTTTTCTCAAAACCTATTTTTGTAGCATAACTTTCATGTGATGTCTTTTATCCCATTATTTCTACAAATATATTATTTTCACCTTCTGTCTCTGCTCTTTTCTCACCGCCTCCTCCTGCTTTTACTTCTTCTTCTGTTTTTTTTTTTTTTACCTCATTTCCAATTAATCTTTGAGACTCTTTGGCACATATTTTTGACATATTTTAACTGCTTCAGCCGTGAGGCTGCATCGTTGTTCTTTGACCCGATCACTGAAAGATGAGAGGGCACTGCAGGAGTTGAAAGGGGTTGTCGTGGCAACAACAGAAGAGAAGTGGACGACCTCTGATGGGGGGAGCGGGGAAAAAAAACAATACAGGAGTGTGACGCTGATTAACGAGAACAAAATGTTCCTCTAAATTAAATCCAAACAATGAGGGCCTCCTGCTGCTGCTAATAATACATGTGATATAATACACACGATAATATCCCGGTAATAGTGTTTTATAGTAGTTTTAAAATGTGGTTCTATGAGACACTGAAACTGCTATGAGAATTAGACTCAGAACAAGATGAAAACAGATTTGGTCTCAGTTGATTAAAACTATTATAATTCATCACAGTGAGGCTGTAAATTAATCACGATTATTCATGATTAATCATGAATGGTAATTAATCATGAATAATCAATTAAATTAATAAATTTGATTATTAAATTATTCATAAATTTGAAAAAAATATTTTTATGTACATTTCTGGAACATAACAACAGGTTGATTTGTGTATAATTGTTTTTAATTGTAATACAAATAATGTAAAAAAAAAAGTGTGAAGTTGTAGGACACATTGGAAGTTTCTTTCTTTTTTGATTACACTTAACAATAATTACTGGTCTGAGGTCCCTTCCAAAACACTGTCATTTGACTCACCTGAAGATGAAGCCTCCACAAATACATGCTTGACATTGGAATTGGATATAGTACATTTTTACCGCAGTGCGTGCAGATAATAATTTGTGTATTGGCTGTGCATTAACACACTGATTAGTGAATAGATGGTGGAAACTTCACAGAGTAACAATAATTTCGACAGCACTAAACATTGTATTTACTATCTAAAGGTCAACATGATATACATTTTTCAATTTGGTCCAAAAACATCTGTGTTGATGTTTTTATTCCACGCAGTGACAAATTCTCAGTTTTCCTCCGGCTCCTCCATAAGTGACGTCAGAGTTGTCCTGGCTGTTACAGCGCGTCCAGCCAATAAGAACAAATACAGCGGACATTTGTGTGGCATCCAAGGCCAGAAAATGAAACCGTCGGCAGCAGAGGTGGCGGCTGTGGCGGAGACGCATTCCCATGACTGACAGTGATTTAAACCGCTCTGAATAGTAGTGATTTACAAGGTTGATGCTCACGACGTAAAATAAAGCCTCAGGGTTGGAGCAGGATGTGGAGGAAGGTTCCTGTCAGAGTAGCCATTTTAATAGCGATCATTGTGAATAATTTTTCAGCATTGACAGACATGTTGGCATTGGTCTGGTACAATGATGTAAAGCTGAACTCCAGTTATGTGCCCACCAAAAGTCATGCTGGAACACAGAACATCATTGATTTTAACTGCACTGAGAGGATTTGCATTAAAAGCATTTTTTTTTTAAGATTTCCCCTGAATTCTTCCACCATTAGATTTAAATCCTAATGTAGTTGCTTCTTTTGCTTAGTGATGACTGGCCAATACTTAAAACTTGAAGCCTTTCTTGTTTCTGCAGTAAATATATTAAACAGACGTCCTTTATATTGCTATTTTATTTGTAATCAGTAAAACTTCAAGCCTAATAAATAAAGTAAAGATGAGACTTGTAATTTAATTTATTTTCAGCACCATCTCATAAAAGGGACATTTATCACGTTGCTGCACATAAGTCACGTTAAGTGGAAAACAGCCTCAGGTGAGTGTGTGACAATATCTCAAGTCTGTTGTTTCCTAATTTCTCCTTTAACATAAATCTGTTTAAAAATAAAACAAGATTGATAATACACATCTGATATTGGTCTGTCCAAGGGGCGCTCACAACGCAGTGATCAATGAGCTAGCAAGAGTTTTACATACAACTACTACCATGGCATCTGTGTACTTTTGTTTTTTTAATGTTATCTGTTTTGAATGCATGAGAAACCACATAGGATAAAAGGTTGTCTTACACCATCCTCCTCTCAGGTTCATGTTTTCTCTTCCACTTGAACACTGTGGATCGTCTGGTTTCATCATCTTCCATATATCTCCCTTCAATTTAACACATTTCTAATTATATTCAATTTAAGCCTTTTAATATTTTCCTGCCGTGGTGACACCATCTCCCTCCGGGAATCAATAAAGTTTCATCTAATCTGAAGGCTGATGAAAGTGTGTCAGACGCAGTGAGGAAGCTCTCACTGCTTTATTTAGTGCAGATCTGAAATTGACTTTGGTGCAGTGATCCCACTGCTTTCACCAATGGACTTTAACTCCTCACTGTCTCAAAGGTGTTAATCAGTGAACACTTTTTTTAGCACTTCTTTCCACCTGTCTTTGCTTCATTTCCTTTAGGCTCTGGCTTTGTTTCAAAACTATTTTTACATTACATTTAACAAGTCTTAGAAAGTCAAATGTTACAAGACAAACGCTTTTTTCATTGTCAATGATAATAATAAAGCAAAATGAGAATAGAGGCCTTAGTAAATATACAACTTTCTAATGAAGAAATATAAAAAAAATGTATTGTTTCATTTTGTTTTGTTGTTTTTTGTTCCATTTATATAAATTGTCTTTTATAATTAGCAATGTACTAAAATTTAAATTGTCTCACCACTCAAAAGTCCATAAAGACATTCAGTGTTAATAGATGACATGATCATAGGAACAATACACCCTGTAGTGCCTCTTGTGGTAACGTAGTATCACAGAGAAGAATTTGTAAAACATATTTTGAGATTGAAAATCTCAAACCTGTTTACAAAAAACATGCTGGTATTTGCATGAAGCAACATCTACGACTCCCTTTTAGTAAAATGAAAACGTTTTCTTTCGGGTTTCTATCCATTCCAGTCTGAGCTCTATATCGGTGCCCAGTGACCATTATACTTTAAAATTTTGATCTTTTCCACCAAAAGAGCTGAAAATGGTGCTGCAGTGCAGGTCAGGTCGCCACAGTATACACTAATTATACTCTACCACCAAGACCATGAATATTTAAACTACATTTCACAGTCGTTTACTGTGTAAAATGAGAGCTAATAATTATGTATTTCCAATGTATTTTAAGTGCTAGAGTGTTTGGGTGTTAATATTCATGCCAATGTACTGATAAAATGAATGTAATAACAATTTTGAAACCATAAAAGGACTACATTAGCATTGTCTTGATGGGCTTAGCCCATCATGATGTGGTAATATAGCTTATAAAAAATACATTAAAGAGCAGCATAAATTAACAACAAGGCACGTGTTTCCTTGTATTTTTATGTATGTGTTCAAGTGTGTGTGTGTCTTGCAGGTCGGAACAAAACCCAAAAAATAGTGTAATGCTAAAGCTAATAGCGAACAACCGTTGAAAGCAGAACTTAGTATTTTACATATTTGTTTTTGTTAATTTAACAAAATTTAACTTCCTCCTTTTTATCGTTTGGGTCACAATTTTAATTTATTTTTTCATAACAGTTAATGTGTCCTGTTTTCCAGGTGAGCATTCAGATCAGCTGACGTTAGATTAATAGTTAATAATAATCAGCAATGTATCAGTTTATAAAACAACAGAATATTTGAATCGCTCAGTTTCCCTTGATCGTATGTGGATTTGTTTCTGATTAGAGCTCTTCCAAACCTGCCGTGTACTGTGTAATTAAAATAGTTCTTGTTAAATTATGATTAGAGACGATAATTCACACAACCTTGGCAGGAAAACAAAATTATTTCTAATTGGAACTAATTTCTTGAAATCATGAAATCTTGCTTCTTAAGCTATAATTAAATATCTCTTTGTTTTAGAATTCATACATTCTTTTTTGGTCTTCTTTAATGTTATGATGATCTAATTTAAAGGGATTATTATTGATGTAGATTTGAAAATAATGGAAAATCATCATCAAATCATCTAGATTTTTTTTTGTGACTTAATAATTCCATTATTGTCTTTTTGATAATCAAAAATAGTTTTCTTCCTTGTGACATTGTACGTACACGATTCACATAACGTGATGCAGCCACTGTCTTTGTCAGGGAAGATCCAGAAATCTGAACAAACACAATTCACTTTTCCTCCTGACACAGAGTCGCTATCCAATCCATCCCAGTAGGCCCAGCATGAAGAATGAAGCAAAATCCTAATTGACAAACTGCCGCTGCCAGGGGACTCTTTACTTTTCCCATTTTCTTTCGTCTTTCTTTTCCCTCATCACCTCCAGATCTGAGATGTCAGCCTGGAGTGGAACAGTGTCGGGCCTCAGAAGCCACCGCTGCCGCCTCTGCTGGGCCACGACTGAGCTGATGTGGTCTCTTTTTTCCTCCCTGCCTTGCATCTCATGCTCTTTAATTGAGTTTGAGGAGGAAGCAGCCAGGGACGGAGGAGAGAGGAAAGTGATGTTCCTTTACTAGATGTGCAGCAGAAGTCGTGATGAAAAAATAATGATGCTAGTTTTATTCTATTACACAAAAATATAGGAGATGGTGATGAAGTTGTACTGCTCTGCTCCCGCCTTGATGTCACCATCATTGATAGCCAAGGGTGCTGGGGATTCAGGGACATCACACAGCAGGTTCAACACACATTTACAGTACACACAGGAGAAAGGCAGATACCTGTGAGCCAAAGGAATTGGGTTTATATTCAGAAGCCTAATATAAAAAGGAGAAAACAAGGCCATGTTTGGCTCTGAATCTGCAGCTAGAAAAGACTTGACACACGTGCTACCAGGACCATACTGTACCATACATAAGCGCTGCATGTAGAAACCAAATAATATTCATTATGAATGGCTGCAGCGTAGCTTAGTATATAGCCCAGTGCATGGTTGAAGGATCCGGCTTGTGAGTGAAAATTGTCAGTGTGAATCTTCAACCTGTGGTTTGTAGTACGGGCAGCAAAAATTCCCAGGTGCAGTGAAGTGCAGCTGATGACGTCTGTCACACAAATATGCAAAAAACTAAATTCTCCTTTTTTTTTCTTGAGTCTCAAATATAGGGGCACAGCCCAAAGATAGGACACAGGGTTGAATCTGTTGGGTCACAAAAATGTTCTGTGTCAGTTCAGTCCAGTCCAGTCCAGTTACAAAAAACATTTTTTTAATTAACTGGACTGAAAAACTGGTAACTTCAAATATCTTAACCACTAAGAAACAATGTCCCACATTGCAGTCAAAATTGTCCACTCACTGTAAAAATAAAAGTAAAAGTAAAAAATAAGTTTCTCATATTGCTTTCACATATTTAGGAAAATGTGAACTCTTAAGTAAGATTTTAGTTTTCACGATTTCTAAACTATTCCTTCACTTTTATTCTCCCAGAGAATCTTTTTTTTCCTCCCGAATCCCTGCCAGAGTGTTGATCCATTTGAATCCAAAAGTTTGAAGTTACAGATTTGAATGACATTTTAGGTGATGTAGGTTATGGCCTGAGGAAAATAGTAATTAGTTTTGTGTGTGTGTGTGTGTGTGTGTTGTAAAACAGGATTGAGTGTTAACCCTGTGGAATTCTACAGAGCTACAGGAAAGAGTTTATCCGCAGCGGTGAAATGTTTAGAAAATTTACAGCAGTTCAAAGAAGTAAAAAGAAGAGATACTGAATGTTGTCATATCCTGCTAGATTGTGTGTTTTGTTGTGTTGTTTTTTTAAACCTGAACTCTGCCTTCAGGTCTCAGTTGTATCAGATACCACACTAGATTTAGACTTTCATATTTTCACAAATGGGTTGATTTTACTGAAGCCTGAGCTGAAAATCACAGATAAATCAATGTCTGATTGGATGCCGAGCCGGCTGACCTGCACAGGTAACAATGACATCACTCTGTCTTTTTTGCACAATCACTCCTGGGCCTAAAAACCCATTTCGGAGTAAATTTACAGCAGCGGCGGCAGCAGTGGTTTGTGTCCATCTCTGGTAATTGTCATCACGACCTGCGGCTTTAGCATTGTTTTTTTTTTTTTTTTTTTTAAAGTGGGTCGGGCTCAGTGATAGGTGAAGGTCTCTGGTTATCCTGCTGCTCACAGACAAGGCTTCTGGATACCAGGGGCACCATTTTCTGCTCGCTACTTGTCCTGATTGCCTGTGAAAGATCAATCAGTCCCCACGTCTCTGCTGCTCTGCTCTTTACCCTGCAACATAAATAAACTCACATTACTGTTTTTTTTCTCCTCTACCCATGAAAAGGCAGTAACCTCTTCTTTTATATACATATATATATCTTATCATGGTGATGGTAATAATAGCTCAATCAGTTCAGCTGAGCGAGGTCATGGTTCATTGTTTTTCTTTTCTCGTTCTCTTTTAAAATACTCAATTCCACAGAAGTGGGTACACTGCTAATGCAATTGAAACCTCAGTTTTAAGCATTCATTTATCAGGCAAGTGTAAAAAGAAAAATCTTTCAGTGTTTTAACTGACCAATTTATTTAGGAGAGACCCCATTTAGCTACTGGGCCACATTCCATTTCCTTTAATTACACTTTATAATCAAGTGTAATTGCTTTTTTTTTTGCTGACATGCTAGACATTTTCAGTAGAGGCAGATCAGGACTGCAGGCAGGTCAGAAAGACATAGATGGTAAACCTAACGTTTTGCTAATTGTGCAGAGGTCCGCTGAAGGAGCTCTGAAGTTTGTGATAGGCTTTCAATCACAATTAAAAATGTAAAAAATGAATTTGTTTCCACAGAACTTGGTCATTTTGCACCAACAGAGCCGTTGTGAATATATTAAAAAGACTAACGTGTAGTTATTGTCAATGTAGTACAGCATGGTGTCCCCTGTTGAAGGTCATGTACACTTAACACTTTTGAATTTCGAGTTTAAATCCTTATTAATAAACTGTTCTATACTGGCCAGTAATTCTGTCGCTGTCTGTCAAGTCCTGAAATTGCTTTCAATTCAATTTTCATGATGTGTTGATTAACAAAACTGAGCTTTTTTTGGTAAATCTTTCTTCTATTCCTTAACTACAGCTAACTAAAGAACCTACCAGAATGAATTGTATTGTCTTTTAACTCCTTTTTAAACCAAGATTAATGAAAAATATTTTTAAAAGATGTTATACTTAATCTTTTAAATGCAAATTACCCCACATAGAGGATCTGCTGCCCCAAAAGGGAAGGAAATGGAAGAATTTGTCCCTAAACATTATTTTTCCATCTTTCAAGGACTCGAGTGCAGCAATAAAAGAAAACCACAGGAGTAACAGTCCTCATCTTGATTTATTTATTGATCAAGAATTTGATTTTTATTTAATTTGCTGTACGTTTGCAGCATCATTTGAATTATGTATCAGTAGTGTTGTCAAGTGGAGTTTACATTTATAAGTAATTCTCTCATTTTTTTATCTTATATTGTTTTCAATTGGTTTTCTGTGTATTTTTCCCACACAGACAAATATTAATGCACTGTAAAAAAAGTGTTTGTTTTTATTTTAAAAAGATTTTTTTAAAAGAGAATAATAAAAATAAAAAAAGTATAATAATTAGAGACATTGATTTTTGAGGTGTGTTTATAAGGCTAATAAAACATAATAAATAAAAAGAAAAGAAAACAATTCTAACACTAATAGATTTAGTAAATAGTGTATATTTTGAGGTGAAAATCCTTAAGGAATAAATTGTCTGTTACTGTAAAGAGTAAATCGGCTGAACTAAGACTATAATAAAACAAATTATAAAAAATAAATATTACTTGACATTTTTGGAATATTAATTTAAGTTTAATATACATCACAATTTATATTTCTAAATAATTAACTTTAACTTAACTTTTTAAGTCAATATATATAATATGTTGATTGAATTGCAGCCAAAAAATATGTTTCTCAATTTTTTATAATATAATAATTATATAAATACAAAATATTTTTGTTTATTTTGTTTGCTTTGACTACAAAGCTTTCTTTGAACAATTGTTTAAAAATAAATTATGGGCAACCTACATTTACAATTTATATTTAAACACATCAGTCATCAACAAATATTTGTCCCTGTTAAACACTTTTCTGTTGCATTAAAACAATTCTGATAGCGCACAAAGCTGTAACGACGTGCGAGGAGGCCGTCTCCCAGACACTAATAGACTCCGTTGGCCTCCTCGTCTTCATCTCAACTCCTCGTTCTCACTCCTCTTTAACCTACATAAGAAGATTAAAATCCTATAATTATCTTCAATTAACAGAAAGAAGGACATGCAGTGATTAAAAAAACAAGTTCAGGGACTATTTTCATTATCTGAATCCCTCCACCACATCCCCCACCTCCTTTCTCCCTCCTTCTTCTTTTTCCTCTTCCTTACCTCCACTTTCTCCCTTTTTTCTTTAACATTCACCTTTAAACCCATTGCTGTGATTTTTAATTAACTTGTTTTCACCAGAGCAGCTTCAGTGTCTGCCGTCAACTTCTGTGAAAACGAATAAACAAAACCGCAATGACGTCAATTGTCCTTGTCGGTGATGAACAATGATAGATCTGTTCTGAGTAACATTACAATCTTTTTTGTTTTAATTTCAAGAAGTAATTGAAAGCAGAGAAAACAACTAAGACAAAAGATTTATTTTGACCAAAAATAAGTCAACGAATGAATAGAGGCAACAGACGACATAAAAAACGTCTCCAGTCTCCAGTTTTGGTTTTGTTGTTGTTTTCGACGTTAAATAAAATGGTTTGCAAACCCCCACATTGTTCAGTCTTATTTAGCAGACTTTGAATTGCAGTACTGCTACCTTCCTGCTTCTTGTATTTAGCAGTAAGACTTTTATTGCACGAGCATCTCTCAAACTTCTAAATACAAGGTAAAGCAGAGGGCCACACCTCTGCAGACCAACACAAACCAAAATGCAGTCAGTCTTTGTGGCTAAAAAAAAAACAACAAACACGTCCATAACTTTTGATTTTAAGGTTTTAAGGGGTTTTGTTACAACACATACCCCTAGCTTTTAATATTAAGTATTGTTTTATTTAAAGCATTTAACATGTTTTTACTCCTGTAATATGTATTTTTATCATTTAAAAACATGATGTGTTGTTTTATGTGAATGTTGTTTGTGTATTGTTGCCGTCTGTGTGGAGATGTCATACTGCTCTGACACACGGTGTTTAATCTTGTCTAATCCTCTCTCTCTTCCCCTCCACTCTCTCTCTCTCTCTCTCTCTCTCTCACACACACACACACACATTCTCTCTCTCTCCCCCTCTCTTTTTCTTTATGTCCTCACTTCATGATGTTTGTTTTGCAGATCTCCACTTTTCTCTGTGGTTGCTGACAGAGAACACATGTGGACTCCACTCTGACTAAATCCTCTTTGCTGCAAATATCACTGAGGTACTGAATCTGATCCAGTCTTCGTCCATTTGAATAGACGATTCTACAGTTTTATTCAAGGACGTTGTTTTCCAACTGATGGATGGTAAAGAAAAAAATAGAGAAAGGAAAATCTCTGTCCAAATGGCCAAAGCTGATAAATCCAGATAATCTCTTTAGTCCACAGCGGCAGACACAGCCTAGTGTGCAACACTGTAAAAAATATCTATGGAAAATGTAAATATGGATTTAACACAGAAAGGTTTTGTTAACTTTACAGCTTAAAGATGTTTTTTAACAGTTGACCCCGTTAACACATGATGTCATTTATGGTGACAGCTGTGCAATGTTCTCTCAGAATTAAAAAAAAAAGTTTTATATGGAATATTAAAATCTAAGTTACCCAGTAATCATGCTGTTATTTTATTTTAAAGAAATAACACTAAGCCCTGTGGTGAAATGTTTTTTCAGGTTTTTTGTTGTTTCTTCTTGTCTGAAAGAAGAGTTTGTTGTTGAGGGACTGAAACTGTTTCTTTCACATTTATTAAGAAAAGCACAAAAACAACCTGTGGCTGGTTAAAAACCATGTGAATTGTGAGTACGGACAAATTGGTGGTCAACGAGAGACGGTCACCATAGCAACAGGGCCAATGCCTGAGCTTCCATTTGCAGTTAACTGCCTGTAAAATGAGCTAAAGCGACCACAAACATACTTTAAAAACATGGACACAGAAGAACAGAAAAACATGACATTTTCTTTTTGTGGCTAAAAGTAGACACAGAGACAGGATGAGAACAGAGACAGAACTGACCTGGGACCTGAGTTGACTCGTCTCAGAGAGAGAAGGCTGGGAGTTTCACCATTTATGGTGATTGTTTTTGCAAAGAAGGCTCGTTTTTTTCAGGGCATCATTATTGGAAACCAATGTTTCCACAGCTGTGTCATGGTTTGTCTGCTGGGACTGGGGACCAGTTGATGGTTATCAAAACAACAGGGTCAGGTGATTGTATGACCTTGTGTGCAAGGGGTGGTGAAGTCAGGTCAGACGGACGTGTAAAGGTGTCACATGGTCATATGAAACAGTATTAGCCTTTATTTTCATTTAAAATAAGTGTTTCCTCTTCATTTATATCATCAACCATTCTGCAGCAGAACCAAGAGAATTGGTCTAGCTCCAGCTGGCCAAGGGGTTTGAACCTGGAGCCACTGGCTGCCCTGAACCAGAGAAGCAGTTGAGGGAACAGATTGAACCAGATGTGGTTTCATCTGGGATTAGATATATTTCTGGAACTTATTTAGTTTGTTTTTAAATACAGATATAGGAATGCTGGTCAAGGTCAAGTCAATGCTTGACCTGGATGAGAAAAGAACTACCTTGTACTTAACGATGATTTGGAACAGATGAGCATGTAAAGTGAATCTGTGCTATTTATGTTTTCAAACTACAACTTTACAAACCTCTCTACTGTAATGCACTAAAACACATAAAGAAAATCAACAAATGAAGACCATGATTTTTAAAACGTCGAATTGCTTTGTTGTACAACAGCTTTGACTCAACACTACTTAGTCTTAGTGACATATTATCTTCTTACAGGATGTGTGTAAAAGTAATAAAAGCCTACGGTTAAAGGCTGGATGACATAGACTAAATTTCTTGTTTCTATGTATAGGTGGAATCAAACATTACATTTACTGTGAAAATATTCAGGGTTTGTTTCCATTTTTACAAAAAAAAAAAATAAAAACCAATGTGTGTTTTCAGTTACATCTTCTACTTTCTCTCTTTGCCAAATTTGTTTCCTTATTTATTTATTTTACAGTGTAAAGACATTGAGTGAAGTGACTTCATCTCATAGAGTATTTGATTGTAAATATGCTCTAATCCCACATTAGACCCTCTTTCCATTTGTTAGGTATTTTTGTTAATAAGTCTCATGCTAAGCTAATCATCAGGTGGGCTATAATTAACAGATTCATGTTTGTTAATGAAGGCCCGAGTGTTGATTTAGCTAAGAGGCTCAGTGTGTCGTGTCTGAAGCCCAGTTTGAATATTCATCAGTCACATTCAGCAGCCAGAGATAAAACGCCCGTCTTGTGCAGGAGCAGCAGCAGCAGCAGCAGCAACAGCAACAGCAACATTGTTTCAACCATGTTCATGTTATGATTCTATTAATAGGACATTGACTTGGAATTTTTTCTAAACTGTTGAAAAGAGGCCTTTTTGCAGTGTCTGAAAGCAGTGTTGATAAAAAGAAAAGTAACATTTTTTTATTATTATTCACTTTTTTAAATAGTAGAATTGAGCAGTCATCAGTTCACAATGTGTAACCTGTTCATCATCAGAAACATTTTTTTTTTTCAGATGCTTTTTCAAAATGTTCAGGGTTTTTATTGTGGTACTTTGCTGTGATATGTTGATGTTATTCACCAAATATTCATGTCTGTGAGGTTTAATTTAAACACCGTGCTCAGTGCCTTGGTTGACTAGGATTAATGTAAAAAGGCTGTATAAATGGACACTTAAGTCAAGTCAAAAACTTTGGATCACTTGTGCTGCTGTAGAGCTGGTTCTTTGGTCTAAATTCCATTTGAGATCATAAACCTTGAAATGTCCAAACAGACATCTGTGTGTCTCTTTTTGATAATTGATTTTCTCACCTCAACTCTCACAAAACCTAAGTGAAAATGAGCTTTCTTGTTAGGTTAAATTTGGTAGTAATTCATGTCTCATTTTCATTCAGAAGTCTTCATTTATTTTGGTATTAGGAGGAGAGTGCAGACAGAAACACTGTAAAAAAGCAAAGTTTGACAAAATTAAAACGGAAAAACCACAAAGGTTAGCATTTTTGGAGGGGGTGACATTGATATAAAACGTCACCAATCATCTCAGTTCTGGTGGTTATTGGAATAAAATAGATTTTAACACTTTTGTTTTGTCGACTCCCAGACTGACGCAACTTGGCAGCATAAAAAAAACTAAAGCTGATCCAGATCCAACCGTTTCCACGACTATTTTTATCACCCACTAATTAGTGAGACTTTTAATTTCTGCTCCTGCATCCTCCAGACAGACCACAGGGGGTTTTAGACTTCACAACCTGCATGATGCTCCCACCTCCCCCCACACACATACACACACTCCTACATGCTGTCAACGACAACTAACTAATGAAGATGGAGTGTGAAATATTCCTGCATCTTAGATGAAGGTGAGATCAAACATACGCACAAGTGTTTTCCATACTTGAGCTTCATATCAGGTGTGGAGACACTCGATGAGTGGCGAAATGTTCAGTGAAGACCCGCGGTGACACAAGTATCTCGTTACAGTCCAAGTGTTTGTTTTTTTGATCAGTGTGAAAAATTAAATTATAAAAGCTGGGAAAGTTCATCCTCAGAATGTGTTGTTATCTCGACAATGCAACGACCTGTATAGGTCTGGTGAACAAAATCCAAATTTAAAATAACAGAACTATACTTTAAAACATTTTTGAATGCAAGGTAAAAAAATGTCTTATGTTCAAAAACAAGTGCATGCAGAGAAACTATGTGAACCTAACTGTATTATTTTATCTCTTTATTGTATCCTAACTCTCTTATGAGTTGATTTGACTGTTTGTGATGACTTCATTAATACAGTTTTAAGTTCACAAAAAAAGTTAACAAACTGACAATATGAGACTTTCAAGTCAAGGCCGCAGTATGAACAGAGCATCAACCTCTCGGGATTGGAATCTTTGTCGTTTGATTCTTTAGAACATTCGCTTACCAATAATAAAGACCCAATGGTTGATGATGTATTTGCGAGATGACATCACACGCATGCTCCCAAATTTACAATTGATCTGGTAATGATGAACTTATACAAATGTCTAAATGTCATTTGCTTTTGTAGAGGCTTTTCTTGTCTTGGCTGCTTTGTGTAAATAAACAGCTGACTTTGGATGTGTGAATTAATCATCATTTATTGCAAGTTAAACAGAGAAACATAATACAGGACCAAAATCAAATTCAAATATTGAAATTTTCTACTTCTAGACATGGGCCAAACATACAGGCTCCATGACAATGAAACACCTGTTATAGGGAAGTAATTCATTATATATACAGTTAAAATACATTTTGTATACATACCATGTTTCATATAAACCAATATAAATACGTCCATATTTTGTTGTCTTGTTTTGCTCTGCTAGCTACATGTGCTTAGAACCTTCAGGAACCATTGATCTGAAACACAATCTGTTATTTCTTATGGGAAAACTGATTTGAGATACGAGCATCTCGTGCTTGGTCCTGGAACTGATTATGCTCATATCTTAAGATATTACTGTACCAATTACAAATACTGGGAAGTAGAATAGTTTTTTTTTTTGTTGGCATATGGTTTGAAGGCTGTAATGAACATTGTGAACAAGTTTATTAGTTTTTATGGAAATTACTCACTAACTTGACTTTTGCAGACTTCTGTCAGTTGGTGTGAAAAACCTAATTTTCACAGTTTAATTACCTTATAGTTTGAACAAAAATGTGTTCATTATTAACACTAAAGTGTGGCCCTTTGTTTTATTTGAAGGTCACTTATTGTTTTCTTATTTTCTTTTTAAACTTTTAATTGCTTTTTGCTCTTGATTGAGAGCAAATATCTTGTTGGAAAATATGTTATCCTATACCTATACCTATATATATATATATATATATATATATATATATATATATAGCATATGAAGAGAGAGGCCAAAACAATTCTTTTTTTTTTAATAGAGGGGAGTGTCTGTGTGTGTTCAGTGAAAGATCAAACTACATGTTAGCATGTAGAGTTTTTGTAATCCACCGGTCCATTTTAATTTCATGGTAAGTCACTAAGATTGACTGACCTTTTTTTGAGATTTGATTAGTTCCTCGTTGGTATGACGCCCCTGACTATTTGTCATTTTTGTCAGATTTTTGTCTTAATGTCACTGTGCTACAGATGCTAGTTTAGCCTACAAGTTTGTTGTCAACAACACTGCAACCAGCATCAGAACACGGTAAAGTCCATTGAATTTGTGTTTAATGAGTTTAATTAAAGGTCTAGGTAGAAGAATTTTCAGACATTAATCAACAGTGGCATAATTGCAGTAGCAATGTTAGCATATCTTGTGGCTACTGTAATTTGCCCATGACAATGCTAACTCTCAAAAGCTGACTGCAGTAGAAGAAAATGTGATTATTTTTATTACTATGTTTTTCTAAAAACAAGAAATGTCTTCTTTTTCCAAACAGAATATCAAATTATTTTTTTTAGATCACCTTAAAATCGTTCCTCAGTCACACACATACACACACACATAGTGGTTGTGACGTCCCTGCAGGTTTCCTTTCTTCTTTTATTCTTTCTCTTTTTAGCCGAGATGAATCGAAGGCTTGAGCAGAACTCATCCAATATCTGTTGTGTGGGAAAAAAACGAGAAATTAGTTTTCTGCTCTGTGCTGATATGAAACAATATGTGGTGCGCTATTTGCTGTGTGTGTTGTGTGTGTGTGTGTGTGTGTGTGTGAGACACCCTCAGCCTATGTTCTTTGTCTCTCATCTCCTGGGCTCTTCAGGAAAGATTTCTGTGCAGTAAAAAATATAGTTACTTCAAACTCCAGTTATCAGTACACTCAGGATTCAGGTGATGTTCGTTCTACATGCAACAAAGAAGTAGCAGTTCTCTAAGTTACCTTTAGGTGGCATAATGCTATTGTTATAGTTTTTGAAAATAGCATAGGTCTGTAGAAAATGTTGCCTTACACTGATTAAGACCAGAAACCATTTTCCTAATATATTTTTGCTCTCACTGGCAAGATTTCTTTTGACAGAAGATGATGTTTGCAAGTAAATTCGCAAATCCACAACTTTTGCAGTGATAAAACAATAGATTTTATTTTAATTTTGCAGCTTACCAGGGTTTGAGCCCTGGTCATTCAAAAATTAAAATGAAAAAAAAAATCTTAACAATGTGTATATTACTTCTATTTTAAGGTTAAAATTCAGAGAAAACACCTTTTGGATGTGTTAATTTTTGATCACAGCAACATATTATGTCAATAAATTCCTAAAAAGTCTTAAAAATAATAGATTCTAGTAAAATATAAAAAATGTAAGAATAAAAATATAAATTTTTTTATTAAAATATGCAGCTGTCATTTATGGTTAACATAACAAAAAAATCGCCAAATGATCTTATTTGATGTGAAACGTGCAGACAAGATAAAACTTTGAAAATAATCAAAGCAGATTGGCATGGTTTAGGACATAGTCTTGCATTTTATGGCATTTCGGGGACTTTTTATTTTTATGGATATTTTCACGATGGTAAGGCTATAGTAAGGCATGTTTTGGGTCATTTTTGAAATATTCATATAAAATACTTTTTGGACTTTTAAACACAAAATATTCACTTGGCAGCATGTTTTAGGACATGATCTTGCATTTTAAGGCATTTCGGGGACTTTTTATTTTTATGGATATTTTCACGATGGTAAGGCTATAGTAAGGCATGTTTTGGGTGATTTTTGAAATATTCATATAAAATACTTTTTGGACATTTAAACACAAAATATTCACTTGGCAGCATGTTTTAGGACATAGTCTTGCATTTTAAGGCATTTCGGGGACTTTTTATTTTTATGGATATTTTCACGATGGTAAGGCTATAGTAAGGCATGTTTTGGGTCATTTTTCAAATATTCATATAAAATACTTTTTGGACATTTAAACACAAAATATTCACTTGGCAGCATGCTTTAGGACATAGTCTTGCATTTTAAGGCATTTCGGGGACTTTTTATTTTTATGGATATTTTCACGATGGTAAGGCTATAGTAAGGCATGTTTTGGGTCATTTTTCAAATATTCATATAAAATACTTTTTGGACTTTTAAACACAAAATATTCACTTGGCAGCATGTTTTAGGACATAGTCTTGCATTTTAAGGCATTTCGGGGACTTTTTATTTTTATGGATATTTTCACGATGGTAAGGCTATAGTAAGGCATGTTTTGGGTGATTTTTCAAATATTCATATAAAATACTTTTTGGACTTTTAAACACAAAATATTCACTTGGCAGCATGTTTTAGGACATAGTCTTGCATTTTAAGGCATTTCGGGGACTTTTTATTTTTATGGATATTTTCACGATGGTAAGGCTATAGTAAGGCATGTTTTGGGTCATTTTTCAAATATTCATATAAAATACTTTTTGGACTTTTAAACACAAAATATTCACTTGGCAGCATGTTTTAGGACATAGTCTTGCATTTTAAGGCATTTCGGGGACTTTTTATTTTTATGGATATTTTCACGATGGTAAGGCTATAGTAAGGCATGTTTTGGGTGATTTTTGAAATATTCATATAAAATACTTTTTGGACTTTTAAACACAAAATATTCACTTGGCAGCATGTTTTAGGACATAGTCTTGCATTTTAAGGCATTTCGGGGACTTTTTATTTTTATGGATATTTTCACGATGGTAAGGCTATAGTAAGGCATGTTTTGGGTCATTTTTCAAATATTCATATAAAATACTTTTTGGACATTTAAACACAAAATATTCACTTGGCAGCATGTTTTAGGACATAGTCTTGCATTTTAAGGCATTTCGGGGACTTTTTATTTTTATGGATATTTTCACGATGGTAAGGCTATAGTAAGGCATGTTTTGGGTGATTTTTCAAATATTCATATAAAATACTTTTTGGACATTTAAACACAAAACATTCACTTGGCAGCATGTTTTAGGACATAGTCTTGCATTTTAAGGCATTTCGGGGACTTTTTATTTTTATGGATATTTTCACGATGGTAAGGCTATAGTAAGGCATGTTTTGGGTCATTTTTCAAATATTCATATAAAATACTTTTTGGACTTTTAAACACAAAATATTCACTTGGCAGCATGTTTTAGGACATAGTCTTGCATTTTAAGGCATTTCGGGGACTTTTTATTTTTATGGATATTTTCACGATGGTAAGGCTATAGTAAGGCATGTTTTGGGTGATTTTTCAAATATTCATATAAAATACTTTTTGGACTTTTAAACACAAAATATTCACTTGGCAGCATGTTTTAGGACATAGTCTTGCATTTTAAGGCATTTCGGGGACTTTTTATTTTTATGGATATTTTCACGATGGTAAGGCTATAGTAAGGCATGTTTTGGGTCATTTTTCAAATATTCATATAAAATACTTTTTGGACATTTAAACACAAAATATTCACTTGGCAGCATGTTTTAGGACATAGTCTTGCATTTTAAGGCATTTCGGGGACTTTTTATTTTTATGGATATTTTCACGATGGTAAGGCTATAGTAAGGCATGTTTTGGGTGATTTTTCAAATATTCATATAAAATACTTTTTGGACATTTAAACACAAAATATTCACTTGGCAGCATGTTTTAGGACATAGTCTTGCATTTTAAGGCATTTCGGGGACTTTTTATTTTTATGGATATTTTCACGATGGTAAGGCTATAGTAAGGCATGTTTTGGGTCATTTTTCAAATATTCATATAAAATACTTTTTGGACTTTTAAACACAAAATATTCACTTGGCAGCATGTTTTAGGACATAGTCTTGCATTTTAAGGCATTTCGGGGACTTTTTATTTTTATGGATATTTTCACGATGGTAAGGCTATAGTAAGGCATGTTTTGGGTGATTTTTCAAATATTCATATAAAATACTTTTTGGACTTTTAAACACAAAATATTCACTTGGCAGCATGTTTTAGGACATAGTCTTGCATTTTAAGGCATTTCGGGGACTTTTTATTCATTTATTTTTTTTATCTGATATAAAAACTATAGTCTTGTTGATTTTCAGATCAGTGGTGGCCTAGTAGATAAGTAAGCAGCTTCTGAAACCTGAAGGTTTCTGCTTCAACTCCACTAGCAGGAAGTTACCACTTACGTGCAGTGCAGATGTTACGGTCCAATTAGAAAAGATATATTTTGTAGTTCATATAATTAATTTGTCGCTATACAGAATTTTTTGTAGCATAAACTTGTATTTTGAGGCATTAATGAGACCTTTTAATTTTTTGCATTTTGTCATGATACTAAGGCA
>NC_024321.1:12788619-12792663 GCF_000523025.1 Cynoglossus semilaevis
TATTTTAATGCAAATTAGTGTATTTTTGAGAAACTTTTAGTTTCGAAGATTTGTTCAGGAACTTATTGGTATAGTATTTTAATACAATCGTTATTCAAAACTAACAGAGGATCACTCTGCTACTCGACTAACAGAGTTGATTTGCCATTTGTGGACATTCCATATCCTTGATGTCAAACTATTTACTATCCTATAGCCATTGGTGGCACTTGTTAAGCACAATCATTTCATGTTACTCACTGGATCTTTAGCGACGGAAAACAGAAGGTCTCCTTCTCTGTTGTACTTCATCTGAGTGATGGACCGTTCGTGGCCTTGCAGCCGGATGGAGTTCTGTATAGAAAAGCAATAGTTGCAAGTTCATTTCATATTTTCAAAAAGGTGCATCAGCCCAGCTCAAACTCCAGTCAAAGGCCAATTTCTTATTTACCACGACAACTCTATGTTCAATATTTAGGACAAAAACTAATTTCTGACAAAAGCTCAACCGAACGACTACCATTTCAAACAAAATACAACCGACAATTGTTTTGAAAAATCCACCGTTTAAATCAATCACATGAAACCAATTATGAAAAGGGGAAGAAGGAAGAACAAATGACGATCAGTGATTGGAGGAGAGTGACAAAAAAGTGATAAGTAGAGGAAGAGAGAAACAAACCGCCCAGCGGTCTAGGCCTGTTTAAAGCACGATAATGATTACTTTTTATTTTTATAACGTTAATGATTATTTGAATTCATGATTGTCCTTCAACCACCAGTAGGGTTGTATTTTACTGCTAATATAATAGTCTGCTTTCTTCTCAGTTTCAACTTACTTGAACTTTAGAGCCTAACTGTAGTCTTTAACGAAACAAAGTATTTTCTTATTTAGGCCTAGAACTTCAATTTTGACTCTGCTCAAAGTCAGATCAGTGAGTAGAAAGACAAAACAGGACAAAAATTAAACAGGAAATGAGAAAAGCCACAAGACGACCTGCGCTGCCTACTGTACCACAGTCACCCTGGGTAAGGGAGGAGGTGTGGGGGATGAAGAAAAAGTAAAAATAAACCACACACACACAAACACACACACACAGTGTGCGACTGTAACAATGCTCCAGTGTTTTATGTTTATTTATGGGGACCATGGGGTTGTGGGGGCTGACATGTTTATTGTGGCCCTTGTATCAGGAGCCACCGAGGGGAGACGGGGAGGAGGAGGAGCAGTATGAGGAGGGCACAGGTACAGAGTTTTACATGAGCCGAAATTTACCATCACTGAGAAGAGAGAATAGGAGAAAGGGAGGGAAGGAGGAGAAGGGAGGAGGAGAGAGAGAGAGAGAAAGATACAGAGAGAGAGAGACAGGGGGGTGATATACAGGAAGGGAGAGGTGAGGACAGTTCGGTTGTAGGAGGGGAGGGATAAGACATCAAGTTTAGAGGATAAGGTGAAGATGGAGAGTACGACATGTCTACTCCTGTCTTTTCCTCGTGCACAAGGGGGAGATAAATACAGTTTAAATGTAATTTTGATGAAGAAAAATGGTTTAATTTGGTTTTATTTCTTATAATTTTGTGTTTGTTTTTGTCACCTGCTGATCTTGACTCATTTCTAACAGAAAACTGTTGACTGAAATGGATATTACTGTCAAAGCAAAGACATGTAAAAAAGGTTTCATTTTCCATCATTATGTATTATTTTCTGAACTTCCTTGAGTCACGTTCACCTTATGTAAAATGGTCCTCGCATCGTTAACCTTTAGCCTCTCATCAATCATGAAAAGGCAAAAGATGAAAAATTTGAATTTATCTCCTCAAGGAAAAAATGTCACTCTCTAATAAAGTCTGATGAGACATTCACTGACTTCATTAGTCTAAAGTGTGAGTGCATTTCATGAAAAAGTTAATATGAATGTTTGACGAGTAGAGCCTTGACAGCACCCACAAACACATTTACCATGGATGTGTCGTCTTTCATGCACTGTGTAAATATTCTTGGTAAAATTAAACTCATTCAGGTCCTGTCGTCCATTAATGTTAGTGACATTCATTGCTTGCACCTGCTTTCACTATGGTGTATGAATAACATCTGTCCCTTGTGATTACATTTAGATGATGAGGAGGAGTTTGCAGCGCCTCCAGTGCGTCATTCGAGTGTGTTACTAAATCACCGAGGAACCTGTGTGGCAGAGGACAACAATTTAATATTTTAAATAAAGACTGTTAGGTGTTAGCCATGCTGCTGAAGGACTGTGGTTTTTTTTTTTATGGCTGAAGGCTGCAAGCAGGGTTGTTTCTAAAAGAAGCAAAAATATAGATGGAATCCTGAATGTGAATGAATGAAACTGAGATTCACATTTTTACTGGGAAGCAAAGCCTGGAAACTATCCCTCAGGACTGGACCTGCCTGAGGTCATAACACTCACACACACACACACACACACACACACACACATTCCATGCTGCAGCCCGACCCAGGATAACACACCCACTCTTGTTCTATCAGTGAGGAAAAAAACCTCCCACATCCTCTCTTTCACACACACACACACACACACGTGTTTGCATTCGCATCACTGGTGTGGATCTCTGACCTGAAACCTGCTCCAGGGCTCAGTCTAATTGTTGGTGAATATTCAACCTTTAGACTTACAACTGTGCCATTGTTATTTTGTTTATTCTCACGTCACGACTCCTCAGAGGAAACAACTATACCGGTATGACCTTAGCTCAAGCTACGGGAGCTGACACGCTCCTGAACTTCAACTCCCAGCATGCAATGCTCCACCCTGCCATCTGCTGTCACTTAAACCGCTCCCTAACTCTCCCATGACCTTTTGACAAAGACCGTTTCTGACTCTTACAAGTAACAGGACGTCTGTTCTTCTATTTTTTTTTGTTGCTGCTGCTTCTTCTCATTTTCTCTATCCCACATATGAGGACACCTGCTGGTGGGAACCATGAAAAACGTCTACCACATAATCAAATAGAAGTCTACATGATCAGAAATCATTGTTTGTTTCATTCTTAAAATAAAGTCACGATTACCAGCCATCCGTCAGACTTTAAATTCCTCGATTATCGGCTTAAATACAACCAGCAAGAGCGAGTCCAAAGCGAGTTTCCAGAGTTTCCAGTCCACTGCACCTCTGCTGAAACATTTACCATAATTTACCGTAAAATCGCAGCAACAACAACAATAATAACGTCTGTACTGGTATAAAGACAGCAGGTTTAACGGTGTGATGATGCCGAGACGTTAAAGGATGATCCTGCACACACATGGACATGAAATCAGTTTTATGGCCTGAGTGCAGAAACAGTCCATCAGAGGACGATGAGGAAACTGATCCACATGATCTACAGGCCACTCAGCTGAGTTATGTCCTCACTAACTGAAAGTCAGTGAAAACATAAAACCTTTAGACCTGGGGTAAAGAGGGGGGAAAAGCTGCTGTAGGGAATTTTCTACAGCACCAGGTTTATTGTCCTTTAGCTCAGGTTTTACTGTGTTCCTGGATCTTCTGGATTACTTCGATATCTGTGAGATTAAAAAATCAGCTACATCTGTTACTGTGTTTGAGAGTGCCCATGTCTATTCATCAAAAGTAGGATAGATCATTTCCAGATTTTTCCAGGTTCTAATTACAAAAGCATTCAAATAAACAACTGGATAATAAGGAAATACAGAAAAAAACTTGTAAGTAAAGATAATGAACTGCAAAAAAAAAAAAAAAAAAAGTTACAATCAGTGGACAATGGAAGAAGACCATTATTCCTGCAGCAAGTTCAGATGTTTCTCTCATTGGAACCTGTTGTTAATTTAAAAATTTAAAAAACACTACTACGACTACTACTATTTGCAGAAGGCATTCAATGCAAATTACAGCCAGAGTGGAAAGACAAATAAAACAAACTTTCACCAATCAAAGCTACAAATATAAAATTAAATATACTTGGTCTATATATATTGTAAATTTGGTCTTATAGGTGGTCCATTACCCCTAGAGGATGTGTAGAGTTACTGTAACGGGATGTAAATGTTTCAGTTCATTCCACCTA
>NC_024321.1:12792701-12851062 GCF_000523025.1 Cynoglossus semilaevis
TCAAATGTCTTTAAATTCACATTAACATAGACAAAATATAAGTGGTTCTTTATTTTATTAGCTTAGTAATAATGCTACATAACAGGCATGTTTATGGCATGGCCATCACTGACTTTTGTTTTATACATTAGTTACTCTAATAAAACTCACTTAAAACGTGTGTATGCAGCTTTATGGCATTTAAGGCCACCTGACTCACTGTACCTTACATGTGTTTAGCATCAAACCATGGAAATATGTTAATACATATGAACCTGTATATAAAGATTTTTTTTCCAGCACATATCATTCCCATTAGTGCTGCATTATTTAGGCGATCGTTCTTGTCTGTTACTTTGTGCTGGACTCCTGGACTCCTCCTCTATGACCAGTGTGTGAATAAACGATTCTTAGGTCTCATGTGTTTAACACAGCTCTACTTACTGTTTTTCTGGTGGTCCTTCACAGCCCTTCGATGCCCTCCAAGGGTGCCTGTCAGAAGTCCATGAATTAGACACGGTGATCAACCTTGGCGTGTCAGTCAGGAACTACAGACTAAGAAAAAAGAAAAAAAAGGAAACGGAGAAGTTAGAGAAGAAAAAGTCAATGAATGATGGACAGTAGAAGGTCAACGTCTTGTGACCTTGACTGTGACATCGTCAGAGAGATGTTAAAATAAATGTCACTTCTTTATTCTGATTATTCCACTTTAGCTCTCAGTGAGAGTCTGGATCAAGGTTTGTTTTTCTGTTGAACATACAGGTTCAAATGTATCTGTAGTGTTTCAGTACATCTGTTAGTTTGTACAGTTTTTACATTGTTTTATTGGTTTTTAATAGTAATACTGTGTGATGCTCTTCAAATGACTAAAAACGGTATTAATATTAATCACAACAACAACAATAATAATAATTATTATTATTATTATTATTATTATTAATATTATTATTATTTCACTCATTACAAAGCTTAGGGTAGGGGTATTAAAGATTATAATAAAATTATTCTTACAATTCTTTATAATGTGGAACTTTTTAAGGTGAGGTATTTTAGGTGTGGATTTATTTTTGTTACAGTCTTGACATTGGATTTATAACTGGCTTAAACTATTTTTTTTTCTAGAGGACCATTTTATAAAAAGTCCTTAATTAAACACCTTTTGTAATACAATCTTGAATTATATATATATTATAAATTTTAAGAATTTGAATAAATAAATGTAATTTTAACATCTTTAAAACCCCTTTTTAAATTGAAAAAGACAGTTACACATATACAGTTATATATATATTTACATAACTATTATATTATTATATATTATAATATAGTTATATAATATATAAATATATATATATATATAAATGTATATATATATATATATGTATATTCATTAAGGCATAAACAAAGTGTTCCACCTTTCACCCCTGAGGAGACGGGGCGGCGACCGTAGAGCTGGTGTGTTTTTTGTGAACACTAAAAGCTGCCGACCAACCAGTGAGGCCGTCTGTTTCCATTGTGAGCAGCTGATGTGTGTGTTTGTGTGTGTGCGACATTAGTAGGGTTAATCCACATAAATGTTGACAGCCATATTGCTGACACACAGAGTTAATAAGACTAACAGATTATTAGCTTTATAACATTCCTCAGTCATCATGCTGCCGCCTGTCAATCACTGACACAATTAAATTCTTTAATGAATAAATTTGCATTGATAACGGGAAAGGGAAGGGGAACATCTGGCCACGGCAGTTTAATGGCGAGCATTGCATCAGACGCCCATATGGAGGCCGAGTGGAGGGGCTGTTTGATGCTAACTAAATGAAAAGTATCACTCAAATTAATTTGGCTCGTTTGACAGTCAGGAAATCACTTACTAAGACTGATTCTGCCCAATTACAACTGCCGTCACTAACGACCACAGGAGGAGCCGTTTACTCCGACAGCTCGCAGGCAAAACACCAACAAGTCGGCACAAACATTCGCAGCTAGCGGTTTGTTCCTTGCCTCGTAAGCGCCACTCGGCAGCGGTGAGAAAAGTGACAACAGCGTTAGAACAAAATGCAAATGGTCCTTGCTCGCTCATTGTCTCGGCCACCACATCTGGTGGAGATCTTCTAGAATGTTCCCTCACAATTAAGACCAAGATTTTTCAAATGCAATGCAATTATTGTGCAGGAAGGAACAAAGAGATCAGTGTCGTTAAAGTGGAAGCGAAACGCGCAGTGAAAGACGTGAGACGCTTCACATGAAATCTTTTTTCAGAAGCAAACATAAATATTTATGTAAACGTGTAGGAAACTTTTTATCTTAAGTTAGAAAAGTTTGTCCTCAGAAAATGTCATTGTTTTCACTGAGCACTCACAAAAGTTTTGAAGTGAAGTTTTTCTAACCAGGTTGGTGGGTTTAACATTTATAACTTGAAGAGTTGGTCAGGTGGCCTGGTCCAGCCTGATGGTGCAACTTGACAACAACAGCTACAACAATCCACTGTCACATTTCCAGTGTTCGTCAGATCAGATCTTTAGATTCTGCACTGCTCACAAGGATTCATTCACACAGGGGACGAGGCGAAGCGTTGGAGTGAGGAAGAGTCGGTCACAGGCGCTCTTTGTCTCCTCTGTTTTTTTAAATCTAAGCGTGTCCCTCGTTGGACTCATCGTAGTAAAAACCATCCAGATACAGGGAGCGGCCGGGACTCTCCCGCTCATTAGGGACATCAGGAATATTCAGGGATGGTCTGGCCTTCAGCCATGCTGGCCCCCACTGCCTGGTTTACTCACACACACACAAACACACGGTTGTGTGTAGCGTTTTGTCCCACAGCACAACTTTGTGGGTGTCAAGGAAGTGTCCAGTTCTGGATTCCAACAGCTAATGTCCACTGGGAGTTGAACTTCCTGGCAGAGATCAAGTCTGACACACACACACACAAACCCACATACACACATAAGGTCACATCATGGACCGATCAGAGTTTGTCTTTGAGACAAAACCACTTTTATGATGTTTCAACAACACAATAAAGAAAGGAGACACAGGAGGAGACACAAAGGCAGCGTTTGTTCATTTAAAAGAAATACATATTAACAGATTTGAATATTTGGAATGAAAAAGAAATGTAAAAATTCATACTTTCCTCTGTCTCTGATCTGAATCTCAAACAGCAGTCAGGTGGTGTGTAGTGAAGAATCCTGACCCGAGACGATGCTGAGCTCTCGGGTTCATTAGCAGCGATGCCAGTCCAACCTTGCAACAGGGATTATGGGCTTCTCTGCCACATATCCATTTGAAGCTGGAGTTAATGAAGCGCAGAGTCTCCACTCTTTCAATCACCTGAAATCACCTGGAAGTGTGAAAAGATCTGGCTGAGCATTAAGTTTTATCTCCAGTTGTTTAAAGACTCAGTTTTGAACCACAGCTCAGCTTTAGCAGACACACAAATACAAACTCCACTCTCCGGATCCTCACACTCACCTTTACACAGTACGTAAAAATATATATACTTATATATCTTTAATACATTCACATGACTGATACAGCGCCACCTTTCATCAAAGGTACATGCTGCACAAACAGTTGTGAACACATTCTATTGGTCAATTGAATTGCAGTGATTTAGTCCTAATGCAACAATTCAATGTTAAAATTAAAATGGTATTCTCACGTGAAAAATATATATGTGCATGTACTGTATATACATATGTACACACAAATATTTAAATATATACACATTGTGTGTGTTATTAATAGATATATGTGAATTAAATGAGAATATTCAGTCAAAGTAAACCAAATGGGAACTTTTTCATGTATGAAGAACGTGAGCCACATTATATAAGAGCCTGAATCTAGATAGCGCTAATCTGGTATTCATATTTTGCTGGCCAGATTTTGATATGGGCCACTGAATTTGAAATATGGACTGGATATTAAAGGTTCTCTCTTATATTTGGTTGTGAAGCCAAATCTATTGTTACATGTCAACATGGCAGGAAGCAGGCAGGAGCCAAATGCAGCACAGGGGAGACTCTCTTTAACTGCAGCAGCAGGTTTATTTAAAAAATGCAAAAAGAACAAAAACTCACTTGGTCACAAGAACAAGGCTTAAACTACAGGGCCTCAGCAGCACAGGGACTATGAACTACACATACCAACTGAACAATGATCCCACCATGTCACCAGGTGACACCAGTGACTGACACCAGTGAGACTGATGACAGAGACACAGGTGAGGGTGATCACACTGATGAACTCCACCAGCAGCAGATAAAGCAGGAAAGGAAACAGACAGACCTGACATCAATGAGCCAAAAAAATATTTAATTTATTTATTCAATAGGGCAGCTGTTCTTCTATTTGCTTAATGGCTTTTAGACTGCCCCCTTCAGGTTTCTTTGTGTCACAGTAGTACACCTAAGTGGATTGAAGGTGAGTTGTCTCTCTTTTTTTTCCTCTTTCTTTCATCCAGATTAAATGTGAGCGTTTACCTTTATCTACACCTAGTGCAGCTTTACTGACAGGAAACAGTTCTGAGCAGATAAAAATGTAATTTTCACTTCAACTAAAGATTGTGTTTCTTTCTGTGAAAGTGTGTCAACTTCAGGTCTGAGCTGTTAACACGAGACGGAACAATGAGACGTCTACCATGGTTGTTCTGCAGGAGGCAGATGTCTCTGACATCTGGGTGATGTCAGCGTGATGTCAACACATTGTTAGCGCTGCAAATGTGCAAACAGCTGAAGAGGCAAAGGAGCAGAGTGAATGTACTGCTGCTGCTGCTGGAGACGGAGGGACGAGAGAAAAAGGCTTCTGTTCAGAATGTACCGGTTGAAGAAGTTCCTCACCCGTCGTCCCACGCTGCAGGCAGTCAGAGACAAAGGTTACATTAAAGGTGGGACGCCTGGTTATTGTTGTTGTTGTTGTTGTTGTTGAGAATACAACAAACTGAATTAGTTGAAAAAAGATGGGGAAAAATCAATGATATTTAGCAACTTTTTATATGATTTTAACAATTTTAATGTATTGTAATTAAGAACTGACATCATATATACTCAATATGATTTATATAATATATTCCACTGTATTAGGCTACTGTATGCTCACCAATAAGTTAATGTAAAGTGATTTGTCAGAGAGATTTACATTGCATTAATTGATAGTAAATGTCCATGATAACATCAGACAGTGTTGGAGTTTTAAATCTGTTTTTTGCTGATACCATCATGAATATTAGCTGACACTCCCCGAGGATCCCACATGTCAGCAGTTCTTATGCTAATCTTTAAATTAGGTGAGAAAGTGCATGTGCACAAACACACACACAGCCACATCAGGAGTACATCATCAGGTTGTACTGTAGTGTTGATTGTGCTCCTAACATATGCAGTATGTGTCTGTTTATGTGTTTTTACCCAGTGTAGTTTTTCCTTAAAAAGAAAGAAAACTGATTCACACATTAGGAACATCTTATCAACAGTCTATCAAAGAGACATGAGGCAGGGTAAGACACAGACACATGGAGACAAACAAATGGAGAGACTAAACAGCTAATGTACATAGACAAAGTCAAGTGGAAAAATGGAGGGAATTGAAGAGGTGCAGGAGTGATACCTCGAGACGAAATGAAAAATGCATGTGATAATGGAAGACGAAGTGACGTGTGGACATACAAAAAGACGAGGTGGGGACGGTTTGGCACGCATAGAGATCGCAATCAATCAAGCTGAAAGATTTGGTCAAAGTGATACAACAACTGTGGGACTCCACACGCAAAGAAATTAAATACTATTTTCCTCTGCTACATGTCACAAAATCTTTAATAGTCCAGAGGCTTTTTTTCTTGATAACATGATAGCAACTCAACAATGATTTCTACAGTTTTTTTCGGGCTAATTTTCACGGAGTGTCGAGCTTTCTCACAATAGTGAAATGAGTGGTTCTTGATGCCACATTGAGGTAATTGTTAACATCAGATCTGCTGCAACAGCAGGCACCAACGACAGGGTTCCTCTGGGGCGTGAACCGAGGGCCTTCTGCATGTAAGCAGTATAACAACTACTCTATGAATAACAAAAACTGAATGGACTGAAACTGGATCTTTATTAGGAGATAATTCAACAGAACCCAAAAATACCTCTCTTTCCTGATTATAGAAGTTGGGTCAGTTAGTCTTTTATCCTGCTGAGGGGAGTCACTTGTCTGTTTCCTGAGACAGTAAACTACGATCATCCTCAGGTTGTTTAACCTTCTGCTCTCATCACTCATCTCATAATCTCATTACTGTATTATTTTAGCTGTTAATTACAACCAACGTTTGTTCCTTTCCACCTACACTTGATGTCTCACCCTCTGAAGGAGAGGTGGGGGAGCAGGAGGAGGTGCAGTCACATCTCCAGAGGTTTTAATTACTACTGCTGCACCCCCTCCATCTCCCCAACACCACCACATCAACTACAAACACATGCCTTCTCTAACCATTTTAATAAGTGAATGCCTGTTTGTGCTGTTTCCTATTATTGTTAAACATCAGAGGTGAGGTTAGGTTTACACCACAATGTGATCCATTCACACTTAACTAATATTGAAGATTCCCTTTCTTTTATTACGAGAGGGTGACTAAATACTAGGTCGGCACATTACAATTTTTTTTTTTCATTTTTAACACCATTAAAAAAAAGATTAAAAAAAAACATAAAAAAACCTTCACTTTATATTAATGAGAGAGGAATACTGAGCAAACGGGAAATCAGTGGGAGGTGGTGTACAGTACACTACATCCTACACTGACATGCGCTTGTTCTTAGGTCATTCACCTGTCCAGTGTGCCACGCTCTATTGGCTGACAGACACTAACAGCCAGAGCAGACCTGAGAGCAGCCAGATCATCATTTCCTGCAGAGACACAGTGTTGCTGTGTTTAGGCTCTGGAGGAAAAGTCAACACTCGGCTGTGATGAGCGCTAATGTGTCGGGGTTAATTGGACTAATCAGAGGGGTTAATTATCTCAGCACCACGTCTACCAGTGACCCGGCGTGTTATCAGAGTAAACCGACGGCATGGAGGGTGACGCTGCACGTCTTTAACAAGACGCAGGTGAGAACGGAGGTTAAATATTCACAGAGAGACAGGAGGAGGCTAAAGGCAACCGTGAGAGATGATGGGCTGAGTGACAGGGGAACAGTCGCAGGTAGATCTGTACCAGACAGAGGTCAGTTAGGGTCATTCCAGGGTCAATCTATGGTTAATCAGAGTCTCTGTTAAATGTCTTAATTAAAATGTTAATTTGAAAATATAAACACTTCAAATCTTTTTTTGCTGGTCTTATTTTAAATACACATTGTCAACCTATGTTTATTTTCACTTTTATGTTTATTTAAACAGAGGTTTTAATGAGTCTTAATTTTAAAAGTCTTTTAAAAATCTTTTTTTAAACATTCTATTCTCTGTCCTTAACTTTATCATAGATTTGATTGTTTTAAAACAAACATATTTTTAAAACAACAGATTGTTTTAAAAATATGTTGAAAATGTGTTTTTTTAAATCGTATTTATATATTGTGCATTTAAGTACATTTTACACACATTTTTGACATTGTCTTTTTAAGCTTTGCCTTTTTTATAATTTTTTAATTAAACCTGGCTAAAAAAAAATATTTTTTTTTGAATAAAATATAATTAGCTTTTGTTAAGTAAGTATATTTTGTAGACTAAAATGGAGCAGCTTCTTCTTTTTAATTAAATAGGAAATTAGCTTCTTCTTATAAAAGTAGACAAAATGTCACAACTTCTAAACACTCCTGTGGTAAATTAATTCAGAAAGATTAGATTTACTTCATTTGAATCAATTTGTATTTTCACTGTTTGTTTGCACAAAGCGTCTGTTTCCCCTGAAGCTCTATGAGAGAGAGAGAGTGTGTGTGAATGTGTGTGTGTGTGCGGGTATATGACATGAGAACAGAAGAGCTTTAATTTGAAAAGCCTCCAGGTTGAGTTTAGAGACAAAGACAAGTAAAGAAAAACACACTTTTCATTATTCATCTGTCGTACATGTCAACATGACTTATTCATTTTATACTGATCATTTATTCATGCAACACGTCCTGCTGGATGTGTGTGTGTGTGTGTGTGTTAGAACAGCTCATATTGTCATATATGGTTCTTATAAACACGACTGTGTATAAATTGTATACTTCAGTTCTAAATGAGACATTCACTCACCATTGTTGATCCTCTAGGATGATCAGATGCTTCAGACCTTGGTATCAGACACCCAGGTGATCCAGACTGTGTCCTAGTATTTTGACGCACTGTGCTCAGAGCCATCAAGACGACATCTCTGCTGCCTTTAAAGATGGCCCAGATCTGGATCTCTTGGCAGCCTGTTGATCTCCAGGTCTCCACTCGTCACCTTGCTGGTCACCCACTTTTGCCTTTGGCACAAAGTGACCAGATCTTGGCTCTTCACCTACAAAATATTCACAAAGTATATTATATTTTCAAGATGTTTTGGGTCATATAATTACATTTTTTGAGTTCACCAAATCACATAAGTCAATGTTTCATTTCTTCGATCTGGCTTTGTCTAATCCACCAACAAGATCATCAATGTAGACATCAACACATCCAGCATCTCCTGGAACTGGAAAGGCTACAGATAAAGAGACAGTAAGAAATGAATACCACTGATGTGTTTGGCTCACTGTGACTTTAAGTTCGACACCCCTGTCCTACTCCAACTACTTCAAAAAGTCTTAATTATTAATTATTAAGTCAAATGACAGGAAAATCAGGACATTCAAGTGCAATGGGAAGAACATGTGACCTTCCACACCCTACTGAGGTCACTGCAGGTCATCTCATGCAACAGGTGTGAGATGCTACAAAAAAAAAAACATCTGGAACAGCAGGCGGAGCCACCTGTGTCATAGTCTTTAGATAAGGTGACCTTTAGACACGACATGCCGACACCTGGAGAACAGTGATTTAAAGCAGCTGCTGCCTCCACACCACCACTTCAAATGTTCTTCTCCACTCCACATGTAACTCAGGTATTCCATGTCAGCTTAATTTGACAATAAGAGAACGGCCAATGCTCAATTTAGCTGCTAGACAAACTTTGCAAACTGCTCTTCCCAACACACCAAAGTCATTAGAGGAAGCTGCTGACGTTAGATTAGGCCAGACGGGGTCAAACTGATTTCTCTATTTTCTGAAGACGTTGGCAAAGAAAGAAAGTAAATTTGTAAACTTAATTTCCCTGCTAAAAATGTAACTGGTCTGTTACAAACTGCCTGGTTGTTGTTTTCTAACTAAGGAGGTAATGGGTGGATTACATTTTTTAATTGAAACGTTAGAAAAGTAATTTTAGGGAATTTTATGTTTATAGGAAAACAGATCTTACTTCAAGACATCAGAGGAGCTTCTTGCCAACTACTGTATATTATTATGTGAAAGTTTGACATAAATTGTAAAAATGGTATAAACCCATTGTAACAGTTTAATAAGTGGCTTGATTTTGATTCTTTATGTTTTCACTGAGGATAAACGTCTGTACTTATAGCTGGTTGTAAAATAAAGTTCACTGAAACGCAGTCACGTCCTCAGATTGAAGTATTTAAGTTTGGTCGTCAGAACATCATGACCATCACTGTTATGATGATGATGATGATGAAAACATCAGTAAAGTAAATAATTAATGAATGTTTTTTATATTTAAAGACACATTAACTTTGTCTCAGTTACCGGGGGGACGTTTTATTATGAAACACCTGCCTCTGAATGTGAAGGCAATCCCTCTCCTGCTCCCTATTCTTCTCCTCCTCTCCTCCTCAGTCTTCTATAATTGACAGTGCCTGCAGTTCGAGAGCTTTTATTTAATATTATGTCAGGACAGCATGGAACAGGCGTCAGTCATGTGACCACCGCACATGTCATCACCAGCACTGAATGCAATGTTGTGACAGTGTCTGCTGACACGCAGGCTTGTTCGAGTGTAGCGTTCACGCAAACTTCATGTGTTCATGTGTCAGCGCGGTGAGTTGTCTGTCGCAGCAGAAATTAAATTTACACTTATCAACATATATCAAGGAGAGTTTTTGACTTAACTCATTCAGCGTGAGCAGCGGAAATGAAAACATCTTTGATGACACGTTCAGCTCTAGTGATAATTAAACTTTCATGTCTCTTATTTCTTTAATTCTAACTCCAAATCGACCGTGCTTCAGCTCTGGCCTCCTGTCAGCTGAATTTAAGCAGCTGTGTGGAAAAAGTTCTAGCTGATAAAAGGACCAACACCCATGACTCACTTTTTAATGGTTCCGTACATTATTATCCAAATATAATTTAATCGATTATAGGAAACTTTAAAACATGAAGTAAACCTGTTAAGTAGACCTAGCCATGCTTTTTCCATTTAACTTGTTCAAAATAACATTACAAATGCAGTGGATCACTGGATGCATACATTTCTGTCATACATCATCATCTAGTGATTTACTTATTTTTCACAGATGAATTTGGACAGCAGGTGGGATTAGCATGGAATTTAGAATTTAGAAAATTTAGAAAAAGAGTAATGGAAACAAAAGTGTATGTAGCCATGCAGTTTAACACAGTGGCTGAAAAGAAAAAGTGAAATGATGTCTCATGTTACATTGCACTTGTAATGCTATGTTGAGCATATATAAAAAGTTCAACAATCTGCCTGACTGCATTTGCTAACCTGAGAACAACTCAGCCTAGGCAACATTACCGCTGACATCAGTTTCTAAAATGTTTCAATGATTTTCATCATCTACTTCCACTGCTGTTTTTTAATCTTGTAGTTTGATTTTCCCTCATGTTTGGATCTTTGCTGTGTTCCTGTGTCTAAACAAAGCAAAGTACACGATAACCAATTAATTATACGCAGACCCAAAGTACTTTAAAACTAATTGAACATATATTTTCATTTCCACCTCTGCACAGTGAGTGTGACAGACATAGTCAACTTGGACAGAGATAAGTACTGACAAAAGCTCCAAGTGTGACAGCTGAGTGGACCCTGAAGGTCACAGTCACTTCTTAATGACTGTGTTTTATTACAGATTAAATCTAACTGTCTCTCTGTGAAATGATCTGATGAAGTCCAGTTAACATAAGAGAGAGAAATCCTAACCTTAGTGTGTCCTTGAACACAAGGTTCCAGGCCCATGTTGGCATCACATTCAGGAGGTGTAACAAATACTGCATTTTCCTAAAAAGAAAAAGAAAAAGATAATGAGGTAAAAACTGTTACAGCTTCCTGACAACGAACAAACTCTATAACCACTTGTCGTCACCATGCTACATCAACTTCTAGTCTTTATTGTTTGTAAAATATGCTGAGTAAAATAAGTGCGGAACATGGAAAAGACTGGTCTTCTTAGGAAGTGGTTGATGTTGCATTGCACATGTAATAATATTTTGAGCTTATTTGGATGCAACTATCAGTCTAATCAGTGCTGAATCTAGTTGTGTCAAGTTAAATGACCTTTTACTAAAGTATAACCAGACAACCAAATGAACCTCCATCAAATTCAAATTGACCATTGTTTTGTTGTTAAAAGCCGCTGTCATAAACACAAATATAATTTGTGATAATACTTGACAGCAGATTCATGTTTTCCTCCTTTGTCGTGGATTCAAACATCTGAACAACGATCAACAACCCTTTGATTTTCCATCAGTAAAACATAAAGGAATCAGAAACAGCCATGTTCCATCTGTCAGTTACAGTTCTACAACAGATGTCGGTGGGCAGGGTCGGGTGGTCTGTTGTTTGAAAACACTTCACCTTCCGCAGTAGGTGGAGCCTCTGATATAGCTCCACCTGTTTAGAACTGTAGTGAGAATAGAAGGTGAGGTGCGAAGGTGATGGTGTTTTGGGAGAGGCAGGAGTGGGGGTGAGGAGTAGGGGGGCTGAAGTTACTCCAATCACATCAATTAATACCAATAAAGACCCTAAGTGACAACACAGAGAAGCATTAGGCCGACAGCGTGCAGCAGCTTTGTTCCTGTGAGGCACCAGCTGGTGGCGCCGGGCCCTGAGGACACCGCAGCAGTGGAATGTGGCGCTTCGGCACCGTGGCGGGACATGGTAGGCGGCGGCGGCGTGACGCAGCCGGGCCGGCCGCGCTCCCCATGCGAGTGCAGTATTAATGAGGCGACAGCACGGCCTGCTCCCGAATTCATTAGACATCTGCAACGACAGATGTGAAGAGACGCTGAAGACGAATAAAAAATGAGTTTCCATCTGGAGGAAAAACGAACCACGACATGGCAAACTGTAGGAGAGACTGCCATCCTTCTCTGTGGCTCCCACTGCATCTCTCTGCCTCCATCTCCACCACCCACCAGCTACACTTTCCCCCATCTCCCTCTGAAACACACACACACACACACACACACACACAGTCACATTCCACTAAACACAATGCTGCTCTTACTGTTTTAGTCATTATCAGTATTCTTGATGCAATCAGAGTAACTGTTGAAGTTGTCACTGATGCAGTTACTGTCTTTGTGTTTCAGCTTTATCGTCACTGTTGTAGTTCATAACAAATCTACTAACTAAGAAAAAACATCTGAAAAACATCGCAGTGACAGAAAGTTTCATTTTAGTTTAATTTCAATTCAACTTTGGTCTGTTAACATTTTTTTTTTACATCTCCTCCAGGTGTGTGTACCCACTCGGCTCTCTCTGATCTCTGACCTCACCCTCCCTCCTCCCCCACCCTGATTCTTCTTCTGCACCTTTTAATGAATGCTTCAATTAAAAGGCTCATTTCCTCTCATCTGCTTCTATGGTGTTTTATTTTGTTTTTATGTGCCCAGTCCAGATGACCGTGCTGCGCTCAGTCCTCCTCACTGTGAAGGTCAGTACACTGGACTCCCCCTCAGCCGCCCCACCCCCCACGGTCAGTGTAAGGACCATTACCTGAGTCCCATTAAAACTATGGCTGTGTCCCAAATCCTCATAAAGACACACATACAGAAATTCCCACACACAGGCTGGACACACACACACAAAGATACACACACGCGCACCGGCTCCTCAGCTGCTGGTTAAAGATGTTCAGTCCACAGACTGTTAATAACAGGAACATTGTCTCCTGGTTGAAATAGCTTTGCCAAAGAGCGAGGAGCAGTTTTATTGTTTGGCCATCTGGGGGAGACTGTGAGGGGTATAACAGAGTTGTTTGAATTCAAATCAGTGACATCTTAATTATTCTAGACATGTTCTCTTTGACTTTCCTGTCTCAGTAGCAGTATACATGATTTCAGTTTTCTAAGTGTACCATTTATATTGATGCAATTGTTAAAGTCACCAAATGTTACTTTCACACATTAGAACCAGTTACAGGGTCACGGTTTAGGTGAAAATGTGAACATTTTCTCCCTGCTTCTCCAAGCCTCTAATACATCTTCAGGGCAGTGTTGTAATCAGGTCCTTGGTGTTCAAGTCCAAAGCCAAGTCAAAATCACCTCAATGGTTTCAAGTCAATGTCTTCAAGGCCAACTACAAACGACTGGACTAAGTGATCTGAGTAAAAGTCCAAGTCATTGAATCAAGTCCAGATTGAGTCACATACAGCCTCACTTAATAGACTGTCACCTGTGTTAGGATTTCATGTGGACCTTCTGCTGCTCTTAAACACTCTCTTTGTAGACAATTCAACCATCAACCACTCTTCAGTCACCACTCCTCCTCAGACTCCTCCTGCCCTTAATGGACTTTCAATTTTCCTTTTGAGAATTACACGTGGCCCCAAGTGTCTTTTTTGGATTCTCTGTTGCCTGTGATAGGGCCTTTCTCGCCTCCTCTGTTGTTGTTCTGCCGTTCCTACACCAAGTACCCCTCTCTCTCCTCTCCCCCATCTGTGGACTCCCTCTTACCCCTGAAGGAGAAGCCTTTTTTCTACATGGACTCTTATCATGCCTGCTCCGTAAACTTTCTGCTCCCGCCTCTTTATGGACTTTTAGTCATGGCATTCTTCTGACTTTTCTACCCCCTCTATAGCAGCCTTACACCAGACCAGATCATACCTGCCTCGGTGGTTTGCGTTCTGACCTATTTCAGTTCCTTTTGTAGAGAAACCAATGCTGATGTGCGAGTAAAGAAGCAATTTATCTGAGCGATGGCCGACAGCTTCTCCACAGCAGCGGCCGCCGCTCTGGGCAAACGAGAGCTGTCACATATTTCACACAGCTACGCTCTCATTAAAGACGTGGAAGGTGCTCGGCGCAGTAATTGTTTTAATTTATTTGTTTATGGCGAAGACAGAGGGGACGGGCACATGGCACTTTGCTGTTTTATTGGGAACATATGGAAGACATTCATCACCATTTGCAGCGATCGGCCTAAATGATTTTATTAACTAATTTGTAACTTTACACTTTTTTAATCAAACACATGCTGCGCGCTGTAATGCTCTGATAATGCTCCGGGGCTTTGTAAAGAGAGCAGACGCAGCCGGAGGGAAATAAAAAGAGAGAGGAAGGGAAGGAGAGATGAAATGAAAGTAGGTGGAGTAGAAGGAGGAGGGGAACGGAGTTGCACAGTTGTATGGTTAGCATGATCTGCAGTAGCGCGTGGCAGCCATGATGGGAACAAGGGTGCGGTGGTGGCCATAGGCTCTGAGGTATTTAAGCCGTTTACCCAAACTCGGCAATTTGCAGTTGCTCTACTTAGTTCCCACTGGTACGTGGTACAAGCCACGCCCTCAGATGACTAAAGCTCCGCCTGAACAACAGCATCAGCAGATGTTAACCAGATAAAGTCAAGCCACGGTGGGTGAAGTGAGGCTATAGGTTTGATGGCCTGGTGCACAGAAGGAATAAGAAGAGCGGGGTAAACAGTGCTAAGTGGCACGGCAAGGATGAGTGTACACACTGATGCTGTTACTGTAGGTCGGTACCTGGTTCCTGTCTTCAACCACACTTCTACACTTAGAACTCACAAGACTCATTATAGTCATTTTTATAACATCGCCATCATGTTGGTTTTAACATTGGTGCCTGTTTTAACGAAGAGCGGGGTAAATTATTATTATTATTATTACTTATTATTACTCAATATTAATACTTAATAGTCAAATTTAAGTGACAAATGTTAAATGTTAATATAATTACAATTATTTTACATTATTTCTGTATTTAAAATAATTGTAATAATAATAATGTATTTTTCCATAATTTAGACATCACACTGTATTTTCAAATATTTTGTTTAATCTGAAAAAGTGTTGACTTTCTTAGCTTTGGTAATAAATATATAAATAAACTAACATTTTAATCTTCTAATATGTGTTGTTGGTTGTTTTTGATTGATGGATTGTCTGATTGATTGATTGATTTTAACCACCTTATCAGTGTGAGCATAAATTACTAATTAAAATAGTTGATTTAAATTAGACATAAATATATGTTTGTGATCCTATTAGAAGTTTTGCTTACTGTATAAGGCAGTAATATTTAATTTATTGTGACCTCAATTAGAATTATATATTTGATATTAATTAACAAAATAATTATATGAAAAAAAAAACAGTAATATCAATACATATCCTTTTTCTGTGGCAAAAGTCCAAATGGGTTTTGTTTCTCATGGAGCTAAATGCTTTTCCTTCCACCAGCTGCCACCACAGTGACTCACTCACATCACTCTGTTTGTTAATCCATGAAGTGAAGCGATACATTTAGATTTCTAAACGAGTCAACATCTCGGACAAATCTTTCACTTTAAACACCATCTGCACCTCCCGTTCCTCCTCCGTCGCGGACGCTGATGCATCCTGACATCCGCTTCTCCTCCAGCTGCGATCGACACACTACCAGCCATGGCCTCGTGCTTGCCCTCTTCAGTGTTCGCGTTTTTCTCACGTCTTGCTCTCACACGTCTTAAATAAAACCAAACTGGGCCGCGGCTATTTGTCCCTGAGCAACTGCGGCCACAAACATCTGGCCAAAAAACAAAAGCAGCACAAACGCACAGCCGCTGGCACATAAAAGAGGAGGCCAAGTGCTGAGGTAAATAACTTACAGAGAGAAAGAGAAAAAGAGAGAGAGAGGGAAACAGGGGGAGAGAAAGAGAGAGAGAGGGAGAGAGGGAGGACTGTGACTTTCTCCCATTAAGGCCCTAAAGAGCAGGACATCACCCCGGGTGGAGGTGGTGGTGGCAGCGGTGTCAGTGGCGGTGGCACAGTGGGAGCCAGGATCATCACATTTTAATAGAACATGTGGCATCTCCTCCTCTGTGCTCCGGGCCAAATGGCACTCCTGAATTCTGCCCAGCTGTCGAGCTACAAATGGTCCGCAATTACCTCACGGCTTCAACTTCAGCCTCGACCGGCCTCATGTTGACAGCAGTAGCCCAGGTCAGGGGTCATATGAAGACATGTTGCAGTTTAGGTCACTGATATCGATTCTGAAGCCAATCCAGGGACGTGAACCTTCATTATTGGTTACTGATTATCAACAGCTTCATGATCAGCATAAAGAAAAATCATAATAGATGTTTCTGACTGAAGGGAAACTCCAAGAAAAAGCACAACAAACACGGAATGCCAGTGAAGGCACCATGATGGACATGACCTGTCTCCTTCTTAAAGACAAAGACTCTAATTTATTTCTTAATCTCAGACAAGTGAATTAGTGATTTTATGATAAAGATATGTAAAAAAAAACTGATCGGAGTAGACACTAAAAGGTTTACTGCCATCTTTTAAGAGATAAGGTAAATCAGATTAAATCCCACGTCACAGGTTGTTCCAGGCTAATACTTATAATAATCATCATTCATTAATCAAGAACCAGAAAAGGGGATTCTTTAAAGGGCTTCATTCATAACTCGAGAGAGAAAACCAATGTTTTTCTTTGGTTCCATCAAAAACAAAGAGACACAGTGGTGGCTGTTGTGTAACCATGACTGTCCACAAAACCCCAGCCAAGTCGGATAATTCTGCAGCTGTGATGATGATGTCACATTGTGACTCAGTAAGTACAGAAACACAGGGAGAAATCATGATCAAGTGTCCTTCAGTGTCACAGCGACGTAGGACTTTGTGGGAACGCGCACACAGACTACCACACTGACTTCCACAGTGGGAAAAAAAATAATGAAGTAGAGTCGATTTAACATGTGTTCCATTTTAAATCCACTTATTCATAACTCAGCTTCAGTTTGTTTAACTCTGAACATAAAGACTGACCTCCAATTTTCCTCAATCTCCTCTCCTCATAGTTACCCCCTCTCCTCAAACTTGTGGGAACGCGCACACAGACTACCACACTGACTTCCACAGTGGGAAAAAAAATAATGAAGTAGAGTCGATTTAACATGTGTTCCATTTTAAATCCACTTATTCATAACTCAGCTTCAGTTTGTTTAACTCTGAACATAAAGACTGACCTCCAATTTTCCTCAATCTCCTCTCCTCATAGTTACCCCCTCTCCTCAAACTCCCCCCATCTGAAACCGCTCCTAACTCAGACCCAAATTATTATTTTTTTCTCAATGAGAAGTGAACATTTCCTTGTTCTGCCAAAAACTGGAGAACGTTGTAACAGAGTAGAGGCGCGGCTGGCCGACTGACACACACATAAGAAATCCAGGGCCGGGGCCTGTTCGCTGGAGCCTCAACGTGCAATCACATCTAATTAGGCAAAATTGAGTTTGGTCGCGAGCCAAGTTCAACTAAGACGGCAGGTTTTAGTGTCGTGTGTTAAAAGCAGTAAATCACAAAGTGAATAGAGCGAGCCGATCCATAACGCTGCAGCTGGAGAGCCAATCACTTGCAGGCTTCATCACAGAAGGCTGCAGGACGCCAGCGGGGGAAGGTGTGGGAAAGTCCAGACTGCTAAGGATTTTCTAGAGCTTAATGGACCAGGAAAACCTTTTGTGCCCCTTTCCCACAAGAAACTGATTTTTAATTTTGGTCTCCACTATGGATAGTCCCTACAGCTGTTTTACAGCAGTTGTTTCAGGTAATATTGGGGTCAGTCCTTGACTTTCGGGGTAAAAAAAGGAATGTTATATATTCATTTTTTTTCTCTGTGGTTCTGTCAGGGCATAAAGTTCCTTGAGCTTTAAAAAAACGGGAAAAAAGAGGAAAATACTAAAAAAGTTCTGTACTTAAAACCGGAAAACATATGATAAGCCCTCCAACTAACATACAGTATACACACAGTTATTGCATCACCTGCTAGCAATGGATGGTAAAAATTGAGCAGCAAAAACAATTGCAGTGTGTTCTTAAAATCATTTTTCAATTTTTTTTCAAATTTCCAACACCTGAAATAATCCCAAATAATCCGAAAAACATTTAAGAAGATACTCTGTTTTTTTAGCACCTGTACTTTACTAATCAACAGACCACCTGTGTGCTTTTGTTGACTCACCTGTCCTTCATTAAACCCCAACACCTGCAGGTGGTGTCACGGCTGGAAAGATGTTGGTGAGCTTTAATTGGAGCCAGTGTTGAGGTGATTTTGGGGCCAGATGAAGGCGGAGCTCCGTTAACAGTTCCTGTTTGTCCCTCAGGGGTTTGCACAGCAACAGCACAGACCTGGGGGAAATACAGAGGAAGCAGTCAAGTGTGTATGTGATTCATGGTGCAGTTATACTTATGGTGACACACTGTGTATGTGTGTGTGTGTGTGTGTGTGTCCATTATACCTTTGGCTGAACCTCTCCCTGCCATCTAGTGGCAGGGAATGGGACGGCCTAACAGATAATGGAGTAATATTTTGACAAAGTTACATTCTGTTCTATTCTAAACATGGGCCAACCTGGTTGATCCATTGTTCTTAAAGTTAATCATTGTTTCTGAAAATATTGACCTGTTCTCTCTCTGTAATGTACCTTTTCTTTGGCATCGTGACACAATCCCCATCTTTGAATGTGGACCTGGTCCCTGAACTCTTACTGGTGGACAAGGACAAGGATGTTCTTTCATCAGTAAAGGCTCCTCCTCTTTTGTTTTGCCCCAACCTTGATGATGGTTTAGTTTCAGACGCACTTGTTGTTCTGTAACGACACGTCTTAGATTGTAAACGAATTTAACCACTTGATTCAAAAATCAACAACTTACTGATGCACTGTAACACCCCAGGCTTCCATCGTCGCTCTGTCAGTTTCCTGTTTCTCTCCTTGTTCTAATTTAGACGTCCATCATGTCGGCGGGAGTGTGCGCGTGTTTTCACCTCCGTGTGTACATGACTTTAATATTACTGCATCACTCCAGGGAACTACTGCGGTTTGTTATAATCGCTTCCTCCAAATAATTTGTTTTCCAGCACAGCTCCCTTGCTCCCGTCCTGCCGTCCGCTTGCCGAAGACCACTTCCTGTATGAAGTGTTTTTAATCTGATCAAAGAGCATTCTGGGAGTTATTATCTGGTTTTTAATATGAAGGAGCTGTTTATGATCAGAGTACTGCATGGGCGCTGCCGACGTCGGGAGCTGCTGCAGTCATCAGGTGTGAAAAGCAGGACCATAAAGAACCTTTTGGACCTGAATATGGGACAGAACAGTATTTGAGAACATGAACAATAACATGACACAAACCAGGATCAGGTCTGAGTGCAGGTTACATTTATTATTACTGAAGACATTTATCGTATTTTCTGGACTATAAGTCACACTTTTTTTTTTCAGCCTTTGGCTCGGTTTGCGACTTATACTCAGGTGCGACTTATATATCAAAATATATAATTTCACATGTTTGTTATTTTCACACTGACAGCCGCTAGAGGGCACTCTAGGCTTGTGTACCAGTATCTGTAACTCCTGTAAGTCGCACCTTTTTTCATCCTTTGACTGGTGTGACTTTTATATGCTTTTTTTTCTTATTCATTATGCATTTTATGGCTGGTGCAACTCATACTTCTGAGTGACTTATAGTCCAGAAAATAAAATCGTTTGTTAATAAAATTTTTTGAGTGAGTCCTGGACTCTTCACATCTGGGTAGACTGACCTGAACTCTGAACCTGGACTGTTCATCTGGAGCTGGAATAGCTTTGAATTGTAGTCAAAAGGTTGATGATCTTACAGCAAACCTATCAAATACCTTATGAATAAATTATTTAATAAGAGCATTAGCATTGCCTATCGATAACATATTGTCATTCATCATATATGAGTAAATAAGATGTGTTTTCTGTTGATTTATCATTAGTAAAATAAACATATTTTGTAAAGTCATCTGATCTCACCTGATCACATCTGAACAGGTAGTTAACATTTTCCTCCCCAACGTCGTCACCTCTTTCACAGGGATAAATAGTGAGCAAGAGTCAGGTTCGTGCAGATGTCGTTTCTGAAAGAACATTCACAGAAACAAAAGCGTCAGTGAACTCCTGCGTGTCCCACACAGCGTCTGCAGGGGAATGGGGATGAGCAGCAAGACAAAAAGCACAGTAAACAATGACGAGGGGCCAGGGCCCCATCTGTTCTATGCTAATGACCTCTCCCACACATACAGACACACACTGTTTTAATTAGAACATACACACACGCACACCTGAGGTTTGCGGCCCCAGTTTTGGACGCCGTGATGTTCCGCTGATAACCAGCAGGTAGCGCAGTGACTATGTTTTGATGGTAGAAAACCACAAGAAAAAAAATCAAATATCAAAGGGAGCGCCCCCTGCAGCTGCTTTAGTGTCGGTTCATTTTAGCTCATTTTAAACAAACAGTGAAATATAAAATATAAAATACCTAAACCTGTGTTTAAACTGATAAATGCTGTTAAAGCAGCAGCACGTTAATGTACATTACTGCTGATTTTCATATTGGATATTGAAATATATAATGAAATCATATTTTCATAGTGAAAACAACAACTGAATCACTGCCATTATTCTGTTGATGAAAGTTTTTTAAATACATTATTTTAGATGCACTTCATAAATAGGCACTTAGACTTGCTTTGCCCAGAGTCCCTTAGGTCAGCCCTTGACCTTTTGACCTTTGATCGAAGAATTGGCTCTTAAAAAAAAACCAGCAGGTCTGTCACCGAGAGAAAACAAAAACAAAAAACAAACTTCTGCTGCTGTGTGTGTGTTTTTGATTTCTGGGAGAACACCATTAAAAATCTTGCAACCACTCAATTTAAAATGAACACAGCATTTAAATAATTCACATAATTATTTATCAGAGTGAAGCTGGAGCAGGGCACAGGGTGGCGCTCACTCCTTCCTAAGAACCATGCTCTGTCCAACATTTCACCCCTCACACTCTGGGCTCCAACCACATGCCCCTCAGTTCATCCACATGCTGTTCTGCTGGTTCACTGTAGTAGGAAACATTTAGTAACAAAGTCATTCCTCACATTTTAGGAACAATCAGAAGAAAAAAATGTCTGTGACTCATTTTCAGTATTGTGACACAATTTTGGGTTTCTCCTTGACCTGGAGCTGGTGGATTCACTTCCTCCTCCCCCAGCGGCATCTCTGCCCACCCCCCACCACAGGGTGCTTTGGGTCCTCAAGCCGCTCAGACCTTGACTGACTGATTAATGGACTGGACGACAGTCAGCTGGAGAGATGACAGAAACGCCGCAGCACAGAGAAACATCCACGAGGCACTCTGCCAGATCCCCCCAACACATACCCACACACTCACACACACACGCATACACACACACATCATGGAATCTAAGACGTTTGGGAAATTAACGTTAGGATGGAGGAGGATGAGGAGGAGGAGGAGGGTGAAGGCAAACTGCTTGCCAAACCATCTGAGAACGTCCTCCTCCTCATCTTCTTCTCTTCCCTGCACTTTTCGATTTTGTTTGTGCCCGCTGTTGAATCTCCGGCCGAAGTTTTTCAGCTCGGCGTCAATTCCCGGCTGTCCTTACAGATTCTCCAGATCTCATTAGAGTCAATGAGGCTGCAAAGACTTTGAGATCAAAATGAAGGAGATGTAGAGGAGGGGGGGGGCGGAGCTTCAACATACCACACAAACGTTTTGTGAGGTACGTCCGCTGACAAACCTACTTTTAAAATTAACTTATCAGCTTTAATCGCCTGTTTATAATTTGTTCTCAAGTGTCAGATTAGCCAAGCTCTAAAATGAGTAGGTTACCAAGTTAGATGATAGCTCCACCTTCAGATAACACTGAAGACATCTAGATGGTAAATGACTGTAGTGAGGACAATTAGCACAGTTGTTCAAGTGGAATATTTTCTGATAAAATTTTATATTATTAACAAACAATAATGTGAGTGGAAACACAAACGGACGGGAAGATAGTGACAAAAGATGTAACGTTCAATGTCATCAATGTCCCGTTAAAATGTGTAGAAATCTTGACATGTAAACATTAGAGACACCGACAAAAGCAGCCTAAAGAGAAAAGATGTGGCTTACGCTCACAAAAACAAAGACCCTGCTCGTCTACTGCTGCCTCGGTGGATAGTGGGTTTCTTTCACATGGCCAACCTGTTGAGGGCAGCAATCGATTCCTGTGTGTCATCAGATCAAATTTAGAAACATTTGTGTGGACTCTGGTGTGAGACAGTCAACAGTTTGCTTCATGATCTCCACCAGTACAGTGTCAACCCTGACCCTCTGTTAAATTGTAGTAAAGATTTGGTTTGGAATGTGAGCCCAGCCTTCCCATCATTACCTCCCAGTCATCCCACTCAAGAAAAAAACCCTGACCTCTGCCGTCATCATCACTGACAGGACCTTAAATCTAGCTCAGTTTATAAATTGATAGATAAATAAATGAAACAATAAATAAAACAACACCGCATTCATGTTGTGTAAAAACTTCAGTTAAACTTCCTGCAGATAAACGTTGCATTTCCTTCTCTTCGCATAAACAGTTCAAATAATTCATGCTCGACTTGACGTCCGACATAAATCCTCACAGTCGCCCCGCTCACATATTCATGACCTTTGCGTTACTGCTGATTTCACAGTCATGTTTCCGAGCTGCAGCGACACTCTCCATCCCCGTCACTGCTCTGTGTCTCGACCCGGACTCCCAACGCCTGAGCCTGAATAAATTGAGCTTTGTTGCAGCAGTTCCTTGTCGTAACCAGAGTGGGTTGATGTCCCGGGAAGAGATTTCCTAAACGCTCACCATGATGCAACTGTACACTGTGCTCATACTAAACACTCTGCCCTGATTTACATGTGGCAAGACTTTTATGAGGTGGCGCGTAAATGTTGTCAACGAGTATTTTTATGGCGCTATTTAAAGTATTGGTTCAGTGTAAATGAGGCAGAGCAGGAACCAACAATGGGTACTGAGTTCTCTCCCTAGAATGCTCAAAACTCCAGCACAGAGAAAACCTGGAAAACTTGAAGATGCTCTCGGTTTGCTGTTCCTCTCTCTGAGCCTTTCAGGGGTCACCAAAACACATCATCTGCTCCATCTCATCCTATCCCTTGCGTACAGCACTGTTACACCGACCGTCTTCCTGTCCTACTTTACTGTGTTCATGAATCTTCTCTGGGGTTTTTCCCCTTTTTCCTCCTGTCTGGCAGCTTCATCACTAACATGAACATATATCCTGTAGCTGTCTCTTTAAATCTGGTAACCCTAGCTCTTCACATAATCTTGTTTTGACCTTTGACTTCATCCTGTCCATCCTGGTTACTCCCAATAAAAACATCAACATCTCTGCCACCGTGTCCAAGTTATACATCGCACCTGGTCTGACTGAACTCTGTAAACTTTGGCTCTCGTCTAGTAGTTGAAATCTTTCTATTTAACATTACTGTATAACAGAAGCCTGGGAGCTGAAAGAGTTAAAGAAGCCTAGGTGGACGTTTTCCACTCAGCCCCTGTTAAACCCCTTCGATCCAATGTATCACGGTGTGAACTGACAGTTATCAACATAGTCCATGACAGACGACAACTGTGACGACTTCTTATATAGTAACTGAAAAAGTCGGGATGGTTCTGTACACAGATGATGTCTGGTTCCTATTGGACATTCCAGTTCTTATACTGGATAATGGATGCTGATAATTGTTCTTAATATTTTCCTTAAAATTAAATTGTACTGTAGTTTAAAAAAACAGAAGTGACTATGTAGTTGCATTAAACATTTCCCCACATAATGATATTTTAACTTAGTATTTGTTCTTTTGCTGACACCCTAGTACTAATGTTGTACTTTTGGGACTTTACTTCTTATAGTCTATGACCAGTCGGTGCTAGGATTCAGGGAAAGAAAAATCATTATCTTACATCTCATTAAGAAATATCCATCCATCCATTCACTCACATTTGCTGCTGATGACTTTCCTACAAACTGACAAATCACATCAGAAAATATAATCAATATCCATTGATATGCGAAAGACACAGTGTTTCTTAACTTTGAAGAACCAAGATGCCACCAGGGTGCTTGGTTGGAGCTGTGCCAGGTGCATGCATGTGTGTGTGTGTCTGTGTGTGTATCTTGCAGTGTTTGACCTTGGGCTGTACAACTGGTTAACACTCAGCGTGTGAAACAGGAACCTTCCAGTGTCTTCCCTTTAGTGTGTGTGTGTGTGTGTGTGTGTGTGTGCGCGCCCCCTCTTTCATATCAGGTCTTTTGTTTTGGATGGTGGCAGAGTCTCATCCTCTCTGTTCATCCTCCTCTGAGGTTCACTCAACACAAGAAATAATAGAAAGAAAGGAGGGGGCGAGGGAGGGAGAAGGGGGTTTGAGTGAAGGGGGAGAGGGTGGAGGGGGAGAGGGTGAAGGGTGGTTGAGGAGGTGGAAAAGTTCTCCAACCGCACGCCAACTTCAAACCCCACACCCTCTTCTCCTCCTCCTCATCCTAGCCCCTCAGATCCCCCAGCGCTCCCTCTCCATCCTTGTATCTCTGCATCCAAACCCCGGCTGCACTCAGCATCTGCTCACAGGATGAATAAATGAAGCGCTCCCTCCCTGACTGACACAGGCTCTGAAAAGATGCTCTCCTCTCTGCTAATTAGTAGATTGCGGCGTTAAATGATTCAAAAAGTCGGGGCTTGTGTGGCCCACCGCCACCGATCATCACTTATTCACGCGGGCGAGCTGACGCTTTGCGCGAAACAACGGCGCCCGCGGTAAATTAATTTACTCCAATTAGCAAACGCTGTCAGTGCGCATCAGCGTCTGCGACTGCGGGTCACGTCTTTAAAAAGTAATGCTTTTATTTTGTCCTCTGGTTTCCTTACATCCCATGTTCGCTGGAGGGAAACAGGGCGAACGTAAAGAGACACGTGCACACACACACACAGGCAGCCACGCGCACGCGTGTGCACTCTGGGGTTGGTGGCAGATGTAGGACAAGAGGAAGAGGAAGTGTCTGCAGTGATGAGGGATCTAAAGATGTAGGGATGTGAAATCAACAACGAGTTTACCACGTGACGTCACTACCCCACTGCTAATGCATGGTTTCATGAGTCGCTGTGTCCTTTTTTGTTTTGGTTTCTCTCATAAAATTGGGTTTTGAACTGTCAAAGAGAGCAGGTCATGTTCCAACCTCACCTTCAGAACCTAATAATGACCTTCAGGAGTCAATATGCTGCTGGGCCACACCTGAAGACACGCCCCACAGCTGAATACACCAATGTTTCTTCTTAGTTAACAGCACAAAGTCTGAACCAAGTCACCTTTGTGTTTAAACTTATATAACCAATATTTGTCTGTGGGATATGTAAATAGTGCTTCATTGTTTAATTCACACAGAACACAATGTTTTCAAATGAAATCCACTATTAGAACTGAAGCTCTACTTACTTTCTGTTCAGTAGATCAAACCATTCCACCCTTTTCCATATCTGTGGAAAATAAAGTAAAAATTAATGTTTGACAAAACAAAAACAGACAAGTAGAACTACAATGGATGAAAACATCGTTGTAATCGTAAAGCTTGCTGTTGGACTGCCAAAGTATTAAAGACGTCTTTGTTGGAGATATAAATCAGACTATTAGCTCTTGACCCCAGAACAAGAAGTTAGTTTATTCTCCTTGGTGTGAATTCGTCTTCTCCAATTTTCTTCTTATTTTTTGAAGCAGAAAACTATGCAGTTGAGGGGTCTGCTTAATTGGACAATTTTAAATGACCAGATCTTTCCATATGGGGCAGTGTGACAGTGGCCCAGTTCTGGTCAGTGTCACCTGGTTCTATCCAGCTGTCCATGAAACTATTAACTGGATAAGCGGTTGTTGATTAATGAGTATGAACTCTCTGTCAGAAAGAACCTTCACTCTGGCTCAGCCTCTACCCAAGATTTGCTGCTTTCCTGCTTTTGTGAAGATACCTGGTCCAGAAAAATAAATGGAAATAGCTCTACAATAGCAAGGAGAGCTTAGCGTCCTCTAAACTCTCATGAATGAAGTGTCAAATAAAAAACTATTTACATTTAATTTACTGAAATTGTACTAAAATACATTATTAATGTAACTACAGTAGGACATTTCTCTAATTTCCCATTTCTAAAAATAAGGTTTATCGACCATGAGGATATGAGATCACATGGTAACAAGTGATGTCGGACACTAGATAATCAGCACTAACTGTTTGCTAAATACAATTTTACATTCGAGAGGAGTGTAAGAAACTAAAGCAGTGAGAAAGGAATGGAGCAAGATTTATATTTAAGTAACTTGGACCAAAATGGGCTTCCCCTGTTTCACATAATAGTGCCCAAAGTTCTGGATCCATAAAATTCACATTAAAAAAAGGGGGGTGGGGGATTGGAGCCTGCACAGGAAGATTTTTTTTTTTAATTCCATGGGTAATGTGTTAATTTCATGGAAATGTTTATCTTATTTTTGAGAAATGAGCCTCCTCCTTTTTCATAACTTGTGCTATTTCAGGTATAAATCAGGTACTAAAAAAATAAAAGACTGGATCTTCGTCTTCTTCTTTCTTACTCTGCTTATCTTTGATCCATATGCTTCTTCATTACAAGCTGTGGATGCTGTTCAAATTCACATAGAAATGTTGAATCGCAGCGGTGCACGGCAAGACCCATGAGACGACAGATGTCGGTGCAGAGACAATTAATTAACAAGCGCCTGAAACCCAGCAGGGAGGCAGAAAGAGCACGAGCGTCACAGAGATCCAGTTCGGATCTTGTGGATCCAGCTGCAGGACCGTTAATGTTCTACTGCAGCACAGTAACTGACCATGAGGTGTTAAAGCAGCTGCAGCAGGGACAACACCATGAATGACACAAACATTTGTACAAATATTCCTGAAGAAAAATGGAACCACGTCCATGGAAAAGTAAAGATTATTGCTCTTACTTGTCAACAAAGCCTTCAGGATGTGATGTCACAGTTTCAGGTGTTCACTGGGTCCAACATTATGCCTAGAAAGGAGGAGTTTCAACAACAGACATAAATTAAAGTTTTGTTATGCACCACAGAAAAAAATGAAACATTATTGTTTTACGTGAACTAACAACATCTGCGTTCATAGCGCCACCTGAAGGAAAGGTAAATTGTATTTAATAACAGTAAGCCAGATCTGTGTACTCTTATTTTGCAAAAACTCAGTACCTTATAGAGGTCAAAAACAGGAACTTATGTGGTGCTAAGTGATGATGATTAACTTTATTGATGCAATTGTCAACCAGTAAAATGAGAAGAAAACATTTGGCAGGGACAAAGTCCAATCTTTGCTGATTTTGTTAAGTAAACTAAAGGAACAAATGAGGAGGACGAAAAAGAGCCAATCAGAGCCATGTTTGTTGGCTAGAAAGCGGGACATCTATACAGAGATCCAATCCTAGTAAACATGTGTCTGGAGGTCAGATTAACAGAACCCAGATGTGAGAATGCTCAGGTCAAGTCGGTGTGCCCAAAATATAGTAAAAATATGACACACAGTGATGTCTGTGGAAATGCTAATTTAAGAAATGACGTGTGTGTGTGTAATCTGTTGTGACCAACATCCATTTCTCCCCACAGAAGTTATACTTTTTAATGCCTTAATTTTGTCACTATAAAATGTGTAGCTTTTCATTATTTGTGGGACCTGATGGGATTGTTGCAATACCCCGGAAACCGGGAAAAGAAAAACTTCCACGGTGATGTCGTGACACCTTTCGCACGGAGAGTAATCTATCAGGATGAAACAAATGAGTCATTATGGCTGCTTAAAGCTAATTCTGTTCCCCTCCTGAAATGTGTGGGAGTTTTTAATATCGTGGAGTAAAAAAAAAAGAAGAGGAAGAAGAACATAGTGTCCTGGGACCTGTTTGGCTTTTCATCAATCTGCTGCTTCTTTCTTCTGTTTTTTTTTCCTTTTTTAATTCTTTGTTAGATGGCGTTGTTATGTTCCTCCCTTTCGCCCACACTGGAGGAGAGGAAGCAGCATCACAAAGAGTCAGAACAAAGCTTTCTTTTTCTTACACTTGAGTTTTGAAAACAGGCTCTTGTTTGGTAGAATCTCCGCGGACCCACGGACTTCACACAGACGTGGATGTTTTTCCAGTGAAAGCTCGGGGAGTATTATGAAACCTCTTTGTTATGATCCATGACAGTTTTTTCTATTTTCTTTTACACAAATGAGAGAATCAGAGTTATCACTTGTTCTCTAACAGAAGATCAGAATAAAACAATACGGAGGGAGGTTTAAAGGACTGGTTAGTCATTTCACCACAAATCTATCTATCTATTTTGGGTTCTTAAGATTTTTATAGCGCTGTAATATGGACAGGTACTGTATGTGCAGGTGTAAACACAACCTCTAACCTCCTCGTAGTTAAGACGGTACATAAAAGATGGACTTCACCTTTAAAACTCATTTTCAAAGCCACCTGAAAAGAACCACAGACAATTTCCTGTTTCTGTTTTCTAAAAAAATCCACCAGAAGACAAGAGAGATTAACTGAGAACAAGTCAATGACTGGAGATCGTCAGTGACACGAGGAAGAGAAAGAGGAGACAGAGGAGGAAAGAGGACTAAAAGACGAGGAGGAGGAGGATGCTTCACTTCACCTTCCTCTGTTTCCTCTCACAGAAAACAAGAAGGATTATGGAGTCTTATAAAGAATGTTCTCCATCTGGACAGAGAGATGACTGTGTGTAAGCTCATGTGAGTGTGTGTGTGTGTGTGTGTGTGTGTGTGCGTGTGCATTTGTGTGTGTTTAGGGATTTCTTTCTCTCTAAAACATCTGGAGAAACAATCTGCTGTAAATAAGCAGCAGCCAGTCGCTGCCACCCGATAAATAACAAGAAAAGAAGAAGCTGCAGCGGTGTGTTTCTGCTGAATCCACAATACAGTCTCTCTCTCCACACACACACACACACACACACACACACACACACACAGACATACACAGCTGTTAATCAAAAATGTGTGCATTTTCATTCTCGGTCGAGCATGATGGACAAACCCAGCAAACACAAACAGACAAGCTCAAAACATACATTTCCACGAACTGAAATCCGTTCTCACAGCCTCGGTCACAACTGAAATTTGAATTTAAAGGGCACCAAAATAATTCTCTGTACGATCAAATCTTTTGTCAACCCTGTCTATCATAGTTCAACACCTAAACAGTGGCGTCAATAGAGGATTGGTAATGACAGAAACAGATCAAAGCAAAACAAAGGTTCTGGTCCATAACTCCGCCTTCATAAAAACAAAATATATCTTTGGGAACTAAGTCTGTGGAGTGAATTCTAGGAAAAGACCAGAATATCTTTTAGGAATTAGCTACAGTATGTGAGTCTATAAGTCTAATAAAAAAATGCTATTTCTTAATTCAGTTTTTCCAGCACTTCACCTACTAGATCTAGATGTTATATCCTACACGTGAAAATTATTTTTCTTCTATACTTTAACACACGTACAGAGAACCCAGAAAACATCATTAACAAGAACGTATGTTTTTAGTGTCAGGTTTGTTTACCAGTATTTGCAAAGACCCTCCACGCTATGTTGGCATGCCATCCCATAATTTCTCTTGTCCACACAACAAATAACTTTTTACGCCAGTCCATCAGAGAGGAGAGCGACTAACTACCGCCATCGTTGTGGCAAATTGTAGTCTTCTCGTGGGAGTATGGAGCAAGCTCTCTGTCGTTTGTGTCGTCGCCATTGTTGTTGAAGTTGGGTTGTGTTTGCGTTCCTGCGCTCAGATTGATGGTGCACTGACTACTCAGATTGGCAAAGACGCAGGTTGTTAATTATGTTTTCTGTGCCAAGTATACAATCACACGGTAATTGGAGTTGGAGCAGAGGATTGTGGGAGTGTAGTGAATGATAATGCACACATGGTCTTCATCGTCATCATCATCATCAACAACAACAACACCAAAAATATTATCAGCAGCAGTATGCGTTTCCAGAGACTTAAATGTGAGAATGATAAAAAGATCTAAAGTGACAACAAACCTATGAATCAATAATAAAAAGATGGATGTTCCCTTGACACCCAAAAATACCGTCTCATGAGCAGTTGGTCATAAAATGACATCGAGTCGATATATTTTAATCATATTGTTGGTATTCTGCCGTTCCCACCTTTACTAATACATCTATGATGGTCTGTTTGGTAAATATCATCATAGATAAGATGTGTAGAATTTTAGAAAGGTCATACTTTAAGGCACGTGTGTCAAACTCAAGGCCCGGGGGTCAAATACGGCCTGCCAAGTCATCTTTAGTGGCCCGCGGGAGCTTAAAAAGTGTTTCATAGTTTCAAGTACCTTTCTATCAGTTGCAGAAACATTTATTAATACGTTATGGAGTAGTTACATCGGTACAGTCTACCATTTATGAGTGGCCCTTCAAGGGGAATTGTATTATTGCTGTGGCCCCCGGTGAAAATGAGTTTGACACCCCTGCTCTAAGGCATTTATTATGAACCTCTATGTCATCAAATAAAGACATGATCTGAAGCTCTAACTTATGCTAGCTGTCTTCAACAGTTCATTATTAGCTTATGTTAGCCTACTTTTTTTATTGACTTGATGGACATTACTTCATGACTTTTTCTATTTAGATGTTGCCAGTTTTTAACATTGCATTTAAATTAAAGTAAGAGCAGAAATGGAGAGTGAGCCGGGCGTCAGCAGCACAAAATATAAATGCCACTAACCGTCTCTGGTCTGCACGGTTGAAAAGACAATGGAACAAGTTGTAATGGTTTTACACTGCCTTAAACTCCACATCGCTTGTAGCATTTTAGGACAGTCATAAACCGCGGTGGGAAAATGATACATCTAACCTCTCTTGAGGGGCCTGAATGCAGCAGCAGCAGGTCGTCTTCCCATCATCACTTCTGTGTTCCAGCTGTGTCGGGAGTCACTGGGCTCGTGGCGATCTGTGCAGGCGGAGGTTTTCAGGGGGATGCTGGCAGATGGTGCATGGCCCTGGAGACGAGCAAATGGCCACTTGTCCTGCTCTTCCCACCCCGCCCCCTGACAACAAAGTGAGAGGGTTTTCTGAACAGATCATCAAGGGTGAGAATGATGTTGAGTGTAAGACGTCCATCAGGGCTCAGGGTTAATGAGCAGGGGGAGGAGAAACATGGAGGTGAGGTGAAAGAGGTGCAGGTGAGACTCAGGGGGAAAGGAGTTGCAGGACAGGTGAGGTTCACAGGGGTGGGGGAAGGGGAGGTTGTGAGAGGTGAGGTGAAAAATTAGTAAACAACAGGAGCCAGAGAAAAAAAAAGGTGTGATTAGAGTGTGAGTCTTTGGCCAGAAGTCGTATATATGTATATATTTACAGATAATGTGTCTTTTGTTTGTAATAATTTTTGGCCTGTTTTGCCTTTGTGGTAGTAAAGCAGAAAGTCTTGAAAAAAAGTTTTACAGAAAAAAAGGAGAAGAGCACAGTAAGTCAGAGGTGTTCCTCAGGGTCAAACACTTGGCCCCTGGCAGTTTTGGACGAATTGATCAAAATTCAGCCTCCTTCATCACTGCATCCCTCCAGGAGACTCGCTCCATCACATCTTTCCCATCATGCCTCACCTGACAAAACATTACAGATGCATTATGGGATCAGAGGACAAGGGGATGTGGGGAAGCTTCATGAATAAAAAATATGACATGAGACGACCAATCAGAGGTCGAGAGGAGACCAAAAGGGTCATCAATATTATATCACAATGGCACAAGTAAAGGAACCAGTTCATCACTCTCTCTCTCTGAACATTTTCTGCTTTGTTTTGTTTTTTTAAACTGGGCTACAGTTAAAGTTAGGATAAAAATTAAAGTTTTACACACATAGAGAAGAAAGTTTATCCCCACGCTGCCTCACAGCACTTCTGCAGTCTCATTGGCTCAGGCTTACACATTGAAACCCTTCGACATTTATGAATGTAAACATTTTTGAAAATCATAGTTTTAGGAGCTATCATGTCAAAGATCTTTGCAGTGTTTTTTTTTAAAAAAAGGATAGGATAGAAGGATAGTTTATAATAAATGGTCTTTCACTTTTATTTTCGACAACAGATTCTAGATATTTTTACCCTCTAATTTTAAATGTTAAATTTCTGAATTATGGTATTTGGTCATTTCTTCTACAATAAAAAATCGGTCTTGTAGCTGCAACAGAAAATTGTTGTAAGATCTTGTTTTATGCTACACGTTTAGTCTGGTATCTGAACAGCCAATAAAATAAAGTGTACATGACACGCAATTGTGGATTTTTATCTTAAAAAGGTGAAAACTAATGAAGTTCAATAACTGACTGACAGTATGTCTGGACATTGTCTGGACATTAAAAGTGCCATCACAGTCTCCAAGACATTTCTGCAGCTTTGGACGAAATGGCGTGTTGAAGTGATTGTTGTCTGCTGCACGATTTACTGTCAACCAAAGTTTTTACAGTGGCAGATAAAAATGCGCTAAGGTCATGTTTTATTTATTTGTTCCATCACACCATCATAATTAGCAATTTAAATGACAGCGCTACGTTCAGAAGAACCATTACGTGGAATGTGTCCACCGGGAGCCGTCGGGCTGCAGATAAACCAGCAGAAAACCAGGGCTCTGAGAAGGGGGCGGGGCAGGGACACGTGAAAGTGTCCGCAGGTTAGGGACTGTTGTCACTGTGGTAAGCCGTGTATTTGTATTTAATGTAAAGACCACAATATTTTGCACAAAATGTGAAATGTTGGTTGGGGCAGTACAGCCAAAGGAGGGAGACAAAACCCAGCAACACTGAAGTTTGTTTGTACTATCTGATTGCTTTTTCTGGACATTTTTGTTAAATAAACCATGGATGATGTGAAGGTGAAAGACAGAGAAAAAGAAAATTATAATTTCCTACTACAGCATTTTGAGCCAAGACAGGGGTGATGATCTGTCTGTTTCTGTCACATTAACATTAGCTGCCGTGGTCTAGGGTTTTGAAGGATTGGGTTTGGATTTGAAATCAGACCACTGCTGGTTTGAATCTCTGCCCTGATGAGACTGTGGTGCGGACATGGAACAGGAAACCGTCCACTTCCTGAATACATGGCTCTGGTGTATCCAGTGTTAAGCACTGGGGGGTGAAAATGGAAACTATTTTGTAAAGAATTGAAAAGGTGTGATATAATTATAAAATAATAAATAAATAACTCTTAGCATTAAATATTTCCAGTCTGTAGAAAAGATGTGTATTTGGTGACATTGAGTAACAAAACCATGTTAGTTAAGTGAGTAATTAACTAAGTAAGTAAGCATTAAAAGAGAGTGTAACAAGACATCCTGGAATGGTAAATAATGAGGAATATGTACCGCATGAACAGTTATGTAAAAATATCTTGTTAACATGGATCAAGAAGGACTTTATTAAAGAGTCTAACGTTATTAACATGAACCTTTAAAACTGATTTCAACACCTAGATGTTGATTGTAACAAGTTTTGTCAACAGCTATAAAAAAAGCTGCTAATTTACTGTGTGTCAATGTTGTCTGTCATGACTGCCACGTATTCATCGTATATTCCCCAGTCTGTCTTTGTGGGTTTTGTGGGCTGGCTTCAGCTGATGTTGTACGACTGAAAGTGTACTAATTGTTTGTGACACGCATTCACAAAACCAATTTTGGCTCAATTTGTTGTACAAAAAGTGGCACATGGATATAAATTAACTTCACTGTTAAATTTTTCACCACGATGTCACTTAGTGGAGCTGTGTTCTAAGGCCCTTTTTCATTTTAATGACAAAACAAAATACAGCTCATACAAAACACTCTGATTTAAACATTAATGCTACTGCAGATGTTTACTGAGAGAGAAAAAAGGTGGAGGAGGAAGAGCAGGAGGAGGAGGAGGAGGAGGGAAAAGAGCCAGAAAGCAGAAGGAGGACCTCCTCAGGTTTGACTGCAATAGGCGCTCGACTGAACATTGTCCCAACAAAACACCCATGCATAATGGATATAATGCATGAACATCAATTTATCAAGTGTGATAAACACACACACACACACACACACATCTACTGCACTAGTACTTTCTATCTAGCCTCAGTGACCGTGTTATTTTCCTACATTGATTAGTCACACTGTGTTTTCTTTATTTCTCTTTATGGCCACAGTCAGTGTCCAGCAGTGTTTTCTATGTCACCCTGTTCTCCACTAAACTCTTTACTGTTTAAACACAAACACCTCTAAAAGGCTCCAAAGTCTGTTGGAGTTTAAAGTGATGGAGAGGAGGAGATACAGCGTTAAGTGATGAAGTCGTAAAAAACTTGTTTCCAAGTTATGATGGTAATGATGATTTTGATGATGATGAGTCGTAACATCACAGTCTTAATTATCCCCACAGGAAGTCACGTTGGACCCGCATCAGCCGAAAATAAAGACGTGAATTACCTTGAATCACTCGATGGACAGCAGACACGGTCTATATAAAGACAGGAGACTGAAGCTTCCTTCACGCGTCATCGCTCTGTCCATATGTCAGCACTTCTATTTGTGACTTTTTTGTTCATATTACTTGCATGACTTTTTGCCAAATTAGTTTGAAATTGTATTGAATTAAAATAATGATCGAAGTCAAATTGTTATATATATATATATAGCTATTGTTTCTATAATTATAAAAAAAGATGGTAAATATTTTATTAGCTTATCATCCATATTATTTAGGATTGTCAAAATTAACACTGACAATAATTGAGTTATGAAATGAATTAGACCACAAATGTGGTCTCAACGTCAACAGTCTTTCTCACAAATGTCAGACTGGTCAAAAATCCTCTGGGCGACTCTGATCCAGATCAAGTGACCAGATGTTCTGAGTGAAATTTCACTAGAATCATACAACCTTCTGTTCCAGATGTTCTGTTGTCCAAGGACACACACCAGACTTCTACCAAGTCTGCACTCCAAACATTTTGGAATATTAACGTTTATGCTCAGCTATCCAATTAATTTCATGCATAACACATTTCATTTGTTTGGACCTCATTCTGCAGAATGTTGGTGTCAGGATTTATTTATTCTCTTTGTATATATAGGCTTTATGAATACTTATAGATTTGTTGTTGTTGATCTGTTTTAAACTAGTGTTAAAATTACAGACTCAGAGTCAGTCTATCGGTCTATTATTTCCTGGCAGGGAACGTGTTTTCCTCAGTGGTGTTGGGTTTCAGACGCTCTGTGTTTAAACCCAGGTAATTCTGTGCCATCAGCTCGCACACATGCTGACAATTACCAGACTAATTTTCACATTAACCTCACGTCAGCGTGTCACTGTCCACGCTTCATTTCAGCCGGAAAATACCTGTCATTTTTTTTAACCCCCACTGGTTCCACAGTTGCAGTAAAACAATAATTAATGACGAATAAATAAATAAAGCAATAATTCCAGTGATGAATGAACTTAATTAAAGAGACTCCGGATGAGAGGCAGGAGGTTGTCTTATAAATGTTTGCTGCTGCTCAGTCATTTGATATTGACTTTTTATGTTTATAAATCTAAGTATTTTATTTATCAAAATAACCAAACAAAAAAAAAAAAAAATTGAAATATGTGTATACATTTCATGTCAGATTTATGCAATGCCTTTTACAGTTTTATGAATTTATGTCGTACATGAAAACAGACTGAATGGATTGTATTTACTTTGGATCAATTTGTGTGTCATTTAAAAACTTATTTAAATATTAAATTCTATTTTTATTTCATTATTTTCCTTTTACAAACTGTAATTAAGGCACTTCTCATTAATCAATCTGACCACTGCACCGTCTACTTCTCGTGTTTTGTTGTTGTGGCTTAGCTCCAGTTGCTGCAGCACAAGCAGGAGGGTTTTTTTAAAACAATTTGAGCTTCAGCAAAAAGCTGCGGTTCATACAGTGGTTTTGACACACGAGTGAATCAGTAAATCCACCGTACTTGATAGCTCGTGCTTTGGTTCTGGTTCCACATTTTTCTGTGTGGTTTTCCACCGAGTTGTATCCTAGAACATGTGGTGCAGCGTTGTGGTCCCTGAAGTCCACACACAGTTCATCTCTAAACTAGTTAAGCTAATCCAGTGCTTGTGCTACCACATGTCCCTGTGGTTCTTTAACTGTGATGTTCCAAAGGAGATGAACATTAGAACATGGTCTCAGAAAACCACATACTGTGTTTGTCTCACAGAAAGGTGTGGGACCAGAACTGAAAGAACTTATGATTTTAGTTCCACGTGTTGTTGTGATACTAGTGCTTAAAATACTTGTTAGATAATATTCAGTAAATTTACGCTCTGTTGAAAAACAAACATCCTAAAAACAAATTCCCGCCTTTAAGAATGCCACCTCAAAAACAAAAACAAAAAGCTATAGAATTTTCATTTTTGGATTATTTTTGGGGAATTTTCCACAAAATGTCCATTAACATTTATGGGGAAGTTCAGAGGTCCCTGAAGGCCACATGTACATCCAGGATTCAGTCTCACAGCATCAGTGACAGAGCAGAAACTAGTTAATGATGTGAAATTTACAAAAAAAAAAAAGTAAGCTGTTAAGTATGATCATGAAAATTACAATAAATGTTTAGTCAAATCTGAGAATTTTGAGGAAAAATGTAAAAATATAAGTTCTTAAAATGTATGAATTAATATGTGACTTTGAAGGAATTTGATGTGCTGTTTCTTTCTGGAATGAAAAGTTGCTTTAATATAAAGTAAATGTTAATATAGATAAATACCTGTGTGTGTGTTGGTGTGGGGTTTTATAGGTGTATTCTTTTTCTCTTATGCATCTACGTTGGTGTGAATTAATATTAGAAAATTAATTTATTTCCTAACCCATTGGCTTGAAAAATTTAATTTTCTACTGGTCAGATTGGATGATGAAATATTACTAACTAAATAACCAAAACTACTACTACAGTATTGTAACTCCACTGATACTGCAAAATTGCAAACTAATCAATACAAAATATAAATCCAGACCATATCATGTTTTATCTGTTTCTATATTTTCATATCTTTTCTAATCTTTTTCATATTATCTATATTTACTTTTATTCTACTGCTGTGATCCATTGTGACTTTTGTGTATTTGTTGTTTTGAAATAAATGTATTTTTACTGCAGAAACCATTGAGTTGATGAGTAAAGAAAGTAAATTTTCCTAGAATGCGATTATCAAGTGACCTTGTGGTTTTTTTCAAGCCTTTTATTGATATTATGATTTTTTTCTGTTGTGTCATTGTTTTCTTTTACTGCTGCCTAGTGTCCACAGTGACCTTGAATGTCACACAGTGTCTTATAAATAAATATGAACTGTGATAGTATTGTAAAGATTGACTTTAAGAAACTTTAAAAAGTGCAGTAATGATAATAAATATAATTTTAATAATAATAATAGAATAATAATAAGAAAAGATCCAAATATTTTATAAAAGTAAGGCAAAAATGTAGCAACAGTTGCACATTAGCCAAATTTTCATTATACCAAAATGTAGATTTATTTATTTCTACTGATTCAATTTGACATTAAATCTTACCTTGAAATGTGAACAAAACACATGCAGGAACCAGAGTCAGTCTGTCTCCACCGCTGTCCGTCCTCAGAGTCAGGAAACTTCCAGGAATAATGTTCAGGAGACGCTGGAAATGTTAGAAATGATCACACCGTTAATATGAAGGATTGATTAAGGACTGAAGAAATTTGAACTCAAAACAAACTGGGATTTTTTTTTTCTTTTTAAATATCTTTACCTGTTTATCTACCAAATCTGACATTTAACATTCAACTGGACATGGTTTGTTGTATTCTCTTTTAGATAGTATCGGTCTGCTGTGCTGCTCCTCTGCTGCCCCCTCTTGGAAAATCTGGAAAATGTGTGGTTCTTGTTTACCTGGTATTGATCTTTTTGCTTGTTATTATGAATAGTTTTTGCTTTGTTTTGATATGAAATTAAACTGTCATGTATTGTGTTAGTAAGTCAAATTACTAATGACTTTCACACTTATTGATTAATTCTTTGAAACAATAACAAAAATGTTTAAATTATTTTCATTTCATTTCAATGCAGGTTAACAATGCAGCATAAAACATGATGCATTTGAAAAACCCAATGGTTCAAAACTATATAGTTTTATTTATTTATTTATATTGTTTTCTGTTTTGTCATTTCAGACCATTTCAATACTTGTTTTTTTAATTCCTTAATTTTGTCCTGAAGTTTCTCAATTACTTTAGCTTTTAAATTAATTTATATGTTATATAATGTTTTAATTTGTTCATCTTAAATGTATTAAACTCAACTTCTTTTTACTCAGTGCTGAATTACTTAAGTGTTGTGTAATTTTAAGTGTTTTTAAATTATACGTTTTAATTATTTATAAACAGATTTGTTGTGATTTTAATGTTTTTTCTTAACTAATTAAAACTAGGTTATCTACCTGAATATAATATAATATATGTAATATGTAATGATCACTGTGATTCATGCATTAAGATGAACAGTAAGTGCCGAAACAGCTGCTGTAATTTTAAATAAGCTCATCTGAGTCAATGATTGAACTGTGAAATTATTTTCCCATTAAACTTCCTGTTGTTTGTCTTACTTTCATTAAACAGTTTGACAAATATGTAAATTCCGACAAATTAGCTGATTTTTCTACATTGACGACGTTTTATAATATGAACACTGAAACAGATGTTGATATCGGAGTGTATAAGCTGCATTTACCTGCTTTTAAATTGAACGAAACTGTCATTGAAGAGCAAGAAACGTTCGTCTGTGGTCTGTGGCGCTCCCTGCTGGTATGGTTTGTCCAACGGTACACTGCTTAAAAAAAGAGGTAAAAAATAAAATAAATAAAATAAAATTATATCACAGTTAGGTTTTTGTACCAAATTGATAATACTGTATAAATACGTTTTAACTTCTCTTAACCAAAACAGAATGTCTCGGGTTCATACTTTTAACTCGGGTTACATGCATTTAAAAGATTATATGTTGATTTAAAAATGTAAATCTGCGAATATATACAAAACTAGTAGAATATATTAATTAATTAATTTTTGTGGGGTATGTTAACTTTACAGATGCTGTATAGGCCTACTATATAAGATATACAATTTTACGTTTTGTGAGGTGATACGTGTCAACAAATTCCAGAAATAAAAGCTCTACAGTAATATGTATTAAAGGTTTAAGTTTAAAACAATTGAATGTATTACTTTTACTTACGCATAATAACAAAATGAGCAAATATGTATAAACTCTTCAAACGTTTCGTTTGCCTTCTCTCTCTTTAGCATGAGACCATAGAAAAACTGAAGTTTGACTGAGTGGGCTACCGTACTTGGCTGTAAACTAAGCGACCACATTACGCATGCGTATTACAACTAATGTTGCCAAAACACCAACTGGACCTTTTACTCAGCTGTTTTTCAGCGCCATCGCGGCTACACTTTTCTTCAGCTTCGTGTAAATGTGCTGTACTTTAAAGTTTGATATTTAACGACGGACCCCACCAGTTTGTTTGTTCTGAGGTAAGATCTGTCTCTTTACACATCCGCCTGCTAACAGTTAGTAGCCGCTAATAAATGAACGAGCAAAATGTTGTTTCAATGAAACTAGTAGTCACCAGGTTTATACGACAAATGGACTACATAATGTTTGTTTTTTGTTTTTTTGTAAGTTGACTAACTAAAGTAGCTTGGAAACCTGAATGTGAAATTTATTTTGTTTTGCTCTTTTCTGACAACAAACAGGATTTTAGTAAACAGAAACAAAATATCTGAGGATTGTATTACTTACACTTAGCTTTCAGATATTTTATTATTATTCTCAGTCTTTTTTACAGTTAAATGTATATAAGGGAACACTTAATTTGTCATCTATTCCAGATAAATAACGAGCTGGTTGTAATAGTTTGTTGCAGTCATTTCGAGTGGCTAACTAACCTTGCACTTATCTTTAATTATCTTTTTTTTAATTATTAAACTCAACACAAAGACGTGTTTTCTTTTTTAACCCTAACGCCATTTTCATTATAACCTTTATTCTAGACATTGTTGTTTTGCTTAATTGTGATAAAAAAATAATAATGAATAATGTAAATGAAAAGTCACATCGTTCTGTAAATCAGACTTTTTGCAGCTCTCCTTGGACTTGGACCTCAAGTGTAACGCCTTATTCGTGCTTGATCTCTTCTTTCGGAACTCTGCACCATTTTCCAATAATACCCAATCTAAAAATGGAAGATATGGCATTCATGGACTCTCCTGATTAACCCTTTAAAAGGCTCCTTTGAATCTTTATCTGTCAACCAGTGTTTGGGACAAGTTATGCAGAAATGTTACTTCAGCACCTGCTCTGCTATGGTTCCTTCTTTAAAAAATAATTTTATATATTATTAACCTTCATCTAATAGAATTAAAATAGGTTTTATAAAGGGGAAAATTGTTAAACCAAGACTGCTCGCTCGTTCACACCAACATTAACCATGGTATATTATCTCAAAAGGTAAAGTATTCATTGAAATCAATTAGTTTACTAACAACAGATGATTGAATCATTGTGATTGTAGTTGAACTCCAGTTTTTCCCTAATACGGGACAAACAGTCGAGATCTTCCTGTCTCTCTGAGCATTTACATTTTCTCTCTTCCCGACACCTTCTACCTGCAGGTAACACTCTCTCCACAGCTTCCTCCGATCATGTCTAAAAAGTATACTTATAGGACCCCGCCCAATGACACAGACCTTAGACCGAATCATCGATCACGCAGCTCCTCAGAACACCATCTCAACTCAGTGGATCTTGACTATGGCAGTACGGTACGACTGCAGGAGTCTTCGTCGTCCTACTCTTCCTCCACCAGAGGTTCGTGGTCACAAGAAAACGCTCTCCACATCCTCAACAGCTGCGGTCTGGAGCCTAGTGATCTGTCTCTTCTCGCCAAGCTGCCTGAGGCTGTCCTCACCGTGGAAACACTGCCTCAACTCCTGAAAGAGATCAAAGGGACGAAAGGGGCAGTCAATCTCTCTGCCCCAAATCTTTACTCCACCTCTCACTCCTCTTCATCCTCCCATTCTCAACCTCCAACCCCCACCTTTCAGCCTGCAGCCAGCTCCTCTAACAGCGACTGGGATCAGCGCCGCAGTGGGCACATCGGGTACCCGCAGGTCACATCTAGTCTTACATCAGATGCTCAAGACAGCTGGGGGAACTATACCCCCAGCAGCTCCGTCAGGGTAAATACAACATACTCTTCATCATCTGGCTTCACAGTGGATTATCAACACAGATCAGGACCCCGTGAATTTGGTAAGGTTGACAGAGCTGGTCCAGAGCAAACCGCAGATTTTTTTAGGTCGGCAGGATCGTCATACATCTCCAAACCATCAGCTGCGTACAGGTCAGAGTCTCCTCCCAAGAAGTTCCAACCTTCTCGGAGGAGACACCCAGAGCCTGACACGTCTACCAGCAGGAGCAAGTGGCCCGGCTCTACTTACACTGTTACCACCACAACCCCAACTCCCATCGCTGCAGCATCTGTTGCTGCGTTACCCTCCAGGCAAGAAGCTGTGGACTTCCATGGAACAGTCCCACAGGTGTTTCCATATTCGTGCTCTCTCTGCGATATCACTGTGCTGTCAGAGAAGGTAAAGTATATGTGTCCTCCTGGGTTTCTGAGAACGTTACGTAAAAACGCGGGTTTGTAACAGTCAGTCAGAAACTGAGCTGAGTTACAGTTTTTTTTCTGCATTTTTTGTTTTTCAGAATTGGAATGGACACATCAACGGTGGTGTACATGCAGACAGACAGCTTCAGCTGCTGCAGCGGTACATACACGCACACACACTAGGACTTTATGCTGTTAAATTTCTGTTTTATTCTATTAAGAGGGCTGGGAATAATAATGTAATAAACTTATCTAAGGTCAGTCTTCTTTAGAATTTTGAGAGCTCAGTCTTTGACCTGTATCCTGACTGTTTCTACTGTTGTCAATAATCAGTTTTGTATTTTCTAAGGTTTCCTAACTGGGACTGTCGTTTGGAGTCAATCAGCAGGTCAGTGGTTCAGAAATATTTATCACTTGATCTTTATATTCAGTAACTATTTTTATTTACCGGTCTAATGAATTAGTTTTCATGTATTTCAGCATCTTTTTAAGAATCCAGTGTCATTTAACATGAGTTTATGGCATCACTGATCTAAACAAACCTTTGTCATTAAAGTGCTGACAACCAATCAGAGAAGAGGACAGATGGATGGCGACCCACCAAGCCTCTGCAGGCAGACAGTAAGAACATTTCAATTTTACCACATTGTTCATGTTAATGATCACTTGCTCATATAGTTTATTTCTCTGTGTTAACAGAGTCGCGGTCAAACAAACAGCCTTCAGATAAGGTAAGAACTCTGCAGGTTATAAATCGCTTTTACTCTCTCTTTTTTCCCCTGCTTAATCAGTAAAAAAAAGTGTTTTACCTTCAAGGTCTCAGAAAAGGGTAAAGTGGTGTGTGTGAAGTTTCCTGCTCAGTCTGTGGATGAAGCTTACCTAAGGAAACTGACAGAACCTTTTGGAAATATCGTCAAGATCCTGATGTTTCCATCTTTGGTTAGTTTACACCAGCCTCGGTCACTCTGTCATTTTCTCTCCAGTGTTTGTCTTTCTCTTCTGTGTTGCAGGGCGACATTGAGGGCATCACATTGACAGGATAGGATGTACTGAGACTTGTGCTGCTGGAACCAGTCTAAGACAATTAAGTCAACAAATTAGTTAAACAGAATCAATTTAGTCACAATCATAAACCATCAGACAAACAAATAAAATTGACAAAGACCAGACTTCTGTAAATGTTATCAGCTCACTCACATGTATTGTTCCTGTCCTGCCCATCATGCTGGTTCTGTATGCAGGGTCAGTACACCATGTATCACAGCTGAAGTAAGAGGTAACGCTTCTGATGTGAATTACAGGCGTTTGTGGAGCTCGGCTCAAACGATCAGGCCAAGGATCTGGTAAAATACCACATCAACTATCCTCCAACTGTGAACGGACAGCTGATAGAGTTCAGCATCTCCAACACTTTCAGCTTCCTGCAGGTACACATATATGTACACAAGCAAACATGACAAAAATATTTGAAGAATTCTAAATGACCAGAAATGACACCGTTCCTCTCTCTGTCTTTTAATTCACAGAGTTCAAACGTCGTCAGCTTCATTCCATCCCCAGCAGATGAACATGGCAAATCAGATCTGCTCAGCATCGTCAAACGCTTTGGAACTCCATTCTACACACTATTCCTGCCGTCCAGGGTGAGTCACTCACAGTCTAATAGTCTAATACTAGTTATGTGTTACACAGACTGCGGAGTGAGGGGTGAAATTTCCGTGACACTGAACACAAGTTGTTTTACTCTATTTTGTTTGTGTTTCAGGCATTTGTCGAGATGAAAAATGCTCCTGAAGCCCAGAAGCTGGTGGATTATTATTCTTCTAACTCTCTGAGGATCAACAACGACGTCATCAAAGTTTCCTTCTCAGAAGAATATAAAACCCTCACGTGAGCAGGACACAAATGTGACTGTGGTCAGCGTGTTTTTGGACTAATGTAATGGTGCGTTTCCTGTTTCTCATCATTTTGCAGGAAAACTGCTTCAGCTAAAAAGTACGAGGAGGAGGTTGTACACAGCAAGAGGCCCAGGACTAGCCCAGAACGAGAGGGAAAATCAGAGAGTAAAAAGAGGAGATCCAGAGATAAATCAACATCTAGAGATAGGTCCAGGTCCAGGCAGGACTCTGGGTCTAGGAGTATGTCCAGAAACCTGAGGTCCAGATCTAAGGAAAAGTCCACATCAGGAGGAGAATCCAGTACACATGGGAGGTCTAGGTCCAGAGATAGGTCGAAGTCGAGGGACCTCACATCCAGCAGAAATGGGAGGTCCAGATCCAGAAACGAATCTAGTCAGAGCCAAAGGTCTAAATCCAAAGACAAGTCTGATGTCCAAGATAGCAAAGACAGAAGGACACGGACCAGGTCCAGGTCGCCTGTTTCTAAATCAACTGAAAAAAAGGTTGAACAAGAGAAAGTAGAGTCAGCAGGTGTGAAAACACAGTCTAACCAAATAAAGCCAAAAACTGGTTTCAACATTATAAATAACCAGATTAACTGATGTTGATAAGAATTTCTTTTTTTCCCTCAGGGTCTCAGCACAGCACAGATGCAGGAGCAACTACGATCAAAGAGACCAAGCCTGAAACTGCAGAGAAGGAGCAAAGTACAGGCCAGAGCGACACGAAAGAGGAAGAGTGAGTGTCACTTAGTGAATACGGCTCATTGAAATCATCTGTTTGGAACTGAGTCACACGTGTGGTCTACAGGTTCTCAGAAGAGGGGAGCGACATCGAGGGGATGGAGGTGATTGGAGAGGATGGAGAAAATCTGGGGGAAGAAGAAGAAGAAGAAGAGGAGGAGGAGGAAGAGGAGAATCCAGCTGAACATGAACAAAGGGAGAGTAACAGTGAAGCAGGACAGCCAGCAGGAGAAGAGCTAAAAGATGAACAGAATAACTCTTCAACAGAAAAGAGTGATGTGCTAGAGAAAAAAGGTCCAGCAACGGAGGTGATTCAACATCTAATGAAAGAGGAGGTGGTGGTAATGGAGAACCATTCATCGGAGAAAACTGAAACGTGTGAAGGTAGAAATTTACTCTGAAATTCATTTGAACAGATACAAAGATAAAACGCTAAATGTGTGATACTTGTTCACAGAGGAGAATTATCAAAAGGAGCCAGTAGAAGAAAAATCCACTAGTGAAAGCATGGAAAGAGAATCTCAGCAGGATGACGAGGTAAAAGAATGAACTCTGAAGTTGGCTCCATTTTTATGATAGTTCTAGTATTGTCTTCACCTTTTTTCTTACCCCGTCTTTGTCAATATTTACCTCTCTTATGTGTATGAAGATTCTCAGTCATCCAGGTCATGGTCAAAGTTGAAGAGTTCTGTTAGACAACTGGACATGAATTTTCTAAAAGAAGTCATTTCACCTCTCATCCAAGAGGGTTCTTCAGTTCTAACTGGTGGAGGGGAGTACAGCAAATATTTACCTCTCTTATCTTCGTGTGTTTCTTTCCATCTTCATCCTTGTCAGGAGGACACCGATTTTCCATGGAACCTGGAGAACTGCATCACTTTAGACGAGCTAGAAGAGGAAGAGTCCGGAACTGAAGGTAAGAAAATGATTTAGGTCTAATTAAATAAAAATCTGTCCTCCAGAATGTTAGATATTGATATTTTGTTTGTTTTCATTGTTCTTCCAGAACTGTCTCTTGAGAAGGAAGGACAGAACTCAATTTGCAGTGATGCTCAGGAAAAAGATACAGGTTCAAGGAAATCTCTTGAAAAAGAATCCACTTCAAGGAAAGCTCAAGGCAACAATTCCAGTACTACAGAGGATCTTGAGAGTAAGCCCACTAGGACCTCAGAAACAGACTGCATTTCCAAGAAGTCTCCAAATGTAGAATTACAAAACCAAAAAATGCCAGAAAAAAAATTAACTTCTGCTCAGGCTCTGAGAACAGAATCAGAAGTCATGGTCAATTTAGCTGCTGAACAGGAGACAGAAAAAAAAATGTTACAAACATTAACTTCAGAGGATGAGCATTTAACAACAAAAGAGACAGATGACAACAAACAGGAAACCGAAAAAGTATTGCACAGTGAAAAGGAGCAGAAGCAGGAAACCAGTCAGAAAAACTACGAAGAAACTGAGGAAGAGGTGGAGGACGGGAACCCAGATCAACAAAAAAACAAGGTGTATCTTTTAGTTAGCTTAAGATCACATGACATCACCTAAAGTAACTGCTTTGTGGTTTACACTTTAATTTTATTTATTTATTTTTTTTAGAAACCTGATGTCGATGGACTAAATTCTATACATGTGGACAAGATGGAAGGGGGCATCACTCCTGAGCCTGAGAAACCCACCAAACCAGTGGGTAAGAAATAAAAATATATAAAATACACAAAATAGAACACTCCGTTGGTTTGGTTACATCACATCACATTTTCCCCTCTCTAAAGGAACCAAGTTTGTTCGTCCAGTTGTTGGTTATTTCTGCTCGCTGTGTCAGGTGATTTATGCTGACGAGGATGAGGCTAAACTGCAGCACTGCAGCAGCCTGACACACTACAGGAAGTACCAGGTGAAGCAACACTGCATTAACATCCATCTATGTGTGTAGTTGAACAGACAAGACCGGTCAATATTTTGGTCTGATTCAATGATGATTGTTTTTCAGGAGGCGACAGGAGTCGATCCATGGACAAGTTGAGAATGAATCAATGTCCAAATATAAGAAGGATTTTTCCTGTTTAACTTCTTTAACATGGGGAGATAAGGCCTGATGACACTGTCCTAATGGTGCATATTTAAAATAAATTAATCATATCCTTGTTTGATGTTTAGTTTTGTAAAAAGTTGGATTAAAATTTCTTTCTACCAATTTCTGATTAGCGTTTTGACATTTTTATAAAATGTGTAACCTGTTGTGTACTACGTGGTGCTTAATATTGAATTCTACTGTGGAATGGATGAGTACGAGTGTCAGTAATCTGTGGCAGATAAATAGCAGCAAAGTTCAAAGGGACAGTAGTGGGATCTGCTATGATGTATGGTTCAAAGACAATGGCTCTTAACAAGGTGCAGAGATGAAGATACTGAGGATTTTCACTGGGAGTGACCAGGATGGACAGGATTAGAAATGGGCCCATCAGAAGGACAGTTAAGGTGGTACAAGGTTGAAGTTGCCAAGCAAGAGAAGATTTGGGGATGTCATTAAATGAATTCTGATCTTTTTTTTTTTATTTAAAAAACAAAACAAAAAACATACCAACAAACTGAACCACATTTCTTTATCTTATACTAAATATCAAACTCTGATGCTGACCAAGATGCAAAAAGTCAGTTTTTCCTAATATATCAGCAGTATATCAGCTTGCCGACTTCCCTTACGCCACCTTGTTCTAACACGCCAGAGGCTGTTCACCTTGGAGACCTGCTGCGGATATGGGTACGGCCTGGCGCGAGATTTACACCCTCTCCCCCGGATTTTCAAGGGCCAGCGAGAGCTCACCGGACGCCGCCGTAACCGCGACGCTTTCCAGGGCGCGGGCCCCTCTCTCGGGGCGAACCCATTCCAGGGCGCCCTGCCCTTCACGAAGAAAAGAGAACTCTCCCCGGGGCTCCCGCCAGCTTCTCCGGGATCGCTTGCGTCGCCGTATATATCAGCAATTCTTCCACTGACTGCAGCTACAGAGTTTGGCCTGTGGATTGTAAAGTTTGTCATAGAAGTGTCCAGTGTTCAACCTTTTTTCATGTAAGAAACTGTTGACTGGAGTTTCACCATCTCAACATCAAACCAACCTAATCAAAGCAACAGGGTTACATCTAAAATGCTGAGATGATTCTTTAAACAAAAATATAACAAAATGTATATGAAGTTGGGTTTGTTCCCCCGTCACTCTCTTGAAAGAATAGAACAAAAATGTATTAATAAAACTAACAAAGTTAACAGAAAAACAGTAAAAAGAGTTCTGATGCTGTTTAGCCTTTTTGTTTCATGATGCAGTTTTCTTTCCTTTCTTCTTCTCTGCTCTGAGTTGTTCTTTCTCCAGGTATTTCTGGAACAAAGACAAAATGCCAAATATAATGAAACTCAGGTGTGAAAATTACCATGGCCTAGCCAAAGGATCAAATTTGACATTTTAGTGCAGGACGATAAACAATTCACAAGCCTCAGTTTAGTTTTCAGTTTTGGCAGCAGGGACAAATGTCTGATGAAGTCTGACCACGACAACAACAACTGAACTGCAAAAAAGCCTGATCAGACTTTAGTAGCTGGTGAGTGGGCACTAATGTGTCTCACCTGCAACTTGTCGTAGTGTTCCTGGCTGCTGCAATGGACTTTCTTTGCCGTCTCTTCATTGGTGTAAAACAGGAAACAGACTCGACAGTAATAACCCATCTTTACGTGTTCGACTCCTTTAAGGGGAAAGAAAATGTCCTTTTGTTAATGTAGTGTTCACAAAACGTGTATACACTAATAGAATGGTGAATGATTTTTTTTTTCTCACCAATGGGTGTCTCACTGTCGTACGGTGGCAGTGACATCACTTTGGGTTTGTTTTCAGTCGAGGAAGGAGCTTCAGTCGCTTCTTCCTGATTGGTCAATGTTTCTACTTCCTTCAACGACTCTTCTTCTTTAATGTTTTTCCCATCCTCCTGCTTCAGAAGATAAACTTTGTTTATTAAAGTACGGCTTTAAATATTTTAATCAGTAATAGTATTTAAAACCTGCTAGCACATTAGCTCATTGACACTTCTGTCAATCATGCATTCACAGCTTCTCACTGTCTCGTTAGAAGTTTCAGGAAGAATCTCGTCATCGTCTCCATCAGCATCAGCAGCGACGTGAACCTCATCTCCTTGTGAATCCTGATCCATCCAAATGAAGAAAAACAAATTTTTCCATATAGTCTTTGGAATTAACATACTAACTTTGTAGTACATTGATAATTCTCACACTCACTTCCTCACTCATCTTCATCTGCTCATCAGAAACTTCTTGAACTGTCTCATCTGGGTTTTCAACCTCCTCTTCCTTCTCTCCCTGCTTGGTCTCCTCATCCAGTTCTTTCATTTTTTTAGGAGGAGGTTCTTCATCATGTTTAGAAGATCTTGGTGGTGTGCTGCTTTTGTCTCTTTTCAGTGTGCTTGAACATTTAAATCTACATGAAAAAGAGTTGAAAAGAAAACCTTATCTTATCTCAAGGGGTTTTACTGCAAATATTTTTAATAACGTCAATACCTACCCATGTTTGAGCTGCCTGTACTTCCTGCTCACGTAGACTGTCAAGCGTTTCCCATAGAACTTTGGCAGATTGATTCTGTAAGCCTCGGCCATTTTCTCTGCATTCTCCGCATTTTCCATTTCAACAAAACACTGACGGGACAAAAGAAGACACTGTGAGACAGTGAATACTCTTTGGGTTTTTAAGTACATAAATAACAAGCAATGAGAACCAAAGTTTTGTATAAGTGGCTGAAGTGTAGTTGGAACAGGCCCATTAACAATATGGTACAACTCATTTGAGCCTCTGTCTAAAGTGAAAATCAAAAACAAACACATTGTTTTCTTTAAAATTATATTCTAAATTACGTAATAATAAGAACAGAACATCTAGTTTTGTCTAATTACAGCTCTGTGCTGTATAAATGAAAATTCTGTTAACAACTGAGCAACTACGAAATTAGTTTTCACACCTCTCTTTTGATCCGGTTGAGAAAATACTTTCTGACTTTTCCGTATGGCTCTGCAAACTTCAGGATCTCCTCGTGTGAGTAGTTTCCTGTGGGGAGCTGCCCGATGTAAACGACCCTGCTGGAGCCACACTGACATCCCCAAACAGAGAAGAGATTACGACACCATGGAGACCAAAATAACTCAAACAGCCAAATGTACTGAAAGAAAACTTCGTAGGAGAAGTAGTGATGGCCACCTGGATGGTTGGGTAAGTCATGGAGTGACTTATCCTGACAGGTCGGCCACAAACGGACGCCGTCACGTTACTGTTGTAAAACTTGGCCATGGCACGAGCTTCATCTTCAGTCGCAAACTGAAGGAAAGCCTAACCATACACAAAGACAGAAGCACGCACATGTACATACACAAGTTACTTATTGTTATAAACAAGGCACTAAAATCCTAAGAATATATGACAAGGTTTTACCTTTTTCCACATAGTGGAACAAATGTGTTTGTAAGCAATGTTTTTGTGCTATGGTTACCTTTGAGTTTGTACACATTAACAGATGTTGTCCAGCTACATTATCATTATTGTTTTTCTCAACTTGTTAACATTCCGTTGCTTCTGTACCTCAGTACGTAAGTCCAGCACCAGATGTTTGATGACTTTCCCAAATGGTTCTGCGAGTCTCAGTAGCTCATTGCGGAAGTTGTAACCTCGGCGGAAACCCACAATATTCACCACACGCATTCCCTAAAGACAAGTGTAAAAAAAAAAAATCATTTATTTTAAGTTATACAAGACCATTCATTACAAATACCAAATTTATAGTAGAGTATATTGTATAGAACTTCACTCAGGACCCCATTATCATATATTTATATATATATATATATATATATATATATATATAGTATGTTTAATAACTGTTTCCATTTTCAAGAAATAAAAAAAAAAGTCATTTCATACATTTCCAAATTACTTTTCCAAACATTTTCAAATGCAATTTTGTCCAGAAAAGAAAAACAACAAAGGTTTTGAGACTCACCCCCTTTCTTGTGTTGTCTGCAAAAAAAAGACAAAACTGTTCTTAGTAATTAAACCTGACCTATAATCAATTAATTTTAAAACATCCCTTATTATTTACTATCTGTGTGTGACTGAATATAAGCTTGATCTTCTTGTGTTCACACACCACATGCATCAGCACTTTCTAGCTCCTCATCTTCGTCCTCTGGAAGCTCATCCAGCGTCACAAAGTCCTCCATGTTCTCAGAGAAGTCCTGTTCACACTGTAGTAAAATTCAATCAGCCTTTGATTTGTGGAGATTGGTATTTTTTCCTCACCTTGAGAACTTTTCACACATTTGTTTTAGTACCATTTCAGCAGGTCGCTCCTCCTTGGTCTCATCCAAACTTTCTCCTGCTTCTGAAGATGCTTCTTTGTTCTCGTGGTCATCTTCTGTCAGCTCAATTCTTCCCTCTGACTCAATCACCTGTTCTGTTCCATCTTCGACTCGTTCAGATGTTTCATTTCTTGTGTCATCTTCTTCATTTGATACCTGCAAAGGTCTCACCTTTTAATTTTCATTGTTACAATATTAGTCACACTTTATGTCAAGCTTTGTTTCCTCTCACCTGTTCTTTCTTAATTTCACACGAAGACTCCACGGAGCCCTCTACTGACTCTGCCCCTTCTGACTCTTCAACCTTTTTGTCTCCATCAGTTACTTTCTCCTTCCCCTCCTCTACATTATCTCCCTCCATAACTCCAGCTTTCTCTTTCACCTTCTCCTCTACGTCCCTCTTCTTTTTCTCCTCCTCCCTATTCCTGGTGCTGGATGGAGATCTTTGCAATGATGTCCTGGAATTGGATGAAGTTCTGGAACCTGAATTGTACGAGGAGGTACCACCATCACTCCTGTTTCTACGACCGTCTCCAGCGGAACCACCCATTCTACGATTCACACTGAGAAAAACAGATTATGTATTTAGAGCTGCATTAAAACACTATATTTAATATTTTATAATTCTGATCAAAGATGCAAAGTTAAAATGGCAAGATATACATTTAAAAGTCAACACACTCTCAAAGGTAAAATTCTAAAACAATGAATACAGTTGAGCGAATTAATGAAAAGTAAGTAAATTTGTTTACTCAAGAGTAAAGTTTGTGTTAAGTAATAGAACTACAAGTTTACAAACTGCAGTTTTCTGCTGTTAAGAGCTTTTGGATATTTACATGATGCAGTTCAACAACTCCTAGAGAGTCACATTTGTGACTATATAAAATACAAACTTTGGTTTGCAGTCATTACAAATTTAAAATAAGAAGTCTAATTTCTTAGAACAGGACCTAACTTCAAAGTACTCACTTCAGTGTTTTGTACTTGGCACAAATGTTGAGGCGAATAGGGCGCCCTCTGATGGTAAGCGGGTTCATGGTGTAGTACTTTACTAGCATCTCCGCATCTTGGGGCGAACCCAGCTGAATAAATGCCTGAAGAGAAACAGCAAACTCACTTAGTGATTGCTCAGATTCACAGATGTTTTTTTTTAATCACAATGATCATTCTGAATCATGAGAGAAGGAGAAAGCAAAGCCTACTCGCACTCACCTGGTCAGTTAAAAACAGATGTTTCTCAACAACACCAAAACGCCTGGCAATGGTTAGAAGTTCCCGCTTCTTCTCATCCTCTTTGGGCAGATTAGAGAAGAAAACCACTTGACTCCCCTGAGTTCTGAGATCCCGCACAGGTCTGTCCATCAGCATGTCCGGTGGCCGATTGTCTTTCTAAGGGTCAAAAAGAAATTTATAAAATTATTTCATGTAGTTTTTTTTTATTCACTTAATTTTTATTGGGTAAACATTACCTCAATAAACTGCAGATTACTGGACAATTGAAAGAAAATTGGTTTTCCATGTAAAAACGCAGGGTGTTGATTGTAGTAGTTGACCATATCCTGCGCCTCCGTAGGACTGCTCATTTCTAAAAAGGCCTAACAGTGACAGGAAAAACAAATTTAAAAAAAAAATCACTAATATTTAATATTTACATCCATCATTAGATTCTGTTTGAACATGAGGAGACATCGACGGGCAAAAGTTACCTTGCTTTTCAGTACCACATGGTCCCTCAGGACGCCAAAGGGCTCAACAAAGGCAAACAGAGCCTGGTTGCTAGGTAGTTTGACACTGAATCTGGCAATCACCACTCTGGTTCTTATCTAAAGAAAAAAAAGTACTTGAACCAATGTTGGCAATAGACCAGTAATCAATCATTGAGCCATGTAAAAGGAACAGAGGAAGCTTACCTTGTTTTCCATTTGGCTGTTACTTGACATACTTGAAGCTCCACCTCCTCCTGATATAAAAGAAAATGACATGTTACATTAGAAACCTTGACCTGAAAGACACAGCACTGTTTAAAGATACAAGGTACAAGAGGGACAACTGTTTATTTGATGAATAGAAGCAAGAGACAAGGAAATGATGAGGAAGCAGAGAAGGATACAGAATCATGAAAAAAGCCAAGAACATATAAAAATGAAGGAGAAAGTGTGAAATACAAAGTGAAAAAAAAAAGAAGAGTACAACATCAGAAGATAACAGGAGATTAGGAACATAAGGAGTAGCAGAAAAGACAATGAAGGAGTATACAGATGGGATGAGGAGGAAAAATAGAGAAATATGTCTCTTACCCCAACTGGATGACATTCCGCCTCCTGCTCTGGATGCAGACATGGGGGCAGGTCCAAGCAGTCCAGGAGACATGTTAGGGGTTTCCAGTAAACCCCTTCCGGAAAAAGATTAAACGTTATTCCACAATTGCCAAGAGTGGAGTTTTGTGTGTTTATGCGTGTCTTTAATCTTTACCCTCTTCCTGAAGACATTCCAGGATCCCAGTCTGGGTACCTGAACAAAACAGTGCAGAGTTTAGATAATAGCCTGTTAAGGCAGGAGTGATGTCAACAATGACTTCATCAAATACTCACAAGTCAAGAAGTTGTCGTTTGGTTTCTGCATGTCGAAGTCCATTTATGTGTTGGTTCCACTCCTACATACACAACCAAGCCATATTGTTGATACCACTAAGTCTTAGTGTTTAAAGGGATAGTTCAGGTTTTTTAAGTTGTAGTTTTAAGAGGAGACAAGAAAGTCAGCACTAGATGTGCAATTTGTAACATGTGTAACTTATCCTTTATAAACTAAGAGACTTTATAATGGGGACAAAAATTAAAATCTGGAAAGGCAAGATTTGTACACTTAAGAGTCCACTTTTAGATGTCTTTTCTTTTTCTTTGGAATAATTCAACACTTAACTGTTACACTGGCGTAATGAATAAAAAAGACAAACGTCACGCAAAAAAACACTTAGTCTTTAGCTGGACTGTGGTTTCTTATGATCAGACAGAAAACAATGCTCATAAAGAAATGCCCTGTTTCAAAAAAAAAAAACATTTTGGGGACATTTGCGAATATAACATGGTTGTGAAAATATGATTTAACTGAATGAATGTTTATCTAAAAGTGATCTGATGGAAAAAGAAGTTTCAAAGAAGCTTTGGAGAATCAGATCAGACTGCTGTGACTGTGTGGACATGCTACAAGTTGACGACGGCCCTAAGGAAGTGATGCAGAGAGTAAATTTGACATAGACAAAATACCAGGTGAGCTCAGGTTTGCCTGAACAGAAACATTTAAAGTTAGTCCAAAAGGAGAAGAAGGAATTTTGCTGGTACTCACCATTAAGGAGTGAACGTCAAAATCACAAAGAGAGCACACGTGAGGGAACATAGTGGGTGTGACGCCCAAGAAGTCTTGGATTTTTCCATTGGATGGGCAACCCACCCGCCGGTGTGAATAAAGAGAGTCCGACGATGGCGGCGCCATTCCCAGCAAACCAACAGAATCACGATGGGACAGGTCAGAAAATGACCTCTCTCTGCCCCCACCCACACTGCCATTGCCACTGCCATAGTCTAAGTCATAGCTACGACTGGAGGAGACGTCCTGCAGGGAACTGTACCCAAAGTCAGCAGAGGACTGGACACGACCCGACCCCTGACTCATAGAAAGATCACCCATTCTCCCCGCATGCATGTCATCCCATCCTTCCCTGCTGCTTCGATATGCAGCATCAGAAGACATTGAAGATGCCTGTCGCCGCTCTCCTGTTTCACTCTTGCGGTTCTTGAGCTGCCTGAGGATTTTGGGCAGAGTCTCCACACTGATTTCCTCTTCTGGGATTTTAGCCAAAGCATCCAGGTCTGAAGGTGACAGCCCCAAACTGGCAAACAGCTTCATGGTGCTGCCAAGATTGTTGCCACTTCCACTACTCCCTCCATGTCTGGGCATCGGAGCACTGCCTTCTTGGCCCTCAATGCCGCCGCCACCACTGCCCACCCCAATGCCAGAGCCCATGCCCCCCATCTGTCGACTAGATCTTTGCTCATTCATGCTAAAGTTCAAGGTCTCCGCAGCAGCGAGGAGCCCCCGACCCACAGTGAAGAGTTTCTGACCACTGTCTGGCTGCAACTGCTGAGACATGAGGTGACGTCGTATTGCTGCAGCCACAGTACAGGTGAATCAAGATAAAAGAACAAATTTGGCTGCACACAAAAACAAGTGTCTGTTCTTAAAGGATAATAGAAAGTTCGATGTCCTAATGTGGTCAAAGTAAGGTGCAACTCCTCTTCCTCTCTGGAGAGCGTCTGATATCAGCTGAAACACAACAATGAGGTAGAGAGAAACGTCTTCAAAAGCTGCCTCCACCATGGAAATAGAAGTCAGTCAAGAGGTGCACTGACTGAGCCAAAGATGCATGAAAGGAGGAATGAAACTGAGTCAACTGAGCAGGTGTGTGCTGAAATAATTATTGGGACATGACACAGTTAAAGGAGACTGGAAAGGATTTAAAGATCGAAATGTTCACTGTAAATGAGAGGGAAGAAAAATATGTGGAAGTAAGGCATAGAATGACAAACATCCAAAGTGAAAAAAGATAAAATTGTTGTTTTAAATTTGATGTTATAGATTTAAGTGATTTGAGAAAAAAAAGGTGCCCTCTATAACTTCTTGCCATTTTGAGCATATTTGGTGTCTGATAAGAAATCTCTTTTCTTCAGCAACTTGTAATCATACATGTATTTGTTTTACCAGAGAATAAACAATAAATTTAAACAATAAACATCGTGAATGTCAAAGGATCTCCTACAAACATGTACTGTTGGCCATAAATACTATGCTTTCACAATATGATTTCGTGTAACACACGCTCTTACATAATTTGTCATTTAAGAGCACTTCAAAAATGGGTTTGTATCTTTATCGGTCTCCCAAAAAGATTTGTAAGAAATATGTAATGCAGTGCATTAACAGGAGTTAAGCATGCGTTAGCTGTTAAGCTATTAGTGCTGCTTTCGTAATGGATTGTAACGTTTAGCAGGATATGCCAAATTAAATCCAGTTTTTAGAATAATGTCGTTTACTTGCCAGATTATTCAACTAAGGTGTGCAAGTGTGTAAAGAAATCAAGAAGAACCATGTACGTTGTGACGCACACTACGATGCTAACGTTAGCAAAGGCCTGCTTGCTATGGCATTAGCTAGCACTGGTATACTTACGTCATTTAGCAACAATTCAGCGGGGTTTATTCAGCGTCTACGGTTTTAACTTCCGTGGGAAATGCTTTAAGATGTACATATATAATAACGAAACATTAATCTTTGTTACGACATATTTAATAAAGTTTTTTTTACCTTGATGCGTTGCTCACAACCAAGCCAAACACCACCTGACAATGTACATGAACAGCGTAACGTTGGGTCACGAAGGTATCGCGAGATTTAATCAATGTTCGTGCGTTTCGCACAGCCCGACCGATGGATGAAGAAAGAAAGAAAGAAAGAAAGAAAGAAAGAAAGAAAGAAAGAAAGAAAGAAAGAAAGAAAGAAAGAAAGAAAGAAAGAAAGAAAGAAAGAAAGAAAGAAAGAAAGAAAGAAAGAAAGAAAGAAAGAAAGAAAGAAAGAAAGAAAGAAAGAAAGAAAAAAGGGAAGAAAGAAAGAAAGGAAGAAAGACATAACTTGATGAGTGGTTCGTGAATGCAGCACGTTCGTCTGTCCAATCACCGAACAGAAATTAGAGTGACGTGTTAGATGTAAACAAACAGAAGCACGGCAGCCATTACAGTGTTGGAGGGTGTTGATTCCGGGAAAACAAGCCGTTAAATTCAGGTAGTAATAAACTAGGACAATACCCTAAAATAATATTTCGCTTCTGTGATGGATGTGTGTTGTTATGAGTGAATTAGGTTGTAGTTTTTGTAGTGAAAAGGAAAAGCTAACCCATCATAGCATTGTTCTCATTGTCTATGTACGTTGCAGGTGACCCTGAAGCGGCGTCACTTTTTGCTCTGTGAAGCGGGTAATGAAAGATCCAGGACTCAGAAGCAGTATTTCAGGGTCGAACATGGCGATCATCACCGAGCTTATCCTCAGTGGTCAGTCTTCCTCTGACCAAGACCCTTTCGCTGAGTACTTGTGGATGGAGAACGAGGAGGAGTTTAATAGACAGGTGAGGTCAGAGTATCATACGGTTGGGGATGCTGTTGTTAACCGTGACGAGGAGGAAAAAGTCAGTGTCAAGCAAACAAAGCGAGACAAAGTCCAATCATGTGACAAAGTAAGACATGACAACATAACCGGAAGTAAACATGGGTACGCCCACAGAATAAAACATTAAATCAAATGGAAAGTGTTAAAATGAAACTTCAGGTTTAATTAATAACCTTTAAAAAGTACGGTAAATGCTAACAATAACACAACATGGAGCATATATGTCATAAAATGCTGACTTTTCTGTGGAGAGAAAACAAATGAGTGTTATTTCAATATACATATACCTTTACTGCCGATCACAGTGTAACAGAGATCCAATCATTTTAATTGAAAAGGGTGTCATGTTTGGTAGGACACTTGGTGTAAAATGATGAATCTGTAAATGAAATTAGTTGTGATATTCGCTGCTTTGGACTCATCTCATAGGACATTCCATTGTAGCTTGGAGGCTACTAGCACTATTATTTATCAAATAAATAAATGGCATTGTGTGTTTATCCAGGTGGAGGAGGAGCTGTGGGAAGAGGAGTTTATCGAGCGCTGTTTTCAGGAGATGTTGGAGGAGGAGGAACAATGGGAGTGGTTTATTCCCTCCAGGGACCTACCACTTCAGGGTGTCACTCAGCTTCAAGATCAGATCAGCCTGCTCGCTATTGATAACATCTATGAAGAAGAGGACTTCAACATTGATGTTGCAGTGAGTTCAAGGTGTCTTTGTAATCCTTAGCATTCTCTTGTTAGCCTGATTCTGATTTGGTTTAAATTGTTTTCTGTAGATTAACAGCAGCCTGAACCCAAATGCCAAGGAGTTCACCCCTGGGAACCAGAGGCATGTCATGTGACGCAAAGCTTTCGGCACTCCTCTGCATTCTGCACTGAGACATTTTTAAACATGGTGTCTGCTGCATTTCCAGCTACTTCTCCCCTTCTACAGCCTGACATGTCATCATCATAGTTACTGAGCACTTGTCTCTGTCTTTGCTCTGATATTTTATCTTTTATTTCACACTTGTATTCTTGAGGCACTTCTGTGTTCTGTTTAGAACCAGTTCTGGTATTATCTGCTGTCTTCAGATATTTTAA
>NC_024321.1:12851098-12856458 GCF_000523025.1 Cynoglossus semilaevis
TGATCCCTACAGTCCCTGTTGGACCCTTGTTTAACACACCAAATAGTTTGTCTGTCTCTGCTGCCTTATTAACTGAGGTTTGAGGTTTTTTTTAAATGTTCTGTATTAAAGTTATTGAAGGAAAATGTTTTAAAAAAATCTATTTTTTCTTAAATGAATTAAAATTTTAAAAATGTTTACTCAGAAATGTTGTCTGTTTCTGTGGTGCCATCTATGTGTGTGTGCCTATCTCTAAAGAGCTGGGAATACTTCTATTCATAGCAAGCCATGATTTAAAAATGGGTTAATACTGTTATTGATATGTCCATGTATAACTGAGATGGAAGCAGGATAAAAAAAATTAACAAATGACCATATCACAATATGAATTTCTATTAAATTGTGTAAATAGTATTGGTACATTAAAAGGAACAGGCCGCAGTTTTAAATTTGTCCGATAGAGGGCAGCAATGACCATATGTTATTCAGTAACGATTAGTAAAGATGGTGCATTTTAACAAAGTACTTCAAGGAAAAAACTGTCCTAATTTAGAACATTTACAAATTTTCACAATTTAAATGTCACAAAATAGTACCCACGCGCCCTAAGCAATCGATATACATTGTTGTGCGTAGAAAAACAGCAGTGCTATAAACCAGTGGTCTTTGACATTTAAAGCCAAGGACTCAAGCTGATGAGAAAGACGGTCAACACTACCTCAAACGTTTTTACTAATTAAAGCATCTTGTATGACGTGTGGTTTGAGAAAAAATCATCATGGCAAAAAGAAAAAAACTTATTTAAACAAAACAATTGTTGATACTCACCAAGTTATCAGAATGACCCCAACTGTCAAATCAAAGAGTTCAAATTAATTCACACAGTACATAAAATAAACCAAAGATTAAAAAAGCAGTAAGGATATATATGAGTCTAAAATAACTGCAACTACGTTAATATTTATCCTAAGCTGATGTTCCAAAATAAACCAAAAGGAACACTGCACTTTGAGGTTGCAGACTTGTGGGCCAAAAAGGTGTATCGGTCAGGTTTACAGCAGCAGCTGAACCACCAGGGTGCAGCAGAGAATCAGACCTGATGTGATCTTCCTCCTCCATATCGTTAGCGCATCATCATTCTCTTCTTTCTTCATATTCTTCTTCCATGTCTGAGGTACACAAAGACAGAGACCATAGATCAGAGTACTCCATACAGAAGCGCATGTAGATGAGCGTGGGGTGGGCGTGGCCGCGGGGTGCAGGTCGCTCGTTGTTTCAGAGAGCTGATTGGTCAGAGGACAGTGTCAGGGAATGCGCAGCAGCCACAGATGTTTGCAAAGAGCCACAGGGTCATGACCCAGGTGTCTGTATGTCAGGAGCGCCTCCTTCATCCCATAATCATCATCTTCATCATCCTTGCTGTCATAACCCACAAATTAAAGAGTCAGAGTTAGTGACTAATTGACATGTCAAAATGGCTAACTTTCATTTGTATAAACTGCAAATGGCATTTCAGTTTGGTATACAGTATATACTGTAGGTAACAATGATGATGTTTATTAACATTTTGCAATAGAGCTTATAAATGCTGCCTTTGCCTCCATTCAGTCCAGGTGATTAATTTTAATGTTTTCAAAATAAAGGTCTCTATTTCAGCTTGTCCATTTAAAAAATAATCCTGCAATATTCAGTAGAAACTTCTCTTCACCAACACTGAGATGCTTCTTCTCAGTTAAAAAAGTCTAAAGAGTATCTACAGGAAAAACAATGATACTTCAGAGCAATGATCATGTTTCTAAAGAGTTTCTGGTTTTAATAACATAAAGTGTTCTGTGGTCAGTGTCAAACACTCTGACTTTCCACAGCAAGGTACTGTGCTGTTCATGCAGAAAGATTTTATTTTTTTAATTACCATTTTAACAAAGTTTAACAAAAGTCAAATTGACAAACTGTGCTGATGCATTTATTTACTTATTCTTAATTATATAATTCTTAAATTATGAAATGAACATTTGAGACAAATCTAATAATTTAAAAACACCTTCTATTTCATAGATACGTTTTACACCTTGAATCTTAAAGCCTTTTACCCCGAGCCGTCTAATACCATGTTTTTGTTATTTTAAAACTTAATTAGTTCAATTCATCTGTTCGAGTACTTACTACTGTTTACCTCAACAAAGGCAGCATTGTACTCAATATGAAAAAATAAATAAAGTTTGACATTTTGATGTTCGTTTTTATTTTTCATTGTTTGCGTTAGTTTGTGGAAAATCAGCATCTAAAGCAGTAACCATAAATAGCCTCAGACCTGATGATGCAGGAGGCTGTTTGAGCCACTCCTCCTCCCTCCAGCTTTCAGATGCAAACGAAGCAGACATATGGAGAGGAGGTCTCTCTCCTCTGCTCCTCTCTCTCCAGCCCTAAAGATTCAGAATGTATGACAAATCACGTCCAGAGTGGCCCCTCCCTGCTCCACCACCACCACCACCACCACCAGACAACAGCTTCATTAGGCTGAAAGGAGAGTTTTTGCAGCTTTGTCGAGTCAAGACTCACAGCTCCTTCTCCTTAACTCAATTCCTCCTTTGTTGGAGCAAATTCAAGTTATTGCACTCCAAACCATATGCCCCCTCACTCTCTCTCTCTCACTCAACCCCAGTCTCTCTCTCTGCTCTACAAGTGGCACCAAACCCCTTTTACCAATTAAAACATAGAAATGTTTCAAAACAAACCACAATTTCCAGACAAAAGCTATTTGTGTCCGGATAAGTGTTTCAGTTCTTTGTTTGCATTAATCTGCAGCCACATAATCTAACACGAGACCTTCCATCCACTCTGATAAAATTCAAAAAGGTCCAGTCCAGTCTGATACAATACCATACAAACTAATCTTTTTTTTCTTTTTTTAAAAGCCACAAACAAGCCAAAGAACAATACTAAAATCAACCGAATTCAACTTAACTTTTGAATCATCTACTTTTAGTTTTTGAATGGCAATTTTATACTCCTAATCTAAAATAATCCAACATAATTTCATATATATTAATTTTTATTAACCTGGTTTTACTTATTTAATTAATGACCTAAACTAAAGTAAACCAAACCAATGAATTCCAATCCAGAAACTCCTTTCTAATCACATCTAATCTAATCTAATCTAATCTAATCTAATCTAATCTAATCTAATCTAATCTAAGGGTTGCAGTTTAACCAAAGCATGTTATTTGAGGACGTCTTTAAACTCTAAACTGTTCGACAAAATGGTCAGAACAGGTCAGACAGAGAGGACGGAGAAATGCTGAAAAACTATAGAATACAAAATAATGTTGATGAAACCAAAGGATTCTTTAAATAAAGACATCTATGAAATTGCTGTTACTGCAACAGAGAAGAGATTTTGACTAAATGATGAGGTTGCCGTAATTCCAACTACAGAAGATGAAGAGTAAGCGTCAACATTAGCTCGACCTCAACTGTACACTGGTCCATACAGACATAAAAACAGTAGTTTTGTTTCCGTGATGCACAAAGGTCTTTGTCAGAGATGTTGCATAAGTGGCAGAAGGTTCCTGTCTGGTGTGATTTTTGTTTATTGGATGCTGCCTCCTGGTGGAGGAGATAGAGGAGGAGGAGTGACACGTGGGTAAACACGTTGTCCTCCTTTATCACGTCTTTGCACACAAATGTGACGCAGGGCTCAAATACAGTTCTTTGTGCGTCTGTCTAAGCTTATGGATCTCTTCCTCCCACGCTCACAGCCGCGTTGTTGTTCAGGAAGGTTTTAATGTAATGGAACGCAGACGCAGACGCCGCCGCCGTGAATCAGCCGTGCGCGGGGGCCTCAAACTGCCTCACATCAATCTGCTGATGCATTCTGGGAGCAGCAGAAGCTTCCTATTCACTTGCTGACGGCTGTTTGCTCAGGGCCGTAATTTACCTCCGGTTTTCTTGGACATTCGCTAACGCCACAAAAGAGAGAGTGAGCGATTATCTGCCGTTGTCGCAGCCATGGCAACAGCACCAGCAGAGGAGACACTGCACCTGAAAAAAGATCATCAGTTTTTCAGGTCTGTTGGGAAGAGATCCACATTAGGAGGAATCTTAAATTCACTTAGTTGAGTTTCAGATGGCGGCCCGATGAGGATGTCATCAAAACTACGACTCAAACGGCACCTTAGTTTGACTGAACTCCATATTAGTTGGAGTGATGACGAAGATTATGGCGATGATTGTTCTAAACTTTCATAATCCTTGTGTGTCGCATGACGTCTTTAAAATATATGGCATTAGATTAAAACTCTTACTATTGTACGTTGGAGCAGATTAAGGCTTAAGGCTTTTTTCAATTCCTTGTTTTTGTTATTTGTGTCTCCTGGAGAGTCCTAGCTTTTTTTCTCTCTCTCTCTCTCTCTTCACTTTGAGGCCATAGGTCACGGTGTGTGTGTGTGTTTGTGTGTGTGCGGCCAATGCTTCATTTCATTCCGTGTTATTTTCTCACGTGTTTTACTTCATTGAAATTCAATCACATCTCGTGTCGCTGAGACTTAATCCTGTCAGAGCTTCGCCCCGGACAGATCTCTCACCCGGCTTTTTTATTCTGCCTTTTCTTCCTTTATTCTTGCCCCCCTCACCTCCTTCGTACCCCCCACTCGCCCACGGTGTCCATACATGACCCTGCCTCATTTGTTAAAGGTCAGGTTGTTCTTTCCAACCACACCAACACTGGAACACACAGAAAAACTGCATTTTTGCACTTAAAAGACAACAGAATCACAGCCTGGACTATGTTGATGAGCAGCAGGAAGTGTGTGGAGCAAATGAGGAATATGTTTTACATACAAAAAATTAAATAAAAAAATAAGATGATGCACAACAAAAGAAATGTTACAGAGCTAAATGGGATTTAGCAAAAAAAAAATTAAAAGCCTATATTAAGGCACTTGTAGGCATTCATTCAACATCTATCTGTGGTGTGAAAACCATTGTTTAACAGTGTACAGCTGTCATGATTAACTAGGAACAAGTTCTACCATTTCATGCAAGCATTTGAAATTGTAGGGGGCGCAATCTCCCTCGTTCTTCATCCTCACCTTTAGTGCCAAAGCAGTCAAATTTCACTTGTGATTATTAACACCCCACAGATAAAGTGTTGTCAGTATGAGGCCTCACCTCCACTGACACCATGTCAGTTGTACAACAGTATAATAACAAAAAAAAACATTTTGTTGTAGATTCACTTTTGTAAAAAATGATTTTTTCTTTCCATGTTTGTTAAATAATCACAGGGACAGCAGTCCAGTCAAACAGAGCAGTCAAGCTGTAACTGTTGCTCAACTTCACAGCGCATGTGAATGTATGAACCGAGAGCAGGACTTCCT
>NC_024321.1:12856498-12935946 GCF_000523025.1 Cynoglossus semilaevis
TCAATTAAATGGAATGATCCCTTTAAGAGCAGGCAGAGATGTCCACTCACCTCTGTCTATATGTAAAATCACAGCTGTCAGCGTCTCCCTGCTCTTTAAGTGCTGCCTGACAACAAGCTGTTTCATCACTTTGAAGTGACGGAGGCTGTAAAAGAAGAAACCTACCTCCGCCTACTTCTCTGCTCCTTCTCCTCCTCCTGTTTCCTCCATCACTGGAGAAGACGACATGGGATGTTGTAAAAAGTTGCAGTGGAAAAGTGGAAGACCTTTAAACCTTCCTTTCTGACAGGTGCACAGGTGGAGGAGGTGGTGTTCAGGGACTGTGTGTTCTCTGTCCATAGATGGGCAGATCATATTTCTGTGGAGACACTTTGACGCCTCAGGGTCCCTAACACACAAAGACAGACGCACGCACACACAGACAGATTCAGACACAGCTTACGGTGATTGCATTTTAACTTTGAATTGGAAACAAAAGGTACTGCAGGACTCTCCATTGTACTTGTACTATTCATGTCCTAAGAAAAATACTGAGCACTTCACTGGTAGTGAAGAAGTCATTTGTGCGACAAATTTCTGAGGTTTTACGAATAGAAAATAAATAAAATGCTGGTGTGAAACATAATGAGGAGAAAAGTTGAACCAGGGTCGGGTTCACAGTGAAGCAAAAAAAAAAAAAAATCCAAAGGGAACTGGACGAGTCACTATAACTGAATTGTTGTATGTAAAACCACTAAGTGAATGATAAACTGTATAATTTTCATTTTGGATTGGTATGACAAAATATTTAAGACTTTTGAGCCTTTAAAACAAATCGGACTTTGGGTTTAGAATGTCATCAAACTATGAAAGATTTGAAACTTCCTTCCTTCTGCATGAGGAGTGTGAACTGAGGACTTTGCATGAATCTGGACCCTGCAGGACTCTACAGGGCTCTGCAGGATTTTCAGACCTGTTGTGATGATGCCCCTCCCCACCCCCAGAGGTTTGGGCCAGCCCTGCACTGGGCAAGGGATGATTTGTGTGCCTCAGCAGCAGCAGCAGCAGCAGTATCAGCAGCAGCTTCAGCCGCAGCAGCGTTCCTCCTGCTTTTGTCTCCACTGTGCTCCATTTGAATGAGAATGAGTCCAATAGAGAGAGTGAGGCAGAAAGAAGCAGCACAAAAGGCCGAGGAGCTGAATCTGGAGCAGGAACAAATCAGGAGAGTGGTGAAAAGAGGAGCAGGGCGGACGACACAAAGGAACAATTCACCTTATAATCGCTTTGATATATTATACATGCCTGAAGACTCTAAACATTGTATAATTATTTATAAATGACCCCCCCTGCTCCCCCTGCTGATGCTGCTGCAGAAAGACTCTGCAGGTCTCTGCTCCTGCTGCAAAAAGGGAATAAATGAAATAATTAATGGAAAATGGCACGGCTGTCTCATAAAGATGTCGTTAAAAAACACTTAGAGGCAACTGAAGATGAGTTTCACACAAATGCAAACAAAACAAAAGACTGAAAATAAAAAGTGTTGACCCCTCGATCAGGGTCATTTAGTGATGCTGCTGCTGTTTGAACCTGAGACGCAGCATGACACACACACACACACACACACACACACACACACAGAGGAAGACATAACAACAAACACAAGTTTGTTGTTATGTTGTGAAAAAGGTATCAGGTATGAAAAAATGGCCTGTTTTCAACAAGTGTTAAAGTAAAACTAGAAGTATTGAATATATGAATATATCAATAATATAGTTAAATTACAATGTCAATATTTTTTCAACAATGTATTTAAAGTAAAAGTACTACAGTACTACACGCTGCAGAGACAACATTGGAAAACATCCATGATTTAGAAGTTGGAAAATTAGTGAAATGCAGGACACAATCAGACATTTCGTGTTTTGTTTTAAACAAAATCACTTCAAGTTAGATTTTCACATATATACATATATGTATATATACATATATATGCATATATACATATATGTATATATATATATACATATTTGCAGCTGGTTACGTGACAGCAGCTGATTTAAGAAATCAGTCTGAAATCAGTCAATCTTGAGGATTAGGCTTTCAGTAAATCAGGAGCTGCTGGTCTACTACACACATGCATCACTGAGGTAAATCTGAACAAGGGATTTTAAATACTAAAAAACACAAGATAACACTTTGGACGTCACTCGTCCTGCAAGATTACAGATGTGGATCAACATGAGCGGTGGAAGTGAATTAGATTCTTGTTCTCTGCAGGGAATGCTAATAAACTTCTTGCACTGACTTGATGAAGTGGAACTGCATTGTGGTCCACGAAGAATCAAAGTGTAAATGTTTTCAACTTTCATCAGCTGTTGACTCTTTGTTTGGTCTGTGACTGAAGTGAAGGATGATGTTAAATTAAAATAAAAATAGAAGCTTGATGTAAGTTTTCTCTTTCCTCCTGCTGCTCGTTTGTGTTTGAGGAAGGATGGATGGAAGAATTGATGGAGGGATGAGGGAGGGGTGTAGGATGGATGGATGAATCCTCCAGAGCGTGTCTCCGCCCGGCAGGAGGGTGAAGGGTGTACTCCTACTGAGTCCTCTTTCTTTATTTAGTTTTTTTTTCTCTCTCTCTCTCTAGAAAAAAATCCTTAGGGTTTAAACTCTGACAGTGGGTGTGGTCTGCGTATCGTTCGCGTGGCCGGTGGCCGCCCTCTGATTGGCTGGCCATGATCACCGGCACGCTTCTGTACGTTCAGTGTGTGCGGGGCGAAGCAAACACCGCAGGCGTCATTATGGTAATGAGCAGCTCCTGCGGCACGTGACAGACTTGCCGCTCCATTCAGCCTGCTCATCCTGCGGGGGGGTGCGAGGAACTGGGGGGTGGTGGTCTTTGTGCGGGCTCGGTATATAAGATGAGATGAGGTCGGTCGTGTGCCAGACTCACCGGCTCACGCGAGCTGATCCAAATCAGAAACACGCGTAAAGACGCACGAAGTGACGCGTGCCAAACTCCTGCTGCAAACTTCTCCACAGGCGCAAACTTCAGATCACTGACGGTAAGTTGTCTGTGCGTGTGCCGCACCTCACCTGGCACCTGCACCCTCATAGTCCTGCTTCATTATGGTTCCTGCAGCGGTGCTAACTTCTGTTTTTGCTCCTCTTCTGCAGCTATTACAAACTTGCCACTGCTGCGTCATGGACTCCATCTACTCCGACATCGACAGCAACAGCTGCGACTTCTTCTCTAATACGGATGACGAAGACTCACGTGCGGGCAGTGACAGCAACATCAGCCGCCACAGCGCGTCTCCGCAGCCCGAGCAGCAGCAGCAACAGAAGAAGCGGCGACGCGGGCGGGGCCGCAGCGACTCCACCGTACAGGTGGTGAAGAAGACCCGGCGGCTGAAGGCCAACGACCGCGAGCGCAACCGCATGCACAACCTGAACGACGCGCTGGACACTTTGCGCGGCGTCCTGCCGGCTTTCCCGGACGAGACCAAACTCACCAAGATCGAAACGCTGCGCTTTGCGCACAACTACATCTGGGCGCTGTCGGAGACCATCCGCATCGCAGACCTGCAGGCGGGAAAGAGCAGCGACGGTCCGCTGCTCCTCAGTGCTCCCAGCCCGGGAAGCGATGCCTGCTCCTGGAGCTCCAGCTCCTCCTCCCCGGACTACTGCGCTTCCAGCCCGGGCAGCCCCGGCGCGTCGCAGGAGGATTGTTGCGGCGGATTCCTGCCGCAGCAGGAGTCAATGTTCGGTTACCGTACTTACATGACGGGCATCTACTGAGGCATCGACACAGGCCTGGGGACTGAGAGACCAGGGAAATGTAGAGACACACAAGCAGGGACAGATGATGGACAGAAGGTGGACACATGGACATAGTCCTCTGCTGGAGCCTGATTCACACTTTGCCTTATAAACAAAACTCATTTATTCTCCTCCTCACTGTGTCTCTGATGGATTCTAAATGAGATATAACTTAAGATTTTGACTCCCACTAGTTTTATTCCCTTTTAATTATTATTAATTATTCGTTTATTTTTTTCCAAAAACCTTTGCACTTTCCCCCACTCCCTCCTCCTCCTCCTCCTCCTCCTCCTCCTCTTCCCGTCAGTCTGAGGTGAAGAGTCACTTTTATAATTTGTATTTCTCTGCAGCAGAACAGATGAGCGTTAAATTGCTCTGACAAAAGACTCAGTGAAGCTCATTCATTATGTATTCTGACCCCCCGCGCCACCCCCCCCCCGAACTCATTTTACATTATTGGTGATTTTTATTTATTTCGTTCTGTTTGTTTGTTTCACGTGACGACGATGATGATGATGTGATGATGAAATTTTGTATTTTGTACATAAATAGATTTCTATTCTATTTACACTGGACTTTGCTTTTTCTACAAAATAAAGTTATAACGTTTCTATAAAAAAACTGGATCTGTTTGTTATGTGACGTAGCAGTGACCTCATCGCGTCCACAAACACTGTTTAATTACTTTCAAAAACTAACGGCCCCTTAACGGTGCCTGTCAAACGAGGTGACGTATTGGTGACGCAACAACCCTGCCACAACAGGTCACGACACCGTTGTTATACGCAACACGATTATGAATTAAAATAAAATGTAACACCACATTGTAAAGGAAACATTTTGAAAACAAGTTCAAACACAAAGCAATTATAACACAAAAGATAAAATATGTGTAAATATGTATATGTTACAGTGACATGAATGGATAATAGTTGATAAATATTTAAAAATATAACTACACACGTCACAAACTAATGTAGTTATTTTTTAATTCAGCAAATTTAATAATAATAATAATAGTCATAAAATCGCTATAGTAAATTAAAGTTAAGACACGGTAGAAAACAAAAGAAAAATAATAATAATAATAATAATAACAATAATAATAATACATTTTATTTCATAGGCGGCTTTCTGTCACCCAAGGACACCTAAATATTATATAATGTTACTCTGAGGTTATTAATCTATTCTAATTGAAAATTAAATATCGCAACATTATCGCATTACAACAATAGAAAAGGCAAAAATGTAAAATGCTGTTGTATTATTGATATGCATTGATGATGATATATTATTGGTATTATCATAAATACATGCGTTATTTATGAGGCCTGGAACATCTTTTTATCAAATTTATAACTGGCTTCAATCCATAGTCTAAACTGTAACAGCATTTCTATGTAGAACCTGGTCATCGTGCACTGGATTTTCAACCTGTGGTTATAACGCACGCAGACACAAACTAGCTAATCACTGCTCCCATTCAGTTAATTTAAACCCAACTTTGTCATTTAACGTTTTGTTTCACATAGAGACCTATGTAAAATGTTGAAAAATCATGGATTTCTATATGTTCTCACTTCCATCTGATTTTTTTAAAAACACATGCAAACAATACAAACATTCCCAAACACAACAAGTCATCAACACAATTGTAGCACTCTTAGCATTGGACTCTGTATCGATTGTTAGCATTCAATAGCACAGACATATCACCAATAATAATAATAATAATAATAATAATAATAATAATAATAATAATAATAATAATAACCAGTTACGCATTCATTAACTGCTCTCTGGAGTTTAAAGAACGGTCAGCGGATTACAATCACACACAAACACACACGCCGTCACAGCAGTGTGGTACGCGCGGACTGCGCGCCCCCGCTGCTAACCGAGTTTCATTGTAAATGTGCGCGAGCCGTGCACTAATTGCGCCGGATTAACGGCCGCGTGCACCTGCAGACTTATAATGAGCTGCAGCGAGTTTTAATTAGATTTTCTATTGTGACACAAACACACTCAAACACACACTCCGGTGTTTAAATTCCCATGAGCCTCTGCTGCTGAAATGTTGCTGATGGAGTCGCACGCTAACTGAATGTGCAGCACTGTGGTTGGCTGTTTGCTTTTTGTTAAATGCAGCTTAGAATGTGGTTGTATAAAGAAATGAACTTTTGTCCCACTTCCAGTCTGCTTCCCCGGAACCAGCGTGAAACGAACAAATGGGAAAATAATAATAATGATAAAAAAATGGCTACCAAACAAAGATTCATCTAAAAACAATTTAAAATGTCTAAATATTGTTTTTAGAATTAATTGAATATGGACCATAAAATAACTGTGTAAGATTATAGGAAAAATAGTTTTGTTTCGATTTATTCCGTCCCTGAAGATTTTCTAAATCAACTCTAAATTAGCTGTGTGAATGTGAATGGTTGTGGCTCCACGATGGACTGGCAAAATGCCCAGGTTGTCCACCACTCTCTCCTGATGTCTCCACCCATAAGAACCAACCATATGAAGAGTTAAAGAGGAGAAGATGAGTGGATGTATTGTTTGTTTAAAAAAAATGTTTTGTTGCAAAAACTCTAGCATCACATTATCTTTAGTAGAATTTGAAGCTAATGGTAATTCTTATTAATGATGACTGACATCGTTACTCAAAAAAGTGCCAGTCACACATACAACTACTGGCTGGTATTTTTTTAAAATATAACTCATGTCATGTTGCTATGGTTTATCAATTATGATCATATGTTGGTGTAAACTGCTTTTTTTTACTACTTTTTTGTTTGCATATTTTAACTCTTATATTCTTCTTTTTTTCCTTTGCCTGTTATATTAATGACTGTTTGCACTTGGGGGAATGCAACTTAATTTTGTACAATATTCTGTTGCTACAATGACAAATTTTGTGACTGAATTATTTGCTGAAATCCCAAAACAACTAATTGAATTTACTGGAGGATTCAGCACCACAGTGGGTTTGGATGCAAATGGCACATTTTCTCTGTGGTGATGAGTGAGTACTTCACTGCTTTGCTTACCTTGCTATAAGACTTTGAAGTAGTAATGATCAGCTCTTTAAATATTGATTACCCAGGAGGAAACTCGTATTGATTAGAGAGGACAATGATCACAGTCAGACACAGTCAGAACTCAGGGCCTCAGCTGGACAGAGCTTCAGGAAGCGGACACCCTCCCTCCCCTCAGCAGGCCGTTATTGTTACATTAACTACATTTAATGGACGACAGATGGAGGAAGAGACAAATGTTTCCACTCACTCAAGTTGAACAATGTGAAACAAAAACATTGTTGAATTTAATTTCTGTTGAAACAGTTTTTGTGTGATGTAATAAATGCAGCGTTGGTCGAGGAATGAACTTCATTTACTGACTGACCCAGAATCAGATCTTCTAATTGGGTTGCCCTGAGGGGACAGCAGACACACTCGCCTGCCAGCAAGTGATCCCATCAGGTCAACAGGGACATCTGACCTATGACTCCCTGCAGCAGCAGCAGCAGCAGCAGCAGCAAAAGAAGAAGAAGAAAGAATTCCCAGGTGTGATTAACAAGATGACAGAGGCCCAACAACTATATAATAATTGTTGCTAGTGAGCTGCAGTGTGTGACATAACTTCAAAAACATCAATATAGTACGATAAAGTGCTGGTGTGTAAAACTGGGAAAACAAAAGAGAAGTTCAAAAGAAATACACTGAAAATATTTGTACTGTAAACTCACACTACGATGTGTGACAGTCAATGACTGTAGGTAAAAAAGATGTGGATTTTGCTGTTTGCAAATATATATATATATATATATGTATATATATATATATATGTATATATTTTGTTCCATTAGAATATTCCAAAAATAGAAGTAATTCACACCAGATTATTTCACTGACTCCTACAAAACGCACATTAGCTTTGTAGCTAGCTTTCATTGGAAAATGTTTTGTCAATGGTAACTGAGTCATCTTCAAGACAAATGTAACAAAGCAAATATGAGAAAGACGGCTAGTTGTTAGCCTGCTGGCATTAGTATACTGTCACGATAGCCCTGTAACATCTGTGATTTCCAGTTCTCTGTCTCTGTCTTCCCTGAAGCCTCGCCTGAACTTTGCACAAAATATTCACCCCTAAAATGATTTTAAAAACATGGTTCTAATGCACCAGGGAGCTACGGAGTCCGTTAGCGCTGAGCTAACGACTTGTTATTGGACATATGTTCTGTTATCTCAACAACTGTCATTTATTTATTTACCTCTTTACCTGTGACCTGCCCTCCCTCCTGTGCGTCCCCTGCGGTGACTGTCTGTCAAACAGACTGACACTAATAAGGCCAATTAGACTTAAGTTAAGCTTGTGTTTTATCAACATCTCATTATCCTGCAGGTAGAACTGTGGCCGTGGCAGGGACACGCCTGCCTCACACCTGAGATTATACTAATCCATTTTAATTCCAAAGGGGTTTCTTCTATTTGTCGCTAAAGCTCTTTTAAACAAACAAATGAAGTTGAGGAAATTATTTTTCAACAGAAACTGCTGTGCCACGATTCAACGGAACGTCCACGAGGAATGATATGACTAAACTTTTATAGCATCAGAACATTATTTTCAAACATTATCATTGACAGCCACATCAGACACTATGAATCCATCCAGAGGAAACACTGCAATTGGCCGTTCTGCTTTGGCCAAGATCAGTACAGAAAAGGTCTAGCTATTTAACTCTAGCTATAAGGTTCAGTATTTCTGTGACATAATAAACACTTTATGTATTTCACTCATGTCTCCATCTACTCGTCTCTAGATCAAATATTCCCCATTAAAAATAACTAAAAACCAACTTATTTGTTCCAGCCCACCAGAAATATACTATTAATTAATTAAAATAAAATTCACCACATCTAAACATAAATAATATAAATATATAAATAAATATATATATAAACAAATATATTGGTAATACACAATAATAATAATTGAGAAAACATTTTATATTATTGTTAAAAAAATGGGTAAAATAACCAAGTGAGAGAGAGATTTTCAAATCCGGGTGGAAAAAAATGGAGCTCGGTTGAACACTTCGTACTAGATATTTCCTCGTATCAGGAGCAAAATCTTGCAATATTTGCAGACTCGTAACATGCAATCAAGTATTTCTCGAACTGACGTCAGAGTCACTGCACGTCCTGAACAGAGCCCCCTTTAGGTCACACCGCACATTTTTGAAATGGTTCAGGTCTGAGCTCAGATAAAACAGCGTTGTTTCACAACAACCTGTTTGATTTACGCGCTGCTGTACTCAGACAGGGAGACCAGTGGCATTTAATGTGGCACATAAAAGCATGTGCATGGATGCAGAATGAAAACTGGTGAAATACAGAAAAGAGAATAAAAATATTTTCTGAAAAAAGAAGTCCAGATTACCATTTAAATACGCTTTGTGTGTCTGAGCCTTTACTGACAGGAAACCCTTACTCTCCTGTACCATGGTCCATGTAAGAACCCAGCAGGTTTAACCTTAGGAGACCAACAAGCTGCTGGTCCACTGCTGCCTTTTGTTATGTCGCATATATCTTGTATGCAGTAAAAATATGAAATCTGATGCTTTCTATGGACCCTGGTAAAAACCTGAAGAATATGTTTTCGGCTTCCTTCTCGTTGTAACACAGCCCAAAACTGTTTTGGCCTCAGATGTTTTACAGTGCAGCACACTCTCATTCAGCTCATTGTAAATTCCTGAACATTGTTCTCAATTTGTTAACCCACTTTATGTTCTTTGTGTGACAGGACTAAAGCTCTCGACAGTGTCCTCCTCCTTCTCCTCCTCTTCTAACACCGTTTACGGCAGACTTCACCTCTTCTCCTCCTCCCCTGACTCTTCCTGCAGTCAAAAGCCTCGTGGCCTTTTCCTCTTTTCTTTTTTTTCTGCTGAAATGATTCTCAGCCACAGTAGGTGCACATCATTCACCCATTCATTCATTAAACATTAAAGGGACAGGTTGAAAACCCTCACAGCTACACTTGCCTCCGTAACCACAGAAAGATTCGATTTACAATTGAGAGATTCAACTTGGAAAAGTGGAGACAACCAGGAGCTTTTTTTAATTTCTTTTGAGTTGTATTTAAGTACAGCTTCTTCTTTTAGTTGCATTATTACAGTAACTGATGGAGCCAGCATTTCACAAACTGCAAAAATTAAAAAAATATTACCATACACTCCTAGGGACCATCAATCATCAATAAGGGAAATAGAGAATTTTGGGGGTACAGGTTTCACCTAGTAATTAGGTTACAGATGCTCATCATCTACTGATTGCCACAGACTAGCCTTACTAAGAATAAAAACTCTTTCTGACTGGATCAGAATCTTTGGATTTGCTTGAGGAGAAACCGTTTTCTGTCTTGTAAACTTGCATCTTTTCAGCCTGTATTAAATCAGTGAAAATGACGGTGCAGAGAGTGAGAGGACGGAGGACGCTCCAGCGGCCACATGAAGAGGAGGCTTGTTTGTGTGACAACAGAAAGAGGAAGGAGAAGAAGTTTCCCTTTTGTCCTGCATGTTTGTGCGAGGACAGAGGACTTTTTTTAAGAAAACGACAGGACTTCACTTCCACTCAGTTTCTCTTGACTCGTTCCTTTCAGTGAGTGTCCACCCTGAGGCTGTGCCACCTTCCACCGCTTCCCTCACCCCTTCACCGTCCTGCCTTTCTTTATTATTTAAAGTTTTTGTTCTTTTTTCCCATTTTCCATTTGATTTTTAGGTTTTAATGATTTTCATCAGACGCATTCAAATATTATTAAAGTTGTTTTCATTTCACAGAAATCTAACTAGCTCTTTACTGTGTCACATATCAATGCCTAATTCAATAGTTTTTTTCCAGAGCCAGCTTTTAGGTTGTCACGCTTACAGTAGTGTGACTTATGGAGCAGGTTCTGGTTGATTTCTTGGAAGGCAGAGGTCAAATGTGTGGAGTAGACAAGAGAAAAAGGAGAGAGGACAGGACAAAGCAAAGGAGAGAGGGCAGGAAACTGCAGAGGGAGGAGCAGAGGAGCGTCAGCCTGAGGCTAACTCCTTCAGTGACCGACCTCCCACAATGTAAAGATATGTTGTCTTCATTGGCAGGAGGACACACACACTCATGCACACACTCATGCTTGAACACACTTTTATACAGATGCTTATTCACATCATCGCACACTCAGCGACCCACGTTCACTCACGTGCAAGAACACACCCACGAGGACGCACGCGTACTCCGAGTCATCGGAGGCATTGACTAATTATTAATCAAAGGATCAATAGATTCTTGACAAGGTTATTGATTTGCATTGTTTCTTATGTTTAATGCCATCTAATTATTAATTTTGTTTGGCAGAACGTTTTCACTATAACATGTATGTCCTTATTGAAACAGGTGCCAGCACCAGTGGTTTGAGTCTGAGGTTTTGTAATTAAAAACAATATATTGGTTAGGACAGAAATAAGGGATTGTGGGTAAAATAAAATTGAAAAATGAGGGTGTGTAAAAGTAAAATAAAGTTTAAAAGTTAGCTTCTATGTGCAATTTAATCCAGAACAAATGCTCTTTTGTTGTCAAAATTAGGGATTCAAAATGTTACCCTGATTGATCACAGGGTAGCTGCTGAATGATTCATGATTTATCAAGACATAATTAACAATCCTATATATGACCATACTTTATACTGGTGGAACAAAAGGACAAATAACAGGAAGATGTATGTGTTTTCACACATTTAATTTGAGACTCATCCCAATGGTCGAGTTATTTATATGGAAAGATTTGGATTTTTTTAAAGCCATTTTCCTCATTTATATGAATCAGTCTACAGTTTTCATCCGCCGTTTCATCAATCGTTCTTACTGGTCTGATGTAAACCTCTGCAATTGCATGCTGGGAGATGGTATTTTAGGCTTGAGGAGAAATGAAGATCCCGTTCTGCAGTGAGCGTTAGTGACATGTGCAATGACTGTGTATTAGACAATGGAATTAATAGGTGTACAGCGTGCACAACTTTGCATGTGCCTAAAATGTTTTATCTGATTATTTCCCAAATTAAGTTAATACGATTGAAATCAGGTAGTAAACCTTGGTCTCACAACTCAGGGCCATTATTATTAGCTATAGAAACCTTTGTGTACCTACTGTCCTGTAAATAGATTGTGTATAGAGCCTCTCATGTCCAAGGGTCAAAGGTGAGCAGATCGACAGTTAGAAGTGGACAGCGAAGGACCCTTACAGCCCAGTGAAGAGAGCAGTAATAAAGAAGAGCAGTCTGTCACTTCCACCACACACGCACAAACACATGCACACACATGCATGCACACACTGCCCCAGGGCAGGTGGAGTGGGGCAGTTAGTTCTTTTTATAAGCCCACAGAGGCAGAACAGAGTCTCAGGAAAATGTCAATCAGGAAAGCAGCCAAGCAACACACACACACACGCACACGCACACCTATGCATGCTCATGGTGCTAATGCTTTGTTTATCTATAGGCTGGAGGACATGATGATGCGCATTCAAGAACCTTGAACTCCAGACTCATATCAGACACATCTAAACTAAAGGTACCTAAAAATGTCAGTCTGCAGACGAGCACATCAACATAAATGAGAATTATGATTAGCTTCATCACTTGTTAGTTGGTTATGTTGTGTATCTTGGCACATAGTTTCTTTCTTTACTTTTAACCTTTTCTTTAATTGGATTTCTCCAGCAGTCCAAAGACATGGCTCTGACCATAGAATTGAATCTCAGAGAGAATATTTATTTGATTCTGTGTTCAATCCTGGGATAAACACATGACCTGTCTTCACCTGTTGACAGGTAAATGATTAACACCAAAAGTGGTCAAAGAGGAATACATTAACCTCAGTTTAGGCATGAAATTAATGCCTAAACTGAGGGATCAGTAAAGTTAATTTGTTTTACATCCATATAAATAGCAACATCATCTGCATATAAACATATCACAATGGTTCCCAAGGTTAGTTTGAATGTATTTCCTCTATTCACAAATATTTCAGTGTTTGGTTCTAATGTTTGCTATATTTCAATAGAAATCATAATGCTGGAGCACAGATTGGAGCTGAATTGCACCAATGACGACTGGGAGGTGTCAGATAATGAAGCCCCGCCCACAGATAGAGATCAGGAAACTGAGCCCAGGAGCTGCTGCTGCTGCTGCTTCTACTGCTCTTCAGGTAAACAGATGGGAATATCTGCCTCACTCTACAAGATAACCTCTGACTCACCCTCTGCTCTCCCCTCACCCTTCCACTCCTCCTCCATGTGCCAGTGATTGCACCTGTAAACCCACCATCCAACCACCGCCACCCCATTTCACCCCAGGGCAGAGTCGGGTTTCGACCTCTGCTACTCTGCTAATTGGTTCATTCATCTGTGGAGATGGAGGAGAACCTGTCTCTGTCAGAGGCTGTGGTTGGAATTCAACAGCTGATCAGTCATCAGTTATTTTTTAGTCAGCTTAGTTTTGTCACACCATTAGATTTCCAATTTATCTTCTATCTATATGTTGGTCTTTTCTAACGTAAAACTTTCTTACAGATTTAATGATCTGACATTCATCCATATGAAGATTTGATAACCTGCTGTTACTTTATGTTAATTTGTCTCAAGTTTATAAAACATTTTTTTAAATTCCAGATTGTTTTGTTTGTAAGTTGTTGACTTAATTAAACAATAATGTTACTTATCATATAAACCACAACCTTCAAAATGAGTTTACAGCACCCCCTGTAGGTGATGAGGAGCTTATCCATACGCACAGAAAATAACTTAACATCTAACATAATGCTAAGTATATGTTGAACGTTCTTGTTTCCCTGCAGCAAGTGTAGGTCAGTTCTGACTGTGTCAGTGTCAGTACCTCATGTAACCACTGAACTATCACTTTAATGATCAGCTGACTTTACAGCCAGTTACAGCAGGCCCACCCCCACATGAGTATGTGGTATGGTGTAAGTGTAATGGGGAGGTTTGTGAGGTTAGTGGGGGCCTCTCAGTTATGAGGGCTTAATCAGGGCTACAGAGGTCGCCCCCCACCCACCTCCCTTCTCTACCCTCCCTTGTCTTCCGCAATTACCGTGAAATTCTAAATGTCCACATGACTCTTGAGCAGCGAGTCATCCAGAGGGCGAGTGGGAACCCGGCTGTGCACCCCCACCATCCACCACCATTCAAATACCCCCATCCACCATTCACTAGCACTGAACTGCAATCCTCATCCACCCATTTCATCAGCCATGACCCCCCTGTCTCTTTTTTTAGGGTTCTGCTCAGCTCGTCGTGTCCTGGTTGACTCCTTGACCTCTCAAATGCAAAGCAATTTCCAGAGCAATAAACAGTTTCCACGGTGACGGGGGTCAGCGCAGCCACAATGCGACTCCATACTGAGGTGAAGATGCAAAAACGTGTGAGACACTTTGGAGATTTTTTTTCCTTTTCTATTTACAAAGGTCAGGACAAATCAGGAAGTGACTTTCTTTGGAAAGAGTCAAAGAGGTTTGACTTTCACGATCAAAGCAGTAAAGTTCCAGAATATGACACGAACAATAACAATACGGGAGGGGTGGATATATTGAAAGAGCTATGACTGTATTAAGCTTAAACAATAAAAAAACTTTAAAGACACTCTGTTGGTTTTTAACATGAAGCCAATGTGATTAAACAGAAGAAATTATGCTAAGTTATACAACTACCTATTACTAGACCTATACTTCTCACTGTTGATGCTGTTGGTTAACATTTTAATACGATATTTATGGTCTTAATTGCAATTCAGTTTCTTTGCCCTTCGTTGACAGTTCTCTGATGAAACATAGTGACTTAAAAAAAAAAAAAAAACTACTGATAATTTTCTGTTTTCTGAACGTAGAACAATTGCTTTATAGACCATATAACTAAAGGGATAATGCACATAAAATAAATTGTGCCATTAAAATTAAACCAATAAAGTTTGCAAGTTTTTGCTCCTTGAGGAAAAAAAAAACGACAAATGATGTTACATATTGTGTGTGCAGCAGGTGGATTCATGAAACCCTGACCAAATAATCGATTTGCAAATCACTAGGGACTTCTTTTTTTTAAACTAAACCAATATTTATGCACAGTCTCTGGGTTAAAAATAAATCTGGTTAAATGGGCAGTCAATGGAAGAGGGTCACTGTAAGCCACCAATGAAAATCCTTTTAAAATTATATGACAATAAGCTCTTTAAAAATGCAAATAGTGTAAATTGTTTGGTGGAAGAGAAATTCTTTTTAAATAAATACAGCAGCTGCCGTTGCTGCAAACAGTGACCAGACTCCGAGGCCTTCGCCGCGTCTTGTCCCGTCTCGGTCGCCGACTAAATAATGAGCTCCGTCTATTTTCCGACCCGTATGATAATAAAGCTTTCAGTAGGATTTCTCTTTTAGCTCCTGGAAGGGAAGAATTGAAGAAAAAAAACTTCAAATTCACCATGAAGAAACGTATAAATCAGACATTTAAGTCGACCCAGGCGCGGCGGCCGGACCACAATGGCGGCGGCGGCGGCGGGTGAGGAGGAGGAGGGTGAGGGTGAGGGAGGGGGGACTCCATAATGTAAAATAGTTAAAAGCTTATTAGAAGTGCTGAAAGGCAGAGTGATTTCCACTTTGTTTCGGAACACCCCGAGCTCATCCTTTCAAGTGATTGTGAAGGGGGCAATTCAAATCTCTTTGGGCCCGTATGAATGAAGGCCCCTCTTAAAGCTCCTTTATAAGCCGGCAAATTCCCCACAGGCGTATGCCCTTTAGCTCCATTACTGATTTACCCGCAGCAGCATTCATCTGCAGCCTTCTGCTGCTGCTGCCATTGTCCGGAGAAAACCCCTGCACCTGACAACAGCGGCAACGAGCACGGCCCGACACACTGCTGCAGCAGCGCCAACAAGAGGAAGAAGGAAAAGTTTTTTGTCTCGGCCAGAGCCCCCTACCATCCTGAACACTGGGAATTCAAAAATAAAAAAATAAAAATATGTGTTTGTTCATTGTTCAGTACATAGAAACCTGAGTTGGTCTAAAAATATATTTTATTATAGAAGAATACATTTAATATGTGAATGTTGTAATACAATAAGACTGTAGATCTAAAACTTTTATTTATACTACTATAATTATTATTATTATTATACTATATTTTATTTGACCACTGGTATGAGTGACATAGTCCTGTGACCTGTCAGGTTTCTGGCCAGGAGTCATTTATGGGTCACAACCCACCATTTAAGAAACTAGCCTAGATCTGTACATACTGCATGTCAGTGATAGATATATAGATAGATAGATGTATTGTTTATGTTAAGGTGAAATAGTAGAAGTGATTGATTCCATTGCGGGGGTGTAGTTGGGTGGGTGGGTGTGTTGGGTGGTGATGATGGTAGTGGTGGTGTTGGTGGGGAGGAAGGGTGTGGGGGGGCAGTTGCTGCTGTTAAACATGGACGGGCTGAATGGGGCGGGTCTCTGGATAGAAAAGGTGGAGGCCTGATCCCCTCTACTCTCTCTGTCTCTCTCTCCTTTCTTTTCTTTCCTTTCTCTTTTTCTTTATTTTCTCCCCCCTCCTCCATCTCTGCCCTCCCATTCAGATAAAGGGAGTGAAAAAAAAATTCCAAGTGGGCCTATTGGTGCTGTACTTAGATTAATTAGGCTCTCCTTCAGAGCCCATTCAGACCCCGCTCTCAAACAGGGGTCCTGCTCCCTCCCTGTGTAAAGTTTTCACATCCATTTGCATTTGTTTGTGTGGTGGCGGCGGCGGCGGTGGTGGTGCAGCGGCATTGGTGAGGCGGAGGAGAGGCCACACAAAAGAAGACCAGGGGAAAATATTCTTTTAATGGCTTTTTCACAGCTCTGCTGTTTTCTTTTCTCTGCCCTCCCGTCAGCGATAACAGCTCTCCACAACACGAGAGCAGACAGAGAAGAAAAGACAGAAATAAAGAAAAGAAAAGAAATACAGAAAAAGTTGTCAAAAGAGTCGAGGAGAGTAACGAGAGGCTGAGGGTTTGAAATCAGATCCGACACAAGTGCTTGTCACTGTGAGTGCATGTGGGGGGTGATGAAGATGACGGTGGTGGATGCCTGTGCATGTGCTCTCATGCATTAACAGCATTTAAGCTGCAGAGTCCTCTCTTTTTGTAGTTGCTAACAAGCCGGGGTCAAAACTGAAAACACTCTTTAAAACCTCATGGACTCTGTTCAGGCTGAAGGAGGAAAAAAAGAGCTTTTTATCAAACTTTGGAAGATCTGTTTAAATAATGTAAAATGTGGGTGAACTCAAAGAGCAGATATAAAAACTTGCTTTAGTCTCAATTTATTTCAGACAAAGTTTAACACCATGCTTGGCTTCTTATAACAGGAGGAATTGACTCAAATAGCTTTTATTGTCAATGCAAACTGCAGCAGTGCAGTGCAACAATATTAGGTTAGCAACACGAGCAAAAGTAGAAAAAAGATTGGCTAAAAACTAAAACATACACATTGTTTCCCTACGTCGATAAAAAAAGTAAAAAACATTTCTTCCTAATGTTTAAATAAATTTTTGACTTGATCCAGGATTGAGTTTGATTTGTTCACCTGTTAAATGTCATGTTTGTCTGAAGCGACTGTTATCCAGTTTGCTGTCTCACAGTTTCTGTTTTTAACTCTGATGAAGAATTTCAGTTTTTAGCTTCTGAACAATCGAGGCTGAGCTTAGATTTCCAGGCGTCTGGACTAAAGACCCTGCCCCCCATCAGAGACGTGTGTGGCGCTCGTGCACACGTCCACGGTCACACAGTCACACGTGACGCGACAACGGATTCAAAAGTGTTTGTGGGGGAGATGCTAATCCTGGGTTTGGGGCACCCTGCTTCTTTAATCCTAAATCCTAAATCCAGATCCCCATACAGACACGCACACACACCCACGTGCACTCCCTTATCATCTGATTCATTCTTCAGTTTCCCACTAACAGAGAAACTTCACACACCTGTCTTAAATCTGTTATTATACACTGTTTTACTGTGATGCCATTAAAGATGTTTGTAACATCCACTCATCTAGAGAATAAAAAAATATGTTTTAACAAAAACAAATGTGAAAAGAAGGCCATCTGAATTCAAATGTCATTTGTGACATTTTCTACAATGATGGCATTCTTTTTATAATATTGAAGTTCCTTGATGTACTTTTTGTTCATAAATAGTTTTGTGCTATGCAACAATTTTCATTTCCTGTTAACAAACAAAGCATCCTTTCTTTCCAGTAGGGGGTGCTACTCAAAGTGCAGTAATGTTCTATTCCAACATTTGAGTGTGCTGCTAAAACAGAATATTCTTCGCAAGCTAATTTCCGTCTAAAACGTATAGAAATTAATAGCATCTTTCCAATGTTTCCTCCAGAAAAAAAAATCTATATATATCTGTTGTTTATTTTCAAATGGAGACTATTTACCTAAAAAGTATGTTATAGATCAATATTAGAACAAAATTTAAATATATTACTTCAGGTCGACTGGATCATCGGATTTTCTAAATAAGAACAAGCAAGAACCAGAAGGTCAAACAAGAGAAGACAATGATGAAAGTAACAGGAAACAAACACACCTGTCCTGTTATTGATCGCCCTATCTCTCTCTCTCTCTCTCCCACACACACACACACACAGACACAGGTGTGATACAGAACATTCATCACTTCGTTTGACTGCTCTCAGATCATTTTATCTTCTTTACACTGAGATTTAACTCTGCACCTGCTCAAAACTGCCGAATCACTCACTGCCGCTGACAGCTGAGTGTGTGTAAACTGTGTGGTAGTTGGTGTGCCATCGTAGAAAAAGGAAAAAATTTGCTTTAAGACAAGTGCTGTGGAGAAATTTTGTTTTCATCAGGTCATCATAATTTCAGAGGGCTTTAAAGGGCTAAGGCTGTCTAGTCATTCAGTGTTTCAGTTCTCAGGCTTTTCTTTGTCCATTTATTTCTCATTTCATTGTCATTCGGATGCACCTCCACATTTCTGCACCTTAGTATTGTCACTATTTTTCTTATTTCTCATGTTGTTTTTCTCTTTACAACTTGACGGGCCAAACGTGATGTTCATTTTTGAAACAATTTTCTGTTGACACAGCTCTCGCATCAAAACTTTTCAAGTAAGTAACCACTTGATCCAAAAGATCCTCAAACACACAAACCCATGTTCAATTATTCTAGATTTTGAGGATTTTCACTTTAAAGAACTTCACTCTGACCTTTTTTCTTCTATTTCAGCTCTAAAGTCTCCCCCGGGGTGAACGAGGTGAAGGGGGAGTTGCCTGCGGGCATCAAACCCTTTCAAAGATGAAGAAAAAAAAAATCCACCCTAACCTTTCAAAAGCCACCTCATTCCACAGGGAGCTGTTGGTCATGTACGTTTGAACCCGCACACTCACTTCCTGTTGAGCATGTCCTGCTCCAGGTCAGAGGTCAGGGGTTCAGGGAGTACCTGAAGGCAGCATGGGCTCAGATCTAGCCACCTGAGGTGTGTTCAGGCGTAACGGGATTAACTGAGATTTGTAGTTGAAGCAGGTCATCACATCAGTGTAAATGCTGCAACACATTCACCTGATTTCACAAATCAATTAATATTTAGAAAATGATTTAATGTAAAAATGTATATTTTCAATGATAGCCACTAGTAACAGAAAACTAAAATACATTATTTGAATAAACTATGACTTTTTCTTCTAATTCATTATTTTAATTGTTAGACACATTCTAAAAACACAGAAACCTAATCCCAATAAACACAGTATAATAAAGCAGTGTTTTGTGGACTAGAGTCATCTCGAGGACCAAAGCCTCTGAGCGGTGAGCTGTATGTACTCCACTGACAAAGAGCCCCCTCCATCTCTTCACAGGTCAAAGCAAAGGCCGGAGGTCAACTCAACAACTGGCAGCGGTCACGCTTCTGTGACCTGCAGCTTCTGTGGTGGGTATCATCTTTCTCAGCGAGCGCAACCGCAGCTATGGAAGCCAGTGAGGAGGAAGCCAACCAGACTGAGGACCTACTAACTTTGTCCGTCCAGTGGACGCCCGGTACATCCTGCTAGTCACACTATCCAGGCTGACACTGAGTCCTCAAACTGGACAAGACATCGCATGGTCGCTGAACAAACCTAATTAGAAACCACCTGATAGTGTGGCCCTAATGCAAGGACCATCTGCTGCTTACTGTACATATGACTCTCTTAGGACTGAGACAGTGAGGTTCCAATCATTAAGGCATTCAAATATGGATATAAGATATAAGGTAATGACACAGAATCTATGAGCGCCACCTGCTGCTAGAAACAATGTAACAATGGCTTAGTGTCAATGTGGCTACTAGCATGTGGCTATGAGCTAGTGCTATATACATACATATATATATACGTATATATGTCCATACTGTGTATATATATACATATATAAATATATATGTATATACACACATATATAGACATCTATGTTATGAATCTACGACATATATATATATACACATATATATATTTACAATTACAGTGGACAAAGCTTAATAGTGGGTAAGCTTAAACACAAGTTTTTCAAAAAGATTCCACAGCGTAGGCCTGAGTTTATATGATACACTTCTAAGTTACAATTAAGTCATTGCCACAATGTTCAGGTACATCATAGACAGCAGGACAGACCTGGTTAATCTGACTTGCCAGTGTGTCCTAGCTGGATCAGATTTCCAGCCTCCTGGACAACTTCACCCAATCAGAGATAAGGACAAAACTTCTAAGTCCAGGTATCATCATCACTACACCAGCGTCATCTGCTGCCTTCATGACAGCAGATGGGGTAAGAGTAAGGTGCCTCTGGACATATAGCTTCTGGTGCAACTTTTTTTCTTTTCGGAGAGTGTAGGAGAAGCCAGGGGGGCAGAAGTGTGCCGCCTGGCAGCCAAAGGGCTGATCTTGAATTCCGAATGAGCAGGAGGCAGGGGATCTGGCAAAGCTCCTTGGAAAATCCCATTAGTACCCCCCCATCCCCACCCTCACCCCAAAAAAGTAGCCCCCAAAAAGGGCACTTGTTACCCTGAAGAGTGTCTCCCACCTCCTTCAGCTCCTCACCCTTGGCTACATCTCTGTCTCCTGTCGGTTGTGTTTTTTTTGTTTTTTTTTTTAGATTTTATCACGTTAGTTCCACTGGGAGCTGAAAATTGCTAACAATTACTAGATTTGTGAAGCCAGGAGGACGAGCAGGTAGACTAGGAATGGACAAGGGCTGAACTACAGCCTGTTTATTCTCTTCTGCATTGGCTTTCCAAGTTCTAGAAAGTTTGACAACAACAATCCATAATGTCATAGAACAAAGAACAACCAAATGCCATACAGAACAATCGACCAGGGACTGAACAAGCAGGAAAGGAAAGGAAAGTGAACTACTCGTCATTGTGACACAGCACACCACTGCCAAACAACCAAATGTGACCTCAAATGTGACCTCTGCTTTTTACCCATCACCAAAGTGAACAGTGGGCAGCTTTAAGAGCCCGGGGAGCAGTGTGTGGGGACGGTGCCATGCTCAGAGCACCCCAGTGGTGGACTTGAACCTGAAGCCTTCCAGGCCCAAGTCTGCTTCCTTGACCACTAAGCCAGCTCTACATGCAGACCAGCAATCTGGCTAAGGTAAATGTCGCAATGAATTTACTTGGAATTGAATTGCTCTTAGTTCCCTTGTTCCTGGGAAACCTATAACAGTGATGAACACACTCTGGTCTGGTGGAGTGGTTATTTTACAGGTCTTAAACAGCATGCACAAATACACTGGGTGATGTCAGAGCACAGGAAGGGCGAACAGATCAATGTCATCAAAGATGACATTGTGATGGAAGTCCCAATGGTAGAGTGAATAAGAACATCTTTCTGTGCAAATTGTGCAATAAAACGCTCTTGCTAAAGCTAAAGCTCTCTAATCTTGCCCTTACAGCACTTCAAGTCTACAGTGGTACCTGAGTGCAAAACAAGCTGTTGCAAGCACAGACACCAGAGCTAACGTTAGCTACAACAGTCCTAGTAATATAACAATAGTATGACCAGCCCACAATAGAACAGATCAGATTTCTCAGAGCCAAAAAAGTCACTGAGGAAAATGAAAGTGAAAAATACACTCTGGCTTGTACTATTCATTGAATGTAAGAAAATGGCAAAATATTGATTTAAAAAAAAATCCTTTGGTAAAGTTCACGTGTCTGTTTTGGCATCAACATTAACCAGAAAAAATGTTAACTGAAAAATGTTTTGGGTCAAATATTCTCAGTCCTCAGTTAAACATGCTGTGTTATTATTATTATTATCAACTATCTTAGTAGTTGTTTTTAAATTATGACACTTTTTGTAACATTGTTTGTATATATATATATATATATATATATATATAATGTATATTTTCCGTGTTATTTCCTTTTCTTAAGTGCCTGCTTACATGCAACACTGCATCTCTGCTCAGGAAACAAAATCTGTTTTTTATTTTTTTTTACTGCCTGTACACCTCTGAGAGGCTGTCACTAATTGGTGTTGAGAAAAAAGAAAAACATAGCGTACAATAACACGTCGTGCTGACACGTCCTGCGAGTCGACCCCCATTAATCCCCCGATATGTAACCTGAGCTCGACATATTATTATTAGACCCAGAGAGCTCAAACCACTAGTTAGAGCCCGGCCTCTGTGGTGCCACCTTCAGACCAGCTCTATTGTGTGGGACACTCCAAGGCTGAGATTATGTGGTCAGGTTAAAAAACAACCCCCTGCCCCCACACCGCCCCTGCCCTGGCTCTTTAAAGGGGCTTTATACAGCAACGGGAGGGAGCAGCACAGCGAGCTGGTCAGGTTGCTGTGGTCACCTGGAGCCGGTGCCACCCAGTGGGACTCACCCTTTCATCCTTTGTAGTATGGAGCAGGAAGGGGAGGGGCTTTAAGTTTTGCCATGCAGATGGTAGAGGCGCTTCTTTTCCCAAAACAGCCTTCCCAGGCCTGCCCTCCATCCATCCCCACCTCCACCCTCTCACCCCCCACCCAGACAAACAAATCCAGGAAAGGAAGCAGGGCTGACCTTAATCTTCATCATTTTCTCACCATCACCTCACTTCACCTCAGTTCTGTTTAGAATCTCACTCATCAAACAGAAATCCAGATGTATGTTTTGAAGACAGCAGATTTGTGTTTAAGTGCAGATGAACAAAGACTGAAACTTTTCATTTAAAAATATGAATCTCAGTGTGGTTGTGTCATCTGTTTAGTACAGGTGAAAAGAAAAACAAAACCTTTCATTTTGAAACTTCAAAACAATACAGGGGAGGGAGGCGGCGTTTGAACAAACAAAAACTTAACATTAAAATGTAAAACAGTTGTGTTTGAAGGTGGGCAGTTAGTTTTAGTTTTAGGAGGCAGAACCCTTGCATCACAGTAAAATCTACATATATTAATCAAATTAAATAATAACAACAATAATACTAATAATACTACTACTAATAATTAAAGTCTAAATACTAATGATATTTGACACATTTTCTTTTCTTAAAAGTGGTTCTATCAAAGAAGTAAACAACAGGTAAAAAATACTTTTTACGTTTAATCAGATATAAAATTTGGGTGCAACATGTGCAGGGCCAACTATCTTGCAGTTAAATTACTGATTTTTAAAAAATGACAGTAGTGTTATCTAATTTTAGTATATCACATTCACTTGAAGTGTTTAAGCATCAGAGGTAAGAAGTTAACACCAGCCGCCTCCTCCCTGGCTCACTTTGAAGTGACCACTGAAGTGTTCTGTCAGCAGGACACTGCCCGCTCTGATTGTCTGGCACACTCTTTTTTATTGGATAAGTGGAGCGGCTTCCTTTGTGCCTTTGAGCCCGAGTTTAATCAGTGGTCCTCTGAGGTGCACCACATTCAGGGGGCAGTGGATAAAGAAACACCGCCTCATTCAGACCGACCGGCTCATTGTCCTCCTTCTCTGCACCTTGGCTGAGTGAGGTAAACAAATGACGGACAGAATCTAGGACTTTGATTTCATGATCAAAAGGCTAAAGTTTTCATATTTGGACCTTATAACACATACGACACTTCCAAGATTCAAAATTTATGATCTGGATTTTATATAGATGAGAATTTATGACGTGTAGATTAGAAGTTATGGTCAATATAAAGATAGTTAAAGTTGTAGGAGCTACAGGACGTGATCCAGTGTCATGGCCACATGCTCAAGGTTCGAATCAGTGATTTACAGTTAAGCCTTCACATTCTATTCTAATTTTAGTAAAGTAAATATTATATAATATTATATAGCACAATTTTTATGAATTAAATGATTTAGCATTTTCTGTCTGAATCATCTTCAGTGTAAGTATGGTTTGAGAGCTATACAGATACAGTAGCTCAGTTGAACAGGGCCCCATGTGGGATAGTTCCTCAAAAAAAATCTGAACTCTGACTTTAAGTCAGTTTGTTTACTAAAGGAACCGATACAAAATATCTCCAGTACATCCCATAATATCTTTCAATCATGTTTTACTGCTGATATTTATCTGTGTTGGAAATTTCAACAGAACTCTCCGGGGTTGTCCCCATCAAATTGTTGTCCACATGCATCTGCGTCTAAATGAGATTTAGATATCGAGGTCATTTTAAAGAGCTGGTTAAGTGCCATTCACGTTATAGCATTGAAAAAGCCAAAATGAGAGAATAAAGAGCGTGGCGGCAGGGGTTTTTGAAGAGGCGAAACATTGCCATTATGGCCTGGATGCCATCTCTTCATGCAGACAGACAGCACTACCCACACGGCCGAGTGGTGAGTTTGTCTCCCGAAGCCTTTCACGCTGCCACAAAAGACATCTAATTGAGAACAAACTGTCAGTGAAAGAGACGAGACCGTGACCGGAGAAAGGGGGCCGCTGCGGGCCGGCAGCCAGCACCGGGGTCCCGGACTTGCTCTGACACCGGCCCCTTCTCCAGCCCCTGCGGGCTCCTCGGGCCTCCTGTGAGTGACACAAGAGGCCACGCAGGATAACACGCGCAGCGGAGCGACACAAAGGCCTTTCACAGCAGACACTGTCCAAACTCAGCCGACTGTCAAGTGTGAAGGAGAGCGAGAAGCTGAATGGATAGAGAGACAGTTAAGTGTGAGGTCTAAGGTACAGGAGGAAGAGGACGAGGAGGAGTTTGCCACTGTAGGCTGATCTGAGAACAGCGCTAATAGCTGAAAACAGAAATGTCGCCTCCACAGGTACACTGTTGATAAAAGCAGGCTACACTTCAAGGCTGAAGAAACTCTGTATTACCATTTTAACATAAAACCTTATTGGGCTGCTTACACAGTACACAAACAACTGAGCTGTCCTGAATCCAGATGTGGCTCATGGACATGGATTAGCTATAAGGGCTAATGCTTCAGTCCTGATATTGCGAACTGTATTCTCTGGGGATATAATGACAAATTAGAAACCTGAAATAGGTACCGCATTAGTACAAGGACGTGTATTCAAAGGCTACCTTAGCCTCAAAAAATGATCAAAAATCATAAATAAAGTGTTAATGTTAACACTTTCATCTAAATCCTAATAGGTTTCTAAGCAAGGAGAAATTTAGTTCAACATAGTTCAACTACGGAGTGGTGATGGCCGTAAATTAGTTTCCGTTAGCATAGCAAACCTTGTTCCATAGTGTTACAATGTGCAGTAATGTCAAATCCTGGCAATCTATTTTCCTAATAAGATTACTTTGCTTAGTTTGGACCATTTCAACAAACAGACAAACGTGTAAATTTAACATTTGTAAATGTTGCATTTGTAAATTTAACATTTGGAAACATTACTTCATCAATTCTGAAAACTTGATACACAGACCCGTCAGGGTCGAGACCACGGGCCCTTTCTAGTGTCTTTTTTTAAATCGGTTCCATAGTGTAGTGATTTGTCAGTTAGCATGCCTGCCTCGGAAGCAGACCGCAAAGAGTCCTGGGTTTGATTCCCAAGGGAACCACATGCTTGGCGCCTGCTGGGGGCAGCCTGTTAACAGGATCAATATAGTTCAGATTATTATTATTATTATTATTGCAGTTAGGAATTGTATCAATATAGTTCAGATTATTATTATTACAGTTAGGAATTGATATTAAGGGGTAAGAGCTAAGATCTTACTTGACTAAAATCTATTGAGGCACTTTGGGCATGCACACACAAGATCACAAAATATGTATATATGTATACATTTTTAAATCTATTTTAATAACTTTACAGAATGTCTGCTGATTATTGTTTAGACTGAGATAACAGTCTATGCATTTGTTATCATGAGACTGTAGTAAAGGAGCAACTATTAGTTTTGACTTTTTTTATGGCTTTTCCAGCAGTTTCCTCTTCCACAGGTGATATTAAACCCAACACTATTTTCACCTGCTCACTGAAGTGCTTCAGTGGAGGATCTTCTCTGGCTCCTACTCTGCTGCAGATGAAAAAGCTGCTCTGCCACCAACAGAGCTGAATGGTCATTGTGAGGGTTGACAAAGGCGGCTGCAGGAGAACACAGGACTCACTCGTCTCAATGGTTCCGCTCACAAAGGCGTCAAAAACCAGATAGAGAAGCGCCACTCGAGTCTGAGGGACTCATCCGTGATCGTGTCCTCTGTTGAAGACACCATCAATCACCCCATCAGTCCTGCTGCAGCTGACTGCATTTACATGTTAGCATCAATCACCTCATGCAGGAATGTTCTAGAGAAACCACCATATCATTATGGTTTGACAGGACGGGACACCGCAGGTTCAATGTTGACACCTGAACTTTACCTTCACTTTTACACAACCGACGTACCATTTACCTTACAGGTCAAATTGAGAAAAGAGAAAGCAGGAAAGTTAACATGCTTCTCAGATTCATTTTGCTGTTTAACCACCTGTATGACAAACAAAGACAATTCACTCCTTTCAATGTAGGAGAGCAAGATGCTAAGTAAAAGTTGCATGAAAACATAATTGTTTTAACAAGTCAGAAACAAACAAAGAATATATTCCCTAGAGCTAAGATTTTTGTTATTTTGTTTTACTTAATAACATAATGCAACAATTTCTTTAGGGAGAATCTGTGTAACTCTGAATGTAGGGATCATAATAAGGGTTATTGAATAAGAAACACAATCAGTTCAGACCAGATCTGAAACATTATTTGGGTCTTTTTGTGCAGGACTGCCACATCGTACGAATACAGAGTTCCAGTTTGTGTCTCACCTGAGACATACATTTCCAGGTGCTTCATCTGCCTCCAACATACATCACTTCCTGTTCTGACCTCTCACCTTCCATTTGTGTGACTTTTTTTTGACACAAAATTAAAATTCCATTAAATTCCACAGATATTTATATAAATGTCTTTAAAGCCGCTCTGTTGTCTTCAGGCTTATCTCCTACTAGTTTTAGTCATTTTTGGAATACTACATTTCTTGATAAAATTGAGTACTTCAGTTTTTTTGCCTTTTTTCAGATGTAAGTGATGGATCAACCACTGAACTAGGTGCCATTGCGGTGACTACAGCTGAAACATGAGCATCACATTAAATTTCTCTTAAAGCAAATATGTTTCCAAAAAAGACCACGTCCAATAAATGTTGAATGATGAATCTCCTCTCTCCGTAGAAAGGCCAGTAGTCTGTACACCCTTAATTCCAATACATATATTATCCTTTACTTTACTTTCTTAAAATTAAACTAGAAAAGAAAAGCTTCCTGTGTAGCTGATGAGTCTATCTGAAGATCAAACGACATGTTTTCACTAAAAGGAGGTTCATTTAAAATAAAAAAAACATAAATTGAGATTTATAGTTGGGAAAGGTTTAAGTCTCCCATCAAGGTGAATTTTCACTCATAACCTGTAACTACAGTACGACTACGGACTAACTCTTTCTCCTTCCGCCACTTTAAAAGTGAAGTGTGTCAAGTACTTACTTCACTTCACTTGTGGTTTTGGAAACAAAGATTATGCATCGCCTCCCTTTGCCCCCAAACCAATCCTGCCTGTTCTTATGTGTGTGTGTGTGTGTGTGTGTACATGCACAGAAGACGAGGCAGCAGTGATTATTCCTCCCTCTAAAGTTGTCCCATCTGTCCTTGTTTCTGCTGCTGTGAGCCTCTTTCACAGTGGCTGACAGGACCCTGCAGCCCACAAACACACAGAGAGGAGAGAGAGAGAAAGAGAGAGAGAGAGAGAGGCTGGAGGGGGTGTGCGCAAGAGCCTAACCCTTCAACACACACACACGCACACACACACACACACAAAACCAGTACCAAACTGGCCCCCACCAGCTTCACAATTGTGTCTCAGCACACCAAAGCACTCTTCTATAGCTTTTTGATTGGCTTTCAATCCCCATGGCCACTGACAGAGAGTGTGTGTGTGCGTGTGTGTGTGGTGGACTCACTAAGGAGATTTAGTGGTGTAGTGGGGGGCACAGAGGTGATTTTTCAGGAGAAGGAGGAGGAGGTGGAAGAAAGTAAAAACTGGGACAGATGGGTCTGATTGTTGCTCTGTACGCAAATTAAGGAGCAGGAGACATCTGCAGAGAGACGGGCGACCGAGGCAAATAAGACTGGGGAGAGAGAGAGAGAGAGATAGAAGGGAGTAGACACTGATGTATAGTTATATGCAGACATTCAGTCAGGCTCACATTACACAAGTGATGTGTAATTGTATGTGTGTCTGTCTGTGTGTGTGTGTGTCTGCACCCATATACATAGTACCAGGACATCCTGCACTTTGATTGGCTGCTTCATCCTCTGTAGGAATGATAACAGGTGGTAGGTTATGTCAAACTTAAATCTAATTATAAAAATGAACCTAAATGTGGCAGGTGTCCTATTTTCACCTCATGAAATTCTAACATCACATTTGGGTTATTATGACATTACAGTCCCCTGGTGGTGCAGCAGAAGAGCATTAAGGAGGAGTTACAGGCAGAAATGTAGGAAGGATCAACATGTCCTTTGTTGTGTTTTATTGTGGATGTACAGAAAATTAGTCTCTTATTTTGACAACTCTCAATCAGTTAATATAAACCTCTAGTTTTACTTAATTCAATTTTAATTATTTCATAGGCAGTTTTTTATTGATTTTTCTTTGCCAAGAAATGTAATAAGAACTGAAACCTAACTCGGACACAACAAACTTTCCCATTTTAAATGTCAATGTTGATTGCAAATCCTTCAGAATAAAACTAGGGTTCTAAAACTAATTGAAGGAGCGAGGAGGATGAAGAAAAAGAAGGAGGAGGAGAAGGAGGGGGAGGAGGAGCACTGCTCCCTCACTCTGCAGGAGTCAGAGGTCACAGTATAGACGAGCAGTGTGCTGGATTTAATGCAAGCCCTTTTTCTTTCTTTTTCTCTTTTTTTTTCTCTTCGTGTTTTGTGTTGTTCCTCCACCTCACACACTCGGAGACCTCGTGTGACAAAGCAGGGTCATTGGCAGGATTATTCCTGCTCAACGCCACCGCCCTGCTGGAGCACAGGAAGAAGAAGATGGCGAGTGCGAGACGCTCACTGGGAGCGTGAGAGTTATACAGAAAAAGAGAGAGGTTGCTGTTCAAAGTAATTAACATTTCATTAGCCCAACATTGTGGCTACGTCCACACTGACTATTACAACCAGGGCCCACAGGGGTTTCGTGGTCTTTGAAATAAGAAACTGATGCAGTGGTGTGCTTAAACCACAGGCCACATAACTGAATGCAAGCCACAATTTAGTTTATGCCAAAATCAATTGGGACCAGCTTCATTTTTCTTTTCTTTTTTTGCATTTTTATCTTCACAAACAACAGTCTGTCTGCAGGTTTTTGTTTTAAAGATAACAAATGCTTGTTAAAATCAATTTTTGAATTTCACAAAAGCACAAGCCCCACCCCATTCATATTTTCTACACACATTTATTACAGGCTATGTACTAATACTAAAAAACTTCCAAACTTCCTTGGTCATGTGATGCTTGATGTGGTTAAATCTATAGCAGCTGTATATAGCACTTGTTTGCATTGAACACCTGGGAGACTACATGAATCTGCAGTGATTGTGTTTCCCCTCAGTGTCAGTGGGAGAGTCTGGACGGTGGAGCAGTCTTTGTGTCATCTTTGTTTTTAAATCTACCTCTTTGAAAAAAAGACCTGAAGTAACACTGAAGAAGTTCTTAATTATTCTCTTCTAGACTTATAAAAACACTGAGAGAGAGAAAAGCTCGGGTTCCTGGGCCACCTTTTCTATGTTCTCACTCACTCTCTCTTCATCAGCAGCTTAGATGAATCCTTGTGGGATCTTTTCACACTTGTAAAGGAGCCACTGGTTTCTTAACAAGCTCTGTTTGTTCATCAAGGGGGCTCCAGCGTGATGATCTGCTCTCAGCCGCTGAGATAATACCGAGGGCAAACGCCACAGAGAAAAGAACAAGGCTGACTGTTAATGAGACCGAGAGGTGGTGTATTATCCTGAAGGGTGGTCTGTGGACGGAGAGCAGGGTTCAAGAGGCTCAGGGAGTCACACTGACCAGCAGGGTGGTGTGATGATAGGTTGGTGTGAAGACATGAACTCAGAATGTGGATATAAAATCATCATCTCTTTTGCCATTCTCCATAAATGGGCTTACAGAAACGGCACAACTACCCAGAGGAATCCCAAAACCTTTTTTGACAAAAGGTGGTGCTTTTATTAACGCAGTAATATTCACCACTCTCTAACAGCCATCCATTGGATGTCTTAAACTATGGCTCTGTGATATCAGACTGACAACACACACGTCAACACACACAGTGTGACATTAGAGCTGCTGCTTGAACTCACAACACACTCATACTGCCTCCTTTACAACATGATTGCAATCTGTAAAACAAAGTGAAATCACGTGTTTGTCTATGTATTTCGCACTGATGCTACATCCACAGCAATGTTTTTATTAAACAATCCCTTCAGGCAACTGTGGTTACAGCATAAAGCCCCTGCAAAGGACCAGAATAATTGCCTAGCCTGGAGGTGACTAAAGACAAAGTAGTTTCCTGTCTGTAGAAACACTAAACATGCTTAAAAAATGTGCTTGGAGAAGTAAGGCGATAATAAAAGCTGTCAATCACAGCGTCCACCTAGACATACCATCTTCCACTACATCGCACCTCAATTTTTCTCCGATCAGTACTTACGAATGAATAGACCATAAACACTTTTGTCGACCTCTTTGGAGTACTTTCAAAGTTATATTAACATCAACAGATATCTCCATCCATGTGATGGAACATAAGTATTGAGGATTTCCAACATGGTGAGAAACTTTGTAAGAACACTTTACAGCAAGGGAATCATGGATCCCCAGTCAATCTTTCCATATGGAGTTTGCATGGGTTTTTAATGGGGGGTCCCATTTCCTCCTACAGCCCAAAACAAGGCTCATTGGAAGATGAAATGTATCATATCCTCATTAACCATAGGTACAAATGTGAGGGTGAATGGGTTTGTGACCTACCCTGCCCTCGCCTGTTGAGACCTGGAATTGGCTAAAAAGCTATAAGCTATAAGTATTAAGCTATAAGCTAGAGCTAAAGCTATAAGTAGAAAATTAACTTGTAGAACTTGTTTTTCATGAACTAAAGCTTATCCTGACCATTTACAGATAAAATTAGCTATAAACTTTACTAAAATCAATAAGTAATGTCTGTACATATTTGCTTTCAGGTGTCTAGAGAAGTGATACAGACACTAGAAACACAGTTTAGGTCTTGATTTAACTGGCTAGTTCAAAAATTCAAATAAAAAAGAAAAGACTACATCACAAAGCCATTCTTGTACACTATATTATACTCTAAAAGTTTACTTTTATCTACATCTCCAGGTGAGTTAATGTTAAATGAGAGCTCAAACTGCATTAAAAAAGTTTTTTTTTTTTTTAAACCTGGCAGTGTAGACTCTGTACTTGACAGTCTGGGCTCTGGTCTTGGACTTGCATTGAACTCGACTAAGGTGGTCTGAGTCTGCACTGAGCAGCTGTCTCACACTCTGTCTTTTTCTTTTTCTTTACATCAGGGACAAAGTCAGGAGTGTTTCAACCTCATCCAGCTGTAAGTGTGTGTGTGTCTGTGTGTCTGTCACCTCAGGGCATTTTGTCACTTAAAGGAGGGACATGTGGCTGATCAGTTTTCCCTCCTTCTCCTCCCCCTGCAGAGCTGCAGTGCTTCAAAGGCCGGATGAGCAGATTAGAGGTCAACGCCGGCTCAGGACTAAACTGATTTAGGAAGGTTTTAGTCTTCACTCTGAAATCCATCCTTCTTTGTTTTGGTTTCACCGCCTCGCCACCTTGCATCCCCTTTAATTCGTTTCTCTCTGCTTCACTGAGCGACTGTGTGAGGGCCTCAGCAGAGGACACTGGCCCATCCTCAAGGTATCAGACAACACAGTGTAACATTGCACGTAATTTATGTCCGACTCTCACTTCACTCTGTTCCCCTTTATTCTGTTAAAGTCTGTTTGACAAGAGTCTAGTCTGCTAGTGGGACTCAAATTGACCTTTGAGGTGAAAAAACTGAAAAGGACAAACCTCTGCTGCCCCCTAACGCACACTCACAACATCACAGCTGACATTACACTTCAAATGAGAGGTACAAAACAAATTTGTTTTAATAATACAAAAAAGAATTGCTGTGCGGCTACTCTGAAATAAAAAATGGAGAAATTGAGTACTGTAAAAGTTATACTCTGTAATCATTTGTTTTACAGTATAATAAAGTATCCTAACATAATTTATGGCAAATACTTCCCTAATTAAAGTGGAATGATTTACATAGAGTGAGCTTGAATTCACTTTAATATAGTATAAAAATAATCTATTACTCTATACCAAATGATTTGGACACATTGTGCCAAGTTTCTGGTGTTGCTTTTAACTTTAAATTTTGAGGAAGCGGATGAACCGTGACCTGTAGGCCTCTACTGCCTCCTGCTGTTCACGAACGTTCATCATACATTTTCTTGCAGATGGGATTTTGTATTTATGAGACTTGAAGTATAAATGCCGTTCATAAATTCTCCCGGAAAAATCAAAGATATTTTGAAGTGGCTAATAAGATGTCAATTTTCCATGAGCTCACTTTAATGATAGCCTATGTATATTTTTTATTGAACAATATAATGTAATACTTCATTCATAATCAGACTTGTTCTAGTTTCAACAAAACAAAATGGATACCTCTGAGAAAGAAAAAATACTCAAGCTATAAACCAATTTAGACCTTCACACAAAATAATTCAAATTAAATAATGCAAACCACAGTTTTTACTTTCAACTGATATAATGGATAGTCTTCTTGTTTATGAAGAAAGCCATTGTTAAAATCCTTGTTAGGTAGAAATTCATAGTGGTTAGGGTTTTTAACTAGTGAGTTACTTTAAACTTTTTTCACCCTGTTCCACCATCACTGAATCCCGGTTAGACTCCGGTCAGATCCTTATGTACAACTAGAGGGAGCTCAAATACCATCAGTAGTACATATACCCTAGCTTGAGAACCACAGCTCTGGATTATTTGTTTTATAGCCACATAAATAAAGCAACTCTCAACCATAACCACTATAAGAAAGCATATACAATGGCTGCAAAATCAGTAGAGAAACATTGAAAACTGCAGCTTTTACCAACACTAAATATAATGGGCAGCCAGGGTGGAAAAATGTGTAAGAGCTTTTACAGAGCTTTTGGTAGCTGAAATTGCAGCTCACAATAGAAATCTTTGAACAAATACATTTGACATCATTTTATGTATATTTAAGGCACATTAAGAAAGTGAAGTGAGTGAATAATTAAAATAAACAAATTACACAATTATTTGAAAAGTTTTACTCACGGTGTAATGAACACAGTCAGTGTGGTTATGGTCTTCGGGTCCCACAATTTCATATGCAGGCGGTGTTATTCTTGTGACTTTGTAGAGGGGCTGGGGAAAAAAAACAACTTTAGAAACTAGTTTATTTGACAAGTTTAGAATAGAAGGTGCTTCAAAACCAACTCGGGGGGTCTTTCAGAGAGCTTTTGCCCTAGTGTCTCCATGCAGCGTGACGCGGCCCTGCCGTTTTATTGCTTTGCTGTGTTTCTTCTGTTCTGGGGCGGAGTGAGACCTCATGTTCCCGGTGCTCTGACAGACAGCTGGCTGCTGACTGTGTGTGTGACTGTGTTTTTAACGGAAGACATTTTGAGCCGCTGCCGTGTACTCGCTGCTATCGCCGGCCCGACGCTACAGATACTTCACGCACAAAAATACTTTGCAGTTACAAGTAAAAACTGTATCGTTTGAACAACACCCCCTGTGTGTTTGTTCGTTTCTGGCCCAGCTACTTAGCTTAGCGCATCAGAAGCTAAAGCTATTCTAGATGCTAGTAAGTTAGCATCAGCCTGCTAGCTGACCCTCCTCCTCCTTCTTCACCTCCTCTTCCTCGACTCACAGCGGCTCCTTCAACAAACACAATGGCGCTAAAACGAATTTCGAAGGTGAGCAAAATTAGTTTGAAAGTCCTTACATTTTTTTATCACCGCCTGTTGTTTGGTGCCCGTGTGGTATTAGCACGTTAGCAGTTAGCGTAAACTGCTGCTGCCTTCACAGCTGCTGCCGATGACAAGAGAACAACAGACACCGAATTAAATTCTCCTGTCACGATTGGTATTAAGAACACAATCGTTGTATACATAATAAAGTAAAGAGATTTAGATATTATGGATTTCTGGTAAACAGTCAAATGTTCCACTAGCTTTGTACCTGTTTAAAATGTCAGAATGTTACCAAAACATGTTACTGACATAAAAACAATTAGAGCATTAGCCTCAAGAAGTGCGACTCGATGAAATGTTGCCATTTTATAATCATTTTTATTTGTGTAATTACAGTTTTGATTAGTTGTCATTTGATCAGTTAAATGCAGAAAACTACGTTTCCAAATTCTAGAATTATGACATCGTCAAATGTCTTTTGTTTGTCTACAAACAAGAGAAAACCAGAATACATTCACATATGGAAAGCTGAATATTTTTCAAATATTAAAATGTATGTCAGTTACATACATTCATTTTTAAAAATGGCAAAGCTATAGTTTAGATTAATAATTTCAGCCAAACCATAAGGTCCTGTTCTGACATGAATAATAATAATTAATTACAACAATGTTCTCTAATGATAATTGTTTACGTCATTAACAATGCAAATGCACTACTATTATTATGAGTGATGTTAATTGCTTTATATGCAGCTCTGCACCAGTGTCAAATTCTATGATTATTTAACCACCCAGCTAAAGAACATCTCATTTTAATGGTAAAAATGTATTTTAAATGAACAATCCATCTTCTAGTAGGCTATTTGCAACTTTATAATAATAAAACGTATTACTTGCATTTCACCGACCAAGTGAATTATATTAAATAACCATCAATTCCAGTTCTGTGTCTTATAATACATGATACAATTCCTACAGGATTAACTGCTGTTAAATAAGGTTAGATTTTGTTTAGTGCTACTGTTTGAGTCTTGAACTTTCAGATCTGTCTCATTCTCACCTTTTACACTCTCATCTGGCCTGAAAGACGATCTGTGTCACATACCAGGGCATACGTCAATTTTGGCTTCAGGGAGACCTGTGGGATGGAAATACAAGCCTCCTCCCATAAGCAGCAGCGTGGTCATATCCTGAACTGTCCACTGACTCCCAGTAAAAATAGTCTTACTGCTGCTTACACATCAGTCTTGAGACTTTAGTCGCATTTGTGCTGTGTTCATTGACAGAGGGGAAACTTCAGGTTCAGGAGTTGTTTGTAGTCAAATTATTCCAGAGTTGTACTTCAGCAATGGTTTTGCTCCTGCTTTGAGTTTATTAATGTAAGAGCTGCATATTATAGTATGTCTTTTAAACAAAATGCATAGTAAAATATATTCCAGAGTTCTAATTCAACAAAGACCAGATGAAACAGATAAGTAGAAGTTACACATTATAGAAAGCTATCAATGTTAAATGCCTTGCTTTCATTTAGCATCAGAGTTAGCCACACAGCCTTTGGTCTTCACCGGTCCTAAACCTTATTAAAATGAGAAGGGTTACACCAAGAACGGCATCTAATGTAAAAACAGTGCCAAACATCACTGTGCAGATCACCCACTGTGGAGGCTGCTGAAGAATAGAGCAGCTGAAAGTCATTCATCTTATTATTATTTTGCAGCGTCAGCTGTTTGGTGCATCGTACTGTTGTGAATTGACTTAATAAACTGGTGAAGTCATGAGTCACTGCCGGCAAAGTAACAAAAGAGAAAAAATTGGATGCTGTTTTAAATCTAGAAGAATGGATTATAAGACGTGCAAATTAACCATTAACCTGGTTTACTTGCAGGAGCTCACTGATCTGTCCAGAGATCCTCCCACTCAGTGCTCAGCTGGACCAGTCGGTGACGACAGTGAGTCTTTTTATTCTTCCAGTTTTTTTTTTCCCCCACACAGGTGTTCGACCAGTACATTTTCTTTTTGTCCTTTGGCTTCATTAACATTTTGTTTCCCTCTGCAGTGTTTCATTGGCAAGCTACTATAATGGGGCCTGTAAGTATCAGCGCTCTGCAGTGTTGTTGCTTATTTACTAACGGAGTCATATGACAGTAAAGACTTTACTTAATCCATGCAAGTTTTGTTTGTAACTGCAGTTAATTAAGACACACAATATTGATGAGCCTATTTAAATGTAGCCCCTGATTAATTAGACATTGTTTTTCTGCTTCAGTCTGACAGTCCGTACCAAGGCGGCGTATTTTTCCTCACTATTCATTTTCCTACAGATTATCCCTTCAAACCTCCTAAGGTCAGTGAATGCCACGTCACTGTGTTGTTGAGTTGTAACATGTTAAAAGTGGACAAACAGCATGCATGACCTACTTTGAAAGCTGCAGGGCTGTGTTTCTAGCAGCAACAAACACAAAAATAATGACTGATGTAATGAGACTTTGAGGTAACACACTGTGTTTTTGTTTTCCAACAGGTTGCCTTTACAACCAGAATTTATCATCCAAATATCAACAGTAATGGCAGCATCTGTCTGGATATTTTGAGATCACAGTGGTCCCCAGCGTTAACCATCTCTAAAGGTGAGAAACAAGCTGAACACATTGGTGCTCTACTAAATCCAGTCAACACACTTTGCTTTGCAGATGACGATACATTTTACATTCAAGCTGAACAGCTGTTTTTAGACCATGTTTCAGAGTTCTACATAATTTCTGCCACTTTTCAAAGTCTCCTCTGTTTTTCTCTCTTCAGTCCTTTTGTCCATTTGTTCTCTGTTATGTGACCCGAACCCTGACGACCCGTTAGTACCAGAGATCGCCCGTATCTATAAGACAGATCCTGGCAAGTGAGTTCAGACCACTACATCAAACACACACCCACACACACAATCATATTGGGCCCCTCAGAATCTGCAGCACCAAGTTATTGGTGTCACACCATTTCTATCCCAAGGTAGCAGCCAGAAAGAAAACAGAAAGAAAGTAAGAAAATATCTGAATTGTTTAACTCAGGTCTGCTCCTCATTGACCTTAGGTATAACAAACTAGCCAGGGAGTGGACAGAGAAGTACGCCATGTTGTGAGGGTAAGACAAGGAAAGTGAAGCTCAGCTGAGTCGATGGTTGCTGCTCAACACCGCCGCTCTTTGAAAGCATGGCTGCGTAAACGTACAAACACACACGGCTGTTCTTTTAACTGCATGAAAAAACACTGCAGTTGTGATTGTCACGCTTTGGGGATCTGAGTGCGTGACTCTGAACACATTAGTCACCACAACTGACTGGTTTGTTGACACTAATAAATAGTTTTAGGGTAAAATTTCAGTTTCTCTAAAATGTGGATGTTTGCGAGTCAGTGTGGACTGCAGTGGGAGCGGCCCTTGCAGTTAGAAATGTTTTCCAGTTACTGACAGACTCAATGTCAGTGGACAGTAACTAAAAAAAGAGAAAAAAAGCCAATTTAACTGTATTTTACATCTTGTGTATGACAGTTAAAGAATATCAGATATAAAAATAACAAAGATGCGCAGAGAGCAGTGCGCTCTTGTGATACCTTTGGCAGTGTGATTCAATGCCAGCTAAGGGTTTCAAACACCAGCAGAATATTGGAAAGTTTTGCCTGATATATTATTGTAAGTATGGTTTGTTTGTTGGTGCATTTAGAAAAAAAAATGACGTTGTAGTATAGCTGGTTCAGCAACTCCTAGAGTACAGTGATGTTAGTGAACAGACAGCACAAACAGGTAACCATTGATGAACACAAACTGACAGGTTTTTTTCAAAGGTTAACTACTAAATGTTTTTCCTCACCATATCAATTCTAAAGGATAGAGATTTTTTTTTGTGCCACAATACACCAACTGTGAGTGTGTGCAGCATGGCATCAACCCGCCTGACCTTCAACAACCTGACATTCTGCTGATTTCTCTTTTCTCGCCCACAGGTACAACAAGACAGCTCAGGAATGGACCCGTAAATACGCCATGTGACCCCGCCCTCTTCCACCTTTTCTTCACTTACTGCTGGAATAAACTGTTTTGAGTTTTCTCATTTGACCACATCCCCTCCCCTTCATGCCCCTGCAGACGATAACATTTATTTGTTTACTTTCTTTTGCCCCCATCTCCTATTCCCACCCTTATTATTTTTAATTTGAAATGTTTTTTGTTTCGTGGCGGCGAGGTGTGAAGGTGCCAACGCTCAAAGCCGAATAAAGACGAACTGTTACATAAACACAGCGCTGCAGGAAGAGATCAATATATTAGTCAATAATTTAATGCATGTCAGTGGTCGGGTTTGTGTGCTGCTCACAATAAAGACAGGTGGCGTTTTTGTTTTGTTTGTAGAAAAGTGAGGCGTTAGTTTGTCGATCAGCATCGACGCTGTTCTCTGCACTGACGATGGAACTGAATACCGATCGTTGATTGACTCATCGCTCTTTTTTTTTTTAATCCAAAAAAAATTGGAAAAAGTTGCTCATTGTATTTTTTTCATTCATTAAAAACATCTAAATAAATGTCATTAAACAGTTGCTGTGATGTCATTATTGTATAAGTAAGTCTTAGTCCTCATTTGAAATCAAAGGTGTGGGATGCATGTATAATTTATTAAAAAAGATTTTATTTAAAAATAACCAATGAAAGCTCATGTTAAACTGTACAGTGGCATAAATATGTGTTCAAACTGTTTCTTCCCACAATGCCTTTGGTTATGTTATTCTTCGGTGTGAAGGTTTCTGTTCAAACATCTGATAAAACATTTTTGAAGCGTTTGTTTCAGTGATGAGACAAAACAGTAAGATATTACTGTCAAACTGAAGGAGCTAAATATAAGAATATGTCCCCCATGTATTTTGTCTGAAAAAGTCCAAACAGAGTTTTTCAAGGTCATTGGGAAAAAAACTCAATTGTTTTTTTTGACAATCATCCACAGCACCAATGTCTTTGGAACAGGATGTCCCCACAGCAGAGAATAGGAAGTTGTTGACCAGATGCCCTCAGACTGAATACAAACATACCAATGAGGGAAGGACTGTCCGAGTGGACAACAGTGGACGAAATATCTTTAATTATTGACCCTATGTCCAAAATGTGGACTAGCTGTTCTCTGACTGGACAAGATGTCCTTAAATATGTGACGTATGCAAAAAGGACAGAATGAGAAAGTGGATGAGATGTCTTCAAGAGTGCGTTGAGTAGACTGTCCTTAGCGTGGATGGAAAATCCATGGTACTAAACTCTCAGGTAAGTTTTGCTGAAACATTTCTTAGCTCCGGCAGAGGTCAGCACTGAAAACCCTTTTTCAGTTTGAGATTAAAAATGGTTAAAAACCTTCAGTGATTGGATGATGAGAACCAACCAGACAGTTAGGCTGTAGAAAGCTCAACCCCGCTATCACAGACACCACTATCGATGCGAACGTCCGCCTTAATGTCCTGAAACTGGAGGAGCCGATAATCTTTATCTGCAAAGAGATTGAAACCCAGCTGTCATGGTGGTGCAGTTACAGACTTAGTTTTCCTGAGGATGATGTCATCCGCTTACCTGGTGTTTTGGATTCCTCTACAGTGGAGCCTTGCAACGTCTCCTCTAGAATGCTTAGAGCTCTGCACTTCCCAGCTAACCTCAGTGCAGCTAGTAGATCACTGACTGTCCCTCCTGAGACCTGCAGGACGATGACAAAGACAGGACAGTGTCAGGTTTGTGTTTGTTTGTGTCTGTGTTTGAAAGTGTGTGTCTGCACATGTGACCTCGTAGCTGTCCAGCAGGGTTTTGGAAGGGGACGGACTTAATTTGAAAGCTGTGTTGAGGATCCCAAGACCCAGACTGTGAGCCAACTTTTCCCAGCATCCTTCACTCTCCAAAGCATGGCACACCTTCTCCTTAACCTTTGCATCGAGGCTTGACAAATCACCTAAACACACACAACCACAAACAAACACAGTTGGCCTCCAATGTGGTGAGTACAGGGCCAAAGGTGATGGTAGACGATGCTCGTACCTTTTGGGAGATCTATGACACTTGAGCATGTGTGTGGTTCGTACTCTTTTCCGTTAAGAAGTTCCAGTACCTAAAAGAACACACATTTACCTCAAATTTCTGACAAAGAGACCTGAAAATAATATTTATGTGGAAAATGTTTGAAAAAAACATTAAGGACAAAAATGAGGCATGCGGCCTACCTGTGTGGTGGCTGCCATGTTGAGTGGAGTAGTTCCTGGGACATAGCCTTCATCTTCCTCCTCCTCATCAAAGAGCTCGGACTCCTCTTTGAAGAACAAGGGCTCACAGTTTTCCTTATGTGGGTCGGCACCTGACAATCACACTAGCTTTAGATACAGTTCTAATGTCCAAATCTATCCATGCTACTTTAACACTCAAATATCCATGTTGCTCATGCACATGTTACTTTGTGCAACACTGGCTCCGTCTGGCATATTTACCAGTGTTAACATGCAGCTCCAACAAAAGTTTGCTCACATTCATTATCTCACTGACTGACTAAGTGAGCATGTAAGGCTAATAATGCATTGCTAACATAAATAAACCTTGATCCTGATTCACCAGTTTTGCTAAACCTTTTTTTAACTCTGGTAAAGTTTATTCACCACTGGTAGTGACAGACAGTAGTATAGCAAGGGTGTGTATTGGCAAGAATCTGGTGATATGATACACATTACAATACAGGGGCAATGATACAATATACTGCAATACTATAGGCTTAGCAAAATAATGTTAAAGTAATTTAAACAATTGTAGGAAAACTGTCAGCGCAGTAAACACACAACGCTGTTACATGCTTAACCTCAGGTTACTAAAACAGTAATAGAGGACATTTATTTGTAATCGCTTGAGAAGAAATAAAAGCGAAATAAAATGAACCAACGGCATGAACATTTGCATGTTAATTGTTAATAAAAATCGATACAGTGTAGTAGAATATCAATACGGTGTCATAAAAAAAATAATGCGATATTTCAGTGTAAGGATACTTTCTTACACCCCTGCATTTGTCTGTGTAAACACGTGATCTGTCAGTTTACCATTCACGTTGTCTCCTACCTGCTGCCATGAGAAGGGCGGTAAGTTTAGCAGAACCTCGCCCTGCAGCGATGTGAAGGGGTGTGGAGCCATTAAAAGTGCAACAGTCCACATCAGCATTTCCCTGTGAACAGCAAAAAAAAAAAAAAGAGAAAAAAAAAAGGTCACTGATTATTGTCAGTTAAAAATACTGCCATAAACCACCTGTAGTCTTTGCTCTGATACCTCTAGCAGCAGACACCCTGCCAGCGACACATTGTCGGTCTCTGTGGCGAGGTGGAGCGCAGTCCGACCACAGCTGCGCTCCTGAGCCTCCACGTCAGCTCCACTCTCTAGCAGCTCCCGCAGAGAATTCAACTGATTGGCCATGACAGCCAGGTGGATAGCACACATGCCTGGATACCACGGGCACAAGTTAAGGTTCCCCGAGTCTGTTGTTATGCTGCTGCTACATTTTGTTAACATGGCTGTTGCATACTTGTCATGTAATAATTGTAATCTGTAAAAGGTTGTTGTGTACCTGCAGTGTTGTTCTGCTCCATCACTCTCCTCACATCTTGGTGTTGGAGTAAGAACATGACCATCCCCCCTGCCTCCTGCTGTGATGCCAGGTGGAGCACTGTGTTGCCGTTGCGATCTGTCAGGGTTGGGTCAGCCCCCGCCATCAACAGCGCCTCTACTGCTTCCTTTTGCTGTGTGATTACCGCCAGGTGTAAAGGAGTCTGGGACAATGGAGGGCAGGGTCAGAGACACTGTTAACAGGCTTTGTCTCCAGAGACAGGACAGACTGGATGAGGATCATGTTGCTGCCTCTGCTGCACTGACCTGGTACAGGTGGTTTCTCATATTGAGAACTTCCTCTCCAGGCAAAGCCAAGACTACCTGAGTCAGACTCTGCAGCGCCTCCTGCTGGCTGTGGATGATGGCCAGGTGAAGCCCGCTACATCCAAAACCAACAGGACAAAAGGTTACACAATGGGGTTTAGAGTTGTGTATGTGTTTTTGTGTGTTTGTGTAGTACTGACGTGTCTCCGTCCTCATCTTGTGCTTTCATTAGGGGGCGCTGTGGAGTCAGCAGGTATGCTGGGTCACCTGTCACAGAGTACTGAAACAGAGCGACCAACTGTTTGCTGGTCATCTCATCCAACTCTTCATCTGCAGGAAATGGACACATGTACATGGTGTACTATTGAACATGGTGTACTACAGCATGTATACTAGCATTGTAAAACTATACAAGTATAGTAGTTTCTAATACACTGTTCAATATGACTATTACAAACTTCTACTTTGATGTAATATTACCTGCATCTGGTTCCAAATCTGTTTTGACTCCAACCTCCTTCATCCTCTCCTCCACCGTCTGACCTGAGGCTCCTAGCACAGCACCAGCCCCAGAGTCATCGTCTTCATCGTCATTGTCATCGTCTGAATCATCACGCTGACAGACTGGAACACAGTTTTTATTCTTTAGTTTGAGAGATTTTTTACAAATATGTTAGAGGAGAAAAGATCTGTGATTATTTATTAATATTCCTCATATGTAGTGTACGTCCCCACCGTGTTTCATGCCTCCCGCTCCTCCTCCCAGACCTGCTGAGTATCCCGTGGAGAAGCCACCACCTCCTCCTCCCCCGCCACCATAATTATATGTAGTAAAACCCTGGAAGTAACCTGGAGGAGAGAAGGAAACAAAAGCTGATGCCTCTGGTGACGCTCCTACTCTTCACCATGTCTGAAAGTGATAGTCAAATAAATATTACCTCCTACTGAAGAACCTGGTCCTCCTCCTCCTCCTGATGTTGGTCCTCCTCCGCCTCCTCTGTAAAGACCTCCTCCTGCACCATGACCACTAAAGTCATGGAAATTTGGCAGCGTCTTCTGCCTTTTCCTCTGAACCTCCTCCTTGTCTGATCACACAGGTTCATAGGGTAAACATATCATCCTGGTCTTTTTATAGTAATCAATTCAAACCAAAAAGCAAATGCGAAGATAAAACTGCCACATGCATTTGTTTCTAACGTAAAGTCACCCAGCCCGACATGAAACACATTTAGTCCTGACAGCTCTGACCTCAACTAACTTAGTAGAGCAAAAGTTTATTCATTTGCTAATGTAAAAAAAGAATACAAACATGGCATCATTTTGGAACTGTACATGTGGGTGGAGCTACCTGACTCACCTATGATCTGGGGGTGATAAGTGAAGGGTTTGGGTTCGCTGGTTTCATTATCTGACTTTCTCTTCAGTTGGACAAACACTGGTGTCGGTCTCAGAAGATTCTGGTCACGATACTTTGGAGTTTTGAAGACAATGGCAAACTAATAAAAAAATAAAATGAATCACTTTATAAATATTTTGTACATGTATTTATATATATACAAATACACACATCGAATATTTAAAGTACAGATATTTATTACATTACTTTTAACTTACTTTCTTTTAACTATAACTTAAGTCAGTCCCAACTATGGCAAAAGAACTGACCTGTCTATGAACATCTGTGGGTGAGAAATCACCAAGAGCCTCCCAGATCATCCCTGACTCATCTTCTTCATAAAATCGTACCTGGATATCATCTGAAAGAGACAGATGGACAATGGATTAAGTTAAGGCCTAAACAATACTTCAACACAGAAAGGAATAATAATAATATACATCATATGGAGTGTATACAGACAATCCAGCAGGTGGAGCCGTGGCGGGATGTCTAATATAACAGACAGTTACTGTGTCTAATGTGGGTGTAGACTGATGCAACTCAACTCACCTTTCTGTACTTTGTCACAGAGCAGATAAACTTCCTCTCCCCCTGTCACACAGCCTGCAGTTCGATCCATCCTCACAATCTTCAGGTTTGAAGCATTTGGAGCCTCTAAGGACGACAGAACAAAAGGGCAAAGGTCATCTGTACTGTAAGACAAGTACTATACTGAGATCATGCAACAATGCAGTGAGTGACAGTCTCAATTGGGACTCACTGCTGTCAAAGATGGGTTCTGACACGACCGGTTCCAGTCGTCTGGAGTAACCGCCATCACTGTCGAGAAGAAAGGCTGTGAACATGAGGCGGACCACACTGAGGTCCATCTCTTTGGCCTGAACGACAGCTGCGGTGCTGATGATGCTACGATGGTGGTCTGGAGACGCAGAGGGACAAAAACATAAGACAGCTTTCATGCCCCTGAAAAAGACCAAAAACTATAAAAACATGTTTGTCTTTACGCTCTGCTCAGGACTAACCATGGAGGTCTCGGGGAACTCGGACCTCCCCCTGCAGAGCGTCGATTTCAGGGTGAATGGCGACCCCAGAGTTGTATCCCATCCTAAATGCCTCTATCATTCTCTCCTCCAGAGTCTTGGCCACATTCTTTTTTGTTACATGTTCAATACCCAGGTTTGGAAAGCTGGCAAAAAAACCCAACCAAACAAAAAAACAAACATACTTGACAGTATTAAATATGTGTTGTTTATGTTTTGTCTGGTTTTTTATGCATGCATGTACATATACCTGACAGTGGAGTCTTTAGGCTGCATGTCAGCGACGCAGATCCCTTTGTCACACTGTTTCCCCACCAGACTGTGGGCGTGAAGCTGAGGGTGGGGAGTCAGTGCCGTCACAAGCTGGACTACCACCCGGGCCGGACCCTGGTAGTTACAGATCTGGAAAACACATACAGAAGGTGAGTATTTTCATTTGTGTACTCGCTAATACCGAGGACTGTCACAGATAGTCAGGGTTATAGAGGTGGCACAGTTCTGTATTCCCTGTAGCATGTGTGAGAGCGAGAGGTAGAGAAAGAGCCTAACCCACAGTGAGGACAGAGCAGTGTCACTGTATAGCATCAATTCAATGTTACAAAAAAAACACTGAACGTTTGCAACAAAATCTCAATAAAACGGTGATTGTACAGTGATGATTGTAGAAAAAGGAGAGACGGGGCTTAAGTGAAAACTAAGCATCCCTAACAGACTAACACTATAAAAACAGCAAAGTCAACAATAGAGACAGAAAGTCATGGTTACCCCACAGCACAGACGAGCTGCCTCAATGTTAGGTTATGTTGTGTTAAACTGCAGTTTTCAGACAGCACCACAAACAAATGATTCTGTTTGTGAAAGAGCGTAAGAGAAAGTAAGTAAAAAGATTTCCATTTTAACAGCTGGTTACGTAGCTACAAATCTGTTGCCTCGAGTTTTCTTTGGCTGAAAGTGAATTGTTGTCTGTGCAGTGCCAGTACTGATGTAATTATTAATCCTACTTTGTAAACAATGTCACAACCAACCATAAATTTTCAGTCATCAGTCACATGCGTTAGATGGAGGAAAAACTTTGTTCTTGTTTCTACTGTCTCTCTCTCTCTCTCGCCCCGTGGTTCTGCTTGCAGCAACGCTGCAACTGCAGTAGCAGTAGAAGTGCGAGCACACTTCCTCTTCCTAGTTCTGTGGGCTAATAGTGACAGAAAAGCAGAGTTCCTGGAAACACGCTGAGCCCCAGGCTTGGTTTCCTGACTGAAACAAATTCACAACAGTCATCAGTCACATGCGTTAGATGGAGGAAAAACTTTGTTCTTGTTTCTACTGTCTCTCTCTCTCTCTCGCCCCGTGGTTCTGCTTGCAGCAACGCTGCAACTGCAGTAGCAGTAGAAGTGCGAGCACACTTCCTCTTCCTAGTTCTGTGGGCTAATAGTGACAGAAAAGCAGAGTTCCTGGAAACACGCTGAGCCCCAGGCTTGGTTTCCTGACTGAAACAAATTCACAACCCTAACCTGAAGCTGTTTTTTTTTTTCTCCAGGCCTGTTGACGATTCCGAGTTAATCTCCGGTGTCAGGTGATGTGTGTGTGTTTATATTGACAGTTTGAAAAAACCTTTGAAAAATGACTCTAATCAAGTTGGGTTCTCTGTACTTAAAATATAGAAAATAATAATATGTTGGTATAAAAAAAAAGTTAATGCAAAGGTCCACAGAGGAGGCAGAACCCAAGCCATCTGTTTCCAAAATAATGAAGGAAAGTTGCACCAGTCCAGCGCACAGGTTTAGAACAAAAGGTAATTCTCACTTGCCAGCAAAATGTTAAGCTGTGCTTCTTTTGTAAAGCCATTCCTTTCATGAGGATGCCGATAAGGTCAAATCAAATCTATATGTTCACAGAGATTTCTTTCTTTACAGATTAAAGTGAAGTCGGGCTGGTGACAACCAATCAGGAAGTGGATATTAAAGAAAACCGGGTCATCTTTTTTATTCGTTCTCATCTCTTTCTGTCTCCACTGAAATGCTTCGGGGGTTATAATCAGAAATGGAGTCAACAGCATTAACACACCTTTGGTTCAGGCTGTGGCAACGTGTTCTGTCATACAGAGCTGTGAGGACGTAGCATCACACCCGTCACTGTTGTCAAAGTTTGCTTCCGCATGTTCTGACCAAACCAGACGTGTTGGGAAATTCCCAAATTCCTACTGCGGAGCAACATTTTCCCGCAAATAAAAAAAAAAAGTTTTGCAGTACGATGAAGGTTTCAGATGCGCCCCACAACACTAGACAAATTTCCTAATGCTTGTTACCGTAACCTTTGTTTCATGATCCAAGAAAAGAAAAAAAACGTCAACTAAATCTAGAATTTCCCACCAAAGATAAGAAGTTAAGATAAGATAAAAAGTACATTTTAGGTACTTGATTCTTTTTTATACATGATGAACCTGCACATGCACGTTTTTATTGTTGTCAGATGTAAAATCAGGAAATAAAAGGGATGAGCGAGGAGGAAAAAAAAAAAAAATCACATTCAGGTCTTTGTGTGAATGTTGAGCCTGCAGAGTGGGAAACCCCCTTCACATCTGGTAGGAGCGGTGGGAAGACAAGAATCAGTGTGACTCAATAATTGAGAATATTATTTAAAACAATTCTGTAGTTCAAAAAAAAAAATTAATTATTTGTAAAAAAAAACAACAACAAAATAGTTACATAAAATAAATGACTTGTTAGCTACTAATCTTTTATCTTATCACTGTCATATATTGTGTGAGTGAAAAAGTCTTCCACTGAAACTGTAGTTGCAGAAGCTTTTTGTCTGTCTTTGTCTGTCATTGTTAGCTTTATGACAAAATAAATGGTTTTTGATATAAGGAAAGTGAACTACTTGTCATTGTGACACAGCATACCACTGTACACAACAAAATGCGACTTCTGCTTTTAACCCATCACCAAAGTGAACAGTGGGCAGCTTTATGCACCCAGGAGCAGTGTGTGGGGACAGTGCCATGCTCACCAACTTCACAGCTGGTGGACTCAAACCTGAAGCCTTCCGGACCCAAGTCCGGTTCCTTAACCACTAAGCCACCACTGCCCCACTGTACATCCACATTTGGGAAATGCAGATATGCTGTTAACAGGCTGCCCCTAGCAAGCACCAAGCATGTGGTTCCTCTGGGAATCAAACCCAGGATTCTCTGCTCTCTGCTTCCGAGGCCTGCATGCTAACCGCTACACAATGGAACCAACTATGACAAAGTGATTCAAACACATCATATATGTCAGAAGGTTCTGGTATCTTTGTACCTCTTGGAAATCTTATGAGCCTGTCTTGATGTAATTGGTGAATCACTTTTTTATTGTCTGCCTGTTGGTAAACAGAATAACTGTTTGACCGGTTTTTAAGGAGGATTCGATCAAGTTCATTGATGAGAACATTTTATTTTGTTTTTGGGGTTTTTTTTTCCTCTGATTTTGTAGGCGTAAATACTTCCAATGAAGTGAAATAAAAAAAAAAAATAATATCAATATTCAATCCTCCTCCACAGAGATCTGAGCAATGACTGTTTGATGTCCCACATCACAGAGTTTCTACAGAAGCATTAAAGAGTTGGCAGGTTCCGACTCGTCGACGCACATTAACACATACACACGCCTCCGCTGTGTTTCATGTCTTTTGGGAATTTTTCTCCCAACACCCACATGTGATCAGAGGATGTGTTGTTGCATCACAACAGGAAGGAACTGGGTTTTAGGACAAGACACGATTACAGCGAAAGAGAAGGCAGAATCAAACAGCAGAGACACCCACTCTGCAGAAACAAACCCAGAGAAGCAAAACATGAAAAAATCTGCAACTGTTCGAAGCTCAGAGGCAACGTGTGATAGCTGATGTTGTACTTCTTCTTTCTGTGTATACATTTTTTACTCTGAGGAATGATACTGCGTGGCTAAGTAAAATAAACGTATGTTTGTTGGTTTGTTATCAGTCAGCAGGTAAGTGTAACAATCCTCCTAGTGCTTCACGTGACAATGGGACAGTAAAGTCTTCATATGTTGCAGGGAAAACATTAGTAGTGCCACATACAGTACCTCTCACTCATTGACCCAAAGCGACACATATTACATAAATAACATCAAGATGTCGTGTGTATATTGTGTGTTAACGAGGAAAAAATCCTTACTTAAATTCCAACTTTCAAAGTAAAATAAAAACAAAATAAAACAGAGATATTTTGTCACTCTGAGAAGTTTGTATGATAAGGCAGTAAATGCAGATAATCCAAAAGAAACCCTGATGTGACAGGGTTAGAAACAGACAAAATATCTATACATGATTTTTACATGAGTGTATTTAGAGACATTAGCTCCATTAAGAACAGATGGAGTGAAAATGTCAGACAGGGAAACAGGGAAAGCCGCTACCTTGACGCTGGGGTACGTCTTCCTATTCTTCTCACTGGAAGCCCCAGGAAGTCCGCCATGAGATGGACCTTCACAACCATATCTGAACCTGAAACCCCGCTGAGAGGGACAGAGACAGAGAGAAAATTTGTTTTTTGGGAAGAATCTAAAATAAAATGATATTATTTAATATGATTGGATTATGGGAGGGATGCAGGTTTGAATCCTGCTCTGGCTTCTACCCAGGGTTTTCACAAAATGTTTTTGTGTTTGGATGCATCTGTAAAGTTTAGCTACAAGAAGGATTACTTTAATGTAAAAACAATCTCAATTACAGTGAGCTATTCTATATCCATCTTTTTGTATTGAATAAATTAAGCAGTTAGAATAAAAGCTAATGCTTAATATGATCATAAGAGTTTAACGACAACTATTTCCTGTTAGCTTTAGCTTCCTATACAAAATAACAAAAAACAAAAAGCTGTCAAATCCCAGTTGAATCTCACCTGCTTTGGCTGCTCCAGGATCTGTAGAAATGGCCCATCTCCTGGAAACACACAAACACAAAGAGTAGCAGTAGAGTTAAAATCATCCTGACAGAGCATGGAGCTGCTAACATGTACCTGGTTCACGCTGGATATTATCATTCAAGTGTTTTTTAATACCACTGAAAAATACAGATGTAGGTGTAGTACCACCACTGGCCAGTAGGCTAAAGAAAAACTGGTGTCATGATTGCCCACAAAACAATCTGTAGTTTATTCAACAGAATAACTAAAGAAATGTTGAAATAAGATTGAGTCAACTTGGATAAAGATTGTGGAGCTCAGGAAGTTGGTCTTACAGCCTGGACTGCAGTCCTATCTGGACCCAAAACTGTAAATGATGAAATGTGGAGGTTTGTTATAATTTGTTGAACGATTTTATTTTATCATGCAGAGATTCTTGGTTTTCAAAAGGAAGTGTCCTTTAACTGCCAATAACATCCCTGCATACTGACACGAAGACAAACTTGACTCTCTTTGAGTGAGACACAGCACGACACAGAATAAAGAAGAGAGGATAATGAAAAAGAGTCTTTCCAAACCAAAACGGACAAAAATTACATGTTAGTTCTCTGAGAAGTCGACTTTAAATCCGGGGCACTATAAAGCACCACCATGAGACAAAACACAGTACCCTCTGGATTTACCAGTGAGAGCAGAGAAAATAGCAATTTACTGGCACAACATTGTCTCTCCAAACCTGAGATGCAAGTTTTCAGACACTAGTTTATTTGTTCTTCTGAAATGACTTCATTTAAAATCTTTATTTGAGCAGAAAAACACAAGGTTAGTTTTATTTTTTTTTTACTATAGTTGAGAAAACTCTTTGTATTTGACAGGTTAAAATCCACTTACTGATCACTGATCGATCGATTGATTGTTACTGACATTGTATTGAGCTTTTTTAACCTTTTTCCACAGATTGAACCTCAGAAGAAATGGTCCATATTTCTATACTAACATGGACAGCAGGTCAACAACATTAATTAAAAACAAATCACAATGATAACAGCTGTCAGCTCCCTAAGCCACACCATCTTACACTTCTAGTGTTTTTTTCTTAACGTGGCCATCATTCAAAATTTCCAGACACTAAAATCTGTATGTCAATCTTCATATGTCAGTTGTATTAGTCTGAAACAATGGAGAAGTCTGACTGAGTACTACTAGTGATTTCATGACAATGTGCAGCTCCATCGCCCAAAGAGGGAAGTGAGAGCAGAGAGCGAGAGCGAGACAAACACCCCCCCGAAACTCTTCTTTCATTTTACACTTAAAATATAAACAATGTGAACGCCTGGGTTTTTTTTTTTTTTAGGTGAAAAGTGAAAGTTCTCTTTCCGTTGTTCTACTCGTCTTCCTCCTCTTGGAGGAAGACAGACAAAAAGCTTCTGACTTTTTCACTCACACAATATATGACAGTGATAAGATAAAAGATTAGTAGCTAACAAAAGCAAATATCTGTTGTAAAAAAAATGCCTGGTAAGTCTTGGTTGAAAAAAGGTCTAATCTATTTTACTGTTGGACAACATTTACAAAAAAGGGGCTGACATTTGTAGCCTCTCTCTTCCCTAAGGAAAGTGGAAAGTGAACTACTTGTCATTGTGACACAGCACATCACTGCACAAAACCAAATGTGACCTCTGCTTTTAACCCATCACCAAAGTGAACAATGGGCAGCTTTAAGCGCCCAGGGAGCAGTGTGTGAGGACGGTGCCATGCTCAGAGCACCTCAGTGGTAACTTGGCAGCTGGTAGACTTGAACCTGAAGCCTTCCAGACCCAAGTCTGCTTCCTTAACCACTATGCCACAACTGCCCCTAAAATATTGACTCTCACAACAACATTGTTAGCTTTATTCCCATCATCACAAACAAGATCACAAGATCACCCATCATCACAAAAGTTGTTGTTGAATTGCTGCCTCCTGTGGATATTTTGTGTAAATGACCTGAATCTAAATGAAGAATTTCACACACAAAAAGGACATTAGACCACCAGTTGATGGAGGCAGCAGCAAGTCATTAGCTCCTGTATGCTGATGTGTACATCAAATCATTTTCCCTCCATCTCTTAACAGACTTTGGTGAGGTAGGTGTCTGGTACCAACTCACCTGCCCTTAGAGACGATGTGGTCTGAGTCATGGTTGGGAAATGTGTGAAATCCCACGAGGGATCCATCATGATGTTGTCAAATATCTGCATGAAGAGAACGGAAATACAACTTAGAATGAACACGAAACCATAAGTTTTGGGATGTTGAATATCTTATATTTTATATATTGCTCTGTGTAAGCAAGTGAGTCAGTATGTGAGCAAGTTATTATATGTACCTGGTTATTGGGGTGAAGGTAGTGGTCGTCTGCAGCCATGATGATGCCTGAAAAAAAAAACCCATGGGCGAAAAATGTAAATATCAACGTGGTAATAATCACAACTCCATCATAAATCCCTATGTCTGAACAGGACTAATCCATGTTAATGTATTCCAACATAACTGAAAATGAGTCTTTATTAGAACCTTTAGAAGTTTGGTAGCAGGCAAGCTCAATACTTTCCTACCCTTCGTCTATGGTTTAGAAAACCATGTCCATTTGTCTACAAAGAATTCTCTAGTTCCTAAGCAGCTTAGAAGCTATATCTATATTCTAGAGAATCATATAGAAACATCTTCAAGAAACGCTAGCTAAAAAATACTAGGTAGTCGAGGTCAACATTCAGCTAAGAACGCAGGGTGTGATCCTGAGCTCACCTCGTCTACATGCCAATGAGTCCCTGGGTTGAAAATGAGATGATGCCTTGCTGACTTAGAGGCTGCCTAACAGAACTTTCAAACTTGACCATGACCTGGATGACTGAGGATCTTCATAGACATGAGGCTGCTTGTGATTTATTTTTACAATCAAACAATGTTCTTTATTTATAATTCCATCCACCCTGACAAGACTCTACAAGAACCTTCTCCACACAATGAGGACTGTGATCTGCTGTGGTAAATCAGTGACACGTTCTTCCTAACGTGGATGTCTCTCTTCAGCAGATGGCATTTTATTTAATTATGATTTAATTTGTCTTTTTTTCCACCTCTATTGTATGTCAGATTTATTAAATGTATTATGATTAAAAATGAATCATAATTTTGCTTTTCTGCTTCAGCCATGTACAATGTCTACAGTCATTACCAAATGACGGATTATTTAATGTGACTTTTTGCTGATTAAAATTGCGCTGCTGTCAACACGCTTAAGCTCAGTCGCTAACATATCACAGGAAACCACACTGTTGTTATAAACGGGCAAATAAACGTGTAGTACATACATTCCCTTAGCAATACTAACGCAGCCAATGTCGCAATGGGGCGTCTTACAAGCTCACCGTTACCTGTAGGTGCTAACCAGGAGCTAATCCTCCACAGCGTAGGTTCCTTCCACACGATCCTTCATACATAAATAATTTTATTGAGGGTCCCCCACTACTCACTTTCAGGCCTTGCACTGAGCATGCATGTTCGTTATTATTAAAGTTTATTGGTTTCCTATATGTACTGACATGTGTTCAAAAGTGGTCGTAAACACACAAAGCGTAGTTTTTCCACACGTCGTCGCTCTTTCGCCTGCTACTGCACACAAAGCGTGTACGACGGTCGGGGGTAAATCCAGCGACAGAAGTCGCAAGCAAAGTAAAATCTGTTATAAATGTATTTAATTTATATAACTTAAAGTACCCCGAATAATTAGTACCGACTTTGTAAATGTATACACACAAATGTGAACGTGATTTTTTTACAACGCGCGGTTAATTGAGACATTGAGAATATGTAAGCCACCCTTTTTGGCTTGGTACTCAAAGTTACCTGGTTAATAAGGAAGTGTAACAAAGCGAGACTCTATGTGGTGTAGCGGTAAAAGCGGTGCCAGTGTTATTACGTTTCTGCATTGTGCAGCGCGTGTGGACCAGTGAGTATGTGATGTAATTAACGACTTCTTACCTGCTGAAAAGCGACGGCAGCAGTCTACACACGAGCTTTGATTGACAGGCTTCACTTGGTCATCTCGCCATGTTTCACACTGAGGCGTCTCAACAACAGCAGCACGTCGTGACGAAACAGCACCGCGTCATTACGAATACCGTTTTTTTAAGTAATGAAAAGAAAACAGCTAAACGAAGGATTAAAAATAGGTTATAATTTCCCTGCAAATAACTCCACAAAATACGAAAGAGTCCTGCAGGTGACACCAGGAGCGACTTTACACATTCATCAGGTTCACTTCCTTCCTCAATGGAATTTCCCTGTGACGTCACAATCTGCACGGAGACAACACACGAGGGTTCACTCTAAGCCCTAAAAAGTTTGGACAAATCTTTGAAAACAATTCATAGTTAGGACTCCGCACAATGAGAAAAACATATTGAAGAGTACATGGTTTTAATATTCGTATAAAAACTTGGATATTTAAAAAAAAGTATATTTAGGTAGCAAAATAAAGACAAATTGATCAAAATAGATTATGGGAATATAACATGTAAAATATTAGGTCTTTAATTTCAAGATAAAATAGTGAGTTGAAATTCAATTAAAATAAACATATGGGGGTAAAAATTAAAAGGTTGTAATTAGTTTTATTTATTTATTTGCTTTTAAGTTGGAATGCTGGCTTCAATCCCAAAATAGTAAAAAGTCACAACTTTTTTTCTGACTGCGGATGGGCCATTACATACATAAACAAGACCGGTGGTCTGTTTTTATCCAGAGCAGAGTGACTCCTCTTGCCCATCATCAACAATCTCGGATCAGAAAGTAAGCGTATCTGCGCCAACTACTGGTCAAATGTGAGCATTCGACACATTCAAATCTCATTTCACAATGTGTGAAAATTGTAGGAAATAACAAAACTGAATCACTATAAAAACTGATATCTTATCGAAACAACATTTATTTAAGTGGCGAAAAAGATTCACAAAACTCACATCGTCCATTTATTACTGTCTTTATTTTTATGAGTAAGCACAACGTTTTATTGGTAATGAAACATATAGGTTTACTATAGTTATTACAACAATTCATATTAACCTGGACATCAAGTGTATGAGCATTAGGAAAAATAATTAGTGCAATTTACAGTAAAACGTTAACAAAAAAGTTTCTTTTGCAAAAATATACAAACATCTGTTAAATAAAGACTTCAGGTAGAAACTGAACTGAGGCACGTTTAACTCAGCACACAAAGCACTGCAATGGAATATGGGGCAACACTTGCTGCACCACACGACGCCACTAGGGGGCAACACATCGACGCTACGAGGCACAACGGACGCTGTGAAGCAGAAAGTCACTTTAAAGCACGATTATAACATCTAGCAAAACACTAAAGTCAACGGCAGTTTATTGTGCGACTGATAGATGTTAAATTAAAGGGTAATTCAGAATGTTACATCTGATATTAGCTACAATTACGCACAAAATATCTGAACATCCAGTTTTGCTCGAGCTAATGAGGTTTTTAAAATCTGCGTGATTTTCCTCCTGAGGTGTAGGTAGATAATCTCTGCGGCCACTTTTTAAGCCTCCTTCACAAAGAGTTCGCACAAAAATGTTCCCCTCTACGATGGCAAAATGCATCTCCTTTATCGGACTCCACCGTGTTCTCCTTTGTGGGAATGAGAAAGAGCCATGACATGACACCAGATTGTAGTGAAATGTTAAAGATACGTAAGTGCCAGAGAAAGTAGAAACACAACAGCTGTTTGGTATTGAATGTTGTGCTTCTGATAATCATTCACCATCTCCTGATAAAAGATAGGTTGCACTAAATGTCTGCAATGAGCAGGACGGGTAAGAGAAGCCATTGCTACTGCCCCCTAAAGTTCCATAATAACCTGTGAGGTTCCTCATTATCACTTCTGGATTAATCAGACACCCAACTGTTTCCCATTGATCATTCCTAGAGTGCTGTAGGCTGCAGTTTTAGGAGTAAAACAGCGCCTCCTAGCAGTAACTTTTGTTACAGAATATAAGAAATTGGCAAATTAATACAACCCTGTACCATTTAATCTCTCACAGGGTTGTAGGGGAGTTTTAGCCAATCCCAGCAGTCACATGGTGGGTCAAGACGTGGGGAGGTGGTGGAGTTCACCTGGAACAGTTCGTCCGTTCATCACATAGCCACGTATTGGAAGAAACAACCACTCACATTCATACTTACGGTCAAAATAGAATGAACCAAGAAATCCTAATCATGTTTTCGGGCTGTGGGAAAACATGCTAACTCCATACAGACAGACCATCAATTACCACCAGTGACGGAACTGGTGATCTTTATGCTGTAAGGCAAGTGAATTGGCAAGTAAATACATTATATGCAGGTTTTAGGACTAAAGCTATGGTTAGGGTAATATACAATGAATAGCACATGACACATGTGGTGCAACCCACCAAAAACATGTAGTGCGACCCACCACAAGGGCTGGCAGACTTGCAGTTCTGTAACTGCAGCGTTATGTTGTGCAGAAATGTCTATTTCACCTCCACTAACCCCATCTGTACCACAATAGCACCTTTGGGCTGATACTGCCCCCCTACAAACTGCTACGGTTTCCTTTGACCTATGTATAGGCAAATACTGCCCCCTGTTGTTGTTACAAATTAACCAGGATTTAGAATACGAACGGATTTTCCAGTATCTACCTTCAAACAATACAGCAATTGTATATTTGTATGTACTCAGTGAGACTGGAATCATTTGGGTGTATGATGTCTGAATATAAATGTGTGCTCATTTTTAACATCAATATTAGCCCAAACCTCTGGTAGAAATTCCGGTTGCAGTAATCCAACTACAATAGGCGAATATAGCTGCTGCAGTCAGTTCAACCAGTGTTATCAAATCCAGCTTGATTTAATTAAAAAAAATTGAAGAGTCAAAGAATGAATGATATCAAGAATAAAAAACAAATCTTAGTGGTTTATGTAGAGTTTGTAGTAAAAATGTCTCTGGCTCCCACTGTGTGACTATGGACAAAGTCTTTCAGGGTTTAAGGTTAAAGGTAAAAGAATTGACTCACATTAACTCAAACTAATTTAAACAAAAATCAATAATAAAGTATTCATCTACCTCTAACATGTACTTGGCAGTGGCAATGTTATCATGAACAGTAGCTGTACTTGATTTAGTACAACCTCAGTTTCACACTGTTGACAGACTGTGTTATCCATGTAGTTTTTACTAATGCATTAAAAGACTGAAATTTCCAGTTACTGCTCTGTGGTCACTGTGGTCTCAGAGAATCAGAGATGGTTTTGTTTGAGTCTGGGCGCTCATTAGCTCGTCTATTTTCACTTAGACATGAAAACAAAAAAGCCTGGAGGATTTCTACGAGTGAAGGAGGAAAAACAAAATGATTTGCAGCCTTTCATGAACCAGTCCGTCAGATTCCTTCATTTTTCACCTGATTCCTTCATATACCAACCCACGTGGAGCTTCTGTTTACTCTATAGCTGCACAATACTTTTAAAAACAAAAGTTTCTACAATATAAAAACTGACACTGAGTTTACTGATACTTACTATATATACTGTATACATACAGTAATATGTGAACGGACATTTACGACTCATCTTAAATACCCTATAAAGCGTATCCAGTCTGGAAATTTGTCAAACGTAATAACAGCTCTTCTCCCAAAAGTGGCCAGTAAAACGCTGAAGGGTTCAGATAATAACACTTTGCATTTAGGTGCTATATATTAAACTACTGTCAATGTAAATTCTGTTACTGGTAAGTGCTCAGTCAGCAGGATAGAGGATGGAAACATAACCTTCATTTGTCTCTGTTGTGAAAATAAAAAAACTCTCTTAGCCCTAAACCTAATTCGCTGCACATCTGGCTCTTTACCAACACTTGACTGCAGGTCATCAGCAGCAGGACAGCAGGAGGCGCTGGAGCAGATTAATCAGTGTCCACCATCTCTGGAGGAAGGACTTTCAGAGCGTTTGTCCTTGACGGCAGCAGAAGTTTTCTTCTGCTTCTGCTTGGACTTCCTTAGCATTCGCACCTACAATGGGCAAAAGAGGTCATCATCCGGGTGGACAGCGATCACACAGACACCTGGCTGATGCTGATGTCACACTGTACCTTTGGTCCAGCAGCAGAGATGATGATGTGACCCGGTGGTTGGATCCAGGGCTCACCGTCCACCTGCACAGGAATAGGTTTACTGACAGTCAGACGGATGTAGTTTCCCTGGGCTATACGGATCCCAGATCGTAGTCCACTCTGCACCTGACCCTGAACACACACAAATGGAAACGTAAGTAACATGTCTCTGAACCAACATCTGTTTCATTGATCACAATGTCACTTTACTGATGGTAAGTAAATAGGCAAAATATAACATTTAATCAACAAAGACACACTCACCATGTGGACGACCCCAGTGACACCGACGACCTCCAACAAACCGTCATCAATGCTTGGTTTTCCATGGCGACTGTCGACCTCTGACCCCCAGAGATCAGCACCTGAACCCCAGCTACAAACACACATGGATGTGTCAATTTTTCCTTAGCTCTAAACCTATTACTATCTATAAGTTAAGATAACTAGCAACTTGCAAGTGGATAATTCATGTCTACTAAGGATAATTCAGACCAGCTAGCAACAGCTAACAATTTGTTTGCTGACGTCATTTAACTTCTGGGTGCACCAGAAAAATCTTACTTGCAAACTCCAGTTAAATTAGCATATGCTAACTCTGGTTAAAAACAGTAAAGTTTATCAGTTTATAATGACTATATAAAAACAGTAAAGTTTATCAGTTTATAATGGTAGTGATATTTTGTCAACTTTGACACCTGCTGACTATAGGCGTGTTACCTGGGTATATTAAGGAAGATCAGTCCCTCAATATTTGGTAGTGGGATGTCCTGAGTGTCAACCTGCAGCTGGAGCTCTTTATGGAGACTCCGGGTAGAGCTGATCTTCTGAAGACCCACCTTCACGTATACACCTTTGTTGTGAAACCTGAAACAACAACAATAAACATGAATGTGTGTGTGTGTGTGTTTTTTTAACGTCAAAGTGCGTGGTCTTCTATACAGGCACTATTAGAAAACACTGCAGAGTGTTACCTGCTGGTAAACTTTCCTGGTTCATCCTCCCGGGCCAGGTGGAAGTCCAAACTGAGTTCTGCGTCAATGCCAAGACCAAAGTAGTTGTTCATCTGCACAATCTGAAATAAACAGCGAAACAAAGACACAGGTTATGACCTTCAATGGAATCAGAGGTGAGAACTTTTTACTCTGGTTGAAACAAACCTTCGGCGGCTCCAGGAAGCCACTGTCTTTGCCGTCCTCAGACATGTCTTGTGCGTCCAGCAGGATGGTCCATCGGTCCATCAGAACCACATCTGCTTCATCCACAGAGACCAGAATGTGATGGGGGTCTTCACCACTGTAACCAGGCCCCCAACGCAGGATACGAGCCAGATCATTACCTAAAGAGAGAAGACTGACGTTATTGGTCATCCTCTTTATATCTAAGGTTATTAATCTTCAGTCCAAAGTCAGTCTCTTCTGCTGGAAACAGCCTAGAAGCAGATCTAACTGTCTGAAATAGGTTCTATGTGATCTGACTGGAAGGGACAAACAATGCCTTTGTATGAACAGTAATAATTACAGGAATATTGCGCAAGACATCTCACACGTGAAGGCGGAGCTAGTGTAAATCATAGAAATCATCCAGGTAGAGATAGTCTGACCTGTTCCTAGAGGTACAATGCCAAGGGGCGGCTCCCGACAGACCAGTTTGTGTCGAACTGCCTCCAGGACACTCAGCACCCAACCAACGGTCCCGTCGCCACCACAGACCAGCACACGGAACTTGGGCACATCCCTGAATGTGTGGAGTCTGGAGCAAAGAAGATAAAATTAAGCGACATGATTGTTCTTACATTTACCTGAAGGAAATCTAAAAATACACCTGAAACTGTAGCATTATTGAAAAGAAACTTTGTCCTTCTTGTCTCTGACATATTGTCTTACGTGTACTCACCCAGCCAGTGGTCCTCCGTTGCAAATGTCAAAGACCTGATGGGGGTTCAGAAGTTTTCTGAAGCTGTAGAGGAGCTCACGACCCTTCAGGCCTCCACTCTTGGGGTTAACAAACACCAGCAGGGGGCAGATGTCTGGGTTCAGAGTCTTGTGCTGCAAGAAAAAAAGTGAATAAAATCAACAACATTTTCATGAGACGTTTGCTACAGAGGTTGCAGTGTGATCCAGACTGGAGTGGATTAAATGTGCCGTTACATGTTGTGGTGTCTGTTACCATAATCTCTGGGATCACGAGTGAGGTCAGCAACTTGTCGTTGATACAAGTGTCTTTAGCCAACATGTAGATTCTCTCAGCCTCGGAGAAACAGGAGACCTGCAGCGCCAACGCACCTGCAAATAAAACCACACACAACGTGATGAAAACAACAAATCAGCCAAAAACCTAGAGTCACATCTTAACACAGGACGACAACAGACTTACCTTGACTAGGGTAGATGTGGCTGATGGTGACCAGGTGACCTGCAGGGAGACACGTGGTAAAGTTAGAGGAAGGGATTTTCTCAGAATTTCAGCTTTAGCTTAACGTTAGAATCGTCAGGACCAATACAAGTACTGGGCTGGTTGTGTTAAACCCACTCTTGATGGCCAGGTGTTCCTCTATCAACTGGGCATATTCCTCTTTGGCCAGTAGGGGAGGCAGTCCTCCGATCAGCAGATCGACTTGCACAACACGGTTCCTGTTCTCCACAACATAAAAGCGAGTCTGGTGCATCTGACGCAGCGATGTCTACGACAAAGATTACATGTTAAAGATTAAAAAAAAAAACAACAGCTTCTGCTTTTTCATCTAAACAACATAAACTCCAAATGTTTTGAGACCGGTCTGGTAGCACCTCATCTTACCTTCCTTATCTCCTGAAGTTTGTCCAGAATCTTCTCTTGCGGAGTCAACATCTGTCTCTGAACTGCAGATTGACCAGAAGAAAGGTGATGACCTAAGATTAAAGTCCACCTGTGCTGGGGGCTTCTATCACTGCTGTACAGTTGTCTCTTCACTAAGACTCTATCAACAAATGGACTGTGGCTCACCTTGTTTGCTGTTCATGCAGACTTCCTGCAGACTGAAGTTGGAGACGTCTTCGTCCTGAAACGACACAGACATTAGCAGCACATCACAGTGTTGATTAACAGAAATCTAAAAGAAGATCCAGAAAATCAGATTATAGTCCAGAGTCTCTGTACCTGTCTTTTCAGCTGCACCAGGACATCATCGAGGACTGTAGCTGCAGTGCTGTCCTTAGAGGCAGAGACCTGGACAAAGGCCGAACCAGACCTAAACGATGACGGAAAGAGTTGAAGGGATGATGTTAAAAAGACCAAAAGAAGTTGTTAAAAACAGACCAAACTGTAATGCAACATAAAATCTACAGTTTTAAAATACGTTTAAAAAAATGTCATGAATGCTGAAGATGTTTTAATGACAATTAAAATGCATTAAAAATGCTAAATACCAAGAAAAAGGTTGTGGAAAAAGTTAAAATTCCAAGAAAGTTTGGGTGAAAAAATGTTACAAATATTGGTGTTATCTTAAAAAATATGACAAAGATTGAATCAAAATAAAGAATTTTTTAAATGTCAAAATTTAGGAGAAAAACAATTAAACTAAAAATATTATATAAAAATACTACAAAAAAATTAGCTAGAAAACAAACAAAAATAATGATTCCTACAAACCAGAAGAGCCACATAAACATAACTACACTTCCCATCATGCCTCACCTTGGCCAACTAGGGTACACCTTGATGACTTCAGCATCTCGTTGTTTGGCCCTCAGCAGCCAGGTGTCGCTGCCATCTTTCTGTGTGCTCCTGTTGTCTGCACTGCCGTTACGGTTGAGAACGTCATCACTGTGAAGACGTTGAAGACCACCGAGCTCCTGCAGCTCGAAGTCCTGAGGGTCGTCAGGGAGGTAGAGGGCCCTCAACGCTGCCTCCTGCAGGACAGAGCAGGTATCACATAGTTGTACTGAAGAAACTACGTCTGCTCTGCACTACATCCATGTTTTAACACTTTGATTAAAAAAATCATAATTATCACCTGTTTTAATGATTTTGGTTAATGTTTTCTTTTCTATTGACTGTATTTTCTGGTTTCATTAGTATTTTTATGTGTTTTTGCATGTTTGTTAGTAGTGGTTGGCTACATTGTCTTTAAATACCAACTGCACAACAAATTTCGTGAGAACTAGAGCCCTAAATCCTAATACAAAGAATGAATGTTGTATAAAAGAACAAACTAATAACAATAAAAAAGTTAAAGGAAAATAAATGTCAAAATTATTAGAACAAAAACAGTACAAAAAATAATAAGAATATATTTTTTTTTAAACAACTGAAATGGAATTAAAAATGAAATACTGAAATACATGTCAAAACTGGCCAGAGGGTGGCACCGTCTGAATGACATGTTACCAGTAAAGTTGACACACGACTTATTGGTGTTATGTTTCTGATCATCTTGATCTGGAACAATTAATCAAATAATAATACATGTAATACTATTATTATCATCACCATAATTAACATCATCTGGAGCATCAACAAAGGACATTATCTTTACCCCAACCTATGTAGAGGTTGTATCTAGACTTACAATTAGAGTCCAATTAGGCAAAACAAACAGGCTCTGCAGGTTTGTGGCTGTGTGTGTGTCTGTGTGTGTGTGTGATGTTTGTAAAGCTATACTTTAAAAAATATTGTTTTTGTTTGGGACAGTGTTCAGGTTTGAGTGAGTAATGTAAGGCTGAGGGCGAGGCAGGTATTTGTAATATTTAAGATTTGGGTAAGAGGCTGAAAATGCATTATGTCGCAAGTTCTCACAAAAGACCAACATCAATGTGTGTGTTGTGTGAGTGTGTACAGTATGTGTCTGTGTGTTTTCAGACTCACCACGACCTCTTCGTTTTTTGTGGCTCTAAAAATGGAGACATGGCGGAAGCAGTTGCGCTTGATGGCATCATCTCCGTCAAACACCTTCAGTAGCTGTTTACCTAAAGGTCACACACACACACACACACATACACACACACACACACACACAAACAGACAAACACCAGCTTCTGTCATCCTTTGCCAAACTCTCAACACATTAATGCAATTATCACTCCCTCCCTTCATCACCTCAGACAAGTTAATTACGTGGAGGAGATGGAAAGAAGCAGCTGTTTACTTAGTCCTTGCACAGGATTGGATAAAGTTTACTCATGTATATTTACAGAGATGAGGATAGAAATCCATACAACAACTGATGTTCATGTTTTTGATCTTTTTTTTTTTTGATTGTTTTGATTTTTGATCATGTTAAAGTATTGTCAAATTATTTTTATTTGAATCCCTTCTATTCTTAATTTCTTGGTGTTCAACATTAAAAGATAATTTATTGTCTATTTGGGGGTAATCTAGAGGATTTTAGAAGATTTCAGGAAACCATCTCCAAAACTTGATATTAATGTTAACTGACCTGACTCTGGAGCAGCCGTCTGACCATCTTTAACCACTGTCACAGCAGAGGCATCGACTTCATCTGTGTTATCTGAAGGAGACGTAGAATAGGGTCAAACACAGAGGTGGCAGGTGGCTCAGTTAACACCTATTTATACACATGACAGCTCAAAAACAAACCGTTTTTATGCAAAACAGTCAAACGTACAGTACTGTTTTCTTTTTCAACATGTGAAAAGGTTCTCCTGTGACTTTCATGAATTTGTGTTTTTCTCTGCAGCTTGTACCGAAAAACTGTGAGAGTAGAAGAAGATTCAGCAGCAGCTTCCAGGAAACAAGTGTTACTGCCTCTCAGTCACTCAGGGAGGATGTGGTCAGTATGTGTGTGTGTGTGTGTGTGTACCCAGCTCCGTGCTGCTGCTCTCAGTGATGCGGTAACAATGCATCTTGCTGAAGTTCCTGGAGTCCAAACGAACCGAAGCCGGATGCAGCATCATGCAGCGCAGTCGTCCCAGGGTGCACTCTGGTGGGACGCTGAGGTAACACATAACATGGGTCTGCACACAAAAACACACAAGCAGGCAAAGCTTCATAATAATGAAATGTATACATCACTATGTGCTTAAAGACTTTATAATGAGATGATTTTTGCTGTATTGTAGTTTTTTTAGATTACTATTTCAGAGATATTAAGAACAGCCAGACTACGGAGTTCTTCTGTCGCTCCTCTAATTAATATATACAGTATTTGCGGTAACACCTTCATTGTTCCATGACATCATCCCGAGCTATTATAAGGCAAATGTTTACAGACAGGCAAAGACGTTTGTGTACTTTAAGATTATTGACTTTTCCACATCTAGTCACGATCATTCAGAACACAGCAATTGTGTTTTTCTCTGCCCACTCCTGGATGAGTATTTCCTGTAAAAAAAAACAAAAACACTGGGATCGATTCTCACCGTGATGCCGCACCACTCACACCTCATTCCCGCCAGGACATCGGAGGAACCACAGGAGCGCCGACACACTTCACACCTGGCTGCTGATGAAAGGTTCCCCTCCCTCCAGTGGTGATGAAACGTATCCTGGAGCGACAGAAAGCAGATCCTGTTGGTGAGGTTGCTGCTGACCATTAGTCAGTAATGGTCTGAGCTTCAATCATTGCCATGGTACTGATTGAGATCAATAGCTCTGACCAACCAATAAGCTCATGCATGGAAGGCTCAGAAACTATAGGTCTATAGGCCTATAACCAAATGTACGGCACGACAATGACTTTTTTGACCACAATGACCTTTTTTGCAAGAACCACCTTTTTCTGCAGCATCAAATTGTAACTTGGCTACTAATATAACTGACTCTCACCTGCTCCACGCTTGCATCCAGGTGAGGTCGGCGGCAGTCAGCACAGGTGAAGGCAACACAGTCTGAGTGGACATGCAGCTCACACACTGAAACACACACACACATTTACACACATATGATTAACAGGTGATAACTGATAAGGCTCGGCTAAGTTTACACACATCATAGCTTTTAATGTGTCAGTGTTATAAATGGCTCTGGTTAATGTCCCACCTTCACAGCGCAGCGCTGTTGCATTTCCCTCTGTTTGTTTCCTGCAGACACAACAGAAACGTCTCTTTGGTCCGGCAGGACCAAAGCAGTGAGCCACTGGCACCTGCAGAGGGCAGTGCACACATAATGAGTGCTAGAGTATAGAAAACACAACGCAAAAATGAATTGATTTGTTAAAATGTTAAAAGTGGGTTTGTACATTTAATATTTACAGTAAGAAAATATTGTTACTCTCCTACTGATCTTTAGAACATCGTACAGCCACACAAAATACCAAAATATTCCTTTAACCCAATTTCCTAATGGTAATAAAGTGGCAACAGGTGAATAAAAATGTGTTTGTTGTCGGTGTATTGACCACTGCAGCTCTAACTCTGGTTCAGTGATTGGTGCTGGGTGGATCAATAAAAGGTTCCCTGTGTTTATTACTCACATGGACAAGGGACGGAGCCAGGCAGGAACAAATGGAGCGAAGAATCTTCAGGCATTTCTCATGACACATGAAGTTACACACTAAAATAAATAGTACAGATAGAGTTGCACAATTGTCAGGGTGCAGGTTTGATTCCACATAAACATATACATTTATATATCTTACATCACTGTTTCCCAAGGACTGGGTCACGACCCTCTGGTGGGACACAAGATCTTTTTTTTGTTTCGGGTCATCTCGCATCATATTGCCAGGAGTTTAGTTTAGTTTATTTAAAAGGGGACAGTGCAATTTCATAAAACATGATTACACATGGTTAAAAAAAGCCAGAGTTAGCCAGAAGGCTAGTTTGCATCTTAGTCAGTTTATGAATACTGTCTATTGACTTGGGTCGCGAAGGTTTGTGACTTTTAAAATATGGGTCCCAAGAAAAAAAGTTTGGGAAACACTGCCTTACATGAGTAAAAATTGCTAGCCATAAAACATGATGCAACTGAAACTCTAAATGTGAAACACTGTTATTTTGTAAGTGCGTTTACAGCTTCATCTGAAAGTAAGATGACCTTTATCCCAGGAACTGGGGGGTTCGAAACCCTTCAGGCTCCCTCACCAAAGTCCATTGACAAGTTGTAAGAAGGTAACGACTTTAAAGGTATATACTGGCTTTTACGGTAGGCTTTCAGTAAGCGCAACACTGTTGGCCTCAGAAACGTGACCTTTGAGCCCATGTTCCTGATAAAAATCAAGGGGAAATTGTGTGCCTGCATTTTTCCACTTTCCACCAAACCAGTGCTGACTCTTTAAATCTTTTCCATATACAGTGACAGTATGCAACAGTACAACATAGTCTGTTCTGTCCAATGTAAACAAATACAGTGTCAACTGATGATGATGATGTTCTTCCCTGCTGAAACAGGAAAACCGTCTCATCTGACATCTCTTTGACAATATCTGGTGAGGCTCATGGGTACAAAATAATATAGTTATTACCAGTGCTAACATGATGAAGAAAATTTGAATAAAGGCATCGTGAGTCGAATACAGCTGATGACAGGCTGCCCTACGACATCATAGCTTTGTGTTTTTAATCCAAGTGATGGCTTAAGGAAGTAACATTGCATAACCACATACATACACACACAAACATACAGGAAGGGGTGGGAGGGAGAGAGAGAGAGAGAGAGAGAGGGAGAGGGAGAGAGTCTACAATTTGTGTGTTACTGGGCAGAGTGGTGATGGTGTATGTGTCTGAAGTGTGTGAACTCCTGATTTACTTCCTCTGGTTGTCATGGCAACAGGAGACTGGCAGAGATGCTAAGTGTTTCCATAACAGTGTGTGTGTGCGTCTGTGTGTGTGAGTTCCTATGTTCCATTCACGACTGAGTTGTTGTTTAGTGAAAAGGAAGGAAAGAAAATAGAGAGTGGGGAGGAAGTACTCCAATAAAAGGAGATAAAAATGGGAAGGAAAAGACCGGAAAGTAAATTAGAAGCTGAAGGGATAGAGGCCGCAAAGTGCATAAATAGGAGAGTGGAAATTGAAAACAGGATGTAAATAAAAGATGAGGAAAGGCAAGTAAAGATGGGAAAGTGTAAGACAGAGAAGAAAGAGGAAACACAGAAAAGGGAATGAATAGAATGGAAGAAATTGGAATAAAAAGGAAAGGAATGGGTCACACTCTGAGCCTCACTACGTGACCTGTGTTGTTGTCACACTTGTCAGAGGTCAGGGGGCAAACTCACCCTCACACAGGAAGCCTACGAGGCCCCAGATGAAGTCACTGCAGCTGTGACAGAATGTGGGTTTGGTCAGCGTCACTTTCTTGAAACTGTGACCCGGTGCTGAGCTCTTGTACCGGGCCCGTGTCCCCGGGGACTGATGTGCCCGGGCCCCAGGAGACTGCGGCCCCCGCTTCCTCACAGTCAGCGGGCTTTCTGCACGGCTGTCCGCGGCCGCTGCCTCCACTGGTCTGGCCCGACTTGGGTCCGCCATGTCTCCCCCACGACACACGCACACAGACAGCGGTCAGTGTGACCGGCGAAACAACCGGCTACAGTGCCGGCGCAGAGGAAAAGCCCGGTTTCTAAATAAATGTCCACTCTGGCGGAAACATCTCACTCCGGCTCTGTACGGCGAAAAGGTCGCCGAGCTCCGTGTGGGTCCTAGGGCGCCCTTTGCTTGGTAAAATTACAGGATGTGCTTACAGGCCACGACGCCAAGAAGCAAACTCAGTTTTTCCTGTAAATGTGACGTGAATCACCCCAGTGGTGGACGCATCACATCGGCTGGAGCTAGCGGTGCCACCCAGCGGAGCTGCTTGAGGGGAGCACCGCTTTCGGTGACACTTGCCGCCTCTTGGCCGCTAAACATCCACTTCTAGAATAATAAATAATAAATAATGAAAAAAAAAAAGAACACCGTGGTGTTGACTGAAGGCGGAGGTGGTTGTAGTTTTTCACGCTGCTGAAGACGTCTTATACCATGCCGGCCGAGATTAGAGTCCCTTTGCCGCGGAGACAGCGGTGCCACCCTGCAGAGCTGCGGGGGAAAGGCAGCCGTGCTCCACGTGAGTCCCAGAGCTCCCCCCGCCCTAAGACGCCGGATGAATTAAAGATGACGCTGGAGCAGGGTCTCGGTGCTGCACCAGCGGCCGTCTGTGATGTGAATGAAGAGCTGTTGTGCTGTTGTTAGTCGGTCATCATTGCTTCTGACAGCCATGAAGAAAGTCGCGGGTGAAACACGATACAGCAGCGACGGAATGTGTCCAGGTCAGCGGACAGAGAGCAGCACACAGCCGGGCAGATGGACCGGCAGACCCGTGCAGATCAACAAGTGTGGACAATGAGACGTTCAAGGACTGTTTTCTTTTCAGGTTTCTTCTTACTCAGCTCAGTCTCGTTCTTCTTCCGCGTCAGTCTCACACACTGATTTACTCCTCCTCTTCCTCCTCCTCCTCGTCTTACTCCACTTCATCCTGTCTCCTCGTCTCCTACCCCCATCCTGTCTCCTTGTATCCTTTCCTTCAGCCTCTCATTCCTGTCTCCATGTATCCTACCTTCCCTATTGTTGCAGTTTCCCAAAGTTCTCGCTCATCTTCTGGGTCTCATGAAGCTTCCTTCCTCGTTTTGTTTCCACACCCTTGTCAATCAAACAGTTCTATTAATAATAACAACAACGACTACGACAATAATAATAATTAAATGTTATTGCTATTTTTATTAATGCTCAGAGTTGCAAAATTGGAAATAAACAATCGAAACAGTTAGACAAAAGTTAGAACGTAAAATAGAAGTACAAAACAGAAAAGGCACCATATTGACTATAAAAGTACAACATAATACAACATAAATATGTTATAATAAGATATATTCAAATGCAAAAGATCTAAAAGTATAGCCAATTGACAGAAAATATAAATTAAAATAAATTAAGAAAAAGAAACATAGTAGGTATAAAATATACATACCATATTAGGTATTAGATATATATATATATACACACACACAGAGTATATATGTATATATGTACACACACACACATTACTACAGTGATGTAGTAAATACAAATTTTAGATTATTAACCCTTTACCTCATCCTGTTTTTATGGCTCTCTACATTCTGGATATTGATCTATAAAGGCCACACCTACTGTTGTAGATGAAGACTGTAGAAGGCTCAGCTTTATCATGTCCATTAGGACTCTTCTGCCCTTTGACAATCTCCCCACTCCATCAAATGTCATTTACCTCTGACTTCAGTCCACAACGAATTAATTTTGTTTGTATAGATTTGTAAACACCGAGCAGGTACCCGCCTGGTTTCATTCTTTTCCTGCAGGTGGTGCTCTAATGTTGACCATGTCATAAATGATAAAAAGACAATTATTACTTTTAAAAATTATTTCATAATGGCAATTCCGGGTTGTAGTAGCCAACATTTTGAATAAAATGGTCGAAACATTCAGTTCTAAGTCATAAAGGGAAAGAAGCCAGTAATTCTTTTTAACATAGTTATCATTTGCCTAGCAGATGTACTTTACATACATAGTGGGGTTTGAAAAACTGGCTCCTTTTGTACGTGACATAATAATTTGCTTATTGCTCTCGACAGTATTAAAATCACCCGATACACAGAGTTTAATTGTCAAAAGTAGTCAAAGCACTACTTTGTGCACATCAGTACATCAGTACTGTGGTGTGTGGAAGCCAGCGACAACAAATGTCCCTGGGAGATGGAAGACTGCTGTGGAAAAAAATTAACTAACGAACAACAGTGTGTAAAGTAACACTTATTCAAGTACAGTATCCTAAATTATTCTTACAATAATTACGCATATTTCTTCCACTAGATGGTGGTATATATTCACTTTTTACTCGTGTCTTTTAAAAGGTGTAGGCCTCAAAAGTAATAAATACAAAAGTGAGTAAGAAATTATATCAAAGGAAGTTATCATATATATATACTGTATATATATTTATGAAGCAAGTTAGATTTGTATTATTAGTATATTAACAATGAAAGTTAGATCAAATGCATTGAAGTTCCAGCTTGTGTCCAAAAAGAAGAGTTCCTGATTGTGAGCGGATCTTCATATTGTAGAATCAAGTAATTCATTAAGAAAAAAGCAAATGTCAAATGAATCTTTCTTGTCCTCAATTAACTATAAGCCACGTCATGCTCCATTTTCTGAAACAAATACTGAGCACAACAGAGATTTACGGTGTTCCTGCCGGAGCTCGGCAGACGGCAGAGTGGTCAGAACCATTACTATCACCTTCATTTCTGTCCCTTGGAGTCTGAACGTACTGCACGTCCACATTTATCCACCAGTAAAAGTCTGTGGACAGAGACTGATACTTAGATAAGAGTTCTTCCCATGAACATGCACAGGGCAGGTACAAACCTGCAAGAAAGTGTGTTTTCATAACCTTAGTCAAAACGAGACTGAGGTTATGAAAACACACGTGTGAGAGCCATGCTGACGTTTTAAGACCTCCATATTTCAAGGGATGTAGCCCTTGATGCCAGTTTGATTTTTATTTTAACACATTTAAGTCCTCTATATTTTATGGTTATTTCTTCTTGTAGAGAATTTAACATGAGTTTAATATGTTTACAAGTTCAACATCAGTGACAAAAGCCTACCACACGGGGCCAGGTGGGTGACCCCTGTAGTAGAGGGAGCAGTTTAAAAAAAACTTCCCTTTCTTCACAAGACATAATAAACGTCATATATAGGTCATTGATAATGATCTTAAAAATACTGCTGACGTTTAGTTTACAACAACAAGATTGGGGAAGTTAACTGAAGTTGCAACATTTTGGAACATTTTTGTATGAAAAGTACATTCACTGTAAATACAGACTGCGTTTCATCAGCAAACAGTGGAAAATCGTTTTCACATTTTACTGCAGCGCTTTGAGCTGCGACCGCTGATACGTCCTCAAACTGTGGGTGAATGTGTTTGGTGACGTGTTGTGGTCACACTGTGCAGACACACACACACACACACACACAGAGAGAGAGAGAGACTCACAGTCTGCATTTTCTGACTTCTACTGAAATTCTATGATTACAACACATTGGTCACACATATGCTCTACTGCTGCTGTCACTTCTACAGCAGTAGTGATTATAATAATAGTCTCTAATGACATATGAGGACTACAAAACTAAATAAAAGCAAAAATTTAGTAAAAGCTAAGGTAAAAGACAAAAAAAAAACGAAAGCTAAAGTGCTTTACATGTGCAAAGAAAATTTCAAACATAGCAGTAGCAGAAAAAAACATTTGGACTGACTGAGCTAACTGATTAGATTGACTCTTACCAAAGTTCTTCTGATTTTATGGGATGTCTTCCCTCAGTTTAACCTCTCACAAATCTCTATACAAATCCTCGGACCATGATTCCAGAAGTCAGGCAATGAGCTCATCTGCTTGGTGTCGTTACACTGTAATTACCGCCTGTAACCGTCAATCTTGGTTTGGTCAGTGTGTGGAGGCTAAGTCGGACTGTTTTTGAGGAACGACTAAATCACAGACTGTTCTGAACATTGAGGGTTCGCTCTGTCACGTTTGGAACATTGAGTATTTACAAGCTGGAATAAAAGCAGTAGAAAAGTCAGCTTATGTAACTGCTTACAATGAATGCTAGACAAACACTGAAGTTTTTTACACAAGAAGTACCTCTAAAAAGCAAAAAATGTCAGGCACCAAAATGGAGTATTTCTGTGTTAGGAATACACACAACACAATTTTTCTTTATACCTTCTTTGCCACAACCTGGTTTGTCTTTGTAAACTCTTTACTGTGCACCGCCCTCTAGTGGAAAAATCAAAAGCCGTGCCTTCATAAAGTACTTGTGTTTTAGTTTCATTTGTTTCTACTGTACATTACCTGCACAACTGTTTGAAATCCACCTGCATTCTTTTTACTTAGATGTAAGATCAACTTCCTGAGTTAGAAAGCCTCGACCGAACACAATCTCAGAGAGAAAAAAAAGAAAAACCTACCACGTTACCCACATCTGAAGTTGAGTCATGACAACTTAAAACATCTTTTCAAAGCTCCAAATCAAAGATGAGGAGTTTGTAACTCATCCCAGTGCGTGATGACGATATTAACAGAAACATTGGCCTTGGATCAGAGGGTAGAGGGATGTTGTCTTCAAAGTAAATGGGGTTTGAATCTCCAGTGTGTGTGTTGAGGTGTTCCTTGGGACAAGAGTATTAACCCAAGTTATTCATTTTACCCCAGCTAAACAGAAAAGCCACAGTGTTTACCCTTGTGCCAGTCCTAAGGCTGGGCAGGTGGGTAGGTGTGATTCAGGAACGCTGTCCGACATTAAAACCAACCCAAAACAAACATGTGCAGATTTTGCTTTTTTGTGGTATGATCAGCTAATTTACTGACATTTTAAAATGTAGCATCACTTTATCGTCAGGTGATGTGTTATAATATAGTCATATTGTTACAACAAACAGTTAATTTTCAGCTTCTCTTATATTGGTCACATAACTGGCCTCCTGTAACCCTAACACACACTGTGGTTGACACACACTGTAACCCAACAATAACTTTAATTTGAATTTTTGTCCTATATATTCAGTTTGCTTATTTCTTTATTTAACCGTTTCAAACGTCATTTACACCTTCAGATATATTTTATATATGAGCAGAAACTGAAAGAAAATCCCCCTGAAAAGCCTTTAATTTATGTCTGGCACGGCTTTACTACTGCTGTGTTGGAACAGTGAGGAAGAGGAGGATGAGGATGAGGAAGAGGAGGCCCAGACAGGCTCAAGGCAAAACATCTATCATGGTGAAAAGACTCCCTGTCCGCTCGGTGTACAGCAGTAATCATTTTAAGAGCTGCTCTGACTTTATTGAGGAAATAGTGGTTTAAAAAAAAAAAATCAAACGAGTCTCTGATGTTTGTTTTAGGTTTGAAATATTCAGCCTTCTCGGCCAGGAGTTTATTGAGATGTTTGTACACAAACCAGACTGGACGGTAAATTTAAGCCTAGATTTTATAAATATAAAATTTCCATATTCACTCAGTGCCAATGTTTTGGGGTGAAGTTTGTTCATATGTTGTGTGTTTGTTTCCCGTCGATGTGTCTTAATATTACCGTAGTTTTGGAAATAAATAAAGAGTTCAAATATTCAGCACCAACATCGTTTATCAGATATGATTTAAAACATTTTAGACGTGAATCTTATCTCTGGCTGCTCAGTCTCGTAGCTTGTCTGGATGTGCTGTAACAAGTCTACGCATCGCCACTTAATCTAGAGCAAAATTATTCATAATTACACATCTGCAGTTCCTCATCTGTGTTTAACAAACACAGAGAGATAAATGCCACGTCTACAGGTGAAGAGGGGGAGAACAAAATGTTACAGAAGGAGCGAAAAAGGGGTGAGGAGGAACTAGGGCGTGAGAGAGGAGAAAAAATGAAGCAAATAATATAGAAATAACTTTGAATTCTGTTGAAGAAAGGAGGAGAGGAGAGGAAGGAGAGGAAGGTGGGATAGAGTATATGAGACGCTCAATAACCCCTCCTTTCCCTTTACTCCTCCTCCCTTGTCCTCCTCTTCTCCTTATATCTCCCATCAGCTGGACTGTGGCTTCCAGGCAGAATGGAAAAATGCCACGTTGCACTGTGGTTCCCTCCCTTCCTCCCTCCCTCCCTCGTGTCCCTTCTTCTCCTTCTTCACCTCCAGCTGTTCTTCACATCAGCTCTGGTGGGAACAGACTGGTACAAATGTACGTCCCCATCCTCTCTCTTCCTCTCCCTTTCTCCCTCTTTGTGCCATAACCAAATCCGAAGTCTATCTTAAGTAGGGAAAAGATTTAGAGCTCTGCTGCGTCTGTCTGTCGACGGCAGGTGCTTTGGACGTGAATCATCAACAGTCTGTTCTGCTGCTGTGATGATGCTGTGAAATGTTCCACAGGAAAGTTGCTTCTAAACTCCCAACAGACAACTGGAGGTTTTTAATGACTGGAAACTGAGGCATCAGAGCTGACACACCTGCATTAAAGACCTCGAGAGACTACACACTCAATCAGCACGTTCGCAAACACACTGGAAATTTTGTACGTGTAGTTATCTATGCCAGAACGTTTCATGATAATGTTGTGCTAAATAGCAAAAAATAAACAAACAAACTTTGTAATTACTTGTTAAACAGCTAAACTTTCTGAAAAGCATGCTGGGGTAAAGGTTGCATCAGCCACGAAGCCACTGAGTTAAGCTTCCTCGGAGGGAAGCTAATCAGATTATAGCATTAAATGGCCAACTTTACTGGAGAAGTAGAACATGCCGAAATAAGAGTGGGTAGCAGCAAGAGAGGAGAAAAAGAAGTTGAAAGATTGAGAGAAAATATGTATATATGTATTATACGTGTATAATACATATATATGCAAATATACATATATTCACCTTTCAAATATATATATTTACCTTTTAAATACATTTTTAAATATATGTAAAAAACAGTTGCATTTTATTATATCATCGAGATAAAATGGAAAAAATTCCTTTTTTTCTTACATACAAAAACTATGACTAATAGGAGTAAAACCACATGTATGGAGTGAAACACCGGCCCATACTGTTTTTCCAGGTCTTCCTGTAGATCTCAGTGACTCAGCCATTTTGGTTGTTGAAGGAGTGAGCTGTGAAGACATTCTATCTCTCCACTTTCCTGGCTGCTGCAGTTTGACCTCTGACCCGACTGAGAAGTTGAAATAGATGTGTAAGAAACAGTGAGTGAGTGTGTGGTTCACAGAGTGAAGACAGTCCATTTCAGGAGCTTTTCACTACAAATAGAAGCTGCTGTCTGGAGTTGTAGCGAGTTGTCGTGCAACTAATTCACAGCTTATTCTTGGACAGAGCTTCACTAGCCTTGGCTTTACTTCGACCAGATGTGATTGGATATCACATGTGTTCGCCATGTTTTCAGTGAGTCTGGCTGCACTGTTTGTTTCCCTGCCATTTCATTTGATTTATCACTTCTTATCCAGGACTCGTTTTCCTTCCTGGACCAGGTCGAAAGACATCTTATCTTTGACTGGTAGATTAATGTGGCACCCCAGTCAGCACAGACTGATTTAGTCCTGGTCTGCCAAGTCAAGTTCTTACTGCACTTTTCTATCCTGGCTTGAACACAACCCTGAACTTCTGACTCCAGACATTTGATTTATCTTGTGACTTTTTAGACCTATTTTTAGACTTAACTGGCACTAATTTATTTGCAATTTAACAATAAGGACCGTATTTGGTTCATTTGCAAGTTTAAATCCTGCCTTGGAACTCAACATGTTGCCTTTTATGTAAATGAGGCGCAGGACTTTATGTGTGAATAAAAACACTTGAATTAGAACTTGGTAATTATCAACATTTTTAGACCTGATCCAGATCTGTTGTATTCATCACGCCTTGATCTGTTACTTTAAAGTTTTCAAAATTGGTCTGCAACTCACATTGTTACTTGATAGCAGACATATTTGTTAGACACAAAAGCACTGATTTCTTCATGCCTTTGTATTTTGAAGTTTAGCAGTAACGTAAATCACAGTGTCTGATCCTCAGAGTCAACACACTGTCAAATATAAATGTAAACAAAAAGGAACAAACAAGACTACTGGAAAGTTAACCGCTGTGACTTTGACAGCAGACACCAGCGGGAGCAGAGAGTTGAAGCTCCGCCTCTGAGAGCAGGAAGAGAGAGAAGGAGGTGTGGATAATGGGAGGTTTGGGCAAGGAGGAGGGGGGAGCCGTCCCACTGGAAATGTCTTCTGTGTGACGGGACTGGTCAGTCAGAACGTCCCAGGGTCTGCTCTCAGTTCTCATTTCTCTCCTGGTGTCTGACGTTAAAGGTAAGAGGTCTCACTCTGCACTAAACTTTAGAACTCCACTCTTTCTTGCCACTGTTTTTGGTTTGTTTTAGAGAAGTCGTGCAATATTTCATCCTATTGTTCTGATTTTTTGCTGTTCAGTTTGCAGAGCAAACAATGAAACTTTGCTTTGAACAAAAGATTATTGTTTTATGGTGAATCCCTCCTGTTATAGCAGCAAAACTATGTTTTATATTTGCCTGAACTTTTGTTGGTTTTTCTTTCTTTCTTTGGCACAAGTTTTTCTAAACTTTTTAGAGTTTTGTTCTTTTTTTTTTCTTTAAGCCTTTAAAATCCTAAACCCTGGTCAGTGCTATGTGAAAAAAAAGAAAGAAAAAAAGGAGAGACCAGGTGCAAACAGCAGCCTCAGTGTCTCCTCTGTCATTACTGCTAACAGCTGCAAGGAAAAATCACTGCCTGCAGGTAAACAAGCTGTGATTATGAGACTTGGGTTCATTCTCTGTGGGGGTATTGTACTGCCACATCGGCAGCAGGGGGAGTGGGAGGAGAGGAGGGGTGAGGCCGAGAGGGTGTAGGTGCCGCTTAACAACGCTTAAGAGGGAGGAACAGGGTGAGGAGAAGGAGAGAGAAAAATTAGACTCTGTCTAGTTTCTGCTTTTTTTTTGTTTTGTTTTGTTTGTTTGTTTCAGACAAAGGAACGAGTGTAAATAGTAAATACTTTGTTTGTTTCAGACAAAGGAACGAGTATAAATAGTAAATACTTTTGTTATTTTTAACATTTGTTCATTACTGGTTTAGTCTGTGACATATTGATAAAATCATGCAATGGCTTATAACTAACGGAGCAGGGCTAAGAAACAAGAGGATAAAACCACAGAAAACAACTTTTACATACATACTTTATACCAGATCAGTGAAGCAGCGCTGGAATTTGTTTTCCAATTTTTCTTAGAAAGACAAATGCTACATTTACTATACTGAAAAACAATTTTCCAGTTCATTTGTTGGTTTACTCACTTTTTAAACTATGTATTAGTAAATAATTATTTAACAAATAAAAAACAAAATTTTAATCATCAACCCATGATTACAAGATGAAGGTTGAAGAATCAAAATGAGGCAATAGAAACAAAAAGGGGGAAAAATGAAGAAATGAACTATGGGTAGATGGAATCTCAGCAATGGGTGTGTTTTATCCCATAAATCTGTCTCTTTTTTCCCCTCTCTCTCGATTATCCACTAGGTGACGGAATGTGAGTTGCCATGGTGACCAGTTAGCAGCTGTTTAAACTGTTGGTGTCAGACTCAGATTTACCTTTGAGTGTCACTGTAGTCACAGTAGTCACAAATGCCTTTATTGTCTTTGAAAGAAAATGAAACAATGTAAACACGGTGTATTTGATTAGGCTGCTACTTTTTAAAAAGAGCAATGGTAATAATACTAAAATGTAGAGTTAAATGTAAACACGGTGTATTTGATTAGGCTACTTTTTAAAAAGAGCGATGGTAATAATACTAAAATGCAGAGTTAAAAAAAAAGGAAAAACCTAAAGGAAAACACACAGCTAAAAACAAGTGCCACAAGTTGGAAAACTGTAGTAATTATTCCTCATATTTTAATGATTTTTGTTTTCATTTATTGCTCAGTTCTCAGTACTGTCACACAACCCTGAATACTGACTACAAAAGGCCTGTAAAAAAAACAGTAAAACATGGGGAGGATTTTTCTTCTTCTGAACCTACTTATAATGTACAGAAAGAAGAAAGAATATTATGCACCTTTTAGTCTTTGTGTAGTTGGTAAAGCTGATGCCACCCGACTTGAATAAACATGGTGACGTTGCTATATTGAAAAGATTAACACTGACAAGAATAAGTCACTTCACAGACAGTGACTGCCAAGAGTTAGTCATGAATTCAACTCAAGTTCACTCGGAACATCAGAAAACTTGTTACATTTCAGTCCTTAAACTTGTATAAAGAGATTTACAGGGATTTGTCATGTGACCGTTTTGGTTTACGTTACACAGATCGTGTTCTCCTTTGCTTGTTTGTGTTCTTTGTGCTCTGGGCTCCTGCCAGTCAGGGACGGCTGCTCCTCTCTGAAAACGTGTCTTTGTCTCCGACGGATTTCCTCTGTGCTAACGTCTCTGGACAGAAACACACTTTGTTGAAGTGTCTTGTTGCCAGATGAGGCCTAGGGGGCGGAGCTTGTGACTGATATTCAGGCAAGAAAAAAAAAGTGGTTTCACATTTCTGATGGTTGGAGATGAAAAAAGTGTATGAAAAATGAGTAGAAAATACAGCTCTCTTTTGTGTTCAGTCATTTCACTGAGGAAGTGGCCAGAGATTTCGCCCCCTCAGCTTCGATACCATTGGATGATGTCCTTCATGATTCAATGGTCAATTTTTCCTTTTTTAAATCTGTTACATCCAGATCTGTAACTTGCAGTCTCTCCACTGGACGTGACTAATTCTTAATAACTAAACTAACCAAATATTCGGCGTCAGGTTTTCTCTGAACATATTTACCTCTTTTCTCAGTTTTTCACGTCCACTGTTCTTTGTCTCACTTGTTTACTGGTAGACAGGCAATTCAGGTTGATTTTTTTTCCAGGTTTTTAAAACCCACCTGTTATGTCATTAAACAAACAACAAATAGAAAACTAAAGAAAGAACTATTCTAAATCTGTCAGACAGCAGCACAGGCACGGTCAGAGAAAGACGAGGGTGGAGGTAATTCTGTGTGAGCGTGAAGTTCCAGCGCTGGTTGTTTTGCTCCTGTAGTGGAGTTTACCTCCCAAATTAAACACATCAGAGGGGAAAAAGACTCCTTTATGAGCCTGAAGTTTCCCTTTTAGCCTTGGTGCTGTTTGATTATGAGAGCAGCTTTCCAAATAAAATATCTCTTCTGCGTTACATCAGTCGGTCTGTGCGTCCATCCGTCCTCTGACTCTCAGACCAGGTAAAAGCCTGTTAGCATGAGAACACCCTGTTCCTCCAAATCAAACACTGACCTGACGTTTTTTTGGAAACAGGTCTTTATGTTACACTTCTTTTTTCGTGATCACCCTCAGTCTGTGTGCCACTTATAACTGTAGTAAGGTCTCGTTTTACGAAAGTTCCCGTCAGTCGCCCTCAGCCCCCACCCCGTCCACCTCAGCTTTTTCAAAGCTACAGAGACGTTTCCTTGTCTCCGGGATTATGTGGAGTCGTCACTGGAGTGGTTTGTCTGACGGAGCTTCTGTAATTTTCCTGATCTCCTGCATTCTCTGGAGTTGAGATTCAAGTAGATTTGACCACCAACACATTTCATCCATTCATCTCCTGGACCACGCTTTTGGAATTCAATCAATGTTTGCCTCATATTCACTGCTGAGTAACCCCAAGCAGGTGTGCAGATTAGAAATGCCTTGAATATGGATTATCTGGTCAAAAACATACTAAATACTGATATACCGTGATTTCTATGGACTTTGGTGTGTCAAATTTGATAGTTGCCTAACTTTCCCTTGATTAGGCCTAGTAGACTTGGTAAGAAAGTCTTCAACTAGCTGACTTTTTAAATAAAATAAAAATTTGGAGCAAAGAAAACTTTCCCAAAAACTTTCCCCATCCAAAATATCCATATATAAGTGATGTGAAATCAACAGGTGAACAATTTCAGTTAACAACATTTCAACTGAAAGCTCGTTTGGCTCAAGGGTTCGTCAAACAGTGCACACTAATGCTAACAACCTGCACTTCTATGCAAACGTTGCCCTTTTCACTGCATGTGTCCAAACATGTCAGGCCTTTTCAGATGCTTCATTTCAAGAGGCCCGGTTGCATTTTTTAACGTCGGACAC